>NC_138033.1:44117101-44717101 GCF_964106645.2 Podarcis pityusensis
AAGCAATTCAGACCTGCTGCACCATTGTATGTATGACATGCTGTCTCCACGGTATGTAGCCACTGCTCCCGAACATCATTTTACATCTCTGTATCCAAACCTTTGAGGATGGGAGTTAACTTGACCCATGCTGTCATGTGCAAGTCATATATATATATATGTGTGTGTGTGAATGAAAGTATACAGATTGAAGTGCTTGAAGGTTCTGTGAGCCAGTCACTTTGTAAGGCTGCAGTCCTTTTCATTTTCTCCTGCTGCTGTTTCTTTGGTTAACAATGATCACCTCAACACTTTCACAGTCTTCATTTCATGGCAAGTTCAGCAGTTATAATTTAAAGGATTAGAGTACCAAGTCTTGGATTGAACATTTTCAGAGAATCCTGGTATTCCCCCTGCTCAGGAAACACTTAACAGTTAGCATGGGAGACACAAACCTGCTACCATTCCTGATTGCTGGCTCATAGCAATAAACTGCTACTCCACTACTCTCCAAGGTACAGTGGTACCTCTGGTTAAGTTCTTAATTCGTTCCAGAGGTCCGTACTTAACCTGAAACTGTTCTTAACCTGAAGCACCACTTTAGCTAATAGGGCCTCCTCCTGCTGCTGCACCGCCAGAGCACGATTTCTGTTCTCATCCTGAAGCAAAGTTCTTAACCTGAAGCACTATTTCTGGGTTAGCGGAGTCTGTAACCTGAAGCGTATGTAACCTGAAGCGTATGTAACCCGAGGTACCACTGTACTGTACTGTCCTTTCCTTTCCTTTCCTTTCAAATGCCAGACTCTCTTTTCTGTTTTGGTCTAGGAACTGCCACCTGAATGCCACAGGTAAGTTTCCTCCCCCCACCACAACCACCTTTAAAGGATTGTATTCAAAGCACCTCAATTAAATACATTTAAAACAGTATCATACCACTTTAAATAGTTGTGGTTTCCTCCATGAGAATCCTAGCAACTGCAATTTGTTAAGGGTGCTGAGAGTTGTTGGTGATCCCTATTCCCTTCACAGAACGATAATTCCCAGAATTGTTTAGCGATAAATTCTTCCTACAGAACTGTGGTCATTGTAGCTCTCTGAAGAGATATGTGGATTGATTAATATCTTTGGGTGCCCTGGCTGATAGAAAAGGCCAGAACATGCTTCCCCTCATTTCTGCAGCCCTGAAGCAAATAGCAGTTGGAGCCAAGTGTTCTTTCTGGCAGAGGGAAGGGAAGCATGCTTCTTGTCCTGGTAACACTTCTCTTGGGCTGATAGTTGGGGCCAGACTGGCCTTCCATTTGCCAATGAGTTCTTCCTGAGAGAATGGGGGTGCAAATTCCCAGTGGACCTTAGTTCCTTGTTTGTGCTTCCTTTCAACTCTCAAGTCCCAGGGCAACTTATAGTTGGAGTCAACTGTTAATGGAATTATCAAGTACAGTTTGCTTTGGTTTGATATCAGATGCTGGTAAAACCAAACATCACCCATCCCTCCCCTCCACCCCCAAAAATGATGACACAAATCAAGATTCTGCAAGATTCTCCATGTGCCAATCAATCTTCAGCAGACTAGGTGCAATTTTCTAATGATAAAGCCTTTATCTCCTCTGAAACTCTCATTGATTGATGAGAAACTAACCTACAAACATTCCAGGTGGCAGGTGATAATTTGTTGGCAAGAACCACACTGAAAAATTCCAAGCACCACATGCTGGCCATTGATTCAGTGTGTGGCTTTCTTATACTTACTCTTTGTGATCTGCACTTGGCTCCACAGGATTGATTGCCTACAACTTGTAGTATAACACAGCTATTAAAAACACACACCAAGAACTCCGTTGTGTTTTGCATTTATGAAAGAGACTGAGCAGCAATATCCTGTCAACCTTCCTTTCCCCAATATATGTAACACAGGCTAGAGGGGTAAAAAAGATATAGGAAAGTTACGTTGTGTCAAATGACACAACACAAATTACATCCTTGCCGGAGCACTATAACCAGCAGGCTTGAAGATCCCTGCTTTTTCTTCAATGGCCTTGGGCTAATACAATGGCAGTCAAGGAAGTTGCACAATCAGTTTCTTTCAGGTGCCCTGCATACATTCTCTTTCAAAGTAAATAGCAATTATTTCTCTCCCTCACTCCACCCCCCCTCCATCCACATACACACAACCAATACTTCTGGTCATGTCCCTCTGAGAAAGTACCCTATTGATTGTGGTAGCTGTTAGTGCTCTCTACGTGCACTTAGTTCAAGTGTGGATATGAATACCAATAGAAGAATTCAGCCTTTCCTTTTTGCTGTCTGCAAAGGTTGCCTCACATTCCTCCTGCAAGTTATGCAATGCACACCCCCTCCTGGGCTTCACTCTTTGGCCTCTTCCTGATTGACTAACTGATGCATTTTGTTTTCATCTTGGAAGTGCCTTTCAGTACACCAAATAGCCTTTCAGAAGAAGAAGAAGAAGAAGAGAGGGAAAAAACTAAAGGCATGTACGTATTGATTTCTTCTCTGCCATGGGAAAGTGCCTTCTTTTCCATCACACGGTTTCAGTGACACTTAATACTTCCTAGAGCTTGCCAAACTCGGTGAATCTCAAATGGCTCCTGAACTTTGTTTGATTATAGCCTTCCACTTGATGCTAAATAGCTTTGCTCTTGAATGAACTTGGTCCTTATTTTCAGGACATAATGGGGATTGATTCTTCAAACTACACTTAGAGCCCACCTTTATTCTGTGGAACTCAAGGTGGGATAAAGTTCGGAATACGTGAAGCTGCCTTATACCAAGTTAGAACATTGCTCCATCTAGTTCTGTATTGTCTACAGTAGCTGACAGTAGGTTTCCAGGTTTTCATACACGAGTCTTTCCCATTCCTGCATGGAAATATCATGGATTGATCCGGGATAATCGGCATGGAAAGTTTGTTTATTAGAATACATATAAATGCTGCTTTAGACAACAAACTTACAGTCTAAGCAGGTAGCAAATTCTACAATACATATACAACTTGATTAAATAGTAAAAATTGGAATTAAGTTTAAGATATTAACTGATGCGAAACAAAGAGGGGGCTTTGCCCTGCCAGATCTAAAGTTGTATTATGAAGCCGCAGCGTTCTGTTGGCTAAAAGACTGGCTACTTCTTGAAGACACTGATGTGTTGGATTTGGAAGGGTTTAACAACGCTTTTGGATGGCATGCATATTTATGGTATGACAAGGTTAAAGCAAATAAGGCCTTTAAGAACCATATTGTCAGAAAATCACTGTTTAATGTCTGGACAAAATATAAAGACTTGCTGGAAAATAAAACCCCAAGGTGGCTTTCACCTTTGGAAGCTAAGGCCCGAAAAAGACCCAATATGGAGGCCAAATGGCCAAAATATTGGGAAATTCTAGAAAAAGATGGAGACAATTGGAAACTGCAGAGTTTGGAGAAAATGAAGGATAAAGTGCGAGACTGGTTACATTACGCTCAGATTAAAGAAGCTTTTAAAAATGACAAGAAATTAGGGTTCCAGGTGGAGAAATCGAAAATAGAAACAGAATTGTTAGAACCTAAGAGTAAGGTACTTTCAAGGATGTATAACTTGCTGTTAAAATGGAACACACAAGATGAAATGGTTAAATCGGCTATGATAAGGTGGGCGCAGGACATTGGGCATAATATTATGTTTGAGGACTGGGAAAGGTTGTGGAGTACTGGATTGAAATTTACTGCATGTAACGCTTTGAAAGAAAATGTAATGAAAATGATATATAGATGGTATATGACCCCAGTCAAACTTGCAAAAATTTACCACCTGACTGACAATAAGTGTTGGAAATGTAAAGAGTGTGAAGGAACATTCTTCCACCTCTGGTGGACTTGCCCTAAAGTGAAAGCGTTCTGGGAAATGATTTATAATGAACTGAAAAAGGTATTTAAATATACCTTCACTAAGAAACCAGAGGCCTTTCTTTTGGGTATTATCGGCCAAGGGGTGGTAAAGAAGGACCAGACATTTTTTATGTATGCAACAACAGCAGCAAGGATACTACTCGCAAAGCATTGGAAAGCTCAAGATCTACCCACACTGGAAGAATGGCAGATGCAACTGATAGACTACATGGAATTGGCTGAGATGACCGGCAGAATTCGCGACCTGGGAGAAGAGAGGACTGAGGAGGATTGGAAGAAATTTAAGAATTATTTACAAAAACATTGCAACTTGAGTGAATGCTAAACAGGATGCTGGATCAAAATAACTGAGCACCACTAAATTTAGATGATTCTAAGAAAATAAGTGAGATTGAGAAAATATAACTCTTTTTGAGAACTAGAAGACTATGAAATATAGAAGTGATATAAGAATGCAAATAAGATAATAAATTGCTGACAAAATGTTATAACGATGAAAGTGGGAGCGGGAGATGTGAGGAAGTCCAAAGAAAATGTGAAATTATGTTAAGATATATGTCACATTGTTTATTATGTTTATTTCAACTGTAAAACCCAATAAATATTTATAAAAAAATAAATAAATAAATAGTAAAAATTGTATTTTTATGTTGTGAACCACCCTGTGATCTTTTGATGAAAGGTGGTATACAAATTTAATAAACAAACAAACAAATAAATAAATAAATAAATAAATAAATATGTAGCTGTCTGGTTAAAGCTATTAATTGGAACAAGAATCCCTGTAGCTGGCTCTCATTTTGCAACTATGCAATTATTACTAATTTTTCTGCTTCTGCAGATGTACTGTATATTGAAGCTGCTTTACATAATATGCTTGCTGTCACTTATTGGCCTCTGCTTTCAAACTTGATGTAATGAGAGTTGAGGAACCTGCTGTGCTGAGACACCGCTAAAGTATGTTGCTGTTAATAAGCAAGAATTCGAGTTCAGGAAGTCTGAGGTTTGCGGCAGGAAAATAAGTTGAGATGGAACACGCAGATAAAGTTATAACACATGCTAGTTAGCCTGATAAAGAATTCTGGTGTTAATGGGGAAGAGGGGTATACCAAGCTCACTAAGTGGTCAGCCTGACTTTGAGCTGTACTTTATCACACTACAGGTAGACTTTCACATGATGGGCATGATGTTACCAGGCCATGGTCTGAGGGCATAAATTAGCAGGGTACTTCCTTGAACCTGAATTCTCCTTAGGAGATGTGCAGGACCCCACAGAAGATCTTCACACTGTCAGTGACTTTGAAGAGCCATTGGAGTGATAACCCTGGATGACCCCATACAATATTTCAGGCCATATCTCAGACTCCCCCTCATCTTTGCCAGGGCTGCAGGGGTAGAAGAGATGGTGAAACAGCCAGGAGTTTTACAGCCACATTGCAGGCTTGGACTTGTGACTGGAGATAGATTGTCTAGGAAGGAACCCATGTATGCTACCTTGTGTCCCATGATGGAAGGAAGGTGATAAATGCAGTAAATAAATGCAGGCTTTGACATCCTATTTCCTTGAAACAGAGCAGACAGTAAAGCAGAGTTCTACTGTCCCCCTCCAATGAGGTGGTTAGACTCCAACTCCCATCATTCCCCACCATTGGCCATGCAGGTTGGAACTGATAAGAGTTGGAGTCTAACAACATCTGCAGGGCCACAGGTTGCTTGTGCCTCTAGTAAAGGCTTGGTCACTATGTGATTCTGGTCTTCTGTGTGGGGATATGAACAGACAACAAACAATAATGGATTTTGTAGATGGTTAAAGGATACAAGCAATAGATGTGTGTGTGTGTGTGTGTGTGTGTGTGTGTCTACACAGAGAGAGAGAAAGAGAGAGAGAATATAGACAGATATCAATGCCAGAAAACTGGCTAGCATGTCATTTATACATTGAACAGACATGCTGATGGCACATTCAGTATTTTTATTTGACTTTGGAGCTGTTTTTAAATATGTGTCGTGAAATAATAGATCTCACTTACATAAACAGAGATGGGTCCAGGCTCTCTGGTATCATGTAGCGCAATGGAGTATATCCTCAAGCAATATTTTCTTATTCAAATCAACAGAGAATAGGAGGAAGACATCTATCTATCATGATGTTCATAGCAGATTATCATCATGGTGTTATCAGCACAGCTTGCAAACTTAAAATAATACCAAAACCACAGTCCTTTAATTGAAAGATGTCATTGTGCATATATCTCTCTCTCTATAAAATTTTTAGCTGTACAGAGCTATTGCTTATTCTCAGAGGAATAGCTACGCTTTTGTCTCTTATCTTTTATAGCCTTGCTCTTTTTCCCCTTAATACACACTGTAACTAGCAGGCGATCTTTCAAGATCTCTTGTAAAGTCTGTGTGCATTCAAGAACAGAGTGAAAATCCCATAAATGAAAGAAGGATGTCACTTTAACTCTGCATGGGATACATAGTAGTTACAGAAGCAAGTTTTTGGGATGTGTGTGTGTGTGTGTTTACCCGACTACCACCCTCACTACAACAGTGACTACTGTTTATTTGTAAAAGTGCTCAAGGTATTGTATAAATATACCTTTGCATCTTCTTTCCCAGTACTGTAGTCTCAAGTGCCTATATTAGGAATGTGGGAGGTTTTTTTGTTCATTTAGCACTTTAAAGAGTTTCAGAAAGCACTTTCTGAAACAATATGTATTATATATTAGGTTGCTTGGTTCAGATGTTAAAGCATACAACAGTTATACACACCATGCTTGGTCAGTAAAGCAAGATGCTCTTAATCTTAGGGTAGTGGGTTTGAGCCCTACATTGGGCAAAAGACTTTTGCATTGCTGGGGGTTGGACCAGTTGACCCCTGTGGTCTCTTCCAACTCTACAATTCTATGATTCTATGATTGGCAGGTGGGCAAGGATGTTTCTGGTCCTGCATACCATAATTTAGAGGACTGGGAACATGATGTTTGAACTGAACCAATAGTAGGGATATAATGTTTGCCCACTTCTTTTTCTAGAGGGGACTCTGAATGTGAACAAAAAATGCTTGTGTCCCCCATTCCAGATAGGAGATTAAATCACTCCTATTTGTCATTATGCAAAACAAACTGTTGAAACTTTGCTGGCCTTACTCATTTCACTTAGCATTCACTTACAGGAGAATCAGAGGGGTCACAGCCTTCCTTATCTTTTCTATCAGCTGCTTTAGATAGCTACTGTTACAGAACAATACAGAGGGATCATTGTTTTACTAATACTCCATGAAGTGGGAATTGAGGCTAGTGAGATTCATTAATAAAGCCTCATCCTACATTATCATACTCACAAGCACACTGAAATTTTTTAAGTCATGTTGACTCAGGACCCCAAATCAGCCCTGATGATGATGATGCTGTTGGTTGTGGTGGTGATGATGATTTACCCACCCTTCACCATAATGGTCAGAGGTGGAGTCTCAAGACTTTGAAGCAGGGCAACAGAACAGCAGTAGAGCATCTGCTTTGCCTGCAGAAGGTCCCAGGTTCAATTCTCAGCTTCTCCAGGTAGGGCTGGGAAAGAACTTTCTGTAAAATGGCTGCCAGTAAGAGCTAGATGGAGCAATAGCAGAATATTGGTCCACGTAGCTCATTACTGCCTACAGTGACACAATGGAAGCTGGCTTGCAATGCTCCTATGGACCCAAACTGCAGCAGGAAGAAGTTTGAAGCTGGATTGACCATGAAACTATCCATCTTGGCTTTTTCCAACTGATATGTTGTCTCTTTTATACTCCATACCCTTCTGCTCTAACACGTCTCCACAGATATTTTCTTTTTAAGCCTATGGGCAGCAATCATGCTATTTCTATTTTTTGTACAATGAACCTCAATTTTATATATAGTAATCATCATCATCATAGGGAGCTTTCAGAACCAAGAGGCCCAGAGGATTTAAATATTTGCCAGAGAGAGAAAGGAAAAAGGCTTAGCAATGAATAATGAAAGTGTAAAATAAGATAATTAGCTGATGCAAGAAGAGTTAGATTAGAGCAGAGGTTCCCAAACTGTGATCTTTAATTCAGGTGGCAATTTAGGTGGTTGGTGATGTGTATGTGAAGAACACAAGTGGCAGCGGCTCCTCTGGAATGGACTGCAATTTCTCCTATTAAACTCTAATGTACATATTTTTGCAAGTGGTTTCCCCTAACATAATGCATATGTAAATGTTGAGGAGATTTCACCCCTCCCATACCCAAGAATCTCCTGATGGTCTCTGCTGACTCTCCAGAGAGAAGGAGGCGTGTCCTGCCTATCTACCTATTCTGCCCAGCAACATATCTGTGTGTGTGTGTGAGAGAGAGTCAGTCAGTCAGTGTATCGGAGAGAGTGAGAGTGTTGGAGATCCTAGAGATAAGATTGCTGTTAGAGCAGCTGCAGACTCTCAGTGTAGCATTGATTTATGCTCAGAATATTCAGCTCTGTATATAGTTTTGTATCATAGTTGTAGTTACAGAATAAAAGGAAGATATTTTACAGAGCTGCTCTCCGAGTGGTTTATACTCTGCAAGACTCTGCAAAACTCTGCTGCGCAACGACTGTATTATTGAAGACAGTGAATCCGGTGCTCTCAGCTCTAAGCTGTGAGTCCACAGCACTGTGACCTGTTCCTGTGAGAAAGGAGGTCTCTGGCGGTGCTACCCAGCTCGCCTAGCCCAGTCGGGGTTGAGGTGCAAGAGTCCAGTTGGTGCACTGGCTCTAGGGCGATGCTGACATCGGTTATGGGCCCAGTCGTTGTTCCAGTCGTCTGACCTGACGTTGTTCCAGTCATCCCAGTCGTCCCAGTCGTCCCAGTCACCAGAGGTTTCTGTTGCTGATTGCCGGACGGTGGAACGGACGCTGCATGCTGGACTGATTTGCGGTGCCCAGAAGCAGAGCTGTTTTGGAGCAGAGTGTTCAAGCTGCCGCTGTTGCTCTTGCTGCTGCTTGATTTATGGAGGTATGTTGCTGACTGCCAAAGGAAGAAGATAGCATCCCTGTTTGCCTGTTAATTGCGCTCCGAGTGGGAGAGAGAGTGGCTGAGGGAGTCAAGGCTTTATCTGTGTTGCACGAGGGAAGTGTCTTGCTCTAAGTAATAGCAGACATGGCCTGTGCACATTCTGGCCAGATGGCTCTGTCCTTTCCTCTCCTCACGCCTGAAACCTATGCAGTTTGGCAAGTAAAGATGAAAGCGCTTTTACAGAGGGAAAAGCTATTTCACACGATAGAAGATGACCCTCCAGATAAGGATGAAGATGATTGGGCTGAGTGGCATGCTGCAGATATGAAAGCCCGAGGGACAATTATTTTGAGTGTTTCAGACCACTTGCTGGTGAACTTAGAGGGTCAAGAGACTGCACAAGCTGTTTGGCATAAGTTGAGAGATATGCATCTTAGACAAAATGCTGGTTCCAGTGTGATTTTCTTTAAGAAGCTGTGCAGGCTGCAGTTGGAGAAAGGTGGTGATTTGCCTAGCCATCTGTCTCAATTAAAGCGTCTCAGACAGGACCTTCTTCAGCGAGACCTGGCTATTTCAGAGGCTGTGTTTGCAATGCTGATGATCAATAGCCTAGATGAGTCTTATGATGGAGTGGCTGCCCAGATTTCCACAATGCCTTCTGACCGGCTAACAGAAGATTATGTGTCTAGCGTGCTCTTGAATGAGTGGGATCGCAGACAGGCTGTTAAAGAAAGCCGGGACTGTGCTGTTAAAAATATGCTTGAAAATGTGCCTGAGTCTTCAGCAGGGGAAAGTGAAAGTGAAACTGCTGCTGTTAAAGCTTTGAAATTGAAGCGGTGCTTTTCGTGTGGAGCACAAGGCCATTTGAGTTTCCAGTGCAAGAAATCTTCAAAGAAGAAGGGAAACTTCAGAGGCAGAGGGGGAGGAGGACGAAATCCCCATGCACCTGCTACTTCAAAGGCCTTGATCTCTCGCTGTTCCAGTCAACGTGGGCGGAGTTTCTTCGTGGTCGACTCTGGCTGTTCAAACCACGTGGCCAAAGATAAGAATCTCTTTGTTCAGCTTGAGAAGCAAGAGAAAGAAATTCATCAAGCAGATGGGACAGTTCTCACGAGTATGGCTCAGGGAACTGTGTTCTTAAAGAGCCTGAATGCAACTATTAAGAATGTCCTGTTTGCGCCTGATATTCAGGACAATTTGTTGAGTGTTTCCCAGCTTGATCGTCAAGGGTTTAAGGTGGTGTTTGCTAAATCTCGCTGTGAAATTCTTAGAGATGGCAAGCTCATTCTGTATGCAAAATGTGTAAATGGATTGTACCAATTGCCTTTTGTTTCAGGTACAGGCACTGCAGAAGCTACTGAGAAAAAGTGTTGCAATTTAACTGTAGATAAGAATGAGAAGTTGCATGACCAATGTATTCATTATTACCATCGCATTTATGGTCATTTGAATTTCCAGGCTGTGGCAAAAATGCCTGATATGGTTCAGGGTATGAAGTTGAAAGAATGTCCCTACCACATGAAATGTGTTTCTTGTGCTGAGAGTAAGGCACGGCAAGCTCCCAAAGGTACAGAGTCTGGGAGAGAGGCCAAGAAACCATATGAAGTCATTCATGCAGACTTAGTGGGGCCTCTAGCGCTCTCTAGAGGCAATTCAAGGTTTTTCATGGTTCTGATAGACTCCTATTCGAAATATGTTTGGGTCTATATGCTGCAGAAAAAGGCTGAAGCCTTTACCAAGTTTCGCCAGTTTTGTAAATGGCTCAGAAATGTACATAATGAGAATGTACGTTTTCTTTTCACAGACAAGGGTGGAGAGTTTTGTTCAGAAGAGTTTGAGAGTTTTCTTTCTGAACAGGGCATTGAGCATAGGACGGCCACGCCCAGATCACCCTGGCAGAATGGTTTATGTGAGAGAGTAAACCAGACTCTGCAGCAAGGAATCAGAACGCTGTTACATGATTCAGGGCTGCCCAATCCTTTTTGGGCTGAAGCTCTTTCGTTTTTCTGTCATGTGTATAACAGGAGATACCAGTCTAGTGTAAATTGCACCCCATATGAGATGCTTCACGGAAGAAAGCCATGTGTAAAGCATTTTAAAATTTTTGGTTCGGAGGTTTGGGTGCACACCTCGCAGGGTGACAAACTGAGCAAGTGTGGAGAACATGGTGTTTTCCTAGGATATGAGAAAGGGTCTTATCGTGTTCTGATCACAGACACGAAAACCATAAGGCTCACCAGGAGTATTGATGACAATCCACAATGGGACAGAGTTGGTGTTTTTCAGTGCAATCCCATTTGTGATGATGGTGCTAAAGGGGCAAAGAAAGTTAAGAGGGAGGCAAGTGTTGTTGGTGGTGATAATCCTGATGCCAATGTAGTTCCAGATGATGGCACAGATTATCAGACCCCAAAAGCCTCAGGTGAGTCTGACGCTGACTCAGACTTAGCAGCTTCATATACTTTAGCTCCCCATTCTCCCAAAGAGGAGGAAGCACCAGAACAAGAGGATCAGAGAGTTCTGTGCAGGTCCGAGAGAACAACCAAGGGTGTACCACCGAAAAGGTTTTCTGAAGAGTTTGCAAAGACTGCGGTCACGAGCAACTCTGGTGGGGTTTTCAAACCTAGCATGAAGTGTGCTGAGAGTAGTAGCACAAAACGCTTTATTTATTTCCTTACCTGATATTTGAAGGAAAGCGTGTATTTGAGTTCTGAAAAATGGTTTGTTCAAATCTGCCTAATTAGAGATGTCAATTTGTATTTGAAAGGAAGAAATGTGTGTGAAGATTTTTCCAGAAGCTGCTTATTCAATGGTATTGTAAAAGTGTTTTATATGCCGGGAGAGAGATACCTGCAGATATGTTAACCAAGGTTGTAAGCAGAGAACAACTTTTGGAGTGTGTGTGTAAATTGCAGTTATGTTAAAGATTCTTGAAATGGTCGGATGAAATGGGGGAGGATGAGGAGATTTCACCCCTCCCATACCCAAGAATCTCCTGATCATCTCCTGATGGTCTTTGCTGACTCTCCACAGAGAGCAGGAGGCGTGTCCTGCCTATCTACTTATTCTGCCCAGCAACATATCTCTGTGTGTGTGTGTGTGAGTGAGAGACAGTCAGTCAGTGTATCGGAGAGAGTGAGAGTGTTAGAGATCCTAGAGATAAAATTGCTGTTAGAGCAGCTGCAGACTCTCAGTGTAGCATTGATTTATGCTCAGAATATTCAGCTCTGTATATAGTTTTGTATCATAGTTGTAGTTACAGAATAAAAGGAAGATATTTTACAGAGCTGCTCTCCGAGTGGTTTATACTCTGCAAGACTCTGCAAAACTCTGCTGCGCAACGACTGTATTATTGAAGACAGTGAATCCGGTGCTCTCAGCTCTAAGCTGTGAGTCCACAGCACTGTGACCTGTTCCTGTGAGAAAGGAGGTCTCTGGCGGTGCTACCCAGCTCGCCTAGCCCAGTCGGGGTTGAGGTGCAAGAGTCCAGTTGGTGCACTGGCTCTAGGGCGATGCTGACAAAGGTAAAGGGGCCCCTGACCATTAGGTCCAGTCATCACCGACTCTGGGGTTGCGGCGCTCATCTCACTTTATTGGCCGAGGGAGCCAGCGTACAGCTTCCGGGTCATGTGGCCAGCATGACTAAGCTGCTTCTGGTGAACCAGAGCAGCACATGGAAATGCCGTTTACCTTCCCGTTGGAGCGGTACCTATTTATCTACTTGAACTTTGATGTGCTTTTGAACTGCTAGGTTAGCAGGAGCTGGGACTGAGCAATGGGAGCTCACCCTGTTGCGGGGATTCGAACCGCCAACCTTCTGATCAGCAAGTCCTAGGCTCTGTGGTTTAACCCACAGCGCCACCCACGTCCCTAACATAATGTATATCTGTATGCTATTTTCACTACACACTCATTACTCACTTTCCCCTAATATATGCATTTTATTAAACATTATTTGGTTGGAGAACAGCATCATAAAATTTAGAGAAGTGAGAATTTTGAAGGATGGTTGTGTTTTGGTTATCATATTGTCATGGAAACTTTGGCTAAAGCTTCCAGTTTTCTCTTGGTGGTCATACAGAAGGGAAGGGGGGAATGAACTGTACGTGAGTGTAAGGTTGCATGTGGCTCATTCTAATCACACTATAGGGATGGAGAACCTGTGGACTGCTGCTGCCACCATCCATGACTATTAATCATGCAGGCTGAAACTGAAGTCCTGCAACATCTGGTGGGCCACAGACTCCCCACCCCTGGTTTAGCCTGCTGCTTATATGTGGTCTGTCAGTCTTGGTAGTGTTTTGAAGATTCAGACACTGTTTTCCATGGGGATACTTATTCTCTGATAACCCAAAGTCATTATTCCCTTCTGTCTTAGAAAGAAAGAGAACTATTTTGCCCTGAGCTAGCTTACAGCCTAGCTCAGGGTGCCTGCTTAAAAGGTATAATAATTCATTTGATATTTTTAGCATTGAAGACAGGTATCATTTAGGAGCACATTACATTCCATAGCTATTATGTAGCCCATAAAAGTGAACATCATAATACTTTGATTGCAGGTTAAATCCAAGTTTAAAAACAGCTCACAGAAGCACAAATCCTCTATAAAAAAACAGTTTTGTCATTCTATTTATTCTTATCATCGACCATACAGCCTAATGTGTTTTCCATAATTTTGGAAGTAAGCATTACGGTTATTTTTATCACTGTCTATTACCAGCAGTTAGATAGATTCTGCTGTCATGTGCAGCATAAATCCTGGATAACTCCATTGACCTCCACTTTTTTTTTTAATGTGAGCCAGAGCGGAACTAGCTGAGAATACACACTAAGTGCTGGTGGTGAGGATTCTTATTTTCTCCTATAAATGCTTTTCAAGCGAGTTACAGGAAAATATGGTACAGTAGCACGAATGCTTAGTATTTGAAAGTTGAAAACACAGGTTCAAACCCCCTCCATTCATACTTTATGTGGCAATTGTGTACGCCATAGCTGAATGAGTGCTAAACTAGAACTGGAAGGGCAGAAAGCAGGAAGACTAACAGTAGATGGAGCTAAAGTAAATGACAGGCAGAGCAAACTAATTAATATAATGTTGTTCCCATCCTCTTCCCAGTTGAATTCTACAAGGAACAATCTTGAGACTTAGGAGGAGGAAGCTAAAGGCCAGGTTATATGTAGGAAGGAAGGCAGCTGGGGGCTAATTGAAGACAGACTGAATAAGGTGAGGTAGTGTTCCATTCACCTAAACAGAGCAGCATCTATTAGTTTTGTTTAATGGCTTTTTAGCTTTAGCCTTTTAAAGGTATCCAGCCTCCCAAGCCAGTTTTAAACACATCAATATAGTGCCATCTCCAAATTCCACCAAATAAAATAAAATAACAATATTAAAAATAACAGCAGAAGATAAAAACAGCTCCTAAAAGACAGCAGCCATAAAATCACCTGATGGCAGGCTGGAATATAAAAACTTTTAAGCCATCCATCCAAAAACATGTACTCTCCAAATGTTGCCAGGCTCCAGCTCCAGGCAGAACAACCAATTGTCAGGGATGATGGGAGTTTTATTCCAAACATCTGGAAGGCACCATCTTGGGGAAAGCTTGGTTAAGCTTTCATAAAATCCAACGGAGGGGAGTCTCTCTCTGTGTGGGTATTCCTAGTGCAGGTTTGTGAAAATATATGAACCCCCCCCCCCCCGGCATTCATGACGCTAACAGCATTCACCAGCAAGCTGGGATAAATTGTCATTTGCCTGAAGCAGCTAAATGCATTGAGATGGCTCTGATTACACATCCTTAGAAAAGACTGTCTGTCTGTGTCTCTCCACCTCTCTCTGCCTTACTTATGGGAATAATGCCATTCCCACCTTAGAGTGGATTTGCCACACCCCAAATCCCCAATGAAGTGTCATATTGGTATTGCCCAGGGGAGGAGCTGAGGTAAGCATGTGGTGGCCAATGGGCCAAGGGGTTGCAGCCAAGCTTTTTAAGCTGGCTCCTCCTCCAAACTTTCCACTCTTCTCTGTGACACCCTACCTCCCTTTGTAATGTTGGCTTTGCTAGTTGCCCGTTAAAGGGGCTGAGTAGGAATTATTTTGAGGGAGTCCCTGATTGGCCTTGGGACACTTTCTTTTTAAGTTTGTTGTTGCATTCAGTTTGCAAACAATTCAACTGTTTATGTCTCCCCCCCTCATTTTGCACTGTAGTTGCTTTACTTTGAAATGAATGGTGTGAAATAGCATAATGACAATGCAACTTATCTAATTAATCATGCAAATTACATAAGTTATGTAAATTTTGCCAACACGGCCAGCAAGTCAAATGACTTCAGCGGAGTGCTAAATGCAACAAATGCAGGATGGAAGTCTCCTTGCATCCCTTCCGTTGGAACACACGAAGGGCTCATCTAGTCTAGCACTGTCTAGCACTGTGTTCCTCTGTCAAAATTTGCACTTTTCCAAATTTTGCAATGCAGTTCTCCAGTGAAGCAATGGGCACAAAAATGCATATCCCAGGATAAAGTGTGCATACAAAAACATATACTAGCAAACATAACTTGGGAGGATTGCATACTAAAATGTATTAAAAATGCTAATGGTTGCAGAAATGTGGAGAACTGAAATTCAGACTGGGAAAACGAGAACCTTGGAAAATCAAAACAGGCATATTTGTCCATCCCTACTCACAAGTTTGCACCCTGGAAGGGAAATCCAACACAATCTGCTCTGAATTGGGATGGAAGTTTAAATGTTCCAAGTCCTACAACTAGCTACAAAATAAGGGCAAGAGCAGGGACTTCCCTTAAGAGTGATCTACTATCTTTATAGCTAATTAATAGCCATAAGTATTCCCAATGTGCATGTAATTTAAATTTCTGCCACCAAGCATGCAGTTGCGGTTGCCATTACCCACTACATATAAAGGCTATTAAAGGGAAAAAATAACAGGAAATGATCTATTGTAGCTCTTAATAAAAAAAAAAAAAAAAAAAAAAGACCAAAGTAATATGACCCAGTGTTCTGGTAAATTTTGCTGCTGGCATTTTGAAATAGGTTTCAAGGAAATGCTGTACACTATGAAAGCCTTGCACTTTGCATATTAATCACTTCCCAGACCCTAATTAGATGCAGATAACTGTGCAAGCACCTAAATGTATTTAATAAATCTGAGATTGTATTTCACCTAATATCACTGCAATGCATTAAAATAATGAACACAAGCAATAAAGGCTCCCCTTGTTTGCAGATGTTTGCTTGCCTAAATATACATTTTTTCCCCTTAGACAATAATCTAAGCTTTATGTAAATGACTAGGGAAGAACAAAATATAATGCAGTGGGTGGAAAGATGTAATGCAGCTGTATTAATAAAATAAAGTGTTCATCTAGCCTTCTCTGGATATTAATCACTTAGGATTTATATGCAATATAGGCTGTCGTGGAAAATGTTTGTTCTCTATCTGAGGTGGTTTGCAGCTATGGGCTTATGTTTTATCCCATCCTGCTTATGTTTGATTAAAACTTGTATCTCCTTGTATGCCATATATCTTGCATATTGCACATAGGACATTATTTACTCTCTGGATAAAGGGGTCAAAGGATGAGGTGTTTCCTAAGGGAGATAGGAAACATCTTTGTACCAAGTCAGATGATTGCCCCATCTAGCTCAATCCTGTCTGCACAGACTGAGAGCAGCCCTCATGTCATGAATTGAGCCTGGGACTTTTAAAGGCCTCCACCCCTCCTCCCTCTCATGAGATCCCACCATATTCCTAAAGATTTTGCACGAGCACAGCCAGGAGATGAAACTTACCTCCTGCATTGCTCTCTGAGCAATGTGCAGGGTGCACCTGGACCAAAATAGTTCGTTCTCTCTGTGTGTTTGTTGTGTAATGTACATTACATTTAATGTGTCTGTGTATTCCTAATAAAAATTGCAGCTGATTAATGAGCCAAAACGTTTTTCAGTCCTACACTGGATTTTGTAGACTTAATTTTTGGCAGAAAAGCCAAGATACTGCTAGCAATCCTCTCTACATCCATAATACCCTTTTGTTATGTTTTGAGTCATTCAGCAGGTAAGTGGATTAATGGACTTGAATTCCAAAACCACTTAAGACAAATCATATACATGTTTATTCATTGTGTTGGGCACTTTATGTTAGACATTTTCTTCCTCCTTCCAGCATGTTTCTTTAATGTCTTCTATGATTGCAATTAGACCAGTACCTAGAGGAAATGTATGCACTTAGAAGTTGATTGAACCTTGTATTAATGGTGCATTTTTGGATTCAGTATTAGATAGCAATGAGTCAGAGGCAACACCAAATGGTATTATAATTGAGCATTAATGCAAAGGAGGAAAAATCAAACACGATTAACAGACTATGGACACATTATCTCATGGGGAACATAATGCAAAAATAAAATAATAAAACTGGAAAACCATGAATGGTGTCCATAAATCATCTTTATTTAAGTAACAACATAGATAATGGAGGCTAGACTATAAACAAAACCTCATTTTATTTGCTCTATCCAGTTAAAATCATTGCTAGATATATTTTAAAAGGCATGTGAGAGGAATAGCATTTTTCATCTCTGGGGTATTCATAAGAATATGTTTCTTATTGTCTTTGATATATTGGGGTCTGCAGGAACCACTTTACATTACTGAGTCATCTTTGACTTGAAAGCATTCTCTAGTCCTTTTGAGCTTGATTACATATTTGACACAATGTGTACACACACCCAACCACCATTTGTGATACTCAATTTCCATTGACAGACCACTGCTGTTCTTTAGAAAAATGTTAGTGAATCAACAGTGGAATTCTATACATAGTCAATCAAAGGAAAGACCAGGAAGCTGTCAGTTTCTGGGAACCCTGAATGGGTTAAACAATTTGTGAGCAAAGGAATCAACATCTTGCCCAAAAAGCCATGTAAGAGTTCTGATGGGCATGGAGTCTGCAAAAGCCTCCCTTTCTTAATTATTTCTGAGTTGGTTATAATTTACACCTGAGTGAGATTTCTTGGTCTGCCAGTGGAAATTTAGATTTGGTGTATGAGGTGCTTTCTGGCTTCAAGAAGAACAGAAGAGATGTCAGTCCTTAAAGGGCTGAAGGCAGAGCAAAAAGTCTGCTTTAATTGTTTGTGTCAAGAAAGTTTTAAATGAACAAGGCAGTGCTATGTGTTAATATTTGTTTGTTTATTTGTTTTTCTTTTCTCAATGAAAGTGTTCCCTAAAAATCGAAAGTAAGTTCCCCAATTGTTACTTCCTTCATGGGAAAGGAATGTGTTTACTTTGGTGAGAGAGAACACGGTGAGGATATTAATATGGAGACAGGAGATGTAATGAGACTGAATTGTTAATAAGCTCAAAAACATTCAGTATGGCAAGTATATCTTCAGACATTCCACCAACTGTAAGTATTCTTCAGCAAATGTTTGATGAGCAAATAAAACTGATTAGATCAAATTGATTAGATCAAATGGCATCACACACTTGGGGGGTATTTATTTACTGATTGATTGGATTGGATTTATTAGTGATCATTTAGCATAAGGACCCTGGGCAGGTTATAACAATAAAATATACAATTAGGAAACAAATAAAAGCATTACAACCATAAAGCCAGTTTTAAAAACTTTTTATTAAAAAAAGATCCCCATATTTAGACTATATATGTGCGTGTAAAACAGCTAAAATAGATGTAGAATAGGAGAAAGATTGAGATGTGGATGGTGCTGTGGTCTAAACCACTGAGCCTAGGGCTTGCTGATCGGAAGATCGGTGGTTCGAATCCCTGCGACAGGGTGAGCTCCCGTTGCTCAGTCCCAGCTCCTGCCAACCTAACAGTTCGAAAGCACATCAAAGTGCAAGTAGATAAATAAGTACCGCTCTGGCGGGAAGGTAAATGGCGTTTCCGTGCGCTGCTTTGGTTTCGGCAGAAGCGGCTTAGTCATGCTGGCCACATGACCTGGAAAAACTGTCTGCGGACAAATGTCGGCTCCCTCGGCCAGTAAAGCGAGATGAGTACCGGAACCCCAGAGTCGTTCATGACTGCACTTAACTATCAGGGGTCCTTTACCTTTACCTTTTTAGGAGAAAGATCTCCACTCAAAAGTCTTGTTGAAAGAGAAAGATTTTCAGTGGACATCAAAGACATCGGAGACAGCTCTTGTCTAATATTTAATGAGAGGGAAATCCAAAAGGTGGGTGATACCACACCTAATAGCCCAATTCCTATAGCATAGAGAACAGACCTTCTGATTAGATGCTATTTGCAGGAGCCGCTCTCCTGCAATGCAACAAGATCAATCGGCTTCATAAGGAGTGAGATAATCTTCTAGGCATCCTGATTCCAAGCTACATAAGACTTTGTGTGATAGTATAAGCACCACGAATTTAGCTTGGCAGTTAATTGGCAACTAAATCAAGGAATTGCAGGGAATTTTTTTTAAAAAACCCTCCTCTTCATTGTTGGCTATATCTCCCAATATATTTTTTTTCTTTGTGGCAAAAAGATGTAAAGATATTCGCTTGAAATAATTAGCTAACCACTGAATGATTTGCTTACTTTCAGTAATTATTGGCATTTTCAATTAAGTTCATAATTTGTTTCTCATAACAAGAAAGGAAGATATTAGTGTGTTCCCCTTTAGAGTGATGAAGTTGTAGAGCTCTGTGCCTTGTTGATGAACAGATAAAATATAGATGATTAACAGAAAAGGGACAGATATGTCATGACATACAATCTTTCAGCTGATACTTTTCTAATCTTTAGGCAGATTACTGTAAATGTCGCAACGGGTTGAGCTCCTGTTGCTCTGTCCCAGCTCCTGCCAACCTAGCAGTTTGAAAGCATGCCAGAGTGAGTAGATAAATAGGTGTTGCTGCATCTGGAAGGTAAATGGTACTTCTGTGAGCCAGAAGCGGTTTAGT
This sequence comes from Podarcis pityusensis, assembly GCF_964106645.2. NCBI lineage: Eukaryota > Metazoa > Chordata > Lepidosauria > Squamata > Lacertidae > Podarcis > Podarcis pityusensis. The sequence continues at coordinate 44,136,923 of NC_138033.1, forward strand.
CATGCTGGCCACATGACCTGGAAATGCTGTCTGTGGACAAATGTCGGCTCCCTTGACCTGAAAGCAGAGATGAGCACCACACCCCATAGTCCAATATGACTGGACTTAACCATCCAGAGGTCCTTTACCTTAACCTTAACCAAATGTCCTTTTTATTTTAAAAATTGCTAAGAAATTAGACTCCCCTAGGTTGGGGTGGGGAAAAGAATTCTAACAAAATGGTGACAAGACTGCTCCTACCATTAGGCAGAGAGAGGCAATTGCCTCCAGTGGCCATCTGTTCCTCTTGTGCCACTGACCATAAATTTCCATTGGAGATCAAAACTATGTTTGCCACAAGCTGGTCACATATCCCCTACACTAGCCTTCTCTTCTCAGGCACAGAATGCTGTCCCACTATCAGTGTTTAATACAGATTTGATTGTCATTCCAATCAGATTATTTACATGGAAGTGGGGATCCTATCTTGTCCTTAGGAAGAGAAAAGTCATGTCAGCTCAAAAGAGGGGTGATGGTATAAACTATGCCAGAGGCAGATTTAGGGCAGCATGACCTGGGTGACCAGCCTAGGGTGCACTTTAGGGTGTTGCCAGGAGGTCCTACACACGAGTAGGAATCCAGCAGAGACACATGCCTGACTGGCATGTTCTCTCCCTCCCGGTCGGTCATTTGGGAGATTCAAAGGCTTTTTCCAGCCCAAACATCACAGCGACTGATACCAAGAGGCACCAGCACACTTCAGGATCAGCAGAGTATAGGCAGTCAGAGTTCAGACTCAGTAGCACAGCTTTTTGGCTGAACTACGTTTATTTACATATATACACACTTGGAGCATCGTAACTCAGCTCCTTCCTCTTCAGCATCGGACATCAAAGAGAAAGAACAAAAGGACAAATGTCCTACATCACGGAAACACAGTAATAAAAACATCCTGTCTCCGTCACTTCCCACAATGTGGAATGAAAACATACACCATCATGTGATAAAAACAATCCCATGACTGCAACATGGGGAATGAATCCTAACATCAGTGAGAAGAATGGAAAGCGGGGGGCTGGCTTTTGATCTCTTCCAGGGTGCCACTGAAATTTAAGATACCAAAGTCTTCCCTTTACTACGCAAGTAATGCTTCTCATTCAAGAGGACTTTGTGGAGTTCTGTAGATCAGTGGTAGAGCATTAGCTTTGTATGAAGAAAGTCCCAGGTTCAATCTCAAGCATCTCAAAGTAGGGCTTGGAGATAGGGATGGATGAATTGATCAATTTCTCTTGGTTTCTCATTTTTCCAACTGTAAATTCAGTTCCGCACATTTCTGAAGAAATTTGCATTTGATTTGATTAAACTCGTGAAAATATACCAGCAATTTAGTGTAATTTTCTCCTACTAAACACTTTTTTGTATGCTGTTTCGACTTACATGCACATTTTGCAAGCAATTCCCCCTAATATAAATAGTGTGTGTGTGTTTTACTAATGTATCAATTCCAATGCACACTTACCCTTAATATACATTTGGTTGGAGAACTGCATTGCCAAATTTGGAGAAGTGCAAATTTTGATGGATAGCCGTGTTTCAATTAGCATACTGATTCAAGAAGCTTGAATTAGGTAATTTCTCATTAAAATGCAAACAAAACCAAAGTTCTCTCCCATCCCTAGACACACCATATCTGAAAACATGGAGAGCTACTGCTAGTCCATGCAGTCACAATTGAGCTACATCAACCAATGGCATGACAATAAGGGAACCTCCTATGTTCCATACTTCAGTTTCACAAAGAGCAGTGTGCAGTGATATAGGCATAGCTGTCAACTTTTCCCTTTTCTTGCAAGGAATCCTATTCGGAATAAGGGAATTTCCCTTAAAAAGGGGGAAACGTTGACAGCTATGGATATACGCCAAGTGTAATGACATATGCTGACATCTCTCTCTCTCTCTCTCTTAAAAAAGATTGTTATGTAGCATGGAAATCTGCTGTGCATTCCATCCACACATTTTGAACTGTGTGGTTAATAGTCATGGAAATGTATCCACTTAATGTGATTCACAATTTAGTAACCATTCCATTAAGCTTCAAATTAGGTTACAATTTTTTAAAAAATGTGTCTGCCCTGCACACAATCACTCTTTGTTCTAAAAAAAAAGCAAAGGTACTAGGTAAACAGAGATGTTAAACCAAAAGTTTGTGACTGTCAAAAAATGTTTTTGCTTTAAAAAGTTTATTCATTAATTTTCAGTTTTCATTGTTTCCATTTGTTTTCAGCCCTTGAAATAAAAAAAGAAGCAGCATTTCACTGTCCCCTTAATACTTATGGTTTCCCCACTTTAAAAAAAAAAACCACTACATCATTCTTTTAAAGGTATGAACCTTTCATCTACATTTATTTATATAGCAATTAAATGAGAAGCAGACTAACTGGCTCTACAGCAAGCTATGTAAAAATCTGCAAGTTTAATGTTCCATAAATACTGTGTGTGAGTGTGTGTGTGTGTGTGTGTGTGTGTGTGTGTCTTTCTGTCTGTCTGTCTGTCTGTCTGTCTGTCTGTGTTCACTTCACACAATGCCTGGATGAAGAATCAAAGTAAGCTGCTTTGGAATGATTCCTGTTTCTCTGAAGCAAAATAAGGCTTCTCCAAAGTGGTCTGAAGCAAAGAGGACAGCTCTCAAAGCCTTGGGTCTGCCTCAGAGATTTGGAGGATGCAGACTGTCAGAGAGTCTCAGCCACTTCGAGGCCATTCACAATGAAATTCAGGATATAAATTCCAAGATAGATAGATAGATAGATAGATAGATAGATAGATACTTAACATAATTTTGGGAAGAGTCATGCATTGATACTTACATACTTATTGTGGATGCTATATTTATCAAAATTTGATTTCCTTTTAGAGAAAGTATCATTTTTCTGCAGAATAGAACTGCAGTATGCTATTCTGAGGGGATGTTCTCATTCTTATATCTAAATGTCAATATATTTGTTTTACTTTTATAGCCTGGATGATTTATTAGCAAGCAAGCTAAAATAAGTCTGTTTTATTAATGTGAAGTTAGTCAACAAATACTTTTACTCTCTCTTTTTGGCTATGAACACCTAGGGGAAGACAAAGCAACTTACACTTAATTAAAATTCTACTCCTTACTTTCAGAACATCAGTAATTGTTCTTAACTGCCACCTAAGTAGGTGGTAGACATCATAAAATGTCCTTGTATATTAAAAAGGTTTTATATTTACACTCCAACACAATGACCATAGAAGGTGCTTTGTCTTCCACACGCCTGAGTTCTGTAGCCAAGGAGAAACACATTAAATAGAAACTCCTACACATTTTTTTCCCTTTTGTCTGAAATATAGGAATTTAGAGTTGGCTTAACACATCAAAACTTCATCTCTAATTAACAGCTAAAAGAGCATATGAATATAAGAACAGCCTGTTAGATCAGGGCAATGGCCATTCTAGTACAGCATTCTGTGCTCACAATGGCCAACCAAGTGTCTAAGGGAAGCCGCAAGCTGGATTTTAGTGTAACAACATTCTCCACTCATTGTCAGTGTCAGAGGTTCCATACTCCCACGGTAGGTTGACAGACGTGGATAAGGAAAGCTCTTACCAATGTTTTTTATTCTATATTCACAGAGAGAGGCTTAAACATGCAGCCTCTTGGAGTAATGGCATTGCTCCAAGTAACACTCCACCCCTCTTCTCTCCTACTTCCTCATTCGTCAACAGCACACACACCCTTATGCAGGGGCGAACGAAGGCGTTGTGACACTTGGGGTGGGGCGTCACTACATAGGGCACATGTGCGGCATTGCTACGTATGATGCATGTGCTGTACGTAGCGACACCGCACATGCCCTGTACATAGCTGCTCCAGTGCTGTACGGACGGTGCCAGGATCCTCTGCTCATGTCTGCAGCCACTAACGGTGGACCCTCCATTCGCGGCTGTAGCAGCAACGGAGGGATCCCACCACTGTCCGTCCGGTGCACCGCCCCCGCTCCCCCATTGTGACACCACTGCCCTTATGGTTGCCGCTTAGAACCATCTGTCTCCGAGCCCTTTGCTCTCCTGCTTTCAATGCTAACTGGGTTCTGGGAGAAGGGGTTCTGGAATGCTTTCCAGGGATAATGTGTCAGCCAGCTTCTCCAGCTCTGCCTCCTCCTCCTCCTCCTCCTCCTCCTCCTCCTCCTCCTCCTCTCCAATTATTTCCCAGCTTTTCCTCTCAGCTGCCTCTGAGCTGTGACCTCCCACCAATCACTGTTGTAAATATATACTGTCTTCCTCTTCTCTGGAAGGGTCAAGCTGGGCAGGCGATCTCCACCATTACTCTTCTGTCTGGAACCACAGGAGTGTCAGGGACTAAACAGATGGCACCTAGGTTGGAGTGACATACAGTGATATGGGTGAACTTTGAGCAGACGTTTGGGTAGGATTTCAAATGAAAACTTCTGTCCAAAAAAAGAGTGCCCCATTTTGAGTCTGGCATAAAGTGGCACTGTGTCCAACATTACAGAGCACAATTATCTGTTGGAAGGGTATCTCATTTGAAGGGTTGTCTGGTTCAGCTTTGGTTTCAAGATACAGGATGTGAAGACATGAGAGCAAGTGGGCCTTGAAGTTGCCCCTCTACAGTTAAATCATGGACAGAAGGCATGTGACTCACTTTGTCATAGTCTTCTCTGCTATAGTGAGATGCCTAAGGTTCAGTCCCTCTAGGTAGACCTGGGGGTGTCCTATGCCTGAAACCTTGGAGAGTCGCTGCCTTTTATCTCTCTCAGTGCTACCTAGAGATGGGGCAAGGGGGAATGAACATGGCATCTTCCTCATGCAAAGCATTTGCCCTACCACTAAGCTACAGCCCTTTCCCAATTCAGTGGCAACTTGAGAATATACACCCACTATACCCCCCAGAATGTGAAATTCAGGGACAATGTGGCTACTCTATGGTATATTCCAATTTTAGATGCAGCTATCAGCACTTTCACATTCTTTAGGGTTTGCCCTCCTAGCAACCATATGTTTGGCTGGAAAATCATTTTCATCTTATTGGTCCCATGAGCACACCATAGATGGTTACATACCTGAAAGGAATTTCCTGTGTGTATTTTGGCCTCTGGTATTCTGACAGGTGAGCAAAAATGGAATAAAGGATCTCACTGGTGATTTTCACTTCTGTGCTGTGGGGTTGATTGAACTTTTGCAGTCTTGTTGAGTTATCCTTAGAAACAAATATGCTCTAACGTTCACGTGGTGTGTGTTGTTGTTTTTAATTTTCTCCTCAGGGAAAATTTGAGAGCAAATGGGGAAATTGAGAATAACGTTTTCTGTGGAATATGTATGGCTCAGTCACTCACAATTAGGAATGGATGAATCTGTCAATTTCAGTTTCTCTCTCCTCTTCTTTTTCATTCTTGAGTTCACTTTTCCACATTCCAACCTCACTTTGCAATTTATTTAATTTTAAAATCTCATGAAAACTCATCAACATTTTAGAGCAAGTTTCTCCTAATAGACTTTCTATGCATTTTAGGCTAATATACACATTTTCCCATGGCAATTTCCCCAGTATAATGGAGAATAAGGCTTTTTTTTTTTTTCTTTTTTTCTTTTTGCTACTTGATATAGGTATCTGCTTGGGCACTGTGAAAACAGGTTGCTGGGCCTTTGGTCTGATCCACTAGGGCTCTTCTTACGTTAAGGGGTTATCTATTGCTGCAGAATACAGTGGTACCTCTGGTTATGAACTTAGTTCCAGAGGTCCATTCTTAACCTGAAACCGTTCTTAACCTGAGGTACCACTTTAGCTAATGGGGCCTCCCACTGCTGCCACACTGCCACCATGCAATTTCTGTTCTCATCCTGAGGTAAAGTTCTTAACCTGAGGTACTACTTCCGGGTTAGCGGAGTCTGTAAACCGAAGTGTTTGTAACCTGAGGTACCACTGTACTGGTTTCTTCCTCCTGCAGGCTGCTGCTCAATGCACCCAAATAGTAGCACAAGTGCCCCTGCTAGGACTTGTAAATCAAGAAACAGTGAAAGAGAACGAGAGAGAAAGATTTATCCTGAGTTTATGCAGGTATTCAAAAGAATCAGGCCTATGAATTTCTGTTTTCTAAACTGCAAGGCTATTATTATAACTCCCACCTCATTTGCAGGGGGCTATGAGGCAAATGTAATTATAGTAAAGTGCTCCGAATATTCTTTGTTACAGGGTTACTACATGAGTGAGGTTGATTGTTATTGAAGTGTATAAACAGCTAATTTTTCAGAAGTCTACGCTACCTGTTCTTTCCAGGAAGCGATTATCCAGTCCCAATATTATTATTCTTGCCAGGTATAAGGCAAATCAGTCTGTCTCTTCAAAGTGAAGCTGAAGGAATCTGCTGAAATAAAAGTAAGCATCTTACTGGTTTTTCTGAGGTAAAAAGTGTGTTCTATGTGTACGTAGGCATCTTCCACATGTAGCAGTAATATTCTGGCAGGCTGGAGGTCAGGTGCTTTGGAATAAATCTATAAAATAAAAAACCAGAAAAGGCACAAAATAGTCATTTTAGAAATCTTAAAACACAATTTAGATGAAGTGGGGAGGATTGTATGCTCTAAAGACCGAAGTCTGAGCGTCATTGTCAAATCTTTTCCTTTCCTTTCCAGTGCTGCCAAGGGAACAGGAGGGTGGACTTTCACTGTGCCTAGACAAAGAAACATGAAGATAATAGATTCTGACACAAAACACAGCAGCCTCTGATGGCCTTTCCTTTGGAGTAAAAATCTGGAGCTCACACGATGTGAGCTTTTGCCTAGCTGACTTCAGATCAAGCCCTATGGCCCAAGACATTTCTATGTCTAAGCTGCAAATCCAAGCAGAAACCCTTTCTCCATTAATTTATCAGGGGGACAAAAAATTCCCAGGAAGCACTTTTTGTGCAAACCTCATTGAAATGTTTGGCAGCTCCTGTCTATTTCAATAGGTCTGTACCAGGGGACTTCATGGTGTGCTGGGTTGCAAGGCAGGAACATTAAACAACTTCCTGAGCTGGACAAGGAAAAATAACCAGGCTAACACAAGTGTGGGTGAAAACAGGCCACAGTCTTCTCTACAAGCAGGGATGGCATGACATTAGGGTGGGAATCCGTTTTCTGATTTGAAGTCTGATAAACCACCCCTCCCTGAGATCCCACTAGGTCATGGTGAAATCCCAGACAGTTGCTCCTTCCAATAAGTTGGACTCGGGTGCAGATGGTGGCAGCAAGTCATGAGAAGATAGAAAGCACCCTTATACCAATAAAGACCCTAGAGCAGTTCTCCAGGGTTTCAAGCAAAAAATCTTTCCCTGCCCCACCTGACAATGCCAGGGATTGAACCTAGGACCTCCTGCATGCAAAACATCTATGTTCTACCACTGAGCTGGGCACCATTAGATTACCTTGCTAGGAAATTCCAGAAGCTTATCTAGTCCAAGTTTCTGTTCTTACAGTGGCCAACCAGATGCCTAGGAGAAACCTACAAGCAGAGCATGTGTGCAATAGCACTGTCCCTATCAGTTTATCACTGTCCCATCCTTAATGACATTCACCATTGTCTTCCTTTGGGGCCTGACTCCTTTCCATTTGCGGTTAAGCAGCCTCTCTTTCACATCTTACTGTACTCAAGAGTAGTACTGTTGCATAATAAGGTCAGAATGCAAACAAAGAGAGATAATCTGTTATATATGAAACCCATACAGAATGCTTTATACTTTGGTCATATGCATTAGCCTAGTCAGGAGCATCACTGAGTACTTTAGATTAGGGTTGATTTGAAATGTGTCTCTAATGATCAGTGATCTTCCTCTAGTCCACTGTGCAAAGCATCTGGATTTTCTTAGCTTTCTCAGAGAATACTTTAGCAGAATGTTTCACTTGAGCTCAGTAAAATAAAATGTGTGTGTAGTAATTACCACTATCTTTCCCTCTACTTTTGAGTATCCATTCCTCAAGCCTACCTTTGAGAATCTAGCCTAAAGAGGAAAGACTTTTTCAGACTGCAGGCTGCATTCCTTTCTGAGTGACCTTTCGGGGGTTGCATTTTATTGGTGGGTGGATCCATAGGTAAAAGTGGGCAAATCTTACCTTTGCACAATACGCTACTGACTCTCTTGGCCCTCTCTATCTTTCAATCGCTGGAGGAGACTCTTGAGAGTCCCATGGACTGCAAGAAGATCCATTCTTAAGGAAATCAGCCCTGAGTGCTCACTGGAAGGACAGATCCTGAAGCTGAGACTCCAATACTTTGGCCACCTCATGAGAAGAGAAGACTCCCTGGAAAAGACCCTGATGTTGGGAAAGATGGAGGGCACAAAGAGAAGGGGATAACAGAGGACGAATTGGTGGGACAGTGTTCTCGAAGCTACAAACATGAGTCTGACCAAACTGCGGGAGGCAGTGGAAGACAGGAGTGCCAGGCATGCTCTGGTCCATGGGGTCACGAAGAGTCAGACACGACTAAACGATTAAACAACAACAACAACAACAACAACATCTTTCACTCAGTAGGACTGGTGAAGTGTGCATCCTGTGGAGAGGGAAAGTGTCTTGTGTCTGAGGAGAGAATATGGCCTGCACAGAATTATAAGGGTCAGTTAGAGAGGCCTGGAGGGCTGCATTTGACACCCAGTCCTGAGGTTCCCCACCCCGATCCAGTCACTCATTCATTCACTTGAGTCAAGATTTCAGCCCCTTCCAATTGAATAAAAGGCAAGAGAGAAGTTTGATCCACCCTCTCCAGTGCTTACTACTCTGTACAGTAGAGTATTGTTGGCTTGTTTCAGACAAATCACAGTGAAATGTAATGATTATTTGTGTAGGTTCAGATAAACTACAGGTTTAAGGATAGTTTGTTAGGTTGAGATGTATGCCTAATTCCTCAAAGTCTTCCAGGTCTCATATATTGTTGTTCTCCTGTTGCATTAAGGTTTGCTTTTGACAAACCTTTGAATAGACTACTCTTTTCAGTCTCTGCATAACAATCACCTTTGTCTGGATCAGGACCATGGTTTTCATCTTAATCATTTGCTTGCTTAAATCTGTCACAAACTGAAACATGGTATACTAGCAGCCTCCCCCTTGGGAATTCTAAGAAAAAAAGAAAGAAAGAAAGAAAGAAAGAAAGAAAGAAAGAAAGAAAGAAAGAAAGAAAGATGTTTTAAAACCAATGCAGTTTTGAAAAGTCAGTCCACCATCTTGATTCAAAATGGCATCAAATTAACAGACAAAAGTCTGCTCTGTGATCTTGGGAAGCGTCATTTCTTTACAATATCTTAAGACATGTCCAAATGCATAGCAAACAATCAACTTTCCAAATTATATAGAAGGTCCAACAAGATATTCTTAAAATGTCTTTCATTCACATGTACAATCATAAATAAATTACTAAATATATAAAATATGTAAAAGAAAATACATTAATGCAAACAACCCATTCAAGAGACGGAAACAATATATAAAGATCTAGCAATACATTGAAACATTAAAGTACTTATTCTACTTCTGCCAAGAAGAGAATACAAAAGCCTTTAGAACAGATAAGTATTCTCTTTGGAGAATTCATGCTGTACAATGAATACTTCTCTCTTTTTTCTTTGTTGTAAAGCACCTTTGTGTGAAAATATGAGCATTCATCCCAATTAACAGAGTTAAACCAGTGATTTCTACCAAAGCAAAAAAGGCTTACTTTTTATCCCTGAATCATCTTGCTGATAATTTATCTCTCATATTCAGCAGACATCCTCACTAACAAAACAAGGATAAGGAAGTGTTTCTTTTCTACTGAACAAACATCCTTTCACTGAATAATAGGTTCATGTTGAATGTCATATGTAATGAATGAAGTGGCAAATTGGCACTTCATAGGTACATAATGGTTTGTCCTCCTTGCTTTCCTGAGTGGTGAAAAGGCTGGAGGCTACACAATTCAGTGTCCCTTCAAAAAATAAATGAGTCATGGTTTGTAATGTAAATTTTGGGAGCAGACTTCTAAAGCAGGTAGCACAACTGCTAATCCTGCTTGGGATCCCCAAATAACAAATTCTTCCCAAGGATGTTCCAGTTTTGTTTTTGGTTTGTGTGTGTGTGTGTGTTTGTGTGTGTTTATGGCTATGGCTTTCTGGATTCAGTCCTGAACGTAGGACTGGAACCACCGCAGTGCCCCTAATTCCCATTCCCTGGAACCAAGATACAATACAATAATTAATGAATTTGCACATTTAAGCATATTTAAATAGTGTTTTCTTTCTTAAAAATTTTATATATATATATATGCAAAAGAATCCTGTTGAGGGAGCTTCTATAAGTCAGTGTAGACATTACTCAGCTAGCTGGTATTCCTATTCTATTCAACAATAAAATAGGATATTTTGCTCATCAGCAATGAACTGAAGGGAACAGAGTAAAACTCAGCTAATTAAAAGTAAAGTAGATAATTACAGCTGGTCTCCACATTGCCAGTCTTGATGTTGGCATTGCACCATTTAATAATGTCTCTTTTAAAACCATTTAAAGGACATGATTCACACCTTTTAGTTTATCTGACTGATTCCTCCCTCATCAAGCAGCCTTTATCCCCATATGCAGCACAACAGGCTACTTAAAGCCCATAAGGGAGTAGTGCCCACATCACTCCTTCACGCACATATGGCTGGCTCACTGCCAAAGGGCATAATAATATGAGAAAATAGAAATGTGGCATTAAAAACATCATTGTGAACACATTAAAATAAATGTTTTTGCATCCTGCAACCCATCTTTCTGAAAAAATAAAATAAATAGAATAAGCTATTCATGGAAGAAAGTAAGCTGGATGCCATTTTCAATAGCAACAGGTATTCCAGAAACTATCTTGAGTGATCCAAGACAAGCATTCAGTGCTACCCATAGCCTACCTCAGGTTTGGAGAAACTCAGGCCTGGGGGGCTCTGGGCCTCTCTGTTTGGCCTTTGGGACCTTCCCCTGAGCCACACCTCTTATTAACCCAGCTTCACATTCTCCTGCCTGACATGAACTCTGATATACAGTGGTACCTCGCAAGACGAATGCCTCGCAAGACGAAAAACGCGCAAGACGAAAGAGTTTTTCGTTTTTTGAGTTGCTTCGCAAGACGAATTTCCCTATGGGCTTGCTTCGCAAGACGAAAAACGAAAACGTCTTGCAAGTTTGTTTCTTTTTCCTTAAAACCGTTAATACCCTATGGGAAACCGTGCTTCGCAAGACGAAAAATTCGCAAGACGAAAAAACTCGCAGAACGAATTAATTTCGTCTTGCGAGGCACCACTGTACAATATTCAAACTACAATCTAATATACATAGGCAGAATTTACATTCATTGTCTTCCCCCACCCACTGTTGGCATGTGGCTCACAGAGGCTTGGCCAGAAGGGAATGTGGTCCTTTGACTGAAAAATGTTCCTCACCTCAGTTTATCTTGCAAAGTGGCAGAATGTAGAAAGCTGGCTTATAACAAGTCAGAGCATTGGCCAGTCACTGGATCATCTACATAAAAAGGAAGTTGCTTTCTGGGGTTACAGATTGAGGTCTTCTCCAGTCCTACCTCGAGATGCCAGGGTTTGATCATGGGACCTTCTGCAAATGAAGAGTGTGTTCTACTGCTGAGCTAAAGTCAATCCCCTAAAAGCATACTCTCATGTTCCTGCTTCCTTCTTTACAAGAGGCCATGGGTAAATGAAAGCTGGAACATTGTGAAGAAGTGTAGTAAAAATAAAAATGAGTAAGAGGTGACATGATAGACATGTATGGCATGGAAAAAGTAGATAGAGAAAAGTTTTCCCACTCTCTCATAGCACTAGAACTTAGAGACAAAAAAACAAAACAAAACAAAAAACACTGAATGTTGAAAGATTCAAGACAGACAAAGGAAAGTACTTCTTTATGAAGCAGATAGTTAAACTATGGAACTCATTCTCACAAGAGGCTGTGATGGTCAACAACTTTTGATGGCTTTAAAAAGAGGATTAGACAGCTTCAAGGCTACTAGTTGCAATGGCTATACTCTTTCACTATGATCAGAGGCTGTATCTGTTGGAAGTTGCTAGAAACTTCAGGAGAAGGGAATTCTGTTGTGCTAATGTTCTGCATGGACATTTGATTGTCCACTGTGAGAACAGGATGCCGGACTAGATGGGCAACAACAAACAAGACTCCAGGTTACCACCAGTACTAGTCCTACTCAGAGTAGACCCTTTTGAAGTTAATGGGCATAACTAACAGGTTAATTAATTACTCAGCATAGGATTTACTTGGATGCAGCCCTCTGTGAGAAAAGTGCATTTCATGAATCTATTTTTAAAAATAGATATACATTTTAAAAATGTAAATAGCAACTCAAAGGGAAGTATCAGGATTGGTACCATGCTTCATAAAGGAGGATGCTTTGCATCCAGACCGCAGTCCCGATTGAACCATTTGTGTTGGTGGACACCTCCTGCTGTAGGTTTACTGCAGGTTTTGAGGCTGGAGAGGTAACACTGGAGTTAAATCCCTGGTCTTATGCTGTCCTGACCCAATCCATAGTGAAGAGCCCCCTTTTACTTTCTTGGAGAAGAGTTACCCAGCAAAATTGTCAGATTATTTATGCCAAGGGGCAGGTGGAGGGCAGAAGGTAAACCAATTAATCTGATCAAAATGAATCTTCTTCCAAAAAGAACAGAGAGCTTATTTGTTATTAATGGCCATTCTTCACATTCTGGTCAGGTTCTTGGACTACACACCGGTTTATTGAGACTAATCCTGGGAGTGGAGACTGGCAAATAATTTTGATTCATTTGCACTCATTCAAAGGTGACTCCATCTTCATTGTCTGAAAGATGCTGTGCCCCTTAGTAGGAAATGATTACAGCTAACTGAATTTCTAAAGGTTTGCCAGTGATGCAGAACAAAGGCAGAAGGATGAAAGCTATAGTTTAAAATGTGTGTGTGTAGATAAGTACAGTGATTTTTTTAGTGGGCACTCAAGGGTACGCTGTGCTGGCACCTCTTTTTTGTTCTTTACAAATATGGTACTTATAGCAGCAACTTCATGGTTAATACTGGCACCTATTTTTCTAGGAAAAAAGTACTAGAGAGATAGATTGATTGACACACACACACACACACACACACACACCATCCACCGATCTATCACCAAAGAGCATCAATCAGACTAGCAAAATTGCTGCACTTCAGAAATGTAAACAAATCCTGCCATGGCCGATCACAATTGTTGACCATAGACTAGAGAAGGAAAGGCCACATTTTAACATCATCTCAGTTCGTTGGTAAAGGATTTGAAGATGCTAAGATCATCTAAATTACAGCCAGCCACAGGGCTGAATTCTGCATGGAGCTACTGTTCTTACCCTGGCAGATGAAGCTAACTTTTTTCCTCAAAGAAAGGAGTTGGTATGGAACTCTTAAAATATTCAAAACTGCCCCTCCCATTTGAACTTCAGCAAATATTTTATTTCCTTCCACACTCACTTTTGATAGAAAGTTTAAACTCCCTGCCTGCACCATCACTAATTCATTTATTTTTCTTTGCTACTTCAGAAAAAAATGTCCACCGTATAGTTATTTGTATTCCCATTTCCAAATATTTTATATGACCTTCCAGACATTTTCTCCTACTGAACTAATTAAGAACAGCAAAAAACACTGAAAAATGTTAAGAGTTAAGAAGCGGGTGAAACCAAAAAGACTTCTGTGGCCACAGATTTATATATATATGCACAATAAGATGAAAATGAGAAGACCTTTGGTGCATTGTATGGGTGTATCATTTGAAATAAAAATTCCAATTATAACTGCAGTATTAAATGCACATTAAAGGATGTTATTAATTCCGCTGCATTATATATGATAGTATTTATAATAGGGTTTTGGAGCCATATTATGAAGTTGCATTTGTAAAGGATGTTGCCGCTCATGTTGAAAAGAACTTTTAATAGCCTATAATGAGAGTGAATCACTTTGTGATAGTTTGTTTTCTCTAAGCTGTCAGCAGGGAGTCATCTTTAAATAGAGAGCACAGCTTTGGAAGTCATTCTCTCCTGGGGTAAGATAAGCGGAATCTTTCGATATTCATTTCAAAGTAATTTTTTTACCCATATATTTTGTAGGAACGAGTCCTTCCATTACACTTATGTTAGTCCAATGGATACATTAAAAAAGATTTATAGTGCAAGATCTACAGCCCATTTAACTTGGGCTAGAGACAGAGAGATTTTTAAGAGAGTTGTAAGTGGTATTACAGGGGCATCATTGCCCTTGGTACATACTAAAGATGGATGAGTTTGTCAATGTTACTTTTTTATTATTTTTACAGTCTTCAGTCCAACACCTTTTTCTTGAAAAAAAAAGTCCTCACAAATTTGACAGCTTTTTATTATGCATTTCTCCTAGTATACACATTTTTGCAAGCATTTTTCCCTAATAGAATTGATTTCTGCAAAGTACAAATTTTGAAGCAGTTTGGTTTTTGTATTTCTTTAGGAAGTGTGAATTAATGTAGTGTCTCATTCCAATTCAAACCAAACCACATTTCTCCCCCATCTGCAGTGCAGACAGACATCTCTTTTGTAGCACTCTCATTGCTTGATGCAGGTTTTTGAAATGCTGCAACGGCTTCCAAAATCTGTTTTAGTAGTGGGATTAATATGCATGCTAAAGGCAACAATGCCTGCAACACTTTGAGAAAACTATTGCTTTCATTCAGCTTTAAAGCACTGAAAAAGAGGAAAAGCTGGATGTTGTTTCAGGTCATGATGAACCTAGAATTGCACATAACTCTATGTACTTCTGTGAGTGGAATTGTCACCCTCTGCAACAAAGATTCTACAGCTACCTTGAAGGAATTTATTATATTATGTCACAGCAAGGAATAGTCCACAATGAGACTCCACATGTAGTCTACTCATTTTATCTGCATGGCTGACGAATTCATTTAGGTGTAATCATTCGTTATAAAGGGGCAAAGCGTATTTGAGGCAGTGAAAACTTTTTGAGGTTTCACTGCTTACCTTTTTGAGGAGCGGCAGTTGCAGCCCAGCATGACTGCAGGAAATCGGAGGTGGGGGTGCCTTCGGACCGCATAGTGGACCAACTCCTTTTGGCCTCATCCAACCATGGCGGAGGGTGATGGGTTATGCTGCCCCAAAAAAGAAAAGAAAAAAGCTGATCATGGTCGTAGTGAGGCAGGCTGGGCTGCAGCAGCAGACCGAGTGGACACAGTCTTCACTCTGGTCCACTGCTGCTACTGTATTTGAGCCAGCTGTGCTAGGAGCCACCAGAGCAGTTGGCCAGAGAGCATTCCACCCACTCACCCACGCAGTATGTTTCACTCACCCACCCACAATGCCCAAAAGTAAGTGGACAATGATTGTCTATGACCTTGCTGTGGAATGCCCTCCCATCAGTTGTCAAAGAGTTAAACAATTATATGACTTTTCATAAACATCTGAAGGTAGTCCTGTTTCTGGAAGATTTTAATGTTTGATGTTTTGTTTTGTCCCTTTATATTTTGTTGGGATCTACAGTAGAAGGGATTGCAGGACCCTATGCTAGACATACCCCAATGTTGTGTGGGCCCTGGATCTGCTCCTGACACCCACTTATTGACATTTACAAAGGTCTATAAGTGCATAGATTTCTGTGCACTGAATTGGAAACAATGTATGATCCCATGGAGGTCAGTGCATATAGGTTTCCCATTTTCAGTTGTCCACACTAAACATAATATTATCAGGGACAGGAGGCCCATGCAATAGTAGGAGCAAGACCAGTGTCATGTCTTTACAACTTCATGTGGAGTCTGATTTGGCTCCTGCCAATTATCCTGTAAAGCTGTGTACTGTTTCTGCTGTTCTGTTCTGGTTTTCCAAGAAAATGGTTTCAGCTTTGCAACACGGCTCCATACTACTATAATGGCAGATGCCTGCTTCCAGCTTTTACAGCTGATTGACATTTGGGTAACAGGGGGCAGTAGGTGTATAAATGTTGACTTAAAGTACATTGCAAACACAATGACCATTTTCTTCATAGTCTCCTCCCCACTCCAGTAATCACGTCTTGGATCAAACAACCGGCTTTGATGCTTTATCTCTCCAGCCATGAAAGCAGCAAATAATCATGTTGCCAAGATGATTTGCAATAGTATGTGCCTTCCAAAAAGAAATGCACATGATGGATATTTGCTGGGTATATTGAGTCCTTCAACTGATAGCTGCTTATAATTCAGAAATCACCAGATACAGTTCTTGTTTCATACAATGTGAAAATTACTTCAAGACACTCCATCTCCTTTCAAAGTATCCTCTCTGAAAGTCTAAGCCTTGAAATACCTATATAATTACAGAAGCATCTCACTGGGTGTGGTGCAGCCAAGATACTAGCATCCCAGCAAGTAGGTCACATTTGCTTGCCAGAAAGAAGGTGGCAGGTAGGTTGGTATGATGCAAATGCACCAGTGGCCCCAATCCAGAGCTCCTGCATGTGTGTTTGCATCACACCAACCTCCCCACCCCACCCTGCTTTTGCCTAGCAAAACAAGACCATTAAGACCTGTGAGGATATTCCATGCAAAAATGTTATGGTTATTATTCCTAAGATCAGTGCCTATATTTGTGGAATCAAAAACTTGCAGTATCTAATGGGAATCTCCTTCACTGGTATATGTACACAGCACAGTTGGATTTCCAATGTTTAGAATTATTGTTTTGCACTCTTAACATTGTGGCAATTAATTTCATGCTGTTCAGTCACCTATGCTGTTCTTTAGGTTGCTACATTAACTCAAAAGCCTTATCCTACAGAAATGGGGGAAGTGGTCTAATTTACCAGAAAATAACTGAATATAAAATAACATAATCCGTTCTGCTCTGATGAAATCCTGCTATTCACCCAAAATTTGCTGACACAGTTTATATTATATTAAAATTCAGGATTGCTGCATTTTCACCAGTTTCTCATTCCACAGCTGCCATTTCCTGTTGTCAGCATTCTGATTTACAAGACTGTAGATGGTGTAAAAATGTTGTTCTAAATGGGCAATTTCAGAGGCATGTTTACTAATTGATAGACTGCAGCAACCTGAAAGTGTAAACATAACATGTTTCCAAAGCTGACATGGTTTTACGGAAGGAAAAGCTCTGGATCTAATAGGCTGGCTTTCATTAAACTTTTATCAAAATCACTTGAAAACAAACATTTCTATGCAAATTTTAAAATACCCCACCCCACCTCTGATGTCAGACATGCAATGCACTACCTGTGGAAAATTGAATTACAGTGGTACCTCAGGTTAAGTACTTAATTCTTTCCAGAGGTCCGTACTTAACCTGAAACTGTTCTTAACCTGAAGCACCACTTTAGGTAATGGGGCCTGCTGCTGCTGCCGCGCCGCCGGAGCACAATTTCTGTTCTCATCCTGAAGCAAAGTTCTTAACCTGAAGCACTATTTCTGGGTTAGCGGAGTCTGTAACCTGAACCGTATGTAAGCTGAACCGTATGTAACCCGAGGATGTATGTTCCCCTGGAACAGAGGGGAACCCCCCCTCCAAATGAGTCTAAGAAATAGATAACTATTTCATGTAACTTTTCCATATGATTTATAATGATCTTTGCTGTGGTGATCCTGAACAATCCTTTCTGGATAGTCAAGGTGATAATGAAATTGCCTTTATGCTAAATAATATTGTTTAAAGAGTTGGAGATACCAGGAATTAAAGACAGAACCTTCTGAATGCAGAGTACTCGTTCTACCTTGGAACAGTAAACACTGTTAATTTAAGTTTCTCTTTCTTTTATAATCTTAAGATACAGTCACATGTGGAGAATAGTACCTTAGCATTCCTGATTATGATACTACTGCTTTTGTCACATTTTCTAATGTCCCTCTTCAGGCTAATGGACCAATCATATTGGCATTGTTGCTTGCATTGTGGGGCTGGTACCACCCTCATCCTTTCTCTTTGCAGTTTGTAGCATCTTGCCCACCCACCTTTGGGCAGCTGGGGCAGGGGGGTGAGTAGGGATGCTATTTCTTAGGTGTTCCGCAACTGGCTTAGCGTGCGCTTGGACTTGTGGATTTGGTTCTTTCATTTCATTCCAAGATTTGGAGGGTTGTGCTTCTGAAAACCTTGGGGTTCCTCTGTGCCTGCCTGCAGAGATATCTCTTTTTCGTGTGCTTGGTGGCATTTTGCCTACAAGAGGAAAAGATAAAATAAAACGATTAAGTTTGTGATTAATATAAACTACTAGGTCTTTCATGAACAGACTGAAATTAACAGAAAATACAGACACACACACACACACACACACACACACGGGGGGGGGTCAGTTTACTGTGTTTTAGAAAACAACCTTTAAACACATAAAAATAAGAAGAATATTGCTACTAATAGTGGTTACATTTCTACCCATCTTTACAGGATTAATCATTTCCCATACCCCTTTTAAATTTTGTTACACAAATTTGTAGAGCCTTAGTTAGAAATTTGAATGTTCTAAAGGATATTTATTTCTCTGCAGCAGAAAACAGGTTTTTGCAAGCAATGGCCTTCTCTTCTGCGATACTCACACTGTGTATGTGTGTGTGTGTGTGTGTGTGAGAGAGAGAGAGAGAGAGAGAGAGAGAGAGAGAGAGAGATCCCAGAATGCCTTTGTAGGAATATGAATTCATTAAGAAATTGGCATAGGCATGCATGGTAATTACGACTTCAGGAATTATGCTTTTAAATGTTCCCTGCTGTTGAGAAAAGTTTTCACCTGCCTTTGGAAGCAGATGCACAATTACTGTGCTTAAAAACAAACAAACAAAAACAAAAAAGGCACCCGTTTGTTATCAAGCTGAATTAACAAAATAAGTGCTGCTCATAAGCGTCTTCCTGGGAATTTCTTCAAACTTCATTATAGATTACATTGTTTTGCTGAAATCCTGTGAAGGTGGCATCTCAATAGGCTTCTGTTTAGTTCATTTGCAATTATTATTTTACACAGCATTTGGAATGGGTAGAAAACATGATCCTCTGCATGTTTGTGTAAAAGAAAGTTGTCTCTCCACTCCCCAACTGCAAATTACAGTACTTGGTAATCAATAGTGCAGGGGCATTAAGAACTGCTGTAAGGTTTTCATTAGCTTGAAGTAGAGCAGAGTTAAAGGAATGCTAACTGGTATTGATGTTTAAATCTGATTTAATAATGTTATTTAAATATAGCTCCACATTGCACAGAGTTTATTTTTCCGCATTAAAGAAGATTCTGAGACATCTTCACATTTTAAATAAGATAAAGTGTGCCACACGAACTAATTTCTTTGGAAAAGGAAACAAGAAAAATATTATTAGTGTCTCCTTCTCATTAAATTATTCTCTAGCCTATTGATTTAATCCAGGTCAAAAACTTATTTGGCTAAATGCAAAACACAGAACACACTCATTCTTGATTTGTTGATCCCAGATGGGCCAGAATGCATGACTGTCATGTCATATACAGCCTTGGGTGGCAAATTTAACAAGGGTCAACTGTGGGAGCATTGTGAGGTGCAGGATTGTAGAAGAGATTAGTGACATTGTGTGGAAGGTGTTTTGCACAATTGTCCGTGTCACCAGCACACAAAGCATTGCTCTCCAGCCAGAATGAAGACATGCAATTAGAAAGAAGGATAACAACAAGGCTCTACAATAAGAAATGAGCAAAGTGAAGCATATTTCGAAGTGTGGATAGCCTAACTGAAAAAGACAATGAGAAAGCTTCCCAACCATCTGATAACATAGCAAATCCCCCCCCCCCCCAGCTTCCTGCACTGGAACAATGATGCCATTGATTCATGCCTTTTGCAGCCTCCACCCCTAAATGGTCAGTGTTCAGTGGGGCACATCTTCAAGGATCACAGGGTTATTCACTCCCCCAATCACCCCAAGTTTCCAAACAATGATTCAAAATTTGGCAAAGCATCTATTCACTAAGCAGGTACCTCACTAAATTACAGGTCCCCTGCCCACACATCTTTCCAAGATGAACAGAATCAGCCAGTCACACAATCCACCTATTCTTGGGGTTTCTAGAACATGGAATAGAATAAAACAAATGTAGCCAACAGTCCATATCCCCCCAAAAGACTTACTCATTATTCAGTTAACAGAGGTTGGCTAATCCAACACTGCAACTTAAAGGAGAGCTGGACAGGTTCATGAAAGAGGATAAAGGGTGGGTGGCACCTTCCATATGAAGGCTGGATCTGGATCTGCCCAATTGGCCCATCAAGGTGAATCCTTACATGCACCCTTGAAATATGTTCCCTCTCTGGACTGAACAGGGAAGGGGGCAAATCCATTCCCTGTGTCAGTGAATTGCTCTCACTCTAATGCACTTCTTTTCTCCTTAGTGATGTCACATATAACTAGATCTTCTTGGTTGCATAGTATCATGCTGCTTTCACACCCGATACATGACTGAGTAGGATAACTCAAAGAGGAATGTGACAAAATTACAATTGTAATAAGCAGACAAAGAAGAGGATTTTGTGGGAGATAGATGCGAACCATTGCAAAGAGAGGTGGAAAGGGTAGGATGAAATCAGGAGGCGACTGGCTTTCCTGATGTTATTGGACTCAATTTCACCCATCAACTCCAGTCAGCATGGCCAATGGTCAGGGATGATGGGGAGTCCAACAACACCTTGGAATAAAGCTGTGTTGCTACTGGAATACCTATTTTCACAATGAAAACTAACTGTGGGGTGCATTCAGATCAGCTTCACCTTGGACAATGTATGTAAGAAACACTTGCTTTACTTCCTCTGCATGTAGAAAGTGAACATGCCAAAGATTGCTCTAGAAATCTGCTGTCCTGCATGTTAACTTTCTACAGCCAGGAAGCTTCTGAAAGGGCTTTGGAAGAAAAACTATCTGGCATGGGTACATTTTTGGGTTATACAGGCTT
Source organism: Podarcis pityusensis (assembly GCF_964106645.2). Lineage (NCBI taxonomy): Eukaryota > Metazoa > Chordata > Lepidosauria > Squamata > Lacertidae > Podarcis > Podarcis pityusensis. The sequence goes on from NC_138033.1 coordinate 44,157,891, forward strand.
GTTAGAACCCGCAACAACCCTTTTTCATTGAACATCTGAATTGGGTTGAAATTGATACACACACTCCATGCTCTGAATTATTTGAGTTTTGGAAAGATATACATTAATATATAGTTTGGGCAAAAGTATTTTCTGGATTTGATGGAGCAGGCAACTAGTTTATCAAATCTAGTCTCTTAAGATACTGGGCAGATTTTTCAAGTTATCATTACAGTTTGAAAAAAGCAGCCTTTGCAATTAATGCAAAATATTATACATAGTGTTCAGTTACAGTAAAATCCAATTTTCCATATTATCCACACCAGGCAGCTTTGCTGAATGATATTAGATTTTAATGAGATTTATGATCTTATTAATAATTTACTTTTTTTCTTTTTCTTTTTTTCTAGGTTAGGAAAGCCTTATATTTTTTTAACTCAAAAAGCATCAAATCTTGAGGTTAAAGCCAAACTACCTCTAACCTGCAAAGTATTCAACTCTTCTCTTGAGTTGATCAAAATTGATATATATGCCCCTCTCTAAAAGCTAAGCCAATCCTCCAAAATTCCATGCACATAACTATAAAGCTCATTGTTTTACTTATTAATCACCCCTCCTTTTTATTTATATCCCAGCCTTCATCTGCAGATCTACAGCAATAAAACACGCAGCAATCAAATATTAAAATCAGGTGGAATAAAATATGATGGTTTGTAACCAACAAAAGCCTACTTGGAGTAGACCCACTGAATTTTTGGGGCCAAAGTTCATCTTACCTATTAATTTTAATGGGCCTACTTAGAGTAGGATACAGCCCCATCTGTTCAGTTTTTCACATCCTAAAAATCACTTGTGGATATTATTAGGGTGTGGGTTAATCTGGTTACTGACCTCTGATGATCTCAACCATTAAGAATCGTGCATGTTCATATCTGTGCAGCTCATGTTGGGACATGTTAGACTGAATCCTAGGTTTCCAAATATTCTTAACCAAGGACCTCACTTAGATAATCCACTCATGGAGAAGCAGGTAGAGCAGGATTACCCATAATGGCCCACTATTTAATCTCTACATCAACATTCTCCAGTCTTGTGTCCTTCAGATGTTTTGGACTACAACTCCACAAAGCCCAGCCTGTCCTTTGTGATGTTGGAGCTGATGACAGTACTGTGATGCTGATTGAGAAAGATGGGAGATGCAGTCTAAAACAAGTGGAGGGCAACACCTATTTTCTTTAAGTACTGGTTTTAATGTTGTGGTCTGAGGTCCTCCTGCCATAAACAAGTCAAGTAGATACTGTTAAGGGGAAAACATGTGTTCTACTTACATTTACATTTATATCCATTTTAGAATCATAGTATTGGAAGAGACCACAAGGCTCATCTTGTCCAACCCACTGCAATGCAGGAATTTTTAGCCCAAAGTTAGGCTCAAAACCCATGACCCTGGGATTAAGAGTCTCAAACTCTACTGGCTGAGCTATCCCGAGGAGTTCAAAGTGGTGTACATGATTCTTCCCATCCCTGTTTTAACTTCACAACAACCGATGAAGCAAGTTAGGCTGAAAGACTGTAAGTGACCCAACACTACCCAATAAGCTTCATGACTGAGTGGGTATTTGAACCCAGGTCCTAGTCTGACACTCTAACCAGTGCACCACACTGAGGAGATGGTAGGTTCAGGTATTACCGTGTTCTGTTTCTCAGTGAAGTGTTTTGGTTTTTTTAATCTATTCCATTTTCCCATAGATTTTCTGCTAATGAGCTGAGAACAAATTTCAGGGGTAGAAAGCTCTGAGGACATCCTCAGTTGTTTTGCTCTTCTATGTTCTTTGAATTTTCATTGCAAAATTGACATACTTTTTTGTTCCTTTTTCTTTAACAAGAGAACTCCCCCCGCCATCTCCACTCAGGGTTCATTGTGAGAGGAATAGCAATGTGTTTTAGTGTAGTGTGGGAGATTTTGTTTTGTTACCAAGTAAAATACGCAGTCTGTTACAGTCAATTGTTTTTTAAAGATCATTTTCATGGATAAACCTTAAGAAGCATGACATAGTTATGCCCTGTCCTACTTAGCTAAGCTTTCTAGTTTTTTTTCTTTAATAATAATAAAAAAGTTTATTTGGAAAGGATGGCATGCTTCAAGGTCTTATTTAATGTACGGTGGGGGAAGGACTTTGATTGATATCTGTCAAATTGGAATGAAACCTTGAATGAATTACTTGTTCCATGACTGCACTTGTAGCCCAACAAGAAATTGTTTCATTATGAAGAAATGAATTTCAACCAAAGGATAACATTAAGATAATTATACTATTAAGAATTAGAAATTACTCTTTTTATCCTGAAGATGACATGCTTGGCATTTGTTATTTCTACATTGTCTTTGTTGATGTGAGCTTGTCATACAAATTTCACTATATGATTTATGGTAACAAATGGCCCCCCACCCCCTCCTCATTTATTATATGGTGTCACATTTTATCACAAGTGCATTTAATCATATCCTGTCTGTATGCTAATAGTTACAAATATGATACCTGTGTAAGACCAGCAGACCAATGTCTGCAACTGTCTGAGAATGCAACGCTTGAATGCATTAAACATTTAAAAAGTAGACCTGACTAAAATGAAAACAACTTGATACATGCATAAACATTTTAAAATATCTCATGTTGGTAAAATATTCTACTCTTATGCTAAGGCTTCAAATGTCATTCATGACTGAAAGTTGGGTGTCATCCCAGCTGGGGACACTGTTATACAGTGGTTCCGCTCCTTTCTCCTGGGCCATGTTCAGAAAGTGGTGTGGTGGGGAAGAGTGTTTGGACCCCTGGACTCTCACTTCTGGGGTGTGTCGGGGTTCTATCCTCTCCCCCATACTTTCTAAGATCTATATGAAGGCGCAGGAGAGATCATCAGGGGGGTTGGGCTGGGTGTCCATCAGTATGTGGATGATACTCAGCTCTACCTCTCTTTTAAATCAGAACTGGTGAAGGTGGTAAATATCCTGTGCGAGTGTCTGGAGGCGGTTGGAGAATGGATGGATCCAATTCCGTCAAAAGGGGGGGGGGGACATTATAGCCATTTTTTGAGTTCCTCATAATAGTGAATGGAGGAAGCACAAAACATTCCCCCCCCCTCTGAATTGAGATTTGGGCCCCGAGCCAGAACTGACAGCCTCCAAATCACTTTGGACAACATAAGGCTCTTTTCCAGAGTGTTAGCTTGGTGTCTGAACCAAATCATGTGGTTGGTGCATACCTCTGATATCTGTGTGACTTTAGTGAGGCTATTGGTTTGGAAGCTAAATAAAAATCCAAGTTTTAATTATGTACAATTCCTATGGTGCATCTTGTAGCTCTGTTGTCTCCATTTTGGGTATTTTTCTTCTCATTTTTTTCTCCAATGACAGTTTCATAAAGCCTTGCTGCATTATTCAGAATCAATGACAGAAGATTAATGATGACATTTCCCAAATTTTAGGTCTCTGGATGTTTACTCACAAAACAAAACAGAATAGGCTTCTAACTCCACTTTTATCTTTTAAATAGCATTTTCATTTCAGTTGAGTTCTTTGCTGTTTTATGTGTGTTTACTCTACATAGCAGTTTTAAGAAATAGGTTACCATCTTTCTGTCTTTACAAATGGAGGTGCAAGGCCAGTATATAGAAAGAACATGAGAGGGGCCTGGCTGTTAAATAAAGGAAAATGTTCCTCTCACCTAACACACTCTTCTCACAGTGGCCAACCAATGCCTGTGGGCAGACTGCAAGCTAGATATGGATATAACAGTGCTCTCCCTACTTGTGATTTCAAGCAACTGGTCTTCTGAGACCTCTAAGCAGAGATTAGAACATAGTCATTGGTGGCTTGCCCAAAGGCATAGAACTTCTGCATTCCAGACACAGTGGCCTGTGCAAGTAGGCAGGGTGAGCATGTTGCAGTCAAGTCACAGTGGCAAACCAGATGCTTATTGGAAGACTGAAAGCAAGATTTGTGTATTCATGGACTCTGAGGCTTTAAAAGGGATTCTTGAAGGTAGGAACTCTTATAGTAAAATGTTATTGACTATGCCTTCTTGGGCTTCATGGAACTCTAAACCAGGTGTGGGGAACATTTAACCTCATGATGTTGCTGAACTACAACAACTACAACTGCAATCAGCCTTAGCAGGAATGGCCAGTGGCTAGGGATAGCAAAGGTTGTAGTTCAGCAACATCTGTAGCTGAAGTTTCCTTATACCTGTTCTAAAACGATCACCAATTTAGGAGAAGGTGATTCCATCCGCACCCTCCTCTACTTCCTGTTTTTGTGCTGAAGGAAGTCTGATGAAAGAGACAAAGAGACAGAGAATCACAAAATTGTAGAACTGGAAGGAACTCAAGTGCCATCTAGTCCAACCTCCTACAATGCAGGAATCTCAACTAAAGTGTCCATGACAGATGGCCATCCAATCACTGCTTAAAAACCTCCAAGGAAGGAGAGTCCATCTTCCATGTGACAATTCTTTAGGTATTTGAAGATGGCTGCCACGTCTCCTCTTTTCCAGGCTAAACATAACCAGCTCCTTCAACCATTCCTCATAAGGCTTGGTTTCCAGTCCCTTGATCATCTTGGTTGCCCTCCTCTGCACATGTTGCAGCTGGTCAATATGCTTCTTAAAATGTGTCACCCAGATCTGGACACAAGGTGTGGTCTGAGCAAGGCAGAATACGATGGAACTATTACTTCCCTTGACCTGGATATTATAGTTCTGTTGATGCAGCCTAGAATAGCATTAACATTTTTTGCTACTGCATCACACTGTTGACTTATGTTAAAGTTATGGTCCACTAAGACCTCAGATTCTTTTCACATATATTACTAGTAAGTCATGTATCCCCCAGCTTATATTTGTACATCTGGTTCTTCTTACCTAAGTACAAAATCTTACATTTGTCTCTCTTGAAATTCATTCTGTTAGTTTTGGCCCAGTTCTGCAATCTGTTAAAGTACCTTTGAATCCCAATTCTGTCTTCTGTTGCATTAGCTATCCCTCCCAGTTTGGTGTCATTTGCAAATTTGATGAGAATCCCCTCAATTCCTTCATCCAAGACATTGAACAACAACAGACCCAGGACAGAACCCTGCAGCACCCCACTTGTAAGAGAGGGTGAAGAGAGACAGAGACATAATAATAATAATAATAATAATAATAATAATAATAATTTTTAATTTATACCCCGCCCTCCCCAGCCAAGGCCGAGCTCAGAGTGGCTTACAAGCAATAATAAAAACAAGTTGAATGATTACAACTTAAAAACAAAATTAAAATACAACATTAAAATATTGAAATATTAAAATATTAAAATGTAGCCTCATCACAGGAGGAGAAGGAAAGGAAAAAAGAAAGAGAGGGAGGGAATCAAATTGGCTCCAAGCCAAAGGCCAGGCAGAACAACTCTGTCTTACAGGCCCTGCGGAAAGAAATCAGATCCTGCAGGGCCCTGGTCTCATGAGGCAGAGCGTTCCACCAGGCCGGAGCCAGAGTTGAAAAGGCCCTGGCTCTGGTTGAAGCCAATATAACTTCCTTAGGGCCCGGGACCACTAGGGTGTTGCTATTTATGGACCTTGAGGCTCTCCGTGGGGCATACCGGGAGAGGCGGTCCTGTAGGTACGAGGGTCCTAGGCCGTGAAGGGCTTTAAAGGTCAAAAGCAGCACCTTAAATCTGACCCTGTACTCTACCGGGAGCCAGTGCAGTTTGAAAAGCACTGGGTGAATATGCTCCCATGGCAGTGACCCCGTGAGGAGCCTCGCTGCAGCATTCTGTACCCGCTGGAGTTTCTGGGTCAGCTTCAAGGGCAGCCCCGCGTAGAGCGAATTACAGTAGTCAAGCCTGGAGATGACCGCCGCATGGATCACTGTGGCCAGGTCAGGGCAGGAAAGGTAAGGGACCAACTGCTTGATGCGGCGAAGGTGGGAAAATGTCGCTTGATTTATGCCGGATAATCACAGGTATAACATGGGAAACTAATGCTTTCATGGCATTTATACAGAAACATGTTTCCTGCACATCATGAATACTTGGTATTACTGGATACTTCTGGCTGAATGGGAATGATATTACTCTATGAGCAGTGACAGGGCATCTGTTTTACCTGCAGAAGGTCCCAGGTTCAATCCCTGGTATCTCCAGGTAGAGCTGGGAGTTAAACCTGTCTGAAACCCTGGAGAGCACTGCCAGCCAGTGTAAAAAATTCTGAGCTAGATGGACCAAAAGTCTGACTCAGTACAAGGCACATTCCTGTGTTCCCAAGTGGAAGATGAGCAGGATTTACAAAACAGAGGGACAGTGAGGGACAGTGCTGAGATAATCACTCCTAAGGAGAATATTTGTTATCTGGACTCAAAGGATGGACATTAAATGCAGCCTTGTATTAGACTATCTAAGCTGCCAGAAAGGATCATCAGACATGAAAGCCCACCAGAGTTGGATATGGGGGAACATGGTTGTTTCCTCTGGATGTCTTCCAATCATTCTGACTGAGAGTATGGCGGTCAGATTCCTCTTACTTCGAAAGAGAATAGAGGGCAAAGTTCTGATAAGAGTGGAATGCAAGTGCCAGCTTTATAGCAACGTCCTGTTCTACTTCAGTACAAAATGCTGTAAGAGGATCTCAAATGCAACACCCAAAGGATATAGGAATATTAATTATAGCATTGGTATGAAGGTAGGATATAAAGTCATACATTTTTTAAAAGCTGTTCTTCAATTATTACTGTAGGTTCAAAGAAATTGGTTTCAAGGACAAAGCAATGACTCTTCTAGCTGCGAGAGATTGTAAATGGATGGGAGCATATATTGTGTTTCTCAACACTTTTGACTAGTCAATTACAGGTGATTCAAATGTCAAAGAGCAGATCAGCCTTAAGCCTTGTGTACAAGTGCCAGGCATTTCAAAGAGTTACAGAAGAATTGCATTTTTCTCTGGCCGACAGTGATGATATGACCTCCCTATTTTCCATACAAACTCCACACTGAACCCTCAAGTTAATTAATAGAACCATAGAATTGTGGTTTTGGAAGAGACCACAAGGTTCATCTAGTCCAATTCTCTCCAATGCAGAACTCTTTTTGACAATATGGAGCTCAAACCCATGACCCTGAGATGAATAGTCTCATTTTAAAACATGATAATAATATTGATGATACACTACAATAACAGGGGAAGTTGCCTATTAAAGCAAATTAGGAACCAACCATACATCATGTTTGTTTACTTTTCTCTATCCACTTTATCCATGCCATGCATAAATTTACAGACTCAGTATGATTGGGCATGAGGTTTTGCATATAATTCACTTTCCTTGATTGGGGAATTACATTGCAAAATTCAGAGAAGTGTGAATATTTAAGGATGGCTATAATTTAATCTATGTATTATTTCTTGAAGCACAAATTAGATTGATTTGCTTTTAAATGTGTAACTGAAACAAATTTTTCCACCATCCCTGCTGGTTATTATGAAAGGACACACACAAGCAAGCAAGCAAGCAAACATACATACATACACATACTCCTATATAAGGCTTGGCTAGTTTTATTTACAGTGCTTAATTTCAGAGAAATGACAAGTAGTTTCTCATGGTTCTGGTGAACCATCTTATAGTCAGGTTGGGATATATTTAGTTACTTTAATGTTATGTATTTAGTAGATTTATTTCCCACTTTATATATAAAATATATATCTGAAGTAGTTAGCATAAAAGAAAAGAAAGACAAGAAATCTAACATGTATCATATCCCATGAAACCAGGAAAAATCTCATTTAAGTTGGAATCAGCTATTTTAAACTCATAGCAGCCCAGAGCAAAACACTTACACATTTCAATGCAGTCAGCATTGCCAACATATAAAGGCCTATATGAACAAACCCAAGCACCTGCTTTAAATGTGGAAAGATGGATCCATGACAGAACCCTGTCAGTGCTTCTCCTGGCAACCTTCACCCCAAACTGGAACAATGCTCTGAAAAGAACATTCTTGAACCTGTCAGAGTCTCTCCTGGTCTAAACAACACCCACAAGAATATGGTGAGAGAAGCTAGGGATGAATAAACATGCCAATTTAGATTTCTGTCAGTTTCTAATTTTCTAATCTGAAATTCAGTTCACCTCATTTCCATAACAATTGACAATTTATTTTTTAGCTGTACAAAAAAGTATGCATTTCCATGCATGTTGTTTCCTAACAGACACACATATACAGTATGTGTGCAGCTTTGCCTAAACCCCACACCATTTTCAGAGGCAGTATGTCTTGAATACTGGTTGCTGAGAATCATATTTGGAGAGAGTGCTAATTTTTGTGGGCTGCCCATAGGTATGTGTAAGATCAGATTGCTGAATTAGATGGACCTTTGGCCTGATCCATCCTTCATACATACATGCACACACGCACATACATGCACACATACGTATACATACAGAGAAATCAGAAAAAAGAAAGAAGCTGACATCAGCAGCAGTGGGCCCTCCAGGTATTGGGGGCATCAACATTTGTTCCACCATGCGACGTGTAGATGTCCAGGCCTGCAAGTGCTGTTGCCAAATCTCCTGGTGAATTCCATCAATTAATTACAGTGTGGTGTAATGGTTAAGAGCAGTAGACTTATAATCTAGTGAACTGGGTTCACGTCCCCACTCCTCCACATGCAGCTGCTGGGAGACCTTAGTCTCTCAGCCTCACTCACCTCACAGAGTGTTTGTTGTGGGGGAGGAAGGGAAAGGAGATTGTTAGCCGCTTTGAGACTCCTTAGGGTAGTGATAAAGCAGGATATCAAATCCAAACTCCTTCTTCTCCTCCTCCTCCTCTTCTGTGATGAAGTCAGATCTGATCTAGTGTGCAAACCAAGACTTTGGAAACTTTGATTCAAGATTTCACTTGGCCAACTAGATGGCTCCATAGCAATCAAGTCTTAATAAGCAATCCATCAAAAGCTTTCAAGAACATTATTGCACAAGTTGATTCCTTGGTGTTAATATCAAGCATGTGAGCAAATGGATGTTTTTTTCCATCCTGGATGGAAGTATTTTCATTAAGAACTTCTTCATTTCTGTTCAGGGGGATAAACTGAAAGAAGCCAGGTAGTGAAAGGAGCATAATTTATTTTCACACCCCATCTGTACAGGTGGTATGAAACTTGGTATCTTGGATTACCTGCACTGAGCCTTTCATTATCCTTTAATGCCAGTGGGAAAGATTAAAGAGAAGAGGACGAGGAAATAACTGATCTCTCCAGTACCCTGAACAGAACAGAAAAGCAATAAAATTGTGAGTAAATGGCAAAGGCAGCACTCAATTCATTAAATATGAGAGAATAATCCTTTTCTCATCTGATGGACATCCATTACCTGTCTTGACTCATTGCACCAAGGGAATATGCTTGTCTGGCAAAGTGTTACCTTTTCCATGCCTTTATGCACAAGCAGAAGAAGCACATCTGCTAGCTGAGCAGGCATCCTAGGAACATGTTCAACCCGACAAGTATCTGGAAAAAGCAGATTGATATTCAAATGTATCACAACCATGGCAAGAAAAAATAACAATAACAGTCAGCTTAGAGAAACTTTTGTCTCACATTGTGAAACTTAGACTTTATCTCTCAGTTCCTTGTACAGTAAGCTGAATAATCAGAGAAGAAACAAAGCAGACAACTGCAACGGTCATTGCAAATCATTAGATTTCTCCTAACATTTCTGGTTTTCATCAATCAACTCATCATGCATCCCTCATGTTGGTTTCCTTTGTTGATATCTCACAAGGAAAATTCATAGATGATAGTTCATGAAATACATTTTTAACTTTAAGCTTCCAATTTAGATTGTTTGTTTTAAAAATGTTTTAGACAGTTCTGAAAATGTCATGTCAGCAGCATGAATGGCATGCTTAGGATGGTAGAGGAGAAACTGTCATAGTAATCAACAGCAACTAAAACACCATCAGTGTAATAATAACCTAATATTGTCTGATATAATGTGTTGGAGAAAATATATTCAGTTGATGTCAGTTTTCCAAAGGTGACTTGTCAAAGTTTTGCTCTAGCAACATAGTGGTGTTGTATACCAAAGACTGCTTGCCATTTTCAGTCAGCACCAGGGGCAGGGGCAGTTGTGCCCCGGTGTGGCCACTGAGGAGCTGAGGCGAGGGATACAATGAGTTGCCACACAGCTGGCTGACACCAGCCACTGAGGCTAGTGGGATTGCCTGCCAAAATTCTAAATTTGAACAGGTCAATCATGGCCCTAGTGGGCGTGATGGTGCTTTGGCAATGGACCTGGTCTGCCAACAGGGCATAAAATTCAGCTGCGCTGCAAGTGGGCAGCACAGTTAGGAATGAGATGTTCCACTTGCCCACCCTGTATGTTCTGGTTCTGCCTGGAGGTAAGCAGGCAGTGTATATGTATGGCCTTGCTGTTGAATTACTTGATATTCAGGGCCTGGGAGGAAACTGCCTGCAGACAAACTGGGCTTGTCTGGGGTTTTTGCCTTCTTCATAGCAACTGTCACAAGTTTTGGAAGTAAAAGGCATCAGGTTGGATCCTTAGTCTAAAGTTAACGGAAGGTGTGTCCCACCCTTGGATCAAGGATCAAAATTCGGGGTCCCCCAGCAAAGGCATCGAAGGCTAGGATTCTGTTTGAATGCCCAGGTGGGGGGCTGGCGAGCCATAGGACACTTAAAAATGGTGATCTGGTGGGATCTCTCCATGTGATTTGCATCATAGAGGCATCCTTATCTCAAGGATCAACCATGACACAGTTATCAGCCAGCACTCAGGTTACATACTCAATGCCTATGCCAAAACTTACATCTGTAATAAATAAAGTTTTTGCCATTTCGATTCCAAGCCGGTATAGCCTTATTTTTTCTGCTCCTACATTTCCAAATGTTCCCCACACCAAGTGGCCTCCAGCCTGCTGTGCTTGGGTCCACAAAGCATTCTTTCAAGTTCAAGTATTTGACTTTATAGTTCTTTACAGACCAGGAAAGGGGAACTTGGTCTCCAGCTCCCATCAGCCTCAGTAAGCATAGCAAAAGGCCACTGATGAAGGGAGTTGAAGTTCTGTGTCATTTGGAGGGCCACAGATTCCCTAAATAGTGGTTAGATTTTTCCTGTCACACTTCATATCTATAATTGGGGGGGGGGGGGACAGCACCTGTTTACTTTCTGTGGATTCTGCAGGTGCTAAACGCAAAGGGGGATGACAGCCCTGATGGCATTTAACATTAAATTTTCTAATAGGAAAGTATAACTCTCTCCTGTTATGTAGTGTTTCCTTCTGTGCTGATGAATACTGACATTAGCACTCCATTAGTAATGACATTAATATAATCTTATTTGCTCTTACTGACTTGTGTCCATTCAGCATACCAAATAACATTTTGTTATAATGTTGAGTTGCTGATCAACTTGAAGGGACAAAACACCCTTATCAGAGCAGGAAGTAATAAAAAAGGAAAGTATAATTTTCACCACTGTATCGCTTTTGTTGTATTCCAAAAGACAAAAGAGTTATTGTGAAAAGCTGAGAAGTGTGGGTTTAGGGGAAATAAATTAGTCAAGAACTCATGCCTGTAAATTCTTTGTGTTTGTAATTTTATGCCTTGCCATTTCACTTATTATAATAATGACCCTTTTAGTACAAAGTATTGCTTGCTTGCTTTTTTAAAAGTATTATTCTGGCATGACATCCCTTACACTACCCTTGATTATACAGATAGATTGGCCTTTCTAAAATTAGGCAATTTTACATTTCACCTGCACATATGCAAACTCACAAGTGACACTTTTTACTTCTATTTAACACCAAAACTGTTTGAATTCATAAGAAAAGCTGCTATTTCAGAAACAAAGCCTTCAAAATACAGATTAGCAATTTTACTCAGTGTTAGAGGAATATAAGCATTTGATCCAGCAGGCTCTTCTTGTGTTCTTATTTTCTACTCTGAGTTCCTGTTGCTTTACAAGGTCTCAGGTAGAGGTCTTTCCCATCAGCTTCTACTTGATCCTAATGGCCTATGGTGTCAGGGATTGAACCTGGAACCTTCTATATGCAAAGTGCAGTTTGGCAGTGAGCAAACCCACAAACCCACCTACCACCATCCAAATAAAAGGTCTCTCTGGTGGCATGTGTAGTGTTCCCCAGGCTGGCTTTGAAATCCTATGTCAAAGGATGCAAGTGTTTGCTTGTCAAACATGCCAAATAGAGGTGGACATACAAATGATCATTTGTGTATCAGTGCTCATTGTTTGCATTCTGTGACTTTTAGTGGGAAGTGCACTTAAATACACTTAAATACACACCCAAAACTCATCTGCTTCCACAATGAGATGTGCATACAATTGCACATTCCACTAAAGCATTTAAGTGTGCATTTTCATCCAATTTGGGTCAATTTACTCAAAGTAAATGAGCTCAAATTTTAAAAAATAGAGTATTATTATTTTCCTTAAAACAAAACACCCTCGAACACACCCAATTTCTTTGTGTGTGTGTGTGTTCATGTGAATATGCAAATAAGGAAATGATAGACAAATCTCCCATTTTTTCATTCTGAATGGCAGAGTAGAAGGAAGATGGAATAAATTCCCACTGTTGAGTATCCTGCAGATATTGGGCTCAGAGGACATGCTGAACTCATCCCATGCCTTTGACTTGATCCTTTGCTTTCCTTCACCCAACTCCCAACTCCAATCATTCAGGGTTCATTTTGTGCTGCTTTCTAATGACAATGTTCCAAGTTGAACAGCCATCTGTCATGTATGATCAAGCTGAGATTCCTGCATTGCCGGGGATTGGACTAGATTACCCTTGAGGTCCCTTCCAATTCTACAATTCTATCATTCTATCATTCTAAGTCAGGTTGAACACAATGTTCATTTACGGCACATTTTTCCAAATAGTGGTGAGAAGAAACTTGGATATGAAGACATCAAATATGGAGACAATTTCACCACCTTCCCTTTTCTTTCTCTACTAGATGAGATAGCATTGTTAGACAAGATCTCCGGAAGGTGTTTCTGCAAAAATGGTGCATGGATTATACAAACTGCTAAGAACTCAAGAAGACAGAACTTGAGCAGATACTGGTTCTTAAAGCAACACAACTACATTTGCTACTGATGCAAAAATGTTATCCGTGCTATGATAATGAGAGTTTTCTAATCTGTGCTGAAAGAAAGTTAATCTTTTTGATTTGAAGTAATTCTTTGAGATAATTAAGCACCCAAAATAAATGCCTGTGATTTTGAGCTAGAAGACAAATTCTCAGAAGTGTATAATCACAACATGCTTCTTTAAAATATTATAATTGTGGCACACTCAACAGAGGGTACATAATGGTTGTGTGTGAAATATAGGGTTTGAAAATATCTATACTAAGAGCATTCTCATTAGCACAATAGAAGAAATGGAGAAGGTCAGAGAGAGATTTGTAAAGCAATTCTCAAAGAATACTGTAGGTTTTTGACTCTGTTTTATTTTATAGGTTGGAGTTGGAGAAGAGCTGCAAGCTTTTAAAACTTCCAGGTCTCCAATAGTGCCAGAACTGTACAGATTTAGCACATGAATCTTTCTCTTTCATACAAATGAAAGTTTAACTTGCAGAATCCCAGTAAGTCAAGCAGTTGTTAGAGCAGGGATTGGAAACCAGAGACTGAAGTGAAATCAAAGGGAAGGTTCAAATGACCTACTACACCACATTCCATGCATTTTGTATGAAATATACCTGTCTACATATAGTATCACACAATTCTAGAGTAATCTATGGGTCATCTAGTCCAGTGCCCTGCAGTGCAGGAATCACAGCTTAAGAACCACTGACAGATGGCCATCCAACATTTCTTTAATAACTTCAAATAAAGGAGAGTCCACTGTCTTTTGAGGTAGTCTATTCCACTGTCAAACAGCTCCTAATGTTAGACAGTTCTTCCTAATGTTTAGTTGGAATCTCCTTTCTTGTCATTTGAATCTATTGATTTAGTTCCTACCCTCCAGAACAGGAGAAAACAAGCTTTCTTCCTCTTGCATGTGACACAGATATTTTAATATGTCTATCATATCACCTCTCAGTCTTCTCTTTTCCAAGCTAAATATACTCCATTCTCTCAACCGTCTCCTCATAAAGATTTTTCTCTAGACCAGTTGCCATTTTGGTCACCTTCCTCTGCACATGCTTCAGCTTGTCAATACAGTAATAACTCATGTTGTGTCCGCTTCAGGTTACTTCTTTTCAAGTTGCATCCCATGGCAACCCGGAAGTACCAGAACAGTTACTTCCGGGTTTTGCCAGTCTCGCATGCGCAGAAGCACTAAATCGTGCTGTGTGTGTGTGTGTGTGTGTGTGCAGACACGGCACTTCTGGATGTGAACGCTTTGAGTTGCGGACGTGCCTCCGGGACGGATTACATCCACAACTCGAGGTTCTACTGTATCCTTCTTAAACTGTAGTACCCCAAACTGGACACTCCAGGTAGTGTGTGATCAAGGCAGAGTAGAATGATATTATTATTATTATTATTATTATTATTATTATTATTATTATTATCTGTACATGTGAGGGATGATTGGTGAGTGCTAGCAGAGACAAGAGTCCGGGAATCCAGCCATATTTACAAGATTTATTGGTTTCTTTGTGCTATATACATGGAGCTCTGAGAGTCAGCCTGCATCATGGTGAGTCAGTTGCAGCGACTGGAGAAGCTTTTGCTTTCTTCCAGCATAGCCACTTCCTGAACCCGCCCCCTTTCCTTCCTCTGTTACGAGAGTGGCTGGGCCCCGGAAGCTGCTCCCCCCTCTCTGATTCATTGCTTCCCGACAGCCTTTCGTTACCCTCCTCGTCCGAGGAAGTACAGCTGCTAAGTAACGGAGGCTTATCTCTATAAATCCCCATTCTCTCCCCCTTCTCTGCCTCCAATTCCCTGACAGTACATGACCTAGGAGGAAGGAGCATAACAATGTCCCCAACTACCCAGCCCTCCTAGACTGTCCAGGAGCATCTCATGGTCAACAGCATCAAAAGCTGAGCCAGGAAATAGCTTTCACCTTGTGCCTAGCTCATCAGAGTATAACTTCCCTTAATCTAGACACTATACTTCTGTTGATGCAGCATAGAATAGCCTTAGCTTTGTCATACAGGTTTTTGTGTTTTTTTCATATCATAGAATACTTCCATTAGATGGCGCTCTGACTGCAAAGTGGAGGAGTACTATGTGCACATACTGGTATGCAAGTAGAACATCTTAACATGCTTTCTGAATAATAATAATAATAATAATAATAATAATAATAATAATAATAATAATAATTTATACCCTGCCCATCTGGCTGGGTTTCCCCAGCCACTCTGGGCGGCTTCCAACCGAATGTTAAAAACAATACAGCATCAAACATTAAAAATTACCCTAAACAGGGCCGCCTTCAGTTGTCTTTTAAAAGTAAAATAGTTGCTTATTGCCTTGACATCTGCTGGGAGGGCATTCCACAGGGCAGGCGCCACTAACGAGAAGGCATTATTTTCTCATTTCCACATAAGGACTTGGTTGACATAAGGCAGGAATGGGGAACTGCCAGATGTTGCTGAACTACAACACCCATCAGCCCCAGCCAGCAAAGTCAAAGTTCAGAGATTAATGGAACTGTAGTACAACAATATCTGGAGAGCCAAAAGTACCCCATCCCTGGCATACTACAACAGATCTTGTTGTACATATCTGCAACAGATACTTTTTATTCAAGATCTATATCATTTTAATGTATACTGTCACGACATCATGCAATATACTTTTAAATTCAACGCTATTGAGGTACTCTATAGTTCCACTTTCTTCCCTCATGAGTTGAAACTTCACAGGGCATATTTCTGAGGATCTACCCATGGGTTAAGAATATTAAGCCATCAACTTTCAGAAAGTATTTGAAAGTAAAATGGGGACAAGTCTTAGCAGAGCTATTATGATGAGGAAAAATATGATTCTACTAATGCATTTATCATGTTTAACTATAGGTGAGAGGCATTATTACTAATGAAATAATAATTTTAATACTGTAACCCATCATAAAAACTGTCAGTGAATCTGAAATTCACATATAACTGTTGAGTTGGGAATTCTTTCCATTAGACTAAAAATGTAATCCACTGGGCTCCATTTTAAGAAAGCTTGTTGTGCCTGTCCCAGATTACCTTAAGTGTATTCAATTAGAATACTTTGCTGTGAATATTGTAACTGCATCAGTCAACTTGCTTCCTTTTCAAAACTTTGCTAATATATACTGCCCTTTTTCCATACTGTTAGAACAGATATCATTTGTGTTAATGGTTCTTTCCAAAGTATATTAAATTCAAAAATTATGGTAGATAAGCAAATGCTTTCATATGGTTAATGCTGCTGCTGCGACTACTTCTAAATGGATTATTTGCTGGACATACATTTCCCCAGGATCGAAGTGCTTTCTACTTTTGAGCTTTGGGAAATATTCACAAACCATTAGGTGGTTATTCAACAGAATTTAATTTGTATAGTCATCTGCAACAAACAGTGAAACAGGTTTGCAATCATGTAACCAGTTCCTGTATATAGAGCTTGGACTGGCAGCAATAACTGGCTGTGCATTGTGCACTTGTCTCTAGGGGCAGAGGGGAAGTTTGAGTCAGCTCACATTTACAGGCAAACCAACCTAATTCAAACTTTCCAGAACAACAATGCAAAAAGCAAAATACAGTCATCTTTTGAAATTCACAATTCTCTGGTTTTTTTCAATACCATTCTCCAGCCAAGTAACATGTACAAAAATACACATACTGGAATGAAATGCAGATATCCATGTACACAACATACCAATTCGATTATATTAAGGAATATATGTATAGGTATATTAGGCAAGGACGCGGGTGGCGCTGTGGTCTAAACAACAGAGCCTAGGGCTTGCCAATCAGAAGGTCAGAGGTTTGAATCCCTGCGACGGGGTGAGCTCCCATTGCTCGGTCCCTGCTCCTGCCAACCCAGCAGTTTGAAAGCGTGTCAAAGTGCAAGTAGATAAATAGGTACCACTCCGGTGGGAAGGTAAATGACTTAGTGGCTTAGAAGTGGATTAGTCATGCTGGCCACATGACCCAGAAGCTGTCTGTGGACAAATGCCGGCTCCCTCGGCCAGTAAAGCAAGATGAACACGCAACCCCAGAGTCATCCGCAACTGGACGTAACAGTCAGGGTCCCTTTACCTTTATATTAGGCAAAAATGAAAACCAAAACTTTAAGAGAATCCAAACTAAAATATGGATGATAAAGAAAGATTATAAAAAAGGGAGCCAGTCTTGTGCAGTGGTTAGAGTTTTGCATTAGGATATGTGAGACCACAGTTCATATCCCCACTCTTTTATGAAGCTCACTGGGTGATTTTGGGCCATGACCACAATACCTCAAGGACCACCTTATGAACAAACCTGCAATCATCATCTGAGGCCCTTCTTCCTGTGACCCCTCAATTGAGGTTAGGTGGCAACATGAGAACAGGCCTTTTCTGTGGTGGCTCCCTGTTTGTGGAATGCTCTCCCCAGGGAGGCTTGTCTGGAGCCTTCATTACATACCTTTCACCAGGTGAAAACATTTCTCTTCTCCTAAGCCGGGGTAGGCAACCTAAGGCCCGTGGGCTGGATGTAGCCCAATCGCCTTTTCAATATGCCCCTTGGACGGTCCGGGAATCAGCATGTTTTTACATGAGTAGAATGTGTCCTTTTATTTAAAATGCATCTCTGGGTTATTTGTGGGTCATAGGAATTCGTTCATATTTTTTTTCAAAATATAGTCCAGCTCACCATATGGTCTGAGGGACGGTGGATTGGCCCATGGCTGAAAAAAGTTGCTGACCCTGTCCTAAGCCTTTGGCTAATTAAACAATTTAT
This sequence comes from Podarcis pityusensis, assembly GCF_964106645.2. NCBI lineage: Eukaryota > Metazoa > Chordata > Lepidosauria > Squamata > Lacertidae > Podarcis > Podarcis pityusensis. Next base: position 44,175,817 of record NC_138033.1, read on the forward strand.
GGCCTCTTAACTGTGGGATGGGAGCTATTGTTTTGTTTTTTATTCTGTTACCCTCGGCCTGAAAGCGAGATGAGCACCGCACCCCATAGTCGCCTTTGACTGGACTTAACCATCCAGGGGTCCTTTACCTTTATGCATTATTGCTTCTATATTGTAAATCACCTTGTGATCCTCAGATGAAGAGTGGTATATAAATTAAATTATAATAAAAATATTTTGGCCATTGTGAGAACAGGATGTCTTTTGGTCTAATCCAGTCATGGCCAAACTTTGCCCTCCAGATGTTTTGGGACTACAATTTCCATCATCCCTCACCACTGGTCCTGTTAGCTAGGGGTGATGGGAGTTGTAGTCCCAAAACATCTGGAAGGCAAAGTTTGGCTATGCCTGGTCTAATGTAACAAGGCTCTTCTTAATGCTCTTGCCTCCATTCCTCTTCTCTGCACCTCCATCTGATTCTCTCCAAGAACTCTCTTGGCAGCCTTGGCTTCAAGTAGTGTGCCCAAGAACACTTCTGTGCATCCCTCCTGCAGGCACTTCCTCCCTTTGTGCTTCCCACTGGAGCTCATTCATCTGTTAATCAGTAGGACACTTTGCTTTAGCGTAGAGTCTGCAATGATCTGAGACTTTCTTTGTGAGTTTCGGATATTGGAGAGGCAAACCGCAGCAGCATCTTACAGATAAAATCCAAACAGAGAGAGTGTGTCAGTCTATTGGCAAGTTTATGTCCAGGTCGTATTTCAGTACAACCACATGAACTGTTAATTACTGGAATGATGTTTGTAAGCCATCCTCTACCCTCTTAAGAACTTAGGAAGTAACATTACCAATGTGCCACAAGAGACTGTGCAAAAGTAAAATAGTGTATTGACCTTTACCTGAAAACGGGAAGCCAATTATATCACAAACCAGATCAGGAATGGGTGGCAATAAAAACCAAGAAATTAGTGACCCTGCTTCTAAGAAAAAAATTGCATTGCAGTGAGTTCTAAACTGCCAACCGGCTGTGTGTTAGCTCTCTTGTACTCACCATACCACTAACTACTGAGCTTATTTCCCAATATTTAGCTAACCAGAAAGCGCACGCATGGGGTGTATGGGATAACTTTCTCATACAGCCCACCTATTATCTGCCTAATCAGTACTTCACTGATGGTTTTTATTGCCTTGTAATTCACACTTTGAAACTCACATTATTATTAATTCCATATGTACCAAATGACTCCTACTTCTGGCCTGATTTCCCTCTTCACATATGTTCAGTATAATAATCAGGCTGCACAAAGCATGCCACATTTAATAAACCTTATGAGATAGTCACAGTCCTGCTGGCAAAACTGTTTAGGAAGATCATTCGTGTTTTTTTCTTCCTGAAAGTAATTAGGTAATAGTTTGACAGAAGATGTACAAAGTATTTGAATACTTAGAAGCAGTGCAAACAGCAGTGCAAAATAAACTGCTGATGATATAATATGTTGTTGTTATTGTTATTGTTGTTGTTGTTGTTGTTGTCATTCAACAAGTCCCGTTAGCTTTGGCATGCCTTAGCAAGTACTATCATCATCATCCAGTCTGCACCAGCAGTTAAAGTACAATCACCAGATTCTGGTTATCAAATTCAGACTGGAATAGGGGATATTAGGTCCTCACAAGTCCTATTATGCTTATAGTCTTGTTGAAGATAATCATGTTTCAGCTACAACTGCTGCAGCTTGATGCTAACTACTGGATTATAATGTAAAATTAATAGTAATAACATACCCTCCAACATCTCAATGACAAAATCTGGAACACCATCTTCTGGGGTGCCATGTTCCCATTTTTTCTCATGAGAGAACGGCGTCCATTTTGGACACCATGATCTCACATGATTTCACATCATCCCCCCCAAAGCACTTTTTCAGGTACAGCACCCAAAACATGTATTTTGGGGTGCCACATAAAATTGCATTCTGCTCCCCATATGGGGGAATCGTAGTGAGAAATCATGTGAGATAACAGTGTCCAAAGTAGCTGCCATTCTATCATGAGAAAAAAGTGAGATGTCCTAGTTTTTCTGGAATACTTGTGGAGTATGTAATAATAATAAAAACAACAACAACAAGGCAAATTTGAAAGATTTGTTTATTTTGGGCAGCTGGAGGATTTACAGAAGGCAATTGCCCACCTTCCGTCTCTCTCAACTACAATCCCGAGCCTGTTTCTTATACAGTTGATGATAAGAGGCAGAGTTAAGTCATAATCCTTGACCTTTGTTTTAAAAGTCAAAGTGCTGTAGTCTTAGATCAAAACAAAGAATGCAAATGAAGCCGGGTCATCATTTTCACCCTGCTGAATGTATGAAATAGGCTATTTTCCCTCCTTCCTCGACCTGTCTTTCACTTTGCAGCAAAATTGCATAAATGAACCACTCTCTTTAGTTTTTGAGCTTATTTATGATTTGTGTTGTGCTCGCCAGTGCTACATGCAATGCAGCAGAAGATATAACTAAACTACATAATGGTTATAGGTAGATAACTGTGCTTTTGTATTGAGAATAGGTCTGGGAATTACCATGCTATAAAATACAAAATACAGTATAATATTCTAATTAAACCACACAAGCGTTTGACAAAACAATATATATCGTATATTGCAAACCTATGCAGCTTACTGTGTTATGTCAGTATAAAAGTGTGACCATTTTAAGACAGTTTTCTCTCTCTCTCTCTGCATAATTTTAACTCCACATATGATTAGCCCATTACTTCTATGATGCTTCTTCAGACCATCGTAAAAGAATAAACCATAACAATTAATTTAAAACAAATTTAAATAGTGATTGCTACTTATTTCCCAGCTATGTGTCCAAAATGAAACCTGGAAAAGTATACAGTAATGGAATCATCAAAGGCACGAAAGGTCATCCAGTCTATCTCCCCTCCCAATACAAAATAAACCAATTTTCTACAGCATCTCTCATAAGGAGGAACACAGGAAGCTGTCTTATACTGTCCACCCAGCTCAGTGTTGTCTACCCTGGCAGGCAGTGGCTCGCTATGGTTCCAGGCAAAGGTATCTCCCATTCTTACCTGGAAATACCGGCAATTGAACTTGGGACCTTCTGCAAGCAGAACAGACATTTCACCACTGAAATCCAACCTTTCCTAATAGATGGCCATCCAGCCTCTGCTTAGAAACCTCTAATACAGATGATCTGCTACCTCCTTCCTCAAGGATGACTCAAGAGACGTATTCCTGAAGGGAGGGGGTAAAGAGGGGGACCAAATGAGGGCCATTGACCAATAGGGAGAGGTGGAGGATGGCTTTACAAGCCCACTCATTCTCCAAGCTGTTCCTTCTTTCCTATGCCCAACTAGCAAGAGAGGGCTCTTGCTAGTTTCCTGCTTGAAAGGAATAATTATTTGGAGGGATTATTTGAAGGGATTCATTAACTGGCCTTTAGAATCCTTCTTTTTTGCCCATCTCATTATTGGGTACAGAATTAGATTTGCATTTTGGGAGTGGTGTGGATCATTTGTTCTTTGGGCATTGAGTCCAGGCAAGTAAGAAAGATTATGAGGGAAACTTCAAGTATACTAAGGCATTATTAAGTTATGGGCACTTATTGGGGATCTACCAGTGCATTATGCCTTGTGGGACTTGCGAAAGGGGGTATGTTAGGCCTGACAAGCACATTTAGGGTGATACTATAGTCAGCAGTGCCCTGTTGCTTATGTTGGGTTCATGCCCAAGGCTCACCTAGCAAGGAGGGATTAATTCCCATCCCCACACCAATTCTTTGCTGGGACAAACTGTGGCTACAACACAACAATCTGAAGTGATGCTTCCCTACCAGTATTAGTTAAAATCCTCACCTGCCTATACTGAATTTTGTTAATTTGCTTTGCAGTTCCTCCAATTTGTTATATTAATAAAAATACTTATTCTACCAAAACTTTGCCTCACGAGTATTCTTTGTGGAGGAAAGCATTTCATACCATTAGAGAATTCTTCATAATTTTAGTCTATGTCTCTTGTCTTGTAATTTGAACCTATGCACCTGCTGCAGCAAGGGAAAATAAATTTGGTCCAGCATCTATGTGACCACCCTTCAAACATATGAAGATGGAAATCATATTGTCCCTTAATCAACTAAGCACCCAAAACCTTCAAGCAATAAAGTGTTGGGATATTGAACTCCCAGTAAGAAATGATGCGTCACACTACAGATGTAACTATTAGATGATCACAATATAATAATAAGGACACTTGTAGTCCCATTAATTACAATAGAGATCACTTCTGAGTAAACATATATGTCGGATTGCCCTCTGAACATCTTTGTAACAGCAGTGAAAACAAGCAAATGATGACAATAACAGTTCTGCTCCAGTTTCTCAATATGTAAAATTATAAGAATGAATGAATGAGAAGATGTCATAGTTCCCAGCAGATTGATTATTTATTTATTTATTTATTTATTTATTTATTTATTTATTGCAACAATGCTGAATAAAATGCTTCGTAATGTAGTTGGTGGATGTTTTTCTATTCTGTATAAAATCTCTCTTTTCTCCCCCCCCCCACCCCATTTTGCCAGACTGTCAAAAGATAGATGGTCTCTGGGGTTATTTTGCCATAAATGGTACATGAAAACCAGTGAGAAAATTCAATGCGCTTGTACTATGGGTCAGCTCAGCCAAGCAATGGAAAAAAATGGTGGCAGTCTTTCCAAAGATACAGTATGTGAAAGGCTTCATTTGTCTATGAGTTGACATTGCCATGATGTCATATCTTATGGTTTCCCATCAGTCCTCTTTTGGCGCCTCTTTCAGGTATTGCTGCTGGGGGGATTTTTCAGATGAAATCTAACTTTTTAGAGGGAATTTCTAAGTCATGCACCCAAGAAGGCAACAATTCCTTGCTCCATGCCAAGGAGCTGTCACTTCTGGATAAAGTTAAATTTGTCACAAGGAAAGAAAGTTTCAGGAGAGTCTATTTAAATAATTGGAGAGTAGAATCTTTTTTTCCCAGGTGCTTTTTTCCACAGCAAGCAAATGTATCAATCATTTTATTCTCTGGAATAACAATTTATTATCTATGCAGGAGGCCTTAGATTCAATCTGTACACCGTTCTGTGTGTCGTGTCAGATACCAGAATGTGTCATCAGTCTTTATCAAGGAAATCAGTCTGCTCTTGTCATCTATTTCTATTAATAAGGCTATTTATTACTTGAGTAATTAATTATGGCAAGGAGGCTGCCATTGACAGAATAAATAAATATTGATGAATTGCTTAGTGAATAACTGTGTGCTCTCTAACTAGCTTTGAAACTGTGGCATTACAATGAAGTATTATCAATTGAGTGGACATTATCTGGAAGAAGTAGAAGCAGTTTGGCCCTTGCAGAAAGGATTATGCCCAATTTTCGGCAGGGTTAAGAGCCATTTCTGATAATATGTTTCCTTTTCCTTAGGAAGTCTGAAGACAGCTGCTGCTGCTGCTGTTGTTGAAACTTGTCTTTAAAAAGTTTTTTTATGTATTCAAAATCACAGCTCACAATTACAGTTGATATGTACTTATTTTGAGGCAAAATGCATATAACTTTAAATAGTGTATTCTTATACATCTTATACATTTATTGTTTGTTTATTTATTTAAAATACTTATATGCCACAATTCAGGGCAAAGTCCTTCCTAGGCACCTTATAAAGTATAAACAACTTCATATTCATGACAGGATAATTTGCCTTCACATAAATAGCAAGAGCATTGCGCTTCCATAGTGGTGATGTTTCCAGTCCAAGTATCTGTGACCATCTTTGTTATCCATCCAGCTGTGATCTATACAATGATCCCAGACCCTTACTCTTCTCCTCTGGGGCACCATCTTAGATTGTCCAATGCCTCAGTCTGCCTATATAGCTAGAATGTGGTATCTTCTAGTCTGCTAAACCTCCCTGGGCACTCCATCTTGCAGCCATCAGATAAAAGTCCATAAACATACTACAGCCATGACATTTCTTGCTTCTGAGTTGAAAGTTCTCAAGCTGGGGTATTGGGCCAAGTATGCAAAGTTCAGGTGTGGTCTTATCATTTATAGAGAAAGCATCATGGTAGCAGTGGAGCTTTATTGGCCGCCATAAACCAGTGGCAGCTATTTGCCCCACCCCCTTCCCATCGTAATGCGAGCCTGGGCTGATGCCAAGCACCCCAAGGCATCCACTGCTGACACAATGATACTTCAATCAATGCTTGCCAGATAAGGTAGGATCGCTGTTAGATCAGGACATCTAGTCCAGCTTCCTATTGTGGTTCGAGGACCTGATCCCTGCTTGGAGGAATAAAGACACGTGGACACAGTATATAAGGTTAATGGGCAAGAAAAGGCCACAACTTTATTGATTACAGCAAGTGAGAAGGTATTGGCTTAGGCATTGGACCACGGAAGATTTGACTCCACCCACTCGGAAAGGGGTGAGTCTGAAGAGGGTTAACCACCAGTAGGGGGAGCCTGTTGATCCTAATACAACTATAAGCTCTCCCCTGATGTCACCGAGGGTTGTGCCATGGCCCCCCGCCACACAGGCATCGGACAGGATCCACGACTGCCGGATTCCTTTAACGGAATACCCAAATTTGAAGGGGTAGGCGATGGCCACACCTTGCCCTTCCACACACCAACAACACATTCCAATGACTCCCGGTGAAAAGGTGAGCAAATGGGCTGAATGGCTGGCGCGGCTGCATCTCGAGCCCCCACCAAGCCACCCGATTGGGTGCTCAACCGGGGGCGTGGCGCGCCAGCCATGTGAATGGGGCAGGGGGCATAACGCCCCCTGCGTGACGCGGGAATCGTCTCCCGCCCACAACACCTCCCCTCCGGAAGGAGGAGAGGCCTTCTCACCATGGCCAACCAGATGCCCTATAAGAACCCTGCATACAAAGCATGGGTACAAGAGTGCTCTTCCCACCTATGAATCCCGGCAACTTCTAATCAGGGGCATACTGCCTTCAACAGTGGTGATAGAACATAGCCACCAAGGCTAGGAGCTTTGATCATCTTCTGTGAATGTGTATAACCCCATCTTAAAGTCACCCAGTTGTTGGATCCTTCCCTGAACTGAAAACTCTGGGCACCTCAAGCCCAGATATGTCAATTTTTGCAGTCGGCATAAAACCCATCCACTGCACTACTGTTATTTATTGAGTGTCTACGGTGAATCTAGCATGAGAAAATGCATCATTGACTTTACTAGACTAATAACGGTAACTTCTTTTCACAAAACGACAGTGATGAATCTTTTACATTATTTGAATTGGATTGGCCATAATTATTTTACATAATTTTGTTTACTAACCACCATTAAGATAGAGAACTATTGGAAGCATTGGGCAACATACAATTAAGACTCGGTCAGACATGTAATTTAATCAGCAAAAGCTAGTTTACAAATGACTCTTGTATCCTATTTGGTACTCATTTATTTTGCAATGAATATTAGTAGAATTGTTTTATTTAGGCAAACCACAAATGAATACAACTTACCACCCATTGAAGACAGTGGCAAAATTTCCTTTGATTTCAGTGGAGCTGGATAGCACCACACAATTGCCACAGGGGAGGCAATGTACATTTAGGTACGTTGGGTGCTCTATGTGTGACTGGAGAGGCATTCTTTAATTTGGTCCAATTAACATTTGGTTTGGGCAGGTGAGAGGATGTAAGAAATGCTTGTCTGAATAGCTGAGACATTACTGGGTTCAAAAAAAATTTTCATTATCTTCCATGGGCTATGTCTTAGAGAGGTCCTGTGGGGTGCCTTTTAGACTTGGCAGGCATACTGGGGTGAACACTAGCCAGCAGGACCACAATGTGCATATTAGGTTCACACACTGAACATGCAGACAGCAGGAAGGGACAATTCTTTCCAGACCTTGCTACGTGGCCACAGAGTGTGGCTGTAAACATGTCCAGGAGATGAGATGGATAGAACCCCTGCCCCACTGCTGCACATTTCGTACAGCTCACTTGCCTGAACAAATTTGGTTTGGTTAATGTAGTGAAATAGGCTGGTTTGCAGAACCTCTCATTTGTTATATACAATCATAGTGCCTTGAGTCTTCATTCTTTGGCAAGAGAACTGTTGCTTCAGGAGTGAAGCAGCTCTGACTGAGAAGTTTCCATGTGCTTTCCCTTCCTCTCAAGTAGCTCCACATGCAGCTAGGCTGGGCATAAGAACATATGAAGAACCCTGCTGGATGAGACCAAATGTCCATCTAGTCCAACATTCTGTTCTCACAGTGACCAGCCAGATGCCTGTGGGAAACCAAAAGCAGGACCTGAGCCACAACAGCACTCTGTTGTGATTTCCAGCAACTGGAATTCAGAGGCATACTGGCCCCAAATCTCCAGCTGATCTGTACTTGTCATCCTGGGGGATATGTGGGGCCCGTATTTCTCAACCATACACCAGGAGATGGTATTCTTTGAGGTAAAAAGGGACTGAAGCATCAGCCTATGGAGCTCCATTTTAAGGGGGAGGGTGTTAACCATATTAAGTTTCCTTTAATGCCTGCACAAAAGTTCTCGAAGCGAATTATTTGACATTCAAATGGCTACAGTGAATTGATTCAGTCTTCATCACCTGTGTTTGATGTGGAAAAGAAAGTTTGATTCCGAATCCAATGGTTTTTCTTTTTTTCAAAAAATATCGCCCTGTAGCCACATCAATATGCCGCACAGCGTCTCTTATTTCTTCCGTATTGCTCTTTAATTAATAAGATACAACAAGGTACAAATTATGGTGTTAATAATTTATTTCGGGCTCATAGCTTTATTAGCTATGAGGCTGAAGCCTGAGCCCTTTGGAAACATTAGATATGACTTACTACATTGTAATTCATACCCTGAAGCACTTTCATATAGTTATTTATATAGCAGGACAAAATTGAAAACTTCAAAAAATAAAATATGTGATTATTATTTTTTTCCATGACAAAAAAGTCAAAATAATTAAGGCAAATGTAAAGTCTGCAGATTTTTACTTCTGTTGTGCTGTTTGTATTTTTGATATGGGAATCACAGTGACATTATGTTTTATAGAGCCAGTAATAGGGCAGGCGTATATTTGGAAAGCCTCGGTACTGAGAATCTGGAGTTCGTATAGGTTGGATCCTGTCTAAGTTAGCTATATCTAACTTCCATTTAAATCAATGGCAATTTTAACTTAAACTTGTCCCATTGATCTCAATGGCACCAAAATTTAATTAACTTAGTATTGTTCCAACCCTATGCATGTTAGCCAGACTCACAAAAGATAAAATACTCTTTGTCTATTTTCCTTTTTAAAATTGCAAATAAAACAAAGGGGGGGGGAATGCCAGCTCACAATAACAATAAGAAAAATTCAAAATTAAACACATGCACACACACACAGAGCACTACAGGAGGAACCAGGCTTTGTAGGTACCACCAGTCAACTGATCATCAGTACCTGCAAGCCCCCTTTTGGCCCAGGTGTAGGACAGGTGGGTGTGGCTTGGCAAAAATGGCTTTAGGGACCAAATGGGGAGGCCTGCTGGGCCTAATAAGGCCTCTGCGCTAGAAGCACCCCACTATTATGGTACTCCCTACTATTGCGCTATAGCACTGTTTCCTAAAGTTGGGTCTCCAGCTGTTTTTGGACTACAACTCCCATCATTCCTAGCTTGTAGGACCAGTGGTCAGAGATGATGGGAATTGTAGTTCATAAACATCTGGAGACCCAAGTTTGGAAAACACTGCTCTATAGGAACCAATCTTTACTGAAAAGCAGAGTATGGAAGGAAGGGGGGGGGAAGGGAGGCATAAGAAGCATTCCTTCAGTGCCCAACTTTCATCCCGATGCAGTCCTCCCGGTCTTGGTTTAAGTAGATCTGTGGAGAATCTCAATACAATGGCATATTCTAGATTTCAGAAGTGTCTGTGTTTTTCTTTTCTTTTCAAAGGGAACAATGGGTTTAATTATTTTCTTTCTCTGCCTCTCCCCACTTTAAAAATGTAAAGCACAATATGGCTTGAGCATGATAGGCTGGAGTGATTGACTTCAAGCATTCACTGAAACGCCTTATGGTATGAAATCACCAGTGCACATTAAGTCCAGATGCACAGCACTGCCACAATTACAATATTTACAGCTCTTCCCTGCTGATTTCACAAATAGGGCCTGTCAATCAGTTGGGCACTGCTTTAAAGGCGAGTAGGCTGCAGAATAAATGGGGAAAATGAGACCCTTCAGTCAGATATGGCAGGTTCATTTCTTCTTTCCCTGTTTTATAGAACAGGGTGAAAGGTTCTTTGTCTTAAATCTCTCTCTTCTCTTACCCATCTACTTGTTAGACATTGATGCTATGTTGCAAGCAATGAAGCCCTCTAAGATACCATCTTGTTTTCTCTCCTTCCTCACTTTTTTAAATGCCTTGCATAGTAGAAAGTTCACAGCGGGTTAGTTTTCATTGGTAGGGAAAGAAAACAGTTGAGCCTTGTAGTGCCTTGATGAAGAAAGTAGTTATGTTGCCAAGCTTTGTAATTTGGATGATGCATTTGCCTACTTGCCACGCTCAAATTTAATATATATTCCAAATCAAATGCCAATTTCTCTAGAAATTCTTCTACAGTTCAGAATGTAAAATAAGATTCGGCACGTGTGAAGAATATGCTTAAGTCTGCCGTGTGTTTCAAAGCACATTTTTATTTTCAATAAAATGTTTATGTACAGTGGTACCTTGGGATGTGAACAGGAGCTGTTCCAGAGCCCTGTTCCCATCCTGAATGGAACGTAAGATGCGACAGTGTGTCTGCGCATGCACGGGTCACATTTTGCTGCTTCTGCGCATGCACGTCACATCATTTTGAGTGTCTTCACATGCGCGAGTGGCAAAACCCGGAAGTAACGTGCTCCGTTACTTCCGGGTTGCCGTGGAGCGCAACCTGAAAGTGCTCAACCTGAAGCACATTCAACCCGAGGTATGACTGTACAAATAAATCAGGTGTGCATGTGTTCATTTCCTTACACTAATAATGTCACAGATGAATTCACCAATTAATTATGACCTTCGACCTTGCTGTAACATGATGTTATTTTGGGAAGCAAGGTTTCTGGGTCCAGTGCTCAGATATGCATCACACATCAGAAAAGGATAAGCAAAAACCATTGAAGGGGGATTTTAAGGCTCCAAGAAACTGTGGTGAAGCCCATGTTCTGGGACATCCAGTTAATGGCATTATGCAGTTCCTGGTACTGCTGCACTCTTAGTTGTCCTCCAGTTCTCATAAATGTTCTCTCTTTCATGAAAGAGGCTTCTATTCCTCTGTCTCATTCACAGGGCAGTTCAGAATGCTTTTACAATTTCTGCATATGCAGGTTGAGCTTACCTTATCATTGTGAGATGTAAATAAGTCCTAAACTGCTCCAGATAACAACAGATTCTGTAAATTCGAGACAGGAACTTTGATTCCAGCTTTCAATGTTTTGATGTGACTGAGATTATGTTACATTTTCCAGAATAAATCTTCCTTTGGTTGGATGGTTCTTGCTTTGTATCTGTACTGTTCAAATGTCTGCCACTCACAAAATTTGATTAGACCTGCTCTATATGGCCAAATGTGATACATATCATTAAATATGTGAACATTTTAAAAACAACTGCCATAGGCTTCCATGCATGATTGGTACCAAAATACATGGGTACAATGCCTCCAGCTTCAGGGGCGATTTTGGTTAAGGACCTCCCACTTCCCCCAATTTCCAATTGTGCTCAGGGGCTGCCCTGGCTATTTCATTTTGGGTGGTGGTGCATGAAATGCTCACCTAAATTGCTTATGCTATTGATGTCATGTGTAGTTTGGCTATGAAACAAACACTTTCAGGCCAGCCTTCAGCAATTTGCCTTAGAAAAAGCTCTGCATATGCACAGTTTGCTTCCTTTGATCTATGCCTCTATTTACTTTACCTATTGTTAAGCTGGGTTTGAATTTGTACCCCACTGTGTAAAACAGAAGCAGTAACAAATGTTCATTTATTTTTTTCCAATGGCAATAAATTAAATGGTGTATTGATAAAGCATGAAAACTAAAGAAATAATAGTGTGAACTTAAAACATTAGCCCACTTGTATACATTGTTTAGCACAATGTATTGTGCTAAAATGGCCATGCAATTTGAATGAGAATACTTGACTAATCAACTTGAATAAGAATAGCATCATGTTTTGAATTGTCAGGACCCACACTACACCTTCCCTAATAAAACATCCTTCAGCCTACTTAGCTTTAAAAGCAGACATGGGGAACTTATGGCTCTCCAAATGTTCTTGGACTACATTTCTCATCCTCCTGGCTTGGACAGAGAGGAGCTGGAGTTCAACAATATCTGGAGGGTCACAGCTTCCCCACCCCTGGCTTAAAGCATGCTAGACCATCCTAGTCATTTTAAGTTGAAAGGCATAGCAGCATTAAATTAAGAATAAGTCAAAGCTCTCAGTACAATGCAAAGGGGTATTTTATATTAAAGTATTTTTATGTGAACACAAGCAGAGCAACTTCATGTGGCATTGGGGGATTTTAATCTTAACTGGTTTCATAAACATCAACTCATGCAATTTCTCAAGGGCCCCAATGTTAAATCCTATGTTACTAGACCTTTGACAAAAAAAGTTAAAACAACAAAACATTATTAATAGTGGGAGCAAGTGTCACTGACTTATACTGTTGTAATAGAAATTTAAAAGGCCCCTTATTGGACCTGAATAAAAATTGAGGGGGTGACTTGAATATAACAACAGTAGACCCTGTATAGATAAGTCAGTGAACACCAACCCCTGGCCAGAAGGAAAAAAACCCATTTAAATATATATCAGCAAGTATTCATGAAATGCCAATGAAAATATCACACCACTAGTACAGAACTCTTGGCACAACTGGTATATATTACATCTGCTTGTAGCCCCAATTGCTGGAAGGGGTGTGCTATTAAAGGCAAATTTGATGAGGGTGTTCCAGTATTCAGTATTTTTGGACTATAGTCCAGAAGGAAATCACCATGCTAGCCAAAGAACAGATGGTTTATGTGCCCTAGTTGTTTTATTGTTACTATTTGAAGGTCTGAACAAGAATGTTCAGTCCAAACTATGCATATTGTTTCTGTCGATTGCAGCATGTCAAACAATAACGTAAAAATAGAAAAACCTGGATCATTTGTCTCTTCAAGCCTCTTATAGAAATACTTGGACTATTGCAGTGTTGGGGACGGGATCCACAATATATACCTATTACAAAGGAAAAAGAAACCACAAAACATTCAATGCCATATGGTTGAACTTTATTTTATATGCCAATACATCAGGAATGCAGAATTATATGTCAGTTGCGGACAACAGGGTTTGGATTGCATGAAGTTTTCTTTCTTCCACCATAAATGGATTTGTCCTTTCTTTCCTTTTTACTTTTCTTTTCTTCTGTTCCCTGCATGGTGGTCTAAACATGGCCTGATGGTCTTATACCCATTCCATGTTGGGAAGTTACTGGGCATGTTGTATAGGTTCTTTTGTAATTTTTAAAGAGCAATCCAGTGCAGTGAGTCTCACAGGGAAGGGGAAAAAAGAAAGAATGAAAAAAGGAAGGGGAAGGGAAGACAATGGGAGAGAAAAGTGGAAGGGAGTGAAACAATGGGGACAGTGCCTTTCTTTTGAAATATTGACATTCTTTTTTATTTTGATTAGGTTTGACCAATTTGGATCACTGTGGCCAGATTTAATGTCAAAAATGAGATAAGATACTGACATCTTATCTGAGCCACTTTGGAACAGATAGATAGATAGATGCTGGGCCAGTCCAACACATTTTGGCACCTGATGCGAAACAGAAAATTCCACCCCCTTAGGAATCATAGGAAAGGAAGTTTATCAGTTTGTAGTCTGACATGGAAATAAAGAAAGTGTTGGGAATAGCCCCCCACCCCACTTTTGCTCTGTCATTTGCCTGGCAGGAAAATTCTCAGGGGCGTAATGATTTCTGTATACCAGGCATAGGAGAAGGGCCTGTGAGAATGGTAGCAATCCCAACACACAATACAGGATGATACCAAGTCTGAAAAGATGTACATGCACTGCAAAATGCATTTAAAGCTAGCCCAGACATATACTTTTATTGTGTGCACTGATTTTCCAAATCTGTACATTTTATCTCTATTTTGATCATTTTATTGTGATTGGCTGTTCTATTGTTATTTTTAATGACTATTATGTATCACTTTATGTATACCTCTTAGAGTGTTCTTGTAAAGAAGTGCTATATAAATCTTGTTAATGATGTGAATGATGATGACGAGGAGGAGGAGGATGAAGTGCCTAGATCTCAGCATCAGCTTTAAAATACATGCAGCCCTGTAAGAAAGCAGGGCTCAAAGGATTCATCTTTCTTCTGGGGTCTGTATTCAGGGCAGAGTTATATATGCAAAATCTCCAGTCTCTGGGGTAAATATAATAGCAACAACAAAAATGCAGCTGCCCCAAAGAATAAATGCTAGGAAACAGCATAAAGCCAAGATGCAGGCTGATTGTCTGATTTGTCTGATTTTTAGATGCAAATAAATAACCATGAGTATGAGTCAAGGGGAATTAAACTGCTTGACAGCAGCTCTCAACTTCCACAAGATCAGGAGGAGGAGAAAACTCTTGCTTTTATTTGTGGTATCTAATGTGGTATCTGAGTGGCAAGCAGAAATGCCAGAAGGGCAGCTCTCCCCGTCAATCCATCCTTGTTTTTTGTCCAGGAACAGGTAAACTAAATATGAAAGCATTAGAAATCACCTTGATTGTCTTTTTATCCAGAGACATAACACCATTCACAAAAGGAAGAAGCCTCCTTTTCAACTTGGGCTACATCAGAATGACCCATTCAGAATAAAGTGACGAGGGTTTTTCTTCCAGCTTCTCTCTCGCCACTCCACCATCCTTTACATACCCACCCACCAACTTCTCTGTGTGCTTCCTGCCCACATGTTCTGCACAGTGTCGGCAGAGGCTTCTCTTCAGTTGCTGTCTCACCAACAGGGAGAGTGAAGAGGAAAGGTCAGAGGATGCCCACCCTGAGGCAATTGCCCTAAGTAACCTCAAGGTAGAAACAGTGGCAGAACTTCATGCTCCAGAACACTGGGGGGGGGGGCGAAGAGCAGGCGGGGGCGGGGCTGGTACATGTCCTGGGGCATGGTGCGCCACCTGCAGTGGTGTGGCGTGCGTCCTGGGGGCATGGCACACCGCCTGCAGGGGCGTGGCTCCTGTTAGGTTTCTGTTTGTGCCACTGTGCAGTTCTTGGAGTCACAAGACTCTCTTTACATTCCAAAGCTTCCAGACAGCGCCCAGCACATGCAGGGGGGCAGCCGCAATGGCATCCCACCGGGATCGCACTGCTCAGCAGCGTAGCGTGGGTTGTCAGCACCCAGGGCAAGGCAAGTAATTTGCGCCCCCTAACCCGGGGCAAGGCAAGTAATTTGCGCCCCCTAACCCCTAACCTGCCGCCTCTGCCAGCTTCTTCTTGCTGCTGCCTGGTCTGGTCTGGTGTGGTTCTCTCCCGTGCTCAGCGCTGCGCTGGGTGGCCGCTGCACTGTCCCTCCCCCAGATAGTCCCTCACTCTCTCTCTGCACCACATGCCTGGCACCCACCCCCTCCACAGTGGGCGGCGACCCAGCGGCTCGGATCGGATCGGATTCGCACAGCCAGCACTGCAGTGAGAGAGAGTGAGTGAGCCAGGTAGGGGCAGAGAGCTGCGAGTGCGAGCGCGCCCCCCCCAGATGTTGTGCCCGGTGCGGCCGGGCCCCCCTGCACCCCCCACGCTACGCCACTGGCACTGCTGGTGGCAGTGCACTTCCCCCGCACTCCTTTTCCTCCGCCAATGGGTAGAAGTGGCCCTGGATTGATGGTAGGTAGATAAGTAGAGAGGCAGAGAGATAGATGGATACAACATGTGTTTTTTGAAAGACAGTTTCGTGAACATATTTCATATCCTCCCTATTTCTTGCCTGTTTCAACAATATGGATTTCCCCACTGCCTCCTTCATTTCTCAAAATCTGCCTATACAGGTGGCTAAGAAATTTAGGCTGAAGTTAATCAAAAGACAGATTTAATAAGGGTTTCATAGATCAGTTGTGTCTTCTTTTTAAAAAATACGTTTATCACTTTCTCTGTGAATGAACTTGTGGTGCTGATCTGCTAAATTCCAGGAGTTCCGTTCCGTAGTCTCATTTCTCATGCTGCTGTCACCAGAAGCCAATACTGTGCCTCATCAGGGTGATCGATTGAACTATTACCACTTGGTGACACCCAAAGGCAGTGTTGCTGGTGGAAGCTGATGAGTCAGCTTTATCGACTGGATGACATGTAGGCATGGCTGTGTTTGGGAACTGACAACGTCAATGACACTTTCACACTGTGAGTTCACAAGCGATCGCAGTCAACCTCTCCCCTACTATTTGCTTTCTATTTATGACATGCTACCCTAAAATTAATCAAGCAATATTGAATCAAAGTAAAAATGATACAAACCTGGGTTTTTCTTCACACAAAGTGCTGGTTCAAATGCTGCAGGTTTGCAGAATGTAGTTAAGAAATAAGGTAGCTATACAGTGTGCAACTTGTGCGTGTGTGTTTAGTATTTTTTTAATGACTTTTAAAAATGTACTTTAATGTAATGTTTTAATGTATTTTTAATCTTTGTTGGAAGCTTCCCAGAGTGGCTGGGGAAATCCAGCCAGATGGGTGGTGTATAAATAATAATAATAATGATAATGATAATTGCAAGCAAAAAATCCCCCCCAAAATGAAATTTATCTTAAGGGGAAAGGAAAAATCAAATTCAAATGCTATAGTTCATAATAACTATTGGTACTTATGGATAGTTTTTATATTTAAATATATTTTGGACCACCGCCTTGCTGACGTGGGGATCCAGGGCACAGTCCTTCAATGGCTGTGCTCGTTTCTCTCTGGTTGGGGACAGAGGGTGGTGCTTGGGGGGGAATTGTCATCGCGCCACTCCTTGGTGTGTAGAGTGCCTCAGGGTGCGATTCTCTCCCCGATGCTTTTTAACATCTTTATGCGCCCCCTCACCCAGCTTGTCCAGAGTTTTGGGCTGGGTTGCCATCAGTATGCCGATGACACCCAACTCTATCTGTTGATGGATGGCCATCCTGACTCGGCCCCAGACACACTGACCAGATGTTTGGAAGCTGTGGCTGGATGGTTACGTGGGAGCCGGTTGAAGTTAAATCCTTCGAAGACAGAGGTCCTCTGGCTGGGACGGGGTGATATGGGATTGAGGGGGCAACTCCCATCTCTTGTGGGGGTGCAATTAGTGCCAGCATCGTCCGTTAAGAGTTTAGGTGTAATCTTCGATACCTCCCTCTCTATGGAGGCGCAGATTACAGCTATAACAAAGGCGGCATTTTTTCATCTCCGCCAAGCTAAGCAGTTGGCTCCTTATCTCTCTCGCCCTGACCTAGCCACTGTGATCCATGCGACGGTCACCTCCAGATTGGATTATTGTAACTCGCTCTACATGGGGCTGCCCTTGAGACTGACCCAGAAACTCCAGCGGGTGCAGAATGCTGCGGCGAGACTCCTTATGGGGTCTTCGCTGCGAGATCATATTCATCCGGTACTATACCAACTGCACTGGCTCCCGGTGGAGTACAGGATCAGGTTTAAGGTGCTGGTTTTAACCTTTAAAGCCCTATACGGCCTAGGACCCTCGTACCTACGGGACCGCCTCTCCTGGTATGTCCCACAGAGAAATTTACGGTCTGCAAATAAAAACATCCTGAAGATCCCAGGCCACAGAGAGGTTAGGCTGGCCTCAACTAGAGCCAGGGCTTTCTCGGCCGCAGCTCCAATCTGGTGGAACGCTCTGTCACAAGAGACTAGGGCCCTGCGGGACCTGACATCTTTCTGCAGGGCCTGCAAGACAGAGCTGTTCCACCAGGCCTTTGGTCAGGGCGCAGCCTGACCCCCTCCTCTGGCGATCTGCACAGAATTTTGCTTAATGGTTGCCATCAATTTGATTTTAATTAATTTTATAATGAATGTTTTTAGAATGCTGGATTATTTTGATTGTTGTTAGCCGCCCTGAGCCCAGCTTTGGCTGGGGAGGGCGGGATATAAATAAAATTTATTATTATTATTATTATTTGATCTAGTTTTTCCTGCTATTAATCATCTAGGCAGTATAGAAAACAAAATGAAATGAAAATAGTATTTACATAATCAGTATAAAAAAATATGTAAAGACACATGTCGTGGTAAAGATACAAGGAACAGGAGGAATGACGGTGTTGTCAGAAACTAAGCAAGAAATGCCTTCTTACATGATAATCATGTTACCAGCATGCGGGTTGATAGCACCCTGGTTTCAGTCACTGATTCAATGCTATAACTGGCCTTTGCTCTTTAATGTACCCCCAGTGGACCTAGCAACATTGGTGATAGACAGGATACCTGTGACTGTTGAGATGTGGACAGGACCTGGTCTCCCCAGGTCTCTAACTTTAGTCAGCTAAAGGAGCATCCTTTCTGCAGCACATTCCATAGAGATCCCTACCAGCACGAATACTATCAGCTGCAGTGCAGGAGGAAAATGCCTTGACTCCCATATCTGCTGGTTGGACTTCTTAGTCCAGGGAAACCTGTGCCCTCCAGATATTTCTGGATTACAGCTGTACTATTTTGGGGGGAGGTTTCCCCATATAAGCTCAGCAATTTGGGTTTGTCAGGAATTTTACTTTTTGAAATATGGCAACCCTTCTCTAAACCCATGCCTTTGTGTGAGTTAGTGAAGAAGGATTGACTGTGTGGTAAATGTTTTCTTTCAAGAGGGAGTGGTACCAGCTGCTGTGAATGAGGCAGCAAGGGCATAAGAGCATAATAATAGTTCAGCTGGATCAGGTCAAAGGCCAATCTAGTCCAGCACTCTGTTCTCACAGTGGCCACCAGATGTCTAAGCACAACAGAGTCTAATCACAACAGCACTCTTCTAACCTGCAAGTATCAGCAGTTGGTATTCGAAGGCATGCTGTGCCCAACAGTGTATAGAGAACGTATCAGTCATGACTAGTAGATATTGATAGCCTTATCCTTCATGAATTTGTCTAATCTTTTTAAGAATACTGTAGCCTGTCCTGAAGGAGCCATCTTTGTATCCAGAGTTATTAGATGCACGTGAAAGCCAGTGGATAATTTTCATTCTACACTTACCATCATTTCAGTTCATATTAGAATTCACACAGTTCAAAATTCATAAAATATCCCCACTAGTGGACTTGTGACATCATCCTTCAGAAAATGTAGGATTTGGTGTATAAATCACATCAAAGAAAATAGTTATATGCATATTCGACCTTGAAATTGAGCAAAATCTCATCAGGATAATTGTCTGAGCACAGAGAATCTCCAAATGTCTGGAGCAGATGGCAAAACTATTATGGATGTGCATTTGTTCTACACTAAAACATTTCCCTTGGGGAAACTCAGCGGTTTATTGGTATGTAAAACTGGGTTTTGTCATCATACAACCAATTTTATGAAAAAAGAGCATTACTGAAGACATTTAGAATGCCTAGGCAGTTGTATCCCCCTCCCCAGTTTTATAATAAAAAATCACATACCATTGTTGACATCTTAAGTCCAAAATGGAAAATATCCAAAGCTATAAAATGCTGCTGTTTGATCACAGTGAAACTTTATGCTTTAGTTATGAAATCCCAAGTAGATAATGAAATCATTAGCATACTCTTCCATTTCAGAAAATAGGATTGACGTATCATGCACAAACATATTATGACACTCCACTTCTACATAATCACACTACTGCAATTGCTTATGATACTGAAGTGATGTCCAAGTGTTTTGGCTTCATTTGTTGTTGTTGTTGTTGTTGTGAACCTTATATGAGCCTTCCCTAACATGGAAGATTCAGGACTGCTTTATAAATATACTCCTTCATGCAGCACTTAGTTAAACTATGGAATTTGCTCCACAAGAGGCAGCAATGACCACCAACTTGGGTGGCTTTAAAAGGGGATTTGACAAATTGAGAGAACAACTAGCCATGATGGCTATGTTCTGCCTCTATGGCCAGAAATAGCACTGCTTCTGAAAATCAGTTGTTTGAGCACACGGAAGGGGAGAAAGTTGTTGTGCTCAGATCATGCTTGAGGGCTTCCTAGGTTGGCACTGGGAGAACAGGATGCTCGACTAGATGGGCCATTGGTCTGACCCAGAAAAATATCTTGTTGGGAAACTGTGTACGTGCAGCTACTCACACAGAGGCAATTAAGGTTTGGCAGACAGCCAGAAGGTCATGTGTACGAGTAAGTCTGCCTGGTTATAACAGAGGCATGGAAACAGCTCCCTGATTGGTCAAGCTCTCTCAAAGGAGTGATACTTAGTGGCCTACTAACTGGAATGTGTTCATTCAGTGTTCAGAGGTTCAGAGTTCTGTGTGTCAGTGTAGGAGTTGTGAGTCATGTATGAGAGAGCTAGCTAAAGATCCGTGTTCTGTTCCTGTAAATAGTCCACTGTATATAATAAACACCTAACTACAAGTTCGTGGTTCCTGCTTCATCTATCCTGTCTGCAGCCAAGTCACCAATTGCTTCTGTGGATTCTGCGTTTACTCTGCTAGGTCTGGCTAAGGTCCTGCAACTAGTCAGAAAGTTGTGAAACACCAAATAGGTTTTGCCAATATATCTCTCTATAAATTAAGAGATGTATATGTGGTAAACTGACATGTTTCCAAAC
Organism: Podarcis pityusensis; assembly: GCF_964106645.2. NCBI lineage: Eukaryota > Metazoa > Chordata > Lepidosauria > Squamata > Lacertidae > Podarcis > Podarcis pityusensis. Next base: position 44,196,629 of record NC_138033.1, read on the forward strand.
TCCCACTCCCACCCAAAAAAAAAAAAAAATTATTGCTTAAGGCACAAACAATATTTCACAAAAATGGGGGCTGTCACTTGCATGCTCACACAACCAACTCTCATGGCAATACTGAAAAACGAAGCAAAGGAGTCAGGCCATGTGACAAACTTCACAAATAACCTTGATTACATGAAACAACTAAAGTACAGCACACAGTAAGTGCCTGCTGAAAAGCTGCAGTTATAAAGAGTTTAATTAAAATCAGTAGGAAGAATTAGTTGTAGGTAATAATTAAGACTGTGAGAAAGAAAGAAAAATGCAGGAAGAAAATGCAATGGGTGTAAACCAAAGAGCTTGGGGGGTGGGGAAGTCAGGTTCTGTAGTTGCCATGGGCATGGTACTCAAAAGGGCAAATCACCTGCATTTTGACCAACTGGTCACAACATCAGCAAGTAATTTCTGAGAGTTTGTAGTTTATTATTTGTTATTTATATTTGTTATCTACCATCCATTGTAAGGGCCCGGGTCAGATTGCATCTAGAGAATGAACAATAAAATAAATAAACAAATCTACCCCCAAAAAACACACACATCAAGAAAATGCAGGTGATATATAAAGGGTCACCATTAACAATAGTTATTTTAGGGAGGTTCCGTGTTTTCAATAACCACGCAAAGCTTTAAAGAGGCAGTGTCTGACACACCTCAATAGAAGTGGGGGTCACAGTTTTGGAACCATCATACAGAAGGCTCAGTGTTGCAGGCTATCACCCCTACACTTTTGAGGGACATGACATCATAGGAAAAGCCTCTCCTCTGAATCATAGCACCCAGAGGAGGAAATGTTCTTGCAGGTATAGGGGACTCAAAGCTATTTAGGGCTTGAATTGGCAACCAATGCAGCTGTTTCAAGACAGGTGTTATGCTCATCCTGTCAGATATCTCAAGGAACATCAAGGCTGCTGCATTCTGCACAAGTCACAGCTTCTGGGACATCTTCAAAGGCAGCCATACATAGAGGCATCTTGCAATAGTATAATTTGATTCCCAAAGCATTAAGTACAATTGCCAAACCATTCCTGCCCGGAAGAGGCTGTATCTGGTATATCAGCTAGAACCAGAAATAAGCACTCTTAACCACCAAGGTCACCCTGAACCTCAAGCAAGAATGATGAATCATTAAGAATCTATGAAGGTAAGCACCTGTTCCTTTGAAGGAAATGCAACCCAGTTCAGAATAGAAGGAGAATATCCCCTCAAAAATGTGTCAGTGTGGCTGAAACTGTTTAGATTTCCTTCAACATTCCTCATGTGTTTTGTCTGCAATCTTCACGTACATTTTGAACTGCATTTTGGGGAAACAGGATAATATAAAAGTCTCAGAGTTCAAACATGCGCAGCCATTCAGTGTGTATCAGGAGTCTGAATGAGGCAAGAAGCAGCAAAATGGGACAAAGTCCCAACCTATACAATAATTCCTTTATAGTTGGCCCTATTGAGGTGATCCACAGGTAGACTAGGTGCAAGTCTCAATACACTTGAGACCCACCTGAGTCACCCACCTCCAATGCACTTTTCTGCTTAAGGTAAAGCACAATATGGTGGCTTGTTCCATTCAATGTACAGAAGTCAACCAGACTGGCAAGTGATTATTACTTTGACATTGGCAGTAGGGCAGCAGCCTCCACTGTAACTGAGAGTAACAGGTAGGTTAGGAGGCACTGGTAAGGGGCCACAATGGCACTGGTAAGAGGCACACATGGCAACTGCCTCACTTTGCCTAATGGTAGGGCCAGCTCTGCCACTAGTGGGTTAAACAGGGATGGGGAACTCTCATTGGCCATGCTGACTGGGTCTGAGGGGAATTGGAGCCCCAAACATCTGGAGAGTCTCTACTGTATTAGAAGATTCTCTGGCGGTTACAAGAGTGGGGTGCATATAACTATAATGAAGACATAAGTAGCTTTGAAAGTTCATGGCAAAACCAGGTATGATATTGGAAGAAGCAGACCTTGAGTACGAGTGAAGCTACAGCAAACATGGCTGGTTAATGTTTAAGAATCTTTTGGTGTTATTATCTAGAAGATTAAAGGCAGTGCATGACAAAGAAGGCAAAGTGAGCAAACTGAAGGCAAGAGTTCTTGACACAGAAAATCTTGCTTGCTTTATTCTGATGCCATACATTTTTGCAATGATCAAAGGGGATCACAGTTTGAAAGCTGGAATTATTTTTCAAGCACATGAGGAATTCAAAATGTCTAGCTGTTTTTGAAATCTAGAATCAGATTCTCTGACCTTGCATGTTCTGTAATTGTCTGTTACAGTTTCTGTCTCTCTCTCGGGTTATTTTTGTAACAGCATGCTTGTAAATGAACATTTTCAGAAGTATTTTGATAGCAAGTAGCTCAGATAAGGGCAGGGAACATGTGGCCCTCTACTTACTTGTTAACCACAACACCTATCTTCTCTGATGATGGGCCAAGATGGCAGGGGCTGATGGGAGTTGGAGACCAACAATAATGGAAAGGTGGCCACAGGTTTTCCAGCCCGTTTTGGATGTATTGTAATAAAACAACAAAACTGGAGTACTTTGCTCAAAACCGAAAAAACAGCCTATATATATGTAATTTCAGGCTATTTTTTTTTTTTTTGAGAAAAGTACTCCAGTTTTGTTGTTGCTTTGAACAAAGTACTCAAGTTTTTGTTATATTAATTACTTCATTGGTGGGTTCTAATTTTAACCCACTAATAGATCAATAGAGCAAAGGCTTGAAGGAACTTGTGATGAATATAAAACTGTAAAACCTAATAAAAATTATTTAAAAAAAGAAAAGAAAGAACATCAATGTTCAGAGCCAATGGGCTTTTAAATTCTAGCTGTTGTAGTAGTGTCAGATTTAAGGCAGTACAGGTGGTTATCCTGCACAAGGCGCCAAGCAAAGGGGGATGCAGAATTAAGAATTCTCCATACTTGAGAATATCCATTTGGGGCCACCAAGATTTTGGCCTTGCACAGGGCAGCATATTACAAAAGATTGCCAAATTCTACCCCCCAGTTTTAGGAATGCAAATCCAGCCACACAACTCCATTGCACAGCTGTATAAGCTTGAATACAAGTGGTGTAGCTGAACTGGGATGAAATCTAATGGTAATAGGCAGAACACCTAGAAACTCAATTGTCAGAAATCAGAGTGAGAAACAAAAAGAAGTTGTGACAAGCTTGCCTGTGTTCACCTCTTGCCTCCTTTTATAAGGGAGCTTACGAGCTTGCCTTGAAGAAAGTAAGGGATCTCAAATAACTTCACATAAGTACTGACAAGTTAGATGGTTTCAGCCTGTGCATAATCCTCAATCCATAGTGCACACAGCTGATACAAATCATCTAGGCTGTATAAGCCACAGAGGTGGCTATTTTTAGGAAATGCCAAGGTGTTCCCAAACACAATTATCTATGTGAATTTTTCATTGTTTCCTACATCCCTGATCTAGGAACGACTCTCTCTCTCTCTCTCTCTCTCTCTCTCTCTCTCTCTCTCTCTCCTGATGTTTCAGTGGTTGGCCAGCCATTTCCTTTGTTCAATGGTTAAGGGTCTATAATAGCTGCTTGATTTTTCCTCTACAAGAGCCAATTGTTAGGATTCCTTGAGTGCTTCGAAGTTGCCTTATCTTCAGCTGAGGAGAAGTTACAATAGGCTTGTTCACATGTGACACTGAACATAGGTATAAGCTGTCTCTACACATGCACAAGTGTTTGTATGAAAAGACTGCACTTGTTGATTTGTACTGTTCAACTATAGGGTGTACAAGTGCACAGACACTGAACATTTCATGTGGATAACTGTACGAATGTACAGCTCAATTGTTTGTGTCTACAGAAGGCAGACTCATTGAATGTAATGTGTGAATATCTGCCATGAAAACATGTGTGAGAAGCAAAAACAGTCAGGAACAGACAGGCATGGAGGGCTGAGGTCATCACTAAGGTCCATAACCTCTCTATTTAGATCTGATGTTGGGCAATGGATCTGCTAACCTGGATAAGGACCTATTTGCTCCCATTTACAAAGCCACTATAAGCATTTTCTTATCCAAGGAAAACCAAACCCAGATATTGCAATTCTAGAACTTATTACCATCTGAAGAAATGCAGAGCTTGCCTCAACCTAAGTTTGCTCTTCATTTTCTGTCTAGAGCATACTTGGCAGGTAAAACAGTGTTCACTCTGTTTCTACAGAGTTTGCAGTATTACTTTTCCTATTTCTAACTCTTTCCAACTGATGGGTAGACTTTGATCAACACCGTAGGGAACCTGTTCTAGAAAACTTCTGTAGAGCTGTTAAATAAAGCTGCAGCCAAGAGTCAATGAATATGTAGACGGGAGTCTCTGGTGTGGCTAAATTTAATTATATGGTACATGCAAGCATTTAATTTTATGAAGGTGAAAATAGGATCCCTTGCAATAGAACTGCCATCAAAGTACAAAAATTTGCAGAGTTAATGTGCTTCAAAATAGGTTCGTTCCTTAGTCATTCAAGTGAGAGGAAGAAATATCAAATTCATAATGGGTTTAATATCCACCCCACAGTGTGGCAACTATCAGCTCCCCTGAGTTCCAGGCTCCTTAAAAAACAGGTTTATCAAATTGATGCTTTGATACTCCTAGAAATGATTGATGCTTTACTACTAGAGTGTGGTCAGGTGGATGAAGGAGTATATCAGGCATGTCTGGTGTCCCAGCACACTAAGACCATTGCTACATACTCTGGCTGGTCCTGCTGAGGTCATGCCTTGCCAATGGTCACTTGTGCTTGCATGTAAGCCTGTTCACACATAGGGATGGGAGAAAAAAATGGTTTGGTTGTTCAGATTTAAAGAAAAACTACCTAATTCATACTTCATGAACCAATAGGTAGAACTAAACACAATTATGTTTTGAAATTACACCAAATTTTGCAATGCAATTCTCCAGCCAAATAATGTGTACAAAATTGCATTTTTAGCAGTATGTGTGAATGAAATGCTTAAAAAAGGAGAAGGAATAAAATGTACAAACGTGCGTTATGTTAGGGGGGGGAATGCTTGCACAAATGTATATATCAAGGACAGCCTACCCAAGGCCTTTCATAATCTGGAGCTGAACCTCTGCAAAATGTATTCACAATGGGACACAGAGGGAAAACAGAAAGTAGCAACTCCAGCATGGATTCTATTTAGGAAGCTGCACATATGCACACTACACTAAATTTTATACTGGCTCTTGCTTCAGTGGGCCTACTCAGGAGCAAATCTGTGGTGGATTAGCAGCCTCTTTCCATTTCATTTCCTACCTTTCTTCACTTCCTCATATGTTACTTTGTATAATTCAACATTGCCTGTTTTGACCTCCCTTATTCTCTTGTTGACCTCTGCTGCTTCCACCCTCATTGACTTCTGCCTTTTAGGAAGATTGCTCTTGCACATTTGCAACAGGTTAAGTTCCCATTGGGACACGGGTGGTGCTGTGGTCTAAACCACTGAGCCTCTTGGGCTTGCCGATCAGAAGGTTGGCAGGTCGAATCCCTGCAAGCTCCCGTTGCTCGGTCCCTGCTCCTGCAAACCTAGCAGTTCGAAAGCACGTCAAAGTGCAAGTAGATAAATAGGTACCGTTCCGGCGGGAAGGTAAACGGTGTTTCCGTGCGCTGCTCTGGTTCACCAGAAGCTGCTTGGCCATGCTGGCCACATGACCTGGAACCTGTACGCCGGCTCCCTCAGCCAATAAAGCGAGATGAACGCTGCAACCCCAGAGTCGGTCACGACTGGACCTAATGGTCAGGGGTCCCTTTACCTTTACCTAAGTTCCCATTCGCCCCTTGACACCTTTTTCTTTTGGCTTTTCTGCAGCTCCCCATTTTTTGTTGTTGATTTCACTTCTCACCTGTATTGTTCTCATTCCGATAGTTTGTAACCGTTGTCATGACCAACATTTGAAACATTGCAGATTTCCCATATCAAGCTTTATCATGGCCCCAGCTTTTCATGGCAATGGGGAAAACTACTGGGTCTTTCTTCCATTTTTTAAAATAATAATTTTTATTAAAGATTTTTCTCATTTACAAAAACAAATGCATTGTCTCTTTCTTTAGGTTGTGTAGCATTGTGCTCTGACTTTATTTTTATTTTTCACCTTACAACTTCTTGTGGTATATATTGTTGCTGGGTTTTGAAACAAAAACAAAAACACCAGTACTGCTTCATATTTAGTTTTTATAAATGTATAGCTTATTAAAGGAGAGGGGGGTTATTTTGAACCTGGGGAACACATTGCCTCATGGGCAACCTTCTGGGGTGCTACGTGCCACCGGTGGTTTTTTTTTCTCAATCTAAGGCAACAAGTGGTATTATCACAGTTCAGTAACACATCCCAGCCAGGCAAAAGCACCGCAGAAGGGCACAGACCCAAGGGTGGGAAAGAGATGCCTGAAGAGCAGTATTTGGTCCCTGGAGCCAAGGCTCCTGACGCCTGTTTCATTGTAAAATACTCTGGAAGTTGTTGTCTTCAGATGCTCCAAAATCTGGATTTTAATCTCTTCAATTTACTATTTATGAGCAAATCAGAGGAGGGAATCAGCCCTGACCAAGTGCTCCTGGATTCAAAGTGTGCCAGGATACACACATGCACACACACACACAGCAATTTTCCTGTTAATAAGTTTAAATTATATTCAAGGCAGTCAGTTAACGAGTGGTTTAAACTAGCAGCAGCATTAAGATTCAGGCATCTTTCTATATCATGAAAATGAACAAAAAAGCACTAGAAATTAATATAAATATATAAATCACCAAGGTTTTCCTTCTAGCATTGTTACATTGTATCTGAAGAAGTGTGCTTGCACACGAAAGCTCATACCAAGAACTAACTTAGTTGGTCTTAAAGGTGCTACTGGAAGGATTTTTTTTATTTTGACTTCTAGCATTGGTTATGGCTGCCCATTCCCCCCTCAAGTGTGCCCCCACCCCTGGCCCCTGCCAATGCAAACCTCAGGCAGAGAGGAGGGCTTTCCTCTAGTCCTGGGTGGAGAAACTCTAGCCTAGGGCCCAAATGCAGCCCTTCAGAGCCTTTTGTCTGGCCCTCTGGATTCTCCCTAGGGCCACACCCCTAAGCAGCCTGCTCCTCAAGTGCTTTTGCCTCAAAGAAACATGTTATTCAACTGTGATAATGCATCGGGTTTGTCTGGATGAAGAAAGGAGAGAAGTGTGCATGTAAAATCTCTGATTTTAATTTGACTTAAAGTTACAGAGGTAAGAGTCACTTCCATTACCTTGAGCCCTGTCCACTACTGGAATGTGGCCTCCAGGGGGTTCTTCATGAGGGAACATGCCCTTCAGGTTGGAAAAGGTTCTCTACCCCTGCTCTAGTTCATCCTTTCCTACAGTTCTTCAAACAATCAAGACTTGGTTCACTTGCTCAACTGAAGAGTCCAGTCAACCTGATGTTTTCATTCCATGAAGCAAACTTCATCTATTTTCTGAAGAAGATAGCAGGGACACATCAACATGCTCTAAACTTAGACGATGAATTTATGTCTTCAGCAACTTGCTTTGCATTTTCTTATTGTATATCTGAGCTAGCTGAGCCTTAATTCTTGCTTGAGGCAACAATGCCAATTCAATGTCTCTTTTGTGAGCGTGTAGGAGTCTGTCTGTCCTGTACCTCCTCCCAAAAAAGCATACGGAAATAAAAGCATCTTCAAAATACTGTTGAGGAAAATATGATTTTCACCTTGGGAGAATCATGAAGCATGGCCTGCTTTTTTGCTTCTGCTGCAAATGTAGTCAAGGGGCTTAGAATTAGTTTTAAATCATGTTGCTGTCATTCTTATATCTTATTGTTATTTTATGTTTGATATTTTTATGTGTTTTATTGTTGTTGAATAATGTACCATTATAAACATTTAGGATGCAATGCCAACCAAACGTACTATGGAGTAAGTTCCATTGAGCTTAGTAGGACTTACTGTTTTGATTGCACAGAAAATAGACATTTATTTATATTCATTATTTATTTGATACACTGTATTATAGTTGAGTATCTTATTTATAGAAAGAAGAACAAAAATAACTCTTCTTCTTCCTTCCATACATTCACTGAAATGACTTCACAGCCTTACACTATATTCCAAATTCGTGTATTCCAGAGAAGCAGTTTGGGGATCACATTTGATACACAAAGAAATCTTTCCAGCTTGATAAGAACCCCCCACCCCCAATGTCAAATCCAGGTTGATAAATGTGCAGAATCTCATGCAACCATTGGGCTTTTGTTGTCTTAATATGATATTGTTTGGAATTCTTTTATTGTTGATGTTTTTACTGTGAAGCAATCAATAAATGGAATCAAATGAATAAATAAATAGAGCTGGAGGGTGCTACCTGTGGCTCCATTGTCACCTCATTTCTATTGAATGGACATTAGAAATGTTAACTGGCTCATTTTCCTTTCCCCCTTTGCTGAAAAGGAACTGTTCATTCCCCCAACTGTTTCTGCTGGCAGCATACCCCAGGAAAGCTGTCTGCAGTTTGCAGATTTAGTGTCAGAGCAACCTAGAGCCATAGGACTGGAAGTTCTGGGCAAATGTTCAACTTAAGCTTTTCGTATATAAGATAAGAAAGTACAAGCCAAAAAGCAAATGGATGTTTAGGTTCATGACACAGATTATGCTTTTTTCAGTGCAATGCCAGATCTATGGGCTCTACTTTCAACCTACAAATTATGTATAATCTGCCTCTTTGTTATATATACATTTTTGGAAGTGTAGTATATGAACATTCCTGTGCTTAGGAATTGACACGCTGGTACAACAATCACATTTTTCTCTAAATCTACCTTCTTCAACCTGGTGCCCTCAAAATGGCATCAACCTCAGCCAACATGGTCAATGGTCACAGATGATGGGAGGTGGAGTCCAACAACATACGGAGACCTCAAGAATTGGAAGGGCTGCTCTAGAAATTGAAGTTACTAGTTAGAATTAGATAATGCTTAGAAATTAGAAATACTTAGCTTATGTTGAAGCAAATGTAAATCAACAATGCTTTGGAGACAGGGTATACATGTGCGGTCACACCCCTTACTCACTTTAAGGCCATGCATGCTCACCCTAAACAAATGAATAGGGCTAATGCGTGGCATGCAGAACTCAACTTCCAGGTTCAGCGTCTAGTGGCTAGTGAGTTATAACACCTAATTGAATATAATCAAAGAGCATCTCCAAGCAGCTCAAATCATCCTTTTATTGTTGAACTTTTTTTGCATGTCTTCCGTCATAGGCCTGAATGTTTGCAATGCCAATTCAGGGAACTCAAAAAAAGGGGGGGTGGAGTGTGTAAATTAATGTTCTCCTCTCTGCTGTACCACTTTATTAAAAATATAATTTCCTTGCAATTTAGTGATAATTGCTTCAAACTAATTAGGAGAGTGGAGGTTTCTATGGATCAGAGAATGCCGTTAATTAACAACATAGCAAATTAATACGGATCTGTCTATATGCTTTGATTTATAGTTTAAGTATATTGTATCAACATATGGTTTTAATATGAGCTTAATTCTGTTATTCACTGGGGAATATTTTCAAAGAGAGAAAAGCCTTTACTGAGACATGAGGCTTGTACAACCAGAAATGTATAGCTGAGGCTGGGAAGCATCTGTGGGGTGAATCGCTTTCAAGAACAACCTATCTTTTCTAAGTGCAAATTCATACAATTATTCAACAGCCCAGTTATCTGGTAGTCATCTCATCGCATCTCATGTTGTTGGCCTAAGGAGCTTGCTTCTTCCTTTAAAGGAAAAATAATGATAATATCATATCTCGGATCATTCCTCCAGTAGTTATTGTTTTCATGTTTTATATAGGGGTAGAGGAAGAATGCATTTTGAATGGCTTTTTACATGGAATTCAGTTGTTCTGGGTGTGTTTTCCCACCAGACCTCCTCTTGTAATGAGTGCTCATTTATGTACAATACACTTATGCATTGGAGTTTTCTTTTCTTTCCTCTTATTGTATTTCACAATAACAGTGTTTTCTTGTTCCCATTCTTTTGCAGATAACAAAAAAGTACAAACAAGAGCAACTTGGAAAGTCAATGGAGAGAGGTGCACAATAAATAAATGGATAAGGATGACTTTATACATTCATTTTGCGTATTTCTTCCAATCAGGAAGTCCATATTTACTTCTTACTTCATTGCCATTTTCTTTTTGTTTTAAAAGCCTGACTAATTATATTTGATTTGCTTTAATATTTGCATGCTGCTTTTCCAGCAGCAAAGTTGAGCTCAGTGACTCACAACCATAACAAAAGCATTAACAAATGAAAGCACTTTCTAACATAAAAAAGATATGCAATGAAAGTACAATAATAAGTGAATCAAAGCAATATAAAACATTAAAGCCACAAAATACCAATCACACTGGATGTATGCTAGGAACACCCATTAATCCTGCAACAAGAAACATTGTTGAAGAGGGGAGGGGAAAGTCTATTTAAGACTTCTTCCCTTAGAACTCATAGCCATTTTGCTTTGAGAACATCTCGTATACCCATCCTTGGGTTAGAGCATTCACTGAGCAATTTTGGGTCGCTGGTTGACAGAGCCAGTAATAAGGCAATCCCCCCCCCCCCAAAAAAACCTGATTTACACTTGGTTGGGTGTTTCCCCCCCACCTTTCCCTCAGTGAAATTATGACTTTCCTTTATTAGGCAGAAGTACATTGTATGAGGGCAGAAATGGCATTGGTCAGGATCAACATAGTACAGGGGCCCCCCATAAGGGGCCTGAGGGGAGGATTGACCACGGCAAACCCAAGCATGGGTTCGGTATCTGCCTGGTTGGAATCTGCACCCTGGTGCCCCAGTGAGACCTTGCTTGCTTGGCTTGCACCATGGCAAGGTTCAACACTCCCATGCTCCAGGTTTGGAGCAATCCAAACCCACCAGATTCATTCCATCAACATGGGGCTTGTGGAATGACAAACTGATCCTGGGACCCAATGCCATGCCAACCCTTGCCCTGCCTGCTGCTGCCAATAAAGATTTGGCCTGATTTGACCCTATCACCATTGTACAATCTGGTTATGTTGCTTCTCTCATGAGTCACATAATGCACCTCCCTGGGCAAACAGTGTTATTGCTATATACAATTAGCATAAATCCAACAAGGCAAGAAGGGCAGATAGGAGGCATAGATGGGTGAGATAATGGAAATGCTAAGGGAAGGGAACTGTTTTTGCTTTTGTTTTAAATTGGTTTGTAAATGAACACATTTGCATTTTTACAAAAGAAATATTTCAAATTGGGTTTTTTTCAGTTGGCAGATCAACCCCCAAAATCTATTTCCTCTTCTATAATAACTTAAATATTGATGGCAGTATAGACCTCTGCAAAGTGTTGATGAAGTTGTGTTCTTTTTTATCTGCCACATATTTTACCTGCCAACTTGCACACTGTAATCCATTGGCCTACACCTTTTGCCAACCTCTTATTTCATTATGTCAAGCAAAAGAGTTTTCATCAAGTCCCACATTCTATTCTGTAATCAAACCACATTTTAATCAAGGTTCTTAGGGCTATCTGTCAACTCAAGGTACAAGCAAATCTAGTTCATGAACTCTCTCTCTCCACTACAACATGCTAACAATGTTGTTAGGTCATTTTCTAAGGTTCAGAAATGGAGGGAGCTAGCCCACAGTGGCCAGTTTGAGGCTTTGTCCAGTCCAATATCACACCCACACAACATGCACAGATCGCCAACAACTCCAAGGCAGCCCAAACGTGTGAGCTTCAACAGCACATGCAAAGGTGCAAGGTCAGGAGGCCCTGGATCATGCTTGCTGTCTCCTCTTCTGCCTTGCTCCAGTTAATCTGATTATCTGAACAGAGGCTGCAAATGCACTTGCATAGTCCCTGCACACCTGATCTATCTTCGTCAAGGTAGCTGAACTTGGGGAGAGAGATTTATGTATGTACAACCTGCCCATGCACAGGCTCTGTTCAGACATTCAGATGAAGACATACATGGAAGGAGGGAAGCAGTCTTGAGTCTGATTCTCCACTCCATTATTACAGTCAAGAGTAGTGGTGCTTGTAGTATCAATGTGAGTTGATTTACAGTGACTGTGGAAGATATTTCATCTATATGGCTATCTTATTATAATGAGTTTTCACAGGGAGTGGGAAGTTACATGTGCTCTAGTGAGAGTTTCCACTATATTTGCTTATACATCTTCCTATTTTTATTTATTTAAAATATTCCAGTACAGCTGCTCTTTAGCTAAATTCCAGGCAGGATCACAATGACATAAAATAAAAGTAACACAGTGCAATACATTGATGGACTCAAAGCAGCGAATAAGACATCTAGATCAATGCTAAACCACAATGGTCACAAAAGACCATTCTAACTGTTGCTATTTTGGGGTGGGATTCAGTAACTCAACAAATTCAAGTTGCACAATTCAAGTTGATTTGGAGGTCTTGCAAATTAGACCCATTTCCCCAGACGACTGGACATTTTATAAGACGGAAAGTTAAAGGAAAATGCACTGGAATGTGTGGGGCAACAGTTGCTAGATGCGACATCATCTGCTAAGATGTAGAAAAAAAATTCAAGTGCTTGCTGGAGATGTAAGAAAACTGAAGGCACAATAATGCACATGTGGTGGGGCTGTGAGAAGATACGAGATTTTTGGGAGACGATATATAAAGGACTTTTAAAAATCTTTAAACTCTCTTTCAAAAAAAAAAAAAAAAAGGCAGAGATCTTCCTGTTAGGTATTATGTCTAATGAAATTCCAAAGAATTGCAGAAGAATGTGTATGTATGCAACAACGGCAGTTAGAATTCTTATTGCAAAAAACTGGAAGGGAGAATTAATTCCTACAAAATTTGACTGGCAGGTAAAGATAATAGAGTTTTTAGGACTAGCTAAAATGATGGGAATAATAAGATGAAATTCAAACCAAAGAGTAAATAAAGAATGGATGGTATTTAAAGAATATATAAAAGAGGACTGTGGAAATTTGAACCTTTTGACAGGATTTGACTGAATCTCGCAGGAAAAAAAGAGAAATTGAGAAATGTAGAAAATCATAGTTAGGAATGGACATATTAGAAAGTGCGAAATGGTAAATGATGTGTAAGATACACAGGGAGGTTAATTGGAAGTCAAAGAAATATGTAAAGTCTTTTGTTAATTGTAGTGTAGTGATATTGTTATGGTTTTCTAAGTGTTTCTAATTTGTTTTCTTCTGTAATGTCTTTATTAACTGATAGTGTTTTTACTTTGTTTGTTTTTGCTTTTTTGTATGTATGAGTGTTCTGGGTTTTTGTGTGTTAAAAACATATGTATTATATAATCAATAATAATAATAATAATAATAATAATAATAATAAATGTGACATCATCTAACCTCCCTGCAAAAAAAAAAAAAAAAAAAAAGGAGGGGGGAACACGCTCAATAAATGGAACATCTCAAAGCAACCAGACTTTCAGAATGCCTGGGTGGATAAAAAGTAGTTTTCCTGGTCATGGCATTCCATAACTGAGGGGTGGGGGGGCATACATAATTTAAGTTGCTGCTGCAATTTCTGGGGCAGATTTTAAAGAGAATGTTGAGAGTTCATGATGAGGCAAAATATCTTGGAAAATCAAGACAGTTTCAATAAACCAAGTGAAATTTCTCTGGGGGATTTTTCACCTCTTTGTTTTTCTTATGTTTTGATGGAAAGCAAAAATCAGAGTGAATGTGAAAACCCTTTCTCAGCCAAAGCATCAGAGATTTCAATGGAAAAGCCAAAAGAGTTTTGGAAATTCTAGTGGTATCATTTGTGTGTGTGTGTTTTTTGGGGGGTGCACATCCTTCGCTTAATAAAGGTTTATATAAATTGACCCTGAGTCACGAATGTTGGTGGGATGTAGATAGGGTGGTTCCAATGAATTAATTCTCTCATAATTAAGTTTAAATGTTGACTTTTTTATATATATATATATAAAATAACCAAGGTATTCAGAAGATGTAACAAGAGGAAATATTATAGCAACGTCAACAGCTTTCAAGCACAAACTCATTGGGATTCTGTTCACATTCTGACATGTACCTGTGTAAGTCACTCTTTATTTTTTCTTCATGAATCATTCATTTAGCACACAAAGTCTTCATGCTAAAAAGGTCTTCAGAAAACTCACACAGTGCCTAAGCTGTTTTTTGTTTTAAAAAAAATGTATTTGGCCCCTAAATTCTAGACTGACAGGTTTGTGTGGTAATGTGCTTCCTTTCAGCTCAAGAAATAAAAGAGACCCTAAGCCAAGAGTAGTATATAATTTAAAGCGGATGTGTTTTATAGATGGATTTGGCACATTCCATAACAAGAATTGAATTACGTATGCAAATAAAGCTGTGCAGGTTTTGCCAAAGACAATATTCTAAATAAAAAGTACAATGAATGGAGTTTTAAGAATTTGCCTGCTTTCTATGAATCTTTTCCTTCTGAGATAGTCCTTTTCAGATTAGGGAATGAGGTATGTAAACCTTGCTACTGTTATGCATAACTACTTAATGTGTTACAGTAAGACATAACCGCATAGTTACTATTTTGTGAGTTACTTTGGTCCCCACCCTTCTGTAGTAAGCAAGGGGGGGAGGATGCATTTTAAATGGATTCAAATTACAAGAAAAAAAGATTCTGACCAAACATTAGGAAGAACTTTCTGATGGTAAGAGATATTCAACAGTGAAAAGGACCACCTTGGGTGGTAGTGGACTCTCTATTACAGGTTTTTAAACAGAGTTGGGATGCTCATCTCTCCAGGAAGTCTTTACCTGCAGTGGCATAGCGGGGGGGGGGGAGGGCAGGGGGCATGTAAAGAATCTTGGGGGGGGGAGCAAACCAGGCAGCTCCTGCCCCTGCAGAGATCCCCGAGCCCTCCCTGGCTCCGGCAGCAGGAGGTTGGTGAGAGCAGAGGGTGAAGAGCAACTTCCATGCCTTGCTCCTGCCCAGTGGCAGCAAGGGCTGGGCAGGCACGTTCTGCCCCCACCTGGCATGCTCTACCAATGCCTGGTGTGCACCCACACACCCGCCCCAGGCACCAACAAGCAGCGCTACAGCACTGCTTAGCTGTGATTCTTCCATTGCAGTGGATTGGACTAGATGGCCTTGGGCTACAAACACTTCGGGTTACAGACTCTGCTAACCCAGAAGTAGTAGATCAGCTTAAGAACTTTACCTCAGGATGAGAACAGAAATCACGTGGCAGCCCCATTAGCTAAAGTGGTATCTCAGGTTAAGAATGGTTTCAGGTTAAGAACGGACCTCAGGAACAAATTAAGTTTGTAACCAGAGGTACCACTGTACTGTGATTCTATGAAAGCAGTGTAGGAAAAAAACAATGAAACAGGAGCTTCTGCATCTCCTCAATTGATAAGGAAAACATAGAACAGCTGGAGGTAGCTTGCTTCCCCACTTCTCCTTCTCACTCCTCTGTGAGGTGGGTGAACTGCTTTATGTCATTTGTGTAATGGCTTATCATGTTGGACTAAGCCTTGTTGATAGCTAGAAAATTATTGGAAATTATTTTGGGAGCTGACTAATTAGTTTCTGCTGTTTCTTCCCCTTCTCCCTGCAACCTGACTTCATCCGTTTTCAGAAACATGGCATGGCACTTCTGTTGACCCAATGAAAGAAACTACATTCAGCAGAGTTCTGCTGAGAGGACAGTGTAAAGGCTGGACCATTTCCAACTGCATGCAGATCCATCATCTCTATCAGTATCATTTGAAATTACAAAAACAAGAGCAACATATGAAATATGTATACCCATGTTAAGTGCTCAGCACAGCCTTTTATTTAGTAATCATTTCAAACTGAGCTCAAGGCTTGAGCGTGTGGGTTTGCTTATCACAGGAAAATGCTTTTTTAAAAAGTTAATAGGCAATTTGGGGTACTTCAACCCAACAGATCATTGTGAATTCACTGCTGCTCATGCATGTACGATTTGCACAATGTTCACATACAGTGTCGTCCTGTTCAAAATTCTGCACCACATGATTTTCTCATTTAATTCAGGTCTACCATTTTTGGAGAAAATCTGGGAAATAAACCCTGCAGAAATGGTGAATCTGGATTAATTGTGGAGAAAAAAAATATACAGAATGGAATATTGATGAATATGACACTGTGTGTACACTATTTAAAAAAAAAATCAATTGAATAATTTAATAGATACAAGCTTCCATTGGTAACGGAATTGTGTATCTCTCAGAGAGAGGGAGAGAGAGGAAAAAGGAGATGGAGATTGTACTTGTGATGGAAGAGAAAGAGAATGTACTCTCTGATTGAAGCTCCTTATATTGGTCTCCACGTTATTATTATTATTATTATTATTATTATTATTATTATTATTATTTTGCTGCATTTATATTCCATTATGCTGTCAGTGAATTGAAAGTGGTTTGCTCTGTCTCCCTCCCTTTCAAATCTGAGCCATATTTCTCCATGATCACTTTGACTGAAAATCGTTTAGGAGCACTGGCCTTAAGGGAAGAATCATATATCAGTGGTGGAGCACAGGCTTTGCATTCCCAAGGTTCCAAGTTCCATCTCTGATGTCTCCAGGTTGGGCTGGGAAATCTCCTGCCCTAGGGTTGCCATATTCCGGGGATCAAAACCCCGGACACCCCCTACCATTGGGGAACCCCTCCCACCATCCCACATCTCCCACGCTTGCCCCCACCACTAACCCCTTCCCCACCCACCTGCTCCCCCCTTCTTCCATCTTGTCTCTTACCTTTCCTGTTTTCAGTCTCCTGCTCACAATAGGAGGCTAAGCTGCCCCAGGGACGTTGCACAAGGCCAGGTGACTGCCGGGAGCGGCCTGGGGCCAAGCACAGCCCTGGGAAAGCTGTGCAAGGCCTGGAATGGAAAGAGTTGTTGGCATGGATCGAGAGACAGTAAGGCACACAATGGAAATTTGGGAGGCTAGCAAATCCTTCCCCCAAGAGGGGAGGAGAACATGGGAGAAATGAAATTTTACCTTTTGATTGGAGCTTATCAGCGAAAATTGTGCTTGCCAGGGCACTCATAAATTGCATTGAAGGGGTTCCTCAAATGCAGTCGCTGGTTCAGCTTCCCTGCATCATTCTCGTGGATTACAGATATTAAGCTATCCTTATGACTGAAGCCTAACTGACTTTTATAGTAAATGTGAGCAAAGAAAAATGCCCGTCCATTCAATTTGACACAAAATTACCCAAGCGATTTCCTACATGGAGGCAAAGCTCTGCATTTTCAACTTTTATTGTATGAAAATAAAAAGGGAACCTTCCAGTTATTGCTGACATCTCTTTCCCAAACGCGTATACAAAGTGAAAAGTAAAATAGGAATAAAAGCTTGGTTCCTAAGTCACATAACGTCTAGTCATATGAATTATTCATGCCACTTCTCTATAAGCTGGGCTTGAAACCCCTTAAAAACAAACAATAAAATAATAATAATACTAACAATGGAGGATTTTCCCCCTCCCTCCTATCAAAGGCTGGCACGTCCAAGTTAAATGGAAGTTACATTTGAATTACAGTCTAAATGAAGATGTGGGGAAATTTTGCAATGCAGTTTGCAAACCCAAGAATGTGTATATTAGGGGGGAGTCTGTGTGAGAATACATATATTAGTGACAATAACAAAGGAAGTGCATTATATTAGGAGGAATTGCTTGAAAAATATGTACATTAGGCAAAATGACATGACAAAAACGATGCACTAAAATGCTAATGAATTTGAGCCATAATTTTGTTTAAAAAATAAAAATAAATGGAAACTGATGTGGGTTTGTGACAAACTGTACTTAGTTCTGAACATGTTCTTCAAAGTTCTGAACACGTCCGTATATTCACTCAAATAACATTTTTTTTTAAAAAAAATGATATTCATTAAAAGTTTAAGAATTACAGAAAAAAGAGAAAAATAAAACAACAAAAAATTTAACAAAGCATACATTACAATACATAAAAAGAAAAGCATAAAAAACAATACAACAATACGAAAAAGCACACACAATAACATTAAAACACACATCCAATGTTCCATATCTTTATCTTTCGTTTACTTGTTTCATCGACCTCACACCTCCCTTTTTGTATTCTAATTGAATTAATTGTTTCAGCAAATTCTTTCCATCTTTCTCAATTTTTGTTATATAGTTTATCTTAACGATCTAACCTTTTAATTAACTCAACAAATCCTTTCCATCTTTCACTATATTCTGTCATTCAATTTACCTTAATTTATTTAACCTTATCTTGCCATAAAAAACAACAGCAAAGAACCTTAAAACTTAAAACCTAATGTAGATAACTCCTTATATCATTTCTACTAAAGCCAAATAGTTTCATTCCAACATTTTTCCTAATACTCATTAATTTTACACTAATTCTCAAAATAATTTTTTTAAAAAATTTCTTCCAATCTTCATCCAACGTCTCTTCTTCCTGGTCTCGGGTTTTGTCAGTCCTTCTTGTCCATTCCATCTAGTCCATCAACCTGGTGATCTTATGTCCGAGGCTCTTAAGTCTTTTCCATGTCCCTTCTGCAGATCTTCTTCTTGTTTATACCTGCACTTTACTTTGTCTTTTGTTGATCTTTTTCTTAATTTCTTTCTTTTCTCATTGGGGGGTAGGTCTCGGGAGGACTCCAATCCAAAAATATCTCCATCTCTCCTCAGCAGATCAGCCCATTCCCCACAGTCCCATTCCCCACAGTCAACACTGTAATCCAGAAAGTATTTAAAAGCATGTTTCAAAGTCCTTCCAAAATTAAGAGCCCTCACAACTCCAGACCCCCCCTGGTCCACTCCAGATTCAAACTTCAAGAACAGCAGCTTATGCTCCTGCAAGGCCTCCGATCTCTCCATTTATGTTACTTGAGGTTCAACAGCAACCTCCTCCATTATCTTCTGCGCTTGCGCTTGCGCTTGCCCTGTCAAAACAAGTTCCTGGGCTGGTTCCTGAATGGTTTCTATATGGGTATTCGCCGTTTGTCCAAAGTTTTTAACTGCAACAGTCATCAAATCCATCTTCTCATGCATCTGCTCCAGCAAGGCGCTTGTCTTGCAAAAAGCAAGCACCAAGACTTCTTGTAAACACATTTTTATTCAAGGTCAGAGTCTGGTCTCACGAGCCTAATCTTACAGCTGTGAAATCCCCAGATTGACTCCGGCAACAAATTAACAAGCTCCCTCTAGAGGAGACAATTTCTATTTGTATCCATCTTTTAAAAGCAGGACCAACAAAAGAAAATTACTTTCATTTTTCAAATACTTTGTTTCTTTTGAATGCAAGAAGCAACATTGGAATCACTTTGTTTCTCTTTTTTTTACTATCTGTCAAAAGACGTTCCATTCACAGTCGATGAACTTCCCCATAAATTTCTGTCTCTGACACCCCGTTCTCAGGTTTGAGATGGTGGAAATTTATCTTTCTTTACTCTCTCTCCTGCAGGCTTAAACAGTCAAACCCCCCCCCTTTTCTCCTGCTTCCAAGAGGGGTTTGGGTGGTAATATCTGAATGAAATTTAGACCTTTATATATGACTTTCCAGACTTTAGCTTTCAAAGCTTTTGCTTCAATCTATTTACAAAAAATGGGAGGCGGACTTCCTGTTTAGAGCCTTCCCGCTTCAGTGCCAAATTAAAATGTTTCTTAATCCAATTTTCTGTTCTACTCACGGGTACTTGTTTAGAGTCCAATTGTCCACAGGAAAAAGTCAGTGCTCTCCGGCAACGGCTGTGCGGCTTCACTCCGTAAAAGTAGCGGTTGATTCAAAACACCGCGCCACTCACCCCACGTCACCTCGGATCCCCCAAAAAGGGTTTCCCTGTGAGTAGGGGAGGCGCTCCTGGTGTCAGCGGAATCCCACGTTCCCAGGCTTCCTCCACCTGGGATTTTTGGAGAGTCTCCGCCTTCACCGCGGTGGCAAGACCCAATTTTCACGGAGCGGGTTCCTCTCGGTCAGAGGAACTCCGCCATTGCCGTTGGCGCTAACCCGGAAGTCCCCCAGTCAAATAACATTTTAATTATACAGTAAATAGAATCCAGAGCTGTTTGAATAAATGGGATGTGGGGAGAGAAAGTCATAATTTTTGGTAATGCCTGCTTCTGTACAGATTAATTCAATTCATTGGTCTACAGTCACTTGAAGATTGCTGTTCCTCCCCTTGCTATGACTAATGCCGGTCGCCTGGTTGTTGGGGCCATGTAGGAATCTATCCACTTGGCAAATTGTCACCAGCCATTTGGTTTTCACCTACCTAGTAGCAATCATCACAACTTTGAAAGGTTATGCATTGGGTAAGCCTTATTATGGGAGGGGAGGTCATAGCCTCCGCCTGCCCCTCCTTGTTAAGGGTATCCCGTTAAAGGGATACGGGGTTGTGGTTCCTGTCTGAAGCCTGGGCATGGGCTAGGGCCATGCCATGGCCCCATCAGTGACTCTGGGGGAGCTCTTAATTTATGTATATCATAGGGATCCCCTTATTGACCCTTATGAGACTTTCTGCAGATGGGCAGAAGCCGGAATATAGTCTTGCTTCACCCAATTTCCTAAGCCAAACCGCTCACATCTGTAACCAATAAAGTTGTGGCCTAATTCATCCCATTAACTCAATGTACTTGTGTTTGTGTGTTTATTTGGGAGGGAACTGCGGGGCCCGGGGCCTCACCACACAAGTTTAACACAGCCCATATTCAAAACCTGATACAGTGACTCAGGGCATTGGAATGTACTTTAATTACTTTATTTTGGTATAATAGGGTCCATGTTTTGTAACCCTGTCTTGTTTAGCCACTATGCCTATGCTATATATAGTCCCAGTAGCTATCTTCCATGCATTCACATACCTGTGGTTTCTTTATTTTGGTTTTGTTTCTGTTTCTGTTTGACAGTGCTCTATAATTGTATATGGACAATTGTACATAATTGTATGTGGGCTATGTATATTTTCTTTAGGTCCTGTTTGCTAACATTGTATTTTGCAGAATTTTGTATATATATATATTTTAAAAAGAATTAATAAAAAGTATTTTTTTAAAACAAACGAACAAAAACCCCCCACTAAACTAAAACCCTATTTGGTTGCCCAGTTAGCTGAACTGAATTTAATCTTTTTTGTATCCAGAATTAGATTCAGATTTTTGAATGATTTCTGGATTTTGATAATGACTTGCTTAATATTCAGTGATATATTATAAGGATGCAGACACAAAGAGATACGAAGTTGTGACAGAACTCTGCAACTCTGTAAGGTCTAGTTAGATCCTGATTTACAATTAATGTTATCCTTGCAGGGAATTTGCATTCCTCACCTAGTTAAAGAAATCATTAAGTTTCTCTAGGTGGAAAATATACTTGGGAATTTTAAGTTTTGCCACACTGGGGGAGTTGATTGCGTCCCCCCAGATCTGCTGAATTTCCATGTCTTAGATCAATTCTGTATTTCTGTGGTGATCTCAGGAACATGACTCCACAGGGGGTTTCCCAGTGCTCTAATATAAATTAAACTTTTATTAAATGGTTAATAAAATATAAATTCATAAAAAGTCATGGTTTATGGTTATATTTAAAGACACCCTCTTATTTCAAGGCATTCAATATGCTGGCAACTTCCTTTACAAAAGTTTGTAGATATAATGAAAAATAATAGCAATGATTACTTAATTGTGTTAAATGCATCTTCATTCATTCATTTATTTTCTCTCTTCTCTCTTTCTTCAGTTGTGTGCCCAGGGTGGCTTGAGGGATATTCAGTTGCTATAAATATGTTAATTGGGTTTAACATACACCTCAAGGCAATTTACAGACATACCAAAAAGAACTAAAAATAGTTTGAAGAACAATAGCAAAACCAACTGAAGATACATTTATAGCAGGCATGTCCAACAGGTAGATCGTGATCTACTGGTAGATCACTGGATGTTTGTGGTAGATCACCAGTAGATCACTGGCTCCCCCCCCCAAGAAGCTCAACAACTTTCCCCTGTGCCCCTAAAAACAGGGTTTTCCTTCTCCCTAAAAAAAATCAACAACTTTGACCTGAACCCCCTAAGGGGGGTAGATCACTGTCAGTTTTTAACTCTGTGAGTAGATCGCAGTCTCTTGGGAGTCGGCCACCCCTGATTTATAGACTTGTAGAATTGTAGATATGAAAGGGACCCCAAGGGTTATTAATCCATCAACAACAACCTCATCGTCAACAGGAATTGCAGAACTGGCATCAGGGCCGTCTAAAGCATATGAGGCGCCAGGGTACAAAGATCCACCCAGCGCCCGGCACACACACACACACGTTGCCCAGAGTTGTCAAAAGAAAACAGGAAACATAAGGAGCCCAGTGCAACAAACCAGCCCAACTGAGCGAAGCCAGACGCCTCATGGTGTAAGCAGCGTGCGTTGGGCGGGCCTCTCCATGGCCCTATGCCAATCCCAGCCACGCAGGAGGGTGGAGCCAGCCAGCCGCCTCAGTGCCTCACTGGCTCACTCACCCCTGAACTCTCCCGCAGCAGAAGAGCCTGCCACGGCACTCTGACTGGCAGGCGGGCTCTTCCCCAGACTCCAACTTTGAGAGCCCACCGCCCAGGTGCCCCACACCCCTGGTGCCTATAGTTAAGACAACCCTGACTGGCACTATTACATGTGCCATATAGTACTTCAGGAACAGATGTGTTTCACCTCTGCTCTTCCTCAAGTTTCAGCCTTCTTACAGCTAACAGTGCAAGTTATAGTTTAGTTAACAAAGTTAACTTCCATATCAGAATTCATTAATTATGTTGTGGCCTACATTTAAACCAAATTCTTTTTCTTTTGTCCTCTCACCTTTCCAGGGGAGGGAGGTGGAGCCCGTGGGTGGGTGGGGAGCTGTGGAAGTGGTTTATATATTTTAAAAACAATGGATTAAATATCCACATATAAGCAGATTCTGTATTTAACTCATGAGGTGGCCATGTTTCAGAGGTAGATGAAGTCATATGCAATTATTTGCAGTTTTAACGATAAGGCTTCTAAAGCACTTTAAGGATTGCTCAGGACGAAAGGTAATGCTAAAGTATTATTTAACTGCGTATTATTTGAGTGAATTATGAGATTATATTTATTAAACCATAGACCTCCCCTGTTCACTGCAGGAAGTATTCTTGCTTGCTATGTCATGGACGCTAAATGGCAGCTTTGTTGTTTTAGATTGGCAATTCATAACATAAAATAAAAAAGTTTTCAGATTAAGGGCTTTCTTTTGAAGTGAAATCATGAGGTGAAATTAAACAATGCATTTCCTGTGAGCTGGCTGATTGCTTGACTGTTGGCGTATGAAGTAATCTGCTCTAATGCACCATCAAAGAATCATCTCTTTGTATTTATTTTATTATCCCAATCCCTGTATTCCATCTATAACAAGCCAATAATAAAGGAGAAGGCTGCACACTGGAACCCATTACTCATGTTTAGGGCACTCTTGATTTAATGCGGGGCCAGTTCCACAGATTTTGTTCTGCTACCAACATTTCATCCTTGTGCTAGACTCCGCTTCCCATGCCCAGAATGCAGTTGTTTGCAAAGGATCTCCTACATACAAGCCACTGTATCAGAATCCCAGGAGCTTGGAGCTTTTACACATAAGTGTCTACTCATGCTTAGAAGACAAATGTGCTCAGCACATGGATGTTGCTGGACAAGCATGGGGACATAACTTTGGATGCAGGGTAAGAAACACAGACTTAGTCCTTTTTCAGACTATGAGTGCCCTGAGTGCAAGTAACACATGAAGAGGAACATGGGAAACAGCCTTAATACAAAGTTACATCCCCATGCTTGTCCAGGAACATATTTGTCTTGACTGGAGAACTGTATTGCAAAATTTGGAGAAGTGTGAATTTCAAAAGTTGGCTATGTTTTACTTTTGTCTATTGTTTTATAAAGTTCAAATTTGGTTGGTTGTCTTTAAATGTGAACTGAACTGAATTTCTCTCTCCATCCCAATTCTGAGGATGGAGATGAACTGAGACAACCCAGGGTTCACTGGATCCTGAGTGAGACCCACTGCCACCCAGGTTCAATCTCTGTACACAATGATTTGCTCAACCCCCCACCCCCACACCCAGTTGTTTTAGAGTGGCTTGACTGATGTGCTCACATTGGGCACTGCACTGCAGGGGGTGCAAAAAGAATGCTGTAGAACAGAGTGTGAGAGGTGGAGGGGTAAATTTTAGCACCACACAGGGGCACCATTGAAATGTGAGAGCCCAAAGTCTGCCACTGTCCCCCATTTCTACCCCAACTGTCATACGTGGCAGGGCTGTGGATGTAGTGGTGGCCCTACCACTCTGCTAAGCCTTTGCATGGCTAAAGTTGCACCCCTAATGTTTGAACACCCAGGACAGTTATTCACCCCTGTATCATCTTCTCCCATACATCATCATGCTGATACCAACAAAAATTATTGTGAGCTGAAACAACCAAAGTTAATGAGCGATCTAAAACTGACCCCAGGAGTCTTGTCTCACAGTGCTCTGAACAAAACATAGTCACAAATCCTTTCTGAAGTTGTTTTGCGTTAAGGCAATTCTGAATTAATTTAGACACATCAAATTTTATCATTTCCCCCTGTCTTCCTATGCCTACTGGCATGGGGGATGTGGATATTAAAAATGATAAAGTAAGTAATGTAAATTTGATAAAATAGATTTCAAAAAGCATTTTGTGTCCTGAATTATAATCTTACTATCTAATTATATAAAACCTGGTATGAAAAGGAATGCGACTTTAGTTTTCATGTTAAAGATAACATTAACATTGAATAAACTTTATTTCATTGGGGGGGAAACATGGGCTTCTATGAACTGAAGGGACAAATTGCATGGGATGAAATCTTCCTGAAGGGGATGGGTAACCATTTTCTTCTAGATTTTAACTGCCCCAAAGGTTAAAGCCTCTGCTTGCATCTCCAGAATAGGACTGGGAAATGTCCCTCTTAATGATGTTATATCATCACATCACAGTCACCTTGTTTGCAGATGATGTCACCAAATTTTCTTTCCCTATTTTGTTGGAAACAAAAGTATGACAAAGGTGAGAGTGGACATTTGCCAACCCCATTGAATGCAAAGGCATACAGGCATTATAATTCGCTTTAATACGTATCTCCAAAGTAATGCACTTCAATATTAATTGTACCAGGTTTATACATTAGCATTAGATGATATCAAATGATGCCTCCAAATTGGATTACCATAACCTAGTAGCCCAATTTTGAAAACCATTCTGAGATTTTGCACTAATATAAAAGGTTGGCTGGTTTCTGGATCCTGTTCATCAACACTGGTTGCTGTAGTTGTGTAAAACTTGTGTAGTGGATACCTTAGAGCAGGGCTGGAAAATCTGTGGCCCTCCAGATGTTGTTGGAGAATCCACATGCCCATCATTCCTGATCCTTGGCCACATTTTCTGGGATGCTGGGACATGGATTCCAAAACATATGGAAAGCAACAGGCTTGGGAAATCAACCCCAGCACTTGTCTACATGGTAGGTCTACAACAAAGTCCCATATTTATATCAACCTCTCAGAGGTCCTGCTGTCAAGCCCACCACTAAGGTTTATCAGATTCATTTGTATCAGGGAAGGAGCCTTTCCGACTGCGGGATTCCCTCTTCAAAGAACTCTAGTGATGACCTTTAAATGCACCTGAAATTTTCTGAAATTAAAAAGCATTTGCTTTTTAAAAATAAAACATAAAAATGTCAAAGGTTCGTTTTAATATTTTTATTGCAAAGGCATATTTTGAGGGCTTGCCCTAAAATAGTGTTCTTAGACTATAACCCCCATCATGCCTGATCATTGACTATTCTGAATAGCGCTGATAGGAGTTTGAAATTCAACAACATCTGGAAAGTGATAGGTATCCCATCCTGGCCTTAAGAATTTCTTTGCTCTTATGTATTGAGTTCCATATCAGCTGAACAGCTTTGGCTGACAGGATAACATTTCATGTCCTGAAAGATAGTGGAGGATAATGATGTTGGCAATCCCACATCTGTGAAATGTTGTGCTTGTTTTGGTTCATCTGAGAGCCAGAAAGTATATCAAAACCATGAAGAAGTGGCTTATTTAAATCACTCTAGATGGTAGCTATCTCCATCAGTCCATGGGCCAGAGGAAATGGTTGTGAGTGTCTGGAGTATATAAAGAAAGTGGCTTTTTTCGATAACCCATGATCCCAGTAAAAATATTATCCATGTTTTATTTATTTATTTATCTATTTATTTATTTATTGTTTGTTTGTTTGTATGCTGCCTTTCATCTGATGCTCCCAGGGCATTCTGCAGCAGAAAAATGCAAAATGAAAATACAAACTACGTAAGACCTCAGCACATAACACTGTATCCAACTACGATGCAGTACAACATCATAAGTCCTATTTAGAGCAGACCCACTTAAAATTAAGATCCTGAATTAGTCATCTCAATTAAATCCAATAGGTTTATACTGAGTAGGACTAGCATTGGATACCACCCACAGACTACATATGGTGACCCCTTCATATGCATCATCTGGATCAGGCAAGTTTGTGCCTGCTACTAAATAAATGCTTGCATTCACAAGAAAGCATTGCTTTTTCTTTATTCCATATTAACCGCATTGCTATTAGATGTATATGTTTGCCACTAAAGAATATTCTTAGATTATGCAAAATGTACCCCTTCATTCTGAAGTAGATGTTCCTGACAAGGTTAGTCTGAATGCATTGCATTTTCTATACCTAACACAAACATTTCTCTCTCTCTTCATATTAAGACCATTTAGCCTTCTCTGCCAGGGATAAAAGGGTTGGATTTTTCTCCTGCATTTATATACTATCTCTCTCCATCTGTCCTAACTTTAGAGGCTTTGATCATGTCCATCAAATACAAAATAGGTCACCTCTGCCTCAATGCAACCATTCAAATAAACCAAAGGCTCCCTTTTGATTATTCCATCTGTATATTAACTCCAAGAGAATGCTGAGAGACATTATCTGTTGCTACAATGGAGCTATGGAGTTCTCTATTCCTTGAAGGTGCAGGTAAATCATAACAGCACAAGAATAACCCTGCTGAATCAGATCAAAGGCTCTCCTAGTCCAGTGTCCTGTTCTTACAGGTACTAACCAGATGTCAGTGGGAACACTACAAGTAGGACAGTTTCAACTGTGAGCCTTTTTAGGCGCATTGTCAGGACCCATTTGAATGTCCTATGGAATTCAGTTGGGTTTTCTCTGAGGTGTATCGGATTAGGATTGCAGGCTAATTCCCATTATAGTGAGTATAGGATTCTGGGAAGGACCAGATTCAGAACAGGCTGTGCATTAGACAAATAAATTACATTGTTCAGCAGCCCAGGAAAAATAAACCTATGTAGTGTTTTACATTAAGAAAATAAGCATATCCCTGATTTAGAGCAGCCATCCCAGTTTCTGATTTGATCCAGGAATTTCCCACTTTTCCTTAGGATGGCACTAATTTCACTGGAGAAATGTTGGAGGGTATGGAGTTATCCCACCCAAGCTGCCTGAAGGTGAGGTTTTTTTTAATGTTTACTATTTTCTCATGTTTTTATATATGTTGGAAGCTGCTCAGAGTGGTTGGGACAACCCAGTAAGATGTGTGGGTTATAAATAGTAAAATTATCATTATGGAATGGAACGTTCCTAATTTTATCAGAGCAATGTTGGAGGGTATGAAATTGCCCTGAACTCTCATTTTAAAAGCCTCAGCCCCTCCCTCCTCCAGGGGCAGACTTTGGTCTTTCAAATTTCAGCGGCACCCTGTCTTTCTGTGGCCCCCACCTCTCACCTTCAGCAGTCTTGGAATCCAGTGTGGTGGAACCAGTCGTGCTGCCCTAAATCCACCTCTGTCTCCTCTCATGGCATTCTATGGGAGGCTGCCTATCCCATGAGATCTTGCAACAGGACTAGAGGGGGAGACATATTTCCACCTCCTCACACTGTTTTCTGGGCTGCAGTGTGACTACCAGGCAAAGTCACCCTGTGCACACACCACACACAGAATGAGGCTTAAATCTGTTGATCAAGAGGACATACATTTTATAAGGAAGCTAAGAGTCCAGGAGCTTCCTCCTTTTCTACCCATCTGTCAACAGCACTCAACACATTCCAACTCAGGACCGCTGACCATATTCACAGATAGCAGACACACATGTCCATCAAACTATGTTTTGTCTACACTGGGTAGCAGTAACCCTCCAGGTTTTCAGGCAGGGTTCTATACCTGTTCTCTACCACTGAAGTTCCTTCTCCTAAACTTTTATTTATTTTATTTATTGAATTTATATCCTGCCCAGGGTGGTAATATGTTGAGTGCATGTATGGGTGGCTGCAGGAACATCATGAAAGCCCCAGGCAAGGTTTCGATTGTAGACATTTAACTATGACTTCCCAACAGTTTCCCTGCTATTGTCACTTTAAACTGGCCCATGACAATTCTGTGCAGGAGTTTCCTATTTGTATGAGAACAATAAATTTAATTAATGCCCATATAGCAATCATACAGGTTTAAAATACTGCTTATGGAAAGCACTGAGAGGGTTCCCTCCTCCCTGAAATGAATATTTAAACATTCAAATATGATTTCATGAGCTTTAATTTATTTCTCGCGCAAGACCACAAGGCACATTTTGTAGTGCCGTAATGTGCCCCAGCATGAGTGGTTTAGATGATGATATGAGGTTATAATGAGCTGCGCTCTCCCTACGCAATGTACTTGGTGTGTAATTGCTGCATGACTTTTCTTGGGAGCAGTTTGGAGATTATAAAAGTAACAACAATGCCTACGGTCTGCAGTGCAAAGGACAACAATGACAAAACGATTTCTTTCGTTGGAGACACAAATTTTATCCTGTATGTCGAAAATAGCATTGAGGGGCACTACAGAAACTTAAATCTGTGCCACTTGTCTACAAACCACCCATCCATGTTAAAACCTTCTGCCACTAAAAATCTTACTGGGTAAATTGTGAACTCAGTAATGCATACAAGCTCTGAGTCCTCATAGGTCTTTTCATCAATTAAGTAGCAGGGCTGAGATTTCACATCATGTTAACGAGTACTTGGTCAGCCATTTAGAATCCTCTTCAGACTCCAGTGCAGCTAAAGTGGTTCATGAGGCTTTGTTTCATTGTCAAAGGATGGAATTATTATTATTATTATTATTATTATTATTATTATTATTATTATCATTATCTGACTAAAGCTGGAGATTAAATACTTGACTCTTACCAAAAATTACAGACTTTTACATTTAAATTATTAACATGTCATTTTAATTTATATAATCATAGCTACTGGACACCACATCTATAGGCTCTCTTCCCATTGCACCAGCCTTTCTCAACCTGGTGCCCTCCTAATATTTTGGTCTATCACTCCCTTTAACCCCAGCCAGTGTGGCCCACTTGGAAGTACCAGGTTGGGGAAGGCTGCATTACACCCTCAAATGATCAGTTAATGTACTACTACTACTACTACTACTACTTTATTATTTCTACCCCGCCCATCTGGCTGGGTTTCCCCAGCCACTTTGGGCGGCTTCCAACAAAAGATTAAAAACAGAATAAAACTTCAAACATTGAAAACTTCCCTAAACAGGGCTGCCTTCAGGTATCTTCTAAAAGTCAGATAGTTGTTTATTTCCTTGACATCTGATGGGATGGGCGCCATTACCGAGAAGGCCTTCTGCCTGGTTCCCTGTAACTTCACTTCTCACAGTGAGGGAACCGCCAGAAGGCCCCCGGAGCTGGACCTCAGTGTCCGGGTTGAACGATGGGGATGGAGACACTCCTTCAGGTATACTGGGCCGAGGCCGTTTAGGGGAGGTAAGAGAGAATTAGAACGAGGGAAATGAAGTGGAAGTTGAGTGATTTGTATAAATACTAGCAATGTACAGGAAATGTCTTATTTGACCATTTGCTGAGTGAAGCTCTCCTGAATTATCATTTGGGAGTAATGAATATCTCTAAAACTTTAGGCTGGGGGTTGCTGCATACTTTACTTAACTTTATAAGGTAGGGGAGGGTTTTTTGGTTCCCCCTGCAAAAAAATACGTTTTTAAAATCTTTATTTTACAAATCCTTATGCTGTTCACAGCAGTGCAAGGCTCCTTCTATCAGCTTCACATGTTCTCGTCATATGAGCCTGCCCAGGTTTAAAGTATTTTGGGAGAAGCCCTTCTCTCTTTCCAGTCAACATCAGAAGCTTGTTTGGTGAGAGCTTGAGAGTCTTCTCAGTGGTACTCCCAGACTCTGGAGTTCATTGCGAAGGACAGCCGATCTAGCCGGTTCTTTGATAACCTTCCACCAACAGGGATTTTTATTTGGACTGGCCTTTGGTCTCTTTAACTCACTTGTTCTGGTAATGGCAATTACATGATTTACCATCCATCATCAGCCTCAGTGTTTTGAGAGACAAGATTCAGCAAAATAAGGACAACTTTTTCCACTTTCTTTGCTTTTTGGCAAGCTTGGGATAAATATAGAATGTTGTATCCATTTGGGATAAATATAGAATGTTGTATCCATCTGTGTGATCAATGTACTTTATAATCACCATTGGACATTGGCCTCCACTGGAAGTCAGACATTTGGATATAGCTAATCCCATGCTCTTCCAGCAGAAACTCGGGAGGCATCCTCCCTTTCTACATTCAGGAGTCTCTTGAATACCTTTTTTATTCATGCCAGCAGGCTTATGTGGTTGTCTAAAACATCCCTCAAGTAGCTAATGCTTTTAATTATTGTTTTGTATTGTGTTGAAATATTTTTATGTGTTCCATTGCCCTGATGTTTGATAAGATGACTATATACAAATACTTGTATAAAGAAATGAAATAAATATCTATCTACCTTGGCGGGCATAACTGCACCTCTCGCAGGAGTGTGAATGGGTAAAGAGCTTTTCGGCTAACGTTTTTTGATGTAATTTGACTGGTCAATGGCCAAATGAATGTTCCTGAACCAACCTTAGCTCTCCTCTCTGTATTTAGAGATGGTGTGGATGTTCCTACTTACTATAAACCTCTGGTCACAAAGTTCATTGCAGCAGCACAGCTAGTAATTGCCATGGAATTGGGGAGGAGCAAAACATCTCTCTCTTAAAACTTGGTGCAATAGAGAGACTTCCGGGGTGGCGCCACCGGCAATGGCGGACTCCCTCTGAACTGGAGGGACTAGCTCCGCGGAAAACAGGTCTTCTCCGCTACGGCGAAGCGGGGACCCACTTAAAAATCACAGGCAGATGAAGCCTGTGACCATGGGACTCGGCGGGCACCTTTAGCACCCCCCCAACCCACTAAGGAACCCACTAACGGGCTCCAAAGTGAAGAGGGGGAAGTGGCGTGGTGCTGTGAGTCAACTGCTATTTCCGTGGAGCGAAGCCGCATAGCTGTTGCCGGAGAGCGCTGCCTTTTTCCTGGGACAATTTGGACTTTAAAATAAGCACCCGTGAGTACTTAGACTTTGAACAATTGGACATCAAATAAGGACTTGTGAGTAGGAAAGAATCGGACTTTAAAAATTTACTTGAATTTGGTACGGAACGGGAAGGTCTAAACAGGAAGTCATCCTTCCGTTCTTTTGTAAACAGAATAAAGCAAAGGCAACTTAAACTAGAGCTCAGAAAATCGCTTTTAAAAGATTGGATTTCACCATTTAAAATTGTGGAACCCCCCTTCGACAGCAGGAGAAGGGGGGGATCTTTTTGGACTGTTTAAAGTGACTTTAAAGTGAAGTAACTTTCCTCCGTCCTGATCCTGGAGCGGGCTGTCAGGACTGATGTGTGAAGTTCATTAACCAAAGACAAGTGTTTTTGACAGATGGCTAAAAGAAGTGAAACCTAGTGATTCCACTGTTCCCTTTCGCATTTTAAAGGATTATATATGGACAAAGTATATTAAAAAAGGAAACTTTGTTGCAAGAATAAATAGAAGTCTTCCCCCTAGGGGGAGTCTGTGAAATTGTAACTGTGAAACTGTAACTAACTCCAGGGAGTCAACAGCTGTTACAGATTACAACCGTGGGAACAAGTATCTGACCTTGTGGGACAATGTATTCAGAAGCCTTGTTGTATGCTCTCTATAAAACAAACGATCTACTGGAACAATTACATGAGAAGGTGAATTGGATGGCGACTTCGACTAGAAATTTTGAACAGGCAGTGGGAAACTTTGAACAGACAGTGGGAAAATATGTGGAGCCCACTCAGGATTTAAATCAGGAGTGTCTTGACAGAACAGGAGTTTTTGACATTAAATCAGGAGTGTGTTTTGACAGAACAGGCCCAACAGGAATATGATTTTTTGGATTTGACAAATGAACTTGGAAAAAGCCATATCTGGAAAGGAAAAGTTTGGCTTGGTTTGGAAATGGGGGGCTGGATTGACCCCCCTATGCTGGGATGTTTGGACTTTTCAAATATGGCAACGGGCCGTGAGATGTTTGGGATTGTGGGGGCTCTCAATTTTGGAGGGCTTTTGAAACATGCTTTTAAATACTACATGGAATTCATTGTTGAACATGGAAAAGGGGCTGATCCGTTGAGAAGGGTTAAAAACATTGTCAAGCTGGAGT
Organism: Podarcis pityusensis; assembly: GCF_964106645.2. NCBI lineage: Eukaryota > Metazoa > Chordata > Lepidosauria > Squamata > Lacertidae > Podarcis > Podarcis pityusensis. The sequence continues at coordinate 44,229,302 of NC_138033.1, forward strand.
TACCACGAGCAAGAGACAAGGGAAAATACAGTTACAAATATGAAGAAGAGCCGCGGAAGGGTTATGGAAGAGACTTGAGGGCCTTGGACATAAGGTTGCCAGGTTAATGGGCTAGATTGACGGGAATAAGGACTGACAAAACCCAGAACCAGGAGGAAGGGACGCTGGATGAAGATTGGATCTGTTTATACTTCTTTTTTCTACTATTAGAACTGTTTTATAAAATTGATGAATGACAGGAAAATGTTGGAATGAAATTACTTGGCTTTAGCAAAGATGTTTAAAGAATTATGAAAGAATATTATGATTATGAGAAGTTGGTAAGGATAGGATTTAAGTTTTAAGTGTTAAGGTTTATTTTATTATAGAAAGATAAGGTCAAGGATTTGCTGGGATAATTAATAACTAGGAAACAAAGAAAGGGAGGAGGAGGAGGTCTAAGAAAGAAGGTAATGACAGTTAAGGATTTGAAAATAATGAATTTGTTTTTAAATGTTTTTAAAGTTTTGTGATTTCTGCATTCTTCTTTTTTTCTTTTTTTCTGTCATTTTTTTTCTCATTTAGAATTTTTTCTTATATGGTGGGAAGGGGTGGGTTTTTTTTTGTTTTTTTCTACTTTGTTAATTATTTTTATTCTCCGTACTCTCTTCTGCTTCTGTTTTACTTTTTTTACTTTTTTGTAACATTTTGAAAATCTCAATAAATATCTTTTAAAAAAAATGAAAATCTCAATAAATATCTTTTTTAAAAAAATAAAATAAAACTTGGTGCAATAGAGTTTGCCAACTAGCCATGGATGAAAAGTGGATCTAGGAGAGGAGAAAGGCATGGGCGGGAGCAGGAGCAGCCCTCAATCAAAACTGATCAATTTGTAACAATTTGATATCCTTTTATTCAGTTTGGTAACAAGATTGGCTTGACTGTTAACAAAAGTGTCTGAAATCCTACACACACACACACCGCTTCTCATTCTTTTCAGTATGAAGTTCTGCCCTCCACTACTCCCTCTTCTGATGTTGCAGCCACACTAGAGGCACCCTAAACTTTTTTATTTCATTTCTTCTGCTATTGCAAAGAATGGCATTTTTATAAATTGATTGCTCTGTTTATTAAAAATGATTGTATATACAGATACGTGTGTGTGTGTGTGTGTACTCACGCACACACAAATAAAGACATAGATTAATATATAAACTGTTCAATTAGCAGTCCTGTATGTTCTGCTATACCCTGCATTAACTGAACAGCACAGATTTTCGGACATACTAACAACAATATTACGGTGCCACCTAGTGCCTGGCTTATTCTGACAGATCACTGTTGCTCAGAGAGATATTTCTCTCTGCTCATTTTAAGGGAGAACAGTAGTTCTAACTATTGGCATTGCTAGAGTACTAATGAGCCAAATATTGTTACATGCATAAGTTCAGGGCACTCTGCCTACTGAATAAATCAGGAAACTGGGCATTTGTACCTCTCTTACTCAAAACAGAGTACTCAGCATGCACCCTCAAATGGATAAGATAAACTCAGGCTACCTAAAAAGATGAAATTGGGACACAGGTAGCCCAAGCAAGGTTGGTTGCTTAAAGACCCAGAAAGAGAGTTTTCTTCCTTGAAAGTGGGGCATGAAGGATATCACCTCACTTTGCAGGTGGTTAAATTATTTCCAAACTACCCAGAAAGTTGAAATTTTGAAGAAAGATAGTTCAGGACACTCTCATCATTAGAGGAGTCTGAACAGCAGACTTATTTCTATGTGATAGTCAAAGCTTGGGGCAAAACTTTTGCATAGTGCTATACAATAAACAGAGTGGTGGGCTGTGAAAAATTGTGTTGCCACTTCAGATTTGGGGGATGGGAGACTTGTGGTGACAGACACCAGTCTTGAGGCATAATGGCCACTACTTTTTGCATCTGCAATCATGTCAATTGTATGATATAGAATAAAATGTCTGTGAGAGATGCCTTGGTGTCTATGTTCTTATCCACCTAAAGTATTGACTTCAGTGCTGGAATGGTGTTTGGATGGTCTATTCACAAGGGGGGAGAGGCTTTGGTTCAACAAAGACAGATTCTAACCCTGCAGTTGCCCCAAACTAAAATCTATGTGAGGGTTCCTAGTTCATCCTTGGTAACTTAGTTTAAAGGCACTTCCCTGGCCTTTGGTAGATTTCTGTCCTATGTCTAGTACTTAACAACAGGCATCTCACTTAACCCAATGTGAGACTCCAACACACACACACACACACACACACACACACACACATTATTCCACCAAGCATAAAAGGTGTGAAAGATTATTCAAGCACAGCACAAGGCGGTATGTATAGTACTGAAGTTGATGGGTTGTAACCAAATGAGTTCTACTCAGAGAAGGCACATTGAAATTACTCAGTTTATCCATCACTTTCAGTGGATATATTCTTAGAAGGAATAGGTTTGGCTAGAACCTGATATAGCCGAACAAGGATGGAAAAAACACCCTTCTCCTCAACCAATCCTCATAGCATTAAAAAAAAATATATCATTGCCCTCGAAAGAGTGATCAGTTGTAACTTGGGTACAGGGGAAGTGGGTGGGTCATGCTCTCTCAACTAAGAGGGCCTATATACATCCTCCCAATCTAATGAGAAACAGAAATATTGTCTTGATGCAAGTTATTGTGACGACATGAGGCTTTCCCATCACTGCAAGTGTTTGTATGCTGCTCTGGGGTCACAGCATGGGGGGAGCAGTGATCTATTCTCACCCTATGTACAACCCCACCCCTGCTCACCTCAGTGATTGTTGTAGGTCAGGGAGGCCATTTCTGTAATAACCAAAAACATAGTTATGTTTTACAGAATCCACGCATCATGTACTAGACTATCTAGTCTACTTCAGCTTCTGAAGCCTGGGTGAAAGTTTATATATTGTGAACTTTGGATTCATGGTTATTATTTTAGGATATGCACATAATAGAAGCAAACTTTGGAAATACGATGTGCTAGTGTGCAATTGCTTTTCCACCCTTTGGAGGGTGAGGCATGTTATTTTGCTGCCATGATACTTTGTTCTTCTACTGGACATTGTTGCCAGGGCTAGCATAAAACATTTGTGCTGCCAGAGGAAAAGGGCACACCCACAACATCCTCCACTGAACCTGAGAGCAGCAGGCAATTTAAAGAGTGCATGACAAGCCTGGTGGTACACATTGCTTTGATCTTCAACAGAAGGAATTGGCCTAGGACTTAGGAGAAGAGATAATGGGGTGTGATAATGATGATTCCAGTATTTGCAGTCTGAGGTGTTTGCCTCACTCTGCCTAATGGTAGAGCTGGCTCTGACTGTTGTGTGCCATTTCTTGACAAACTGATTGGCGCCGCTAGTGGAGTCGGCACTTACGTGATGTAACTAGTAGCAGGCATGGGAACAGCAATGTTGCATATGATAAATCTATGCTCTAATTAGAAACAAATTACAGTTTTGGTGTATCAGAGTCAAGGCTGATTATGTACTGTATTTTTCGCTCCGTAAGACACACTTTTTTCCTCTTAAAATCTAAGGGGAAATGTCTGTGCATCTTATGGAGTGAATGAGTGGTCCCTGGGGCTGGGGGGGGGGGGACCCGGGCTTCCCCCGCCAGCCCCGACCTGCTCTTTGGGGCTGGTGGTGGGGGAAAGCCCGGCTTCCCCCGCCAGCCCCACATACTCCTGAGCAGCTCTGGGGTAGCCTGTGAAGCCTCCGCAGGGCAGCGGGGAGCCTTCATCCCGCTGCCCTGGGGAGGCTTTGTGCGGCTATCCCTGGCTTTTGCGGGCGGTGGGGGAAGGGACAGATTGAGGCTCTCTCACTTCCCCCACCTCCCGCAAAAGTCCCCAAGAGCCGCATTTTTTTTCTTGAATTCCCCCCGCCCCCCAAAAAGTAGGTACGCCTTATGGTCAGGTGTGCCTTATGAAGCGAAAAATATGGTACATACAGATAGGCTAGATTTGCAGGATAGCCTGACTATGAGTTTTGGCAGCATCACTACTTTTAATATTCACTGATTTAAATGAGAGTGTTAAGCACATGAAACCCAGGGAATTTAGAAGTGCCTTATTCTGACTGGATTGTTTCCTTTGGATATCTGTAACATATGTCACCTTGAACATTTCACTAAAAGTCTTTATAGAATTATAAAATTATAGTTGATTAGCAAATCCTTTAAAAATGAACATATGCATATAAACCTTAAAAGGCCGCAGAAACCTGTAAAATGTGAGGTTCTGCACAACTTCTTTTTGAAGCAAACAGAAGGATTGAAACAGTTTTATTTGAATGGCTACTAGCAAAGCAGTTTTAAAATAAAATATGGACAATTATGGGGGGGGATACAGGGAGATCCTGTAAGCATGACTCTATTATTTTTACAAACTTATGTAAAAGATGCAATAAAAAGGAACATTCAGAAGTGGCCAATTATGTGGTAACAGATCTCTAGTTATTATGTGTAAGTATTAGAAGCAAGAAAAAATACCAAAGATAGAATATTGTTATTAAAATGTGGGAGTATGCTGCAATAACTCCATTGTTGAGCTATGTAAAGCTGTGTAAAAGACTCCGATTATAGGCTTATTTGTGAACAAGTGGAAACTATAATACAATTTTGTACCCAGAATGCTTTATTTCCAATAGTACCTTTTAGAGAAAAGGTGAGTAAAGGGCACATCCAGGATAAATGTTCTGTATATAAAATTATGCATGGAGAAAGTTGATAGAGAAAAGTTTTGCTCAGTCACTCACTCATTCAGGGCCATCAAATGAAGCTAAATGTTGAAAGAGTCAGGACGGACTAAAGAAGGAACTTATTCACACATCACATACTCAAGCAATGGAATTTGCTCCCAAAAGATGTTGTAATGATCACTGACTTGGATGGAATTAAAATTGGATTAGACAAATACATGGAGGATAAGGCCATCAATGGCTATTAGCCATGACAGCTAGTATGTTCTTTCTTCACTGTTGGAGGACGTTGCTGGGTGTCTCAAGTGTGGAGAGAGAGACGTTTCACTCAGGTCCTTCTTAGAGACTTAGCATCAGCATCTGGCTGGCTACTGTGACAAAAGGATGCTAAACTAGATGAGCCTTTGGTCTGATCAAGCACAGCTCTTCTCATGTCCTTATACAATATTGAATATAATAAAATCAATGGTGATTGGTTATATCCTTTGCAAATTAGAATATTTAAATATTAGTTGATAGAGTATCTCAGAGTATCTTTTTGTTTACTTGTGAACTGTTGGCTGCAATTCTTTTCTGGAACTGTTCAAGATATTCTTTTTAAGTACTGTATTGGCTCAAATATAAGCCACACTCCCCCCCCCCCAAAAAAAAAAATTCCGACCTTGAAAAGCTAAAGTGCGGCTTAAATTTGCAACCTTACTAAAAAAAAAAAAAAAAGACTTTTACCATATGAAACAGACATACAGTAAAACAGAACAGGTGTGAGTGCCTGTGGAATTTTAAGGGAGTGGCCTATATTTGGGTATTGACTTTTTTGCCCCCCCCCCCTTGAGTTTTAAAGCTGTGGCTTATTTGTGGATGTGGCTTATATTCAGGCCAATACAGTATAAGAAAAAGAAGAATAAAATCTATAATAAAAGGGGGGCAATTTGTTGGCTTTGTATCCTCCTCTTACAATTTTCTACTAGGAACTACACAGAGAAGAAGTGCTTCAGTCAGTGCAATGTTAAGGTTTCTAATAGCAAAGTATTGCTCTAGGTGAATCTTGATGCAGTAGAGTACTGCAAAGAACTTGATGAATGTGTATGTGGGAGAGTCAAAATGACAGCGTAATTTGCATAAGCATCCACTCCAATTGTACTGGATCTATCTCTACATTCCCAAACAAGCTTGCTTGTGATACTGAAGGAGCAATTGAACAAAAGGAGCGCCATCCAAGAGAGACCAAATATAGAACCGTACAATGTGATTATATGAAAACTCAAAGGCATAAAAGAATATGATGGAATTAGTTCCAATTTATCTTTTACATTTTTGAAGGACAGTCACACCTGTTCTGAAGTATACTCCGAGGTTATATGCACAACATGTCATTCTCACATACTTAACTACTGTAGAATTACTGTTATACCAATTATTGAAAACCACCAGAAGGGACAGTGCTCTTGTGCTTGGGTCCTGCGAGGCATTTGAGTGGCCCTTGTGAAAACAGGATGCTGGACCAGAGAGGCCATTGGCCCAATCCAGGAAGCTCTTCTTAAGTTCTTATGCAAGCTTTGAATAAAAGTTATTGCTAATAGTTATTAAGGATGTGTGCTGGGGCTGAATGATGAGCTGAATCAAGGTGATTTTACCCTCACCCCATGTTGAACCACAGTGTCAACAAAGTAGCTTGAGCAGGATGAGTAGCCTCTACTTTTGTGAAAGTTATATCTCTGTTTCTCTACTCTAAATTTAGAAGCCTGGCCAGCAGAGACTTTCTAAATGCTGCCTGTGGAACACTGAAGAGCTCTGGATAATCTATTGTTTAAAGCAGAGCACCTGAATATTTTTTTATAAAGTTAAAAGCTTCACCATGAACTGCTTATTGGAGGATGCCTCTTCCCAGCACAAACAAACACTGGGAGACAAGTGCATAGCCGCTAACATTTATAAACATATTGTTTTTGGTGTCCATCTGTCTTGAGAGAGAATAAAGTCAAACTGCTGCATTAGCAACACTGAAGTGACCTCCCCAGAGCACAAGCCTGAGCAGTGTGTATGGAGGTCCTAGGCTGCCCAGATGACAAGGCCTCTCCTTGGCATCACTGATGTGGTCCAAAGGAAAGCAGAACAATACATTTGGCACCAGCTTGGCTGCAGGACTTGCCAGAAGGAGGCTTAGAAGGTCTTAGTGATTCCACTCTGGATTTGTGTAGGGTTTACTCCACAAGGCAGTGGAAGTTTAGGATCAGAGGTTTTTTTCCTTTTCCTAGATGGCCTACCTTCCCAGGTTTATGAGCCCAATCTGCACCTCACTTCCTTCTACAGCACATGCAGAAACCACATTCTTGACCTTTGGACCCACTATTGGTCTCATCCACTCAGTTCATCAGAACATGCAGAGGGAGTCTCTAACTCACCGAGGGTTTGAAACTATTCAGCTAGCCTCACTTGGTTTGGCCGGCCAATTGAAGCTGTTCCCATGGTGTGGCTGCTGTTGCATTCTAACAGCTTCTATGAGCCACAGGTGAAAGTTGAGTGCAGGGTAGAACCAAAGGTGGACAAACTACCCCAAAAGGAGCACAACATGTCCCCTACCAGAGGTACTACCCCTCCCCTAACACCCCATACACACCTACGTAAAGAGATTCAAACAATAATACATGCCACACAGCCACCACTTGGAATTAGTTCAAGGTAAAAAGAAAGAAAGGGAGAACCCCCTGCCCATCCGTCAAACATGTTAAACTAATAAGGATTTTGGAGTTTTAGTTGACCTGATGAAGGCACTATCCTAATATGGATTATGAGGGGAAATGAATTCCTCACCACCACCACCCCAAAAAAGACCCTGAATCTCCTATGCTGGCAAAATTCATCTGCTTTTACCTCAAGGGGAAGAAAAGTTATAGCCATTTTTACATTCCCAATAAGACTGAATGAGGAACTCAGAGCTACATTTTATCAGACCTGAATCATAGATTGAAGCAGACAGAGCACAGATAAACTCAGAAACAGTTCAGTTTATTCCTTTAAAGCACAAAATCATATTCAAGGCAAATCTTTGGGCCTGTGAACACTCCCAAAAGCAAAGTGCAATCAGGGATAAGATAAGAAAAAAGAAAAATCATCTGAGGAATCCTCTGAAGAAGATGCAATTTTAAAAGAGCAAGAGATGCTTTTATCCTTATTCTTCAGATGATGCTGAGTAGAGCTGTCCAGCTGTCCTGAACAACACCCTTGCTATAAAGTCACCTGTCAAAATTGGGGTGCTTCTCCCACCCTCTATTGGGGGCATTTGCTGCGCCCCAGCTCCCCACTCAAAATGGGGAGTTGAGGTCAATCAAGATGAGGAAAAGCAAGATTTTATAAGCTGGCTCCCCTCCCCACAACATTTCAGGCTATGCAATATGAGCATTACTAGTTTCCTGTTGTGGGCTGTGTAGGAATTTTGTGGAGAGCCCCTGATTGGCCCTTTTTCACTTACTCCAAATTATTGTGAGTCCTGTTATTGGAATGGTGTTTTTGATTGTTTAAACTGGCTTTCAGTCCAGGCAGGAAAGACTAGTTCAGATCTGGTGGGGTAAATATCTGAGGCATTAGTAAATACTGTATCCAGCACCAAGCCAGCTTGGTGCTGGGTCCTTTGGTGTATCCTTTAGACTTAGACGGTGCATCAGAGGGAATGCTGACCTGGCAGGACAATGGTTCACATATCCAAGGTTCACGTACCCAAGGTTCATGTAGCAACAGGAAATAATTTTCTTATTTCAATTCTTTGCTGCAGGGCAACAGGCGAAACCTGTAAACATGCTTAATAGTATGAAGAGACTTAGTCCTTCCCAACTTAGGGAACTTGCCTGCCTAAACTATATTTTGATTTAGCTAAATGTGTTTATTTGCAGATCCTCTATGCAGTGCCAGATTTATGTATAGGCTAACAGCCCACCTCCTCCCCAGCAGGCAACCTCCCCTCTCCCAAAATTGTAAACCCAAGACTTCATGCGAGGGCAGGGCAACTCGGGCCTCTAAATCTAAGGGGCCTCGCCAGCCTAGATTTATTATGTCTTCTTTAAGGGTATACTGGCAAAGAAGGGTTTGTAATGAAATATGCCCCAGTTCTCTTTGAAGGAGCATTATATAATCATCCACCTGTGTTCTAAGCAACCAAGAATTAAAATGTGTTTTCTTTTATCTCATTTCAAATATCTTCATACTCCAAGTCCAGGGGTTCTTCCTGTCTCCATCCAAGCCATTTTTATTCAGTGCATTTGTATGTTGAGATGGTCTAATATTTACCTCTCTCCTCACACTGATAATAAAACATTATTCTAAAACTCTGAAATATTTAGATATGTGTGTTTGCTTGAATTGAAGAACACTTCAATGTACACCCCCCCAAAAAAATTCAAAAGCATGTTGATCGTATTCACAGCCGCATCTAGATTCTGAGCATAATGTATTCATATATTCAATTTTACTTCTCTTATTCTGAGCACTGCTGACTTGCATTTACAATATGATCTTAGCTACTAATTTAATGGCTTCACTTTCTGCCTCTTTTTAGGAGCTCACGTACCCTTTGCCTTCAGTAGTTACACCATATTGGGTGGGGGATTTTCTTTCGTGCTTTCTCTAGTCCATATATTACAAATGCCATGGCCCCCCATGGCCCCACACAGTGCATTAGTCATGTATATCATGATGGCTGTAACAATGCAGCCTGTCAATTTTGCTGCAGTCAAAAAGACACAGCAGAACACCATAGGAATTTTGATAAGTGCTACCTACCCACAGTATTTTATTGTGTGATTGAAATATTGCCCAACTCTGAAATGTTGAGAGACCTGAGAGAGAGGTCACATTAGTGGCACAAAGAATGAGCTATGGTTTTTGTTATACATTGTGACCGGCATACAGAAAGCTTAAATTCTCATCTTGGGGAAAATAAGGATTGAGATACTAATTTCCTATTGCAGAGGGGGAAAGAAATCAAGACTGAACAATTTTCCTTCTTTGTAGGAAGACATTCTAGGATCAACATTTTCCTACTTTGAAATTTAACAGGCATCCAGATGGCCACTATTTTGCAAGAGAAATTTGGGCCAGAAATTTAGCTTTGCACTAATAAAGTAGATTATACTGTAGTGCTATGTCACCCTAGTACAACAAATCCAATGTTTTTCTTTTCTTTTCTTTTCTTTTCTTTTCTTTTCTTTTCTTTTCTTTTCTTTTCTAGGCTAGGAAAATGATGAGGAAATGCATTGATTAATATGAAATTGACAAATGCTTAACAGGATGTGTAAACAATCCACAAGAAAATCAGGATGAACCGTCATTGTCATATAAATTCCCCCTAAACAAATCAAAATAAATGATAAATATACAAATCAGAATGAATGTTCCTTTGGGAAGGAGGACGGGATATAACATTGAAATTGAAATTACTACTACTGCTACTGCTACTACTACTACGGGAAGGGATAGGAAAGAGAGGGTCGAAGATAGTCCTCACACCCGGACTTCCAGGGTGGCGCCATCGGCAATGGCGGACTCCCTCTGATCTGGAGGGACTAGCTCCATGCGAAACGGGTCTTTTCCGCTACAGCGAAGCGGGGACCCTTTCAAAAATCACAGGCGGATGAAGCCTGTGACCATGGGACTCGGCGGGCACCTTTAGCGCCCCCCCAACCCGCAAAAGAACCCACTAACGGGCTCCGGAGCGAAGAGGTGGAAGCGGCACGGTGCTGTGAGTCAACTGCTTCTTCCGTGGAGCGAAGCCGCACAGCCGTTGCCGGAGAGCGCTGCCTTTTTCCTGGGACAATTTGGCTTCTAAAATAATCACCCGTGAGTACTTAAATTTCGGACAATTGGACTTTAAATAAGGACTTGCAAGCAGAAAGGAAAATTGGACTTAAAAGTTTACCTCAATTTGGCACTGAAACGGGAAGGTCTAAACAGGAAGTCAGCCTTCCGTTTCTTGTAGATAGATTAAAGCAAAGACATGGCAAACTAGAGCTCAGAAAATTGCTTGTAAAAGATTAACTTTCACCATTTAAAATTGTTGAACCCCCCTTCGGAAGCAGGAGAAGAGGGGGGATTTTTTCGGACTGTTTAAACCTGCAGAAGTGAGTGTAAAGTAAAGTAACTTTCCACCGTCCTGATCCTGGAGCGGGGTGTCAGGACTGACGTTTTTTGAAGCTCATTGACCAGAGACAAACGTTTTTGACAGATAGCTATAAGAAGAGAAACATTGATTCCATTGTTCCCCTTCGCATTTTAAAGGAACAAATATTGACAAAATATCTGAAAAAGGAAACTTTGTTGTTAGACTTGTCTTTAAAAGAAAGAACAAAAAGAAGTTTTCCCCCTAGAGGGAGACTGTGAAACTGTAACCAACTCCGGGGAGCTTGCAGCTGTTACAGATTACAATCGTGGGAATAGACTTCTGACCTTGCAGGACAAAGTATTCAGAAGCTCTGTTGCATGCTTTCTGTAAAACAAATGCCCTACTGGAACAGCTACATGAGAAGACGGACTTGATGACTGATGCGATCAGAAATTTTGAACAGGCAGTGGGAAATTATATGGAGCCCACCCAGGAATTAAATCAGGAGTGTGCCCTGACAGAACAGATGAGGGAAGAGGATGTTGCTGAATCTTGGGTACCAGAGATGAAGGGAGCTGTGGCCCAGCAGGAACATGAGCTTTTGGACTTGACAAATGAACTTGGAAAAAGCCAGATTTGGAAAGATAAAGTTTGGTTTGGAAATGGGGGGTTGGATAGACCCCCCTATGCAGGGATGTTTGGACTTTTCAAGTCTGGCAATGGGCCATGATATGTTTGGGGTTGTGGGGGCTCTTAATTTTGGAGGGATTTTGAAACATGTTCTTAAATACCACATGGAGTTTAGTGTGGACTATGGAAAAGGGGCTGATTTGTCGAGAAGGGTCAAAAATATTGTTAAGCTGGAGTTCCCACGAGTGAAAGGAGCAGGAGACAAAGGGAAATACAGTTATAAATATGAAGAAGAGCTGCGGAAGGGACATGGAAGAGATTTAAGGGCCTCGGATACAAGGTTACCAGGTTAATGCGCTAGATCGATGGGATAATAAGAACTGACAAAACCCGGGACCAGGAGGAAGGGACGTTGGATGAAGATTGGATTGTTTTTATTTCTTTTTTTTACTACTAGGATTGCTTTATAAAATTGATGAATGCTAGAAAAATGTTGAAACGAAATTACTTGGCTTTAGCAAAAATGTTTAAAGAATTTTGTAAGAATATTACGGTTATGAGAAGTTGGTAAAAATAAGGTTTAAGTTTTAAGCTTTAAGGTTCTTTATAGTAAGATAAGATTAAAATAGATTAAGGTAATGTAATGACAGAATATTATGAAATATGGAAAGGATTTGCTGCGACAATTAACAACCAGGATACAAAAAAAGGGAGGAGGAGGAGGTCAAAGAAAGAAGGTAATGACAGTTGAGGATTTGAGAATGATGGATTTGTTTTTGAGTGTTTGTGGTGTATTTTTGTTTTTTGAATTTGTATTGTTTGATGTGATTTTTTTTTTGTTTTTTCTTTCTCTTTTTCTGCTTTGTTTTCTTTTGTAATTCTAAAAATTTTCAATAAATATCATTAAAAAAAAGAGAAGAAGATAGTCCTCACACCCTCTCAATGTTTACAATTTATGGCCTCATGCACAGCAGGCCAGAGGCCACCAGAAGAGACTGGTTGGAATTATCAGAGAAGTAAAGAAAGACACAGGCTTGAGATTGAAATGGCCACAACTTTATTGATTACAGATTTAAAATGGCATTGGCATAGGCATTGGGTATGTATCCCGAATCAGCCAACCCAATTGCTGGCTGATAACTCCATCAGGATTGATCCTGGAGTTAAAGATCACCCCATGACACAAATCAAGTAGGGTGAGACTACCAGGTCACCATTAGAGGTGTTCCATGGCCCGTCTCCACCTGTCTGGGTTTTCAGACAGAACCTTACCCCAGAATCGCTTTACTGGTGCACCCTGAATTTTGGTTATGGATCTGGGGGTGGAGCACCAACACTTACCCCCCGCCTGCTTTTGACTAAGGACACAACCCAATGCCTTTTTTTGAGGACGGCTAAACCCCCAGACAGGCCCAGTTTGTCTGTAGGCAAATTCCTCTCTAGCCCCAAATATGGTGACTGAGTAATTTCACAGTGAGGCCAAATACACACTCTGCCTGCTTATCGCTAGACAGTGCCACACTTACAGTGGGGAGAAGTGGAACAACCAATTCTGACTATGCAGTCACTTTTTATGCCTCGGCAGCAGACCAAACAAAAGACTGGGACTGTCAGGTCTGCTGCTGGGGCACAGTCCCCTTCCCCCCAGGATGCTGATTGGCCCACTTAAATTTAGAATTTTTGATAGACCAGGCCACTGCAGCTGGTCGAAGCCATTACTGACGCTAGGTGGCCACACAGGTAACTTCCTCCCCGGCTCCCCGGCAGCCCTGCACTGAGCCACAACCACCACCACTGCCCAAAGATATTAAACAGTTTTTAAGAACACCCAAATATGCCTAAAGTAATATGGAATTCCACAGATTGAGGAGAAATGCAGATTCACTCTCAGCATAGCTTTTAAGGCAAGCAGCTACTGATAGCTTTATCCTCCATGAACCAACATACCATAGTTTGGTTCAGCTTAGTACATAGGCAGTTTCATGGTGTGAATATACCATCCTCCCAACCACTTTCAAAAACCAATGGAATGTTTAGATAAAAAAAAAATATTGAAGGACTCTCGTGACCATTTGAATTAAGATAATTTGTGTGTGTGTGTGTGTGTGTGAGAGAGAGAGAGAGAGAGAGAGAGAGAGAGAGTAGTGTTTCATTCCTGTGTAGTGTTCATTTTTTAACAAATGACTCCAAACATTTGCATGATAAATGACTATTCATATGCAAACTCTTTATTACACCTATCAAGCAGAAAATAGGTCTTTTCACATGGTGCTGCCCTATTGTTTTTCCTCCCCGCACCCACCCAAGTGTTTGGGATTCCAATTTTCAAGAAGAAACAACAAAATATTGTAAGACCCAGGGGGGGGAAGAGTGCTATATGACTCCTACCCAATGTATCACCATGTATTGTTTTGGTTTTCCCTGACCAGTAATTTTCAAGTGGTCTTTGAAAAATAATCTTCAAGAACTTCTTTGCTATGGTATGTACCCTCAATCTATAATCTAAATTAATCCTAATCACAAAGTAGTGTTGTTTTACATAGGATGGATAAAATTCTGAATAAACAGAACCAACCCAAAATTGGCAAACCCCAAAAGTGCTTGCATTGCAAATAAAACATAATTTTGGAAAGTACCCCATTACTTCCAAAACTTCATAGGGTTTCAGTATTATGACTAGGTTGAAATTGGTCTTTAAATTAATTATGACAGCCATATCAATTAGACATGAGACTTCTAAAGCTAATTAGAGTCTTAGAGTTTTTAATTTGATGTCTGTCTTGGTGTAATATCTACTTTATGCATTAAATTAATGAAATTAAGATGGCATCATTATAAATTTCCACTTTTATAGTTCCATAAGTTCTACAATTACATGCCATATTTGAATGATAATTGAATGAGGCTAAATAATTATATTTATGTCTGCATTCCTTCAAAGGTCTAAGGAGGGTTTTTATGTTTTAGTTACATACCACATAGGCACATCAATGTGTAATGCAGACCTTCTCTTCACCTCTAACAGTGAATGTTTTAATAAGCACAACAAATGAGGAAAAACAAGTATGTGACCAACAATTTAATGAAAAGCAATTGTCAGGTGTCCACTTAATGCAAAAAAGTCTCAGATTATACAGCTACTTACAGGTGATCCATATCAATTAAGCATATTAGAAGACTGAGGAAAGAACCTTGGTTTTCTCTGCATAGGATTCACACCTCCATATAGCCTTAAAAAGGTCAAGGTGGGAATGTATTTGTAGCCACTTCCTGGTATCATTTATGGAGAGGCTGCCAGAAAAACAATCAGAAAGGCTACTGGATCAGGCCAATGGCCCATCTAATCCAGCATCCTCTTCTCACAGTGGCCAACCAGATGTCTGTGGGACACATGCAGGTGAGATGTGAGCACAAGAGTAGTCTTTCATCCTGGGTTCCTAGCAACTGTTTTTCAGAAGCATTTCTGCCTTCGGCTGTGAAGGCATTGCCTTCAATAGCCCTCTCCTCCATGAATTTGTCTGACCTATGTCAGTTGCCATGCTTTGGTACTGGGTGTCACCATTTTTGTTTTCAGAAACTCATAATAATCTAAAGCATGGCCTGCTAAGAGTATTTAGTCAGTCAATGGGACTGAGGCAGAATAGGAAGGTTGCAAACATAAAGAACATACCCAAGTGCTTAATTTTCCTGTTATGCGTAATGACCGCTCCCTGCTTAAAACGGGGGATGCCCTTTGCGTGGACGCGCGCAGCCCCTAGATCTAGAGCGGCTCCAACAGCATAGGCTTGGTTTGCCTTCCCTCAGGTGGGATACCTGGAGGTCTCCGCCTACCTCAGTCAGTTGTCCAATCCCACCTGAGGGAAGCGTTGCCAAGGAGACCAGGCCAGGTAGGGGAGGGATTACCTGCCCACACAATAGAGGGAGGATCTTACCTGGGAATCCTCACTTGGCTCCAGAGCTTCTCCCACCCTACCCACCCTCAGTTAATGTCTTATTTGCAGGTTAACTTTTCTTCACAGGTTTGCAGGTTAACTTTTCTTCGCAGGTATGCGGGCGCTGCTACGTTAAGGTCACTGTTAAAGGGCCGGAAAGGAATTTCCCTGCATTGGCAGGTTTCGCCTTTCCCATAGCAAAACGTCACAACTTTGGCGGTATCAGGCCTTGGGCGGAATCCTTTAGTCCATCTTCCTCTTTGCAGTGGCGATACCAGGGTTTCCTGTTAAAGGGGTTTCTGAAAGGAGGCTTTGACCGTACGCCGAAAGGTCGTCATTGCTCTCCCCTGCGGTGACGGCGTAACGGGGGCGGCTATCTCTGCTTGAACATATGTTCTCCAGAGCCGGCCCATCCCCCCCCACACACACACTGGATAACCCTGATGCTCCCTAGGTCCCCGGCTGGGGACTGGGGAGGGAGAACGCCCAATGGCTGAGCCAAGGTCTACCCACATTTGAAATTTAATAAAGTTGTGGCCAATTTATTCCAATAGCACGTTGTCATGAGTCGTTATTCCACATGACGGGGGGACTGCGCAGGATCTGGGGACTCCGCCTGTCCACGCAATTCCTCCTCAAAACTGCAGTACTGGCCATAAATCAGTGTGCTGACATTTCCAAAACATAATTTAATGTTCAGGTTCTTCAGGGGCAATACTTATTCTCTGCACTGTTTATTGCTCATTTTCATTTGCTCTTTTGCAATCTGAATGACAAGCAGTATTCTCACCAAATATGGAAAACGTTAAAATAGAAAACTTTTATTTCAACAATAAACATTTTTTTTAACGGAAACCTGATCTTTCCAAGCTGTCAAATGCATTGTTGGTTAGTTGGTTGCGTGTTCCCCCACCTTCCTAGGTGTAGCACAAGCAAATGTATCAAAACAGCACTTTAATATATGCTAGGATGTTTTTCTTCTCTTCTCTTTTCTTTTCTCTTCTTTTTCTTTTTTTGTGTATGAATGAAATGGAGATGAAACACACTATGTGAGAGGATCACCACCATGGCTGGAAGATTTGCATTTGACATTTATGTTTTAACAGGCAATTAAATTTTAATTTTGTCTATGATGAAAAGCAAATCCTTTTATCCCTTACTTGCAGTGAAAATAGTTATACATTGTACTATAAAACAGTATTGTGGCTTCAGGTTTGTTATGACAGTTTTGTTGCCATCCGTCTGTCTCAGGAGACGATGAAGGGCAGCGTCTTTGCGGTGAGGCCAAACTGTTGGAAAGTTGCACTGCCTGCTTTGGCTGTACAGACTGATACAGGACAGACATATTTTTTTGCTACCAAGGGCTCAGAATGCCTAGTTTCCCTTTGCCTATTATGATACCTGTCAGGCGTGGAGTATCCTCTCCTCGCGTGGAATAGCCTCAGAGGCAAGAAGAACACACAGTTCGTATTTTATGGCTTTTTATTCAGTCATCTGGTTTCAAGTCAAAAGATCCATGTCTGCACACACAGGAGACATTGGCTACTCTGAGTCCCTCCTCTTCCATCTCCTACAACATCCTGGAAACCTATGGGAAGTCACAGGAGTCACATCCCTCCACATTCTCTGTTTTTGAATGCGGAGGGATCAGCGAGCCCTTGGACCAGGAGGGTCTCCCATACTCTCCAGGGAGGTCTCTGCTGTCTGCTCTCTACCTTCCCCCACCTCCCTACTATCTCGTAACTAGGCATTTCCTCATTCAGCTGTACATCATCCCTGTCTCCCTCTTTTCCTGAAACTGCTGGAGATGGGGGGAGAGAGACTTCCTGTTTAAGAAAGTTTTTAATGTTTAATACTGTATTGTGTTTTTAATATTCAGTTGGGAGCCGCCCAGAGTGGCTGGGGAAACCCAGCCAGATGGGCGGGGTATAAATGTTGTTGTTGTTTAGTCATTTAGTCGTGTCTGATTCTTCGTGACCCCGTGGACCAGAGCACGCCAGGCACCCCTGTCTTCCACTGCCTCCTGCAGTTTGGTCAAACTCATGTTGGTAGCTTCGAGAACACTGTCCAACCATCTTATCCTCTGTCATCCCCTTCTCCTTGTGCCTTCAATCTTTCCCAACATCAGAGTCTTTTCCAGGGAGTCTTCTCTTCTCATGAGGTGGCCAAAGTATTGGAGCCTCAGCTTCAAGATCTGTCCTTCCAGTGGGTATAAATAAATTATTATTATTATTATTATTATTATTATTATTATTATTATTCCCAATCCTCCCCTTCTGAGAGGAGCCGATCAGACCAAGGGCTCATTTCCCATTCCTCACAATATTAATGTAAAAATGAATAAATAACAGAGATATAGCTAAAAGTATGAAGTTGTAAGTAACATTATATGCTCTTGTATACCACCAGATAAATTTTGTACAAGGGAAGGACTTTGTAGCATTCAGGAGATCCCATGGTCAATCCCTGGTATCTCCTGGTAAGAACTCCTGCCTGAAACCCTGGAGAGAAGCTGCCAGTCAGTGCAGACAATACTTAGCAAGATGGACCAATGGTCTGACTACATAGAAGACTACTTATTATGTGTGTATGTTTCTAAACAGCACGCCATAAAGAAGTGTATGTTATTTTTGACAGGAAGATTGAGAAAGTTCATATTTTGTTGGTTCAGCATATGAATATTGGCGAGTTGCAATGATCGCCTCCAGATCTAGGTGTTATGCCCTATAGTTCTTTAACAAGGATGGACAGATCAGTCTTCAAATCCATGACAGTTTTTGCATGTGCTATTTCCTAAGCTGCATTAACATTTCAATCTGCATTTAAAAAAAGAAACTTGCACAAAGCTTCACATTTAAATGAGGCCTACCATTACAATATTTATGTCTTTTATAAAAAGAAAACCAGAGCATGTAAGATACACAATTTTTCACAATTTGTGAAAATAAAAAATATTTTCTGCACCTTTTAGAGCAGTTGCTTTTTCTGGATTTTCTCAGTAGGTTCCATATAATTATAGGTGTCATCATCATCATTAACCCCTGGTTTGGTGCCCTAAATCTGATGTTGAAAATAGGCTCTCCAAGCATGGCTGACTTCATGAACATCTTCAAAATGGAAACACCATTGCCTACGTTGTAGTCCAGCAGCAATCTGGACTCCATATTGGAGGCCAGTGTCACCCAGTAAGGTGACAGACCATGTTCTGGGCTCTGAGCCTGATGCCAGTGACCAGGGGACCACTGAAGCCAGGGCTGGCAGGCAGGACTACGTCTGCATTACCACATGGAGTATTTAGGGCCATAAAAGTGGATATCCTGGTTCAAAGGTGCATATGCCATTATCAACAGCAATAGACTGGGATTTCCTAAGAGACAAGGCTGAACCAACCTACTTTAGTCTGTGAGCAATGCATGCAATCATGTTTCAGCTGCTGCAGTACATCAGCTGTACAATGTAACTGCTTCTTACACAGCTGTAAATCAATCCACAACAATGGGTTGTTGGATATTTTTATTCTCCAAACTGCCTGATGAAGGGTGTTCAAAAAATCCATCTGATGAAGATAGGCCCTTTCTGCAAAGGGAAGCACATGGAAATATCCTTCTATATGTACCCACCCCTTAACAAGAGCATCATAGTATAGATTGCTTAATGCATTACTCTTCATTTATAGAAAGGACAGAAAAGAGCTAACCTTTCTTATCACTCTATTGTAATAGGAGAGGCAGCTGCATTTTTCTTCATAATCACAGAGCAGCCGCATTTATTTTTGTTCAAAAAAGACATTTTCCCCCCTCACGTGAAATGCTATTAACCATATTTGAAGGCATTATGTGTGGTATCAGTAGGCTCCCCCAACAATTTTGTTAAATGACAACCGCTAAATGCAATGGTAACTGCATGACAAGGGGATTTTTATGACATCAAAAGAAAGAGAAAGGATTAAAATGAGTTTATTCAAAAGTGTGATTTGTCAATTTCCCCTTATCGAGGAATTTGTGGGACAGCTGTAAGCCTAAACACAGAGACCTAGCCCCTTATTTGAATAAGTTAATACGATACTGTGTTCTTGGGAAAGTACTGAAGCCTATCTTTTCTATACAGCAGTCTCAGGAGGAGTCTATGCTTTTTTATGGTCAGCTGCAAGGTGCCATTCCTTTTTCATCATGCTTCCTTTTATCGTCTTGCAGGTCTTGATAGCTAAAAGGTTCATTTCAGCAGCGGCTGTGTGTGGTACTATACAGACATTTCCATATGGTGGATTTCTCTTCCGTCAAAGAGAGATTGGGGCTTCCCAAAAACCTCTCTTATTTTTAAGAGCGACTAATCACCATATTTGACATTGCAGGCATCCTCTCCAACTATTAATTGGAACTATGTGCGGCTCATGCATGGTAGGAAAGAAGGATTCTATACACATCCATTTCCAGCATCATGATATCACTAATAAATGAAATTTGCATTTTGCATTTTGGATGGACTGAACAGCTAAGCCCGCCCCACATCAGTCTCATTGACAATCATTACCGATGGGGGACAAATTTGATTTGGTTCACATTTACTTACCTAACTTGCACCTTCTAAAACAATGTGTGAATGGATGCTGAAAGCACAACTTTTCATCTATTATGGGGCTAGCAGGACTGCTCAGGTTCATACACTCTGAACACATCATGAGACACACTGAGGGGGGAAGGGCAGCCAGCTTAGTGGTAGAGCATCTGCCTTGCACGAGGAATGTCTCAGGTTCAATCCCCCATATCTTTACTTAAAGCTGGAACAGACTCCTGTCTGAAATTGCAGAGAGCCACTGACAGACAGCGTGGATGACACTGAGTTAGATGGAACAATGGTCTGACTCGGCAAAAGGCTGCTTCCTATGGGAGAGGGGGCAGTACACATGAGTAGGAATCCGATAGAGACACATGCCCGGCTGGCATGTTCTCGCACTCCTGGTGGGTGGTTTGGGAGCTTCAAAAGCTTTCTCCAGCCCGAACATCACAGCGACTGATACCAAGAAGCATCAGTACACTTTAGGATCAGCAGAGTGTTAGCAATCCGCGTGACATAGTCAGCAGCACAGCAATATTGGCTAAACTACTTTATTTACACATAATGCACTTGGAGCATTCTGACTTACAGTAGCTCCTTCCTCTTTCTCATCAGACAACAAAGAGAAAAAACAAAGGACAACAGTCCCACATCATGGAACACAGTAATAAAAACATCCTGTCACTTCCCACAATGTGGAATTAAAACATACACCATCATGTGATAAAACAATCCCATGACTGCAAGCGCAGGGCAAGAATCCTAACAAGTTACATCCTCCTCCTACACCCAACATCTACATGACTGTCCACTTCAGCTGGCTAGATGACTGACCAGCTGCCAGTGCTAACCTAACACCCCCTACTGGTTGTCTGCCTTTCTGTTGGTGACAAAGTTGGTGGATATATGGGCACTCCCTGCCTTGCTGTGAGAAAGAGGCACTTCCTTAGGGTGAAGCGTTGTGGGCGACGTTGCTGAGAAAGCTGCCACATTGCCATGATGGAGCTAAGTTAAAAACTTGTAAGATTTCTTCAAAGTTTTAAGGTGGTTTTGAACTGGAATTTCCCACACTCATGGCAAAGCAGAAGTGATACCTAGGCTATCTAGGTGAGCTCACCCACAGTGACCCCCACTCAAAGAGGAGCCCTTCCTTATAGCAATGGAGACAGTGTCTTCAGCAGTGCTCAGAAGTGAGCAGACAACAGCAGCAGGTAGTGGCAGTTGGGGGAAGTAGCACACTGTGATTCCCATTCCTCAAATTATGCTGTGTCTTGCGCTGGTTCTGTGTGAAGAAAAGGTATCTACTCAGAGGCACTCTGCTTTATTTTGACTGCATATGCTCTAGTGATTCCTAGTTCTAGGTAATCATTCACAAGGCCAAATGCAGGCAACATGTCATTTCAGATGCATATATCAATAGTTTAGGAAGCCAATGTAACAAATGTTGGGATAAATTATGCCAGTGTAACTTACCCCTATTACAAACTCCATTCAGGAATGGGGCTACTGCTGGCTGAGTCAGTTCGACCCTGGTGGAAAGAAAACCAACACTGAAAATATGGCTTGACTTGCTTCCCTTGGGTTGCTAAGTCATGTGTCAAGGTTCAGGGAATCCTATCCATCCCCCGTGGTTGGCCAAAAAGCAGATAAACACAAAGAGTCCTTACCAT
Source organism: Podarcis pityusensis (assembly GCF_964106645.2). NCBI lineage: Eukaryota > Metazoa > Chordata > Lepidosauria > Squamata > Lacertidae > Podarcis > Podarcis pityusensis. Next base: position 44,250,886 of record NC_138033.1, read on the forward strand.
GGAATTTATTCAGTATTCAGAGAGAGAAAAGAATGTAGTCCTTATTCTATAATGGCATTGCTCCGAGTAAAGCCCAATCCCCTCTGTCTCTCTATGTCATTCCTGTGCCGGTGAATCTGGGCTTTCTGTCTTTGAACTTTCTGTTCTTCTAATCTCAATGCATGCCTAGTCCTGGGAGAGGGGGGCTCAGGATGCTCTTGAAAGACACTGAGTCTGTCAGCTGTCTCTGCCCCAGTGTTTCTTCTTCCTGTTGTTTCTCTCTCAATATTTCCCAGCTTTCCCCCTCTGCAGTCTCTGAACTATGTCCTTCTGCAAACCACTGTTCTAAATCTATACTGTCCTCCTGTTCTTGGGAAGGTTCAGGAGAAGGGGGGGCACCATTTCTCCTCAGTCCAGCCCCTGACATCATGTGATGGAGCTGAACAAGTTTGGACTAGAGGATAATCTCCCTCTGTGCCATCCAGTCCCTGCCCCTGAAATGTCCCTTTTGTAGGGTTGCCATATTTCAAAAAGTGAAAATCCAGACACAAAAGTTGTTGAGCTATTTTTAAAGAAAATAGCCCAAAACGACACACACACACCCCATTTCCACCCAGACACTGCTTCTGACTGCAGTATTCCGTCTATGTCCGGGAAATTCCAGACGTATGGCAACTCTACAAAGATTTACTGTGGCCTCAACTGAGCTAGCTGAGCCCTGCCTAAACCACAATTGATCCTCAGTAGCGCTTGTATGAGGGACTTCAGCTAGCTGATCCAGAGATCTGCTTGTCCCAGCAGATCCTAAATTTTGAAATCTTGTGCATTTTCCTGTCCTTTCTTTTTGACATTTTCACACCTTTTATATATATTTTTCTCTGAACCCTGAGCAATTAAATTGTGTCCTTAATGCACCACACAATGGTTTCCTTTGACTTTCAAAGCTGGCCTGGTTGCCCTGTGGGCAAGTGCATGTTTGGAATGGCAAGGCCTCTGAACCACAGCACAACATATAGGGAAGCAATGTAGGCAATTGCAAATGCACAAATCTCTCTGTAGGCTTTGACAATGGGAAAAAAATATTGAAGGGGTCATACAATAAAGATTGCCCTTACCTAGGGAATGGAGGAGAGAAGGTGTCAAGCAGGCTTTGCTTAACAATGGCAAGTCTTCAGTTGTCAGTATCAGGCCCTGTAGACAGAAGGGTATTCAAGAGGAAAAAAGGAAGCTGACTGAACTTTCTGGTTTACCCCTAAACTGACAGTGCTGCAGTTTTGTGCTCAAATCCCTTCATTTGTTTCTTTGTTTAATTGATTGATTTTTATCCTGCTTACCAGCAATGTCTCCTGAAGTGGCTTGCAAAAAAGCTAAAAATCCATAATACAAATATATAATGACATTTCAGCAGCGCGGTTTTGAATTGTCTGTGAATGCCAGTTGTTGGGGAGCAACGGGTGTGTGTGTGAGAGAGAGAGAGAGAGAGAGGGAGAGAGAGAAATCTTTCTTTCAGTTTCTGCTTCAGGACTTCCCAGAGGCATCTGATTGGACAGTTAGAGAACCCGGATGATTTGTCTGGTTTATTGAGGCTCTTCTTCTGTTTGTTTTGAAAAACAATTTCATATCTATCAGAGAATCAAACTAATGGGGGGGGGGGCAAACTACTTTTGAAATTATTGAAGTTGATTGAACTGTGTTGATGACAAAACCCTGAAAAGTGAGTAGAGGTGGGTGAGAAATTCAGTTTGGTTTGAACTGACAGGAGAACTCACCAAATTCACATGTTCCAAATCAATACAGCACCAGAAATATAGATATCCTTTGAAATTTGCACTTCTCCAAGTTTTACAATGCCGTTTTTCAGCCAAATAATGTGTCCAAAAATGCATATACTCAGAAGACATGCAGATGGGGGCTTGAGAGCTGGAAATTATTGAATGAATTGCACACATTTGAACTGGCAGATTCTCTAAGGAAATGCACGTATTACATTAAAGTTTGCTGTTCAGCAGTAGCAATGTCAGAACCTCATAAAGAGTTCCACTACTGATCTTCAGGGATAGGCAGTTGGTATTTGAGGAACTACCAAGCATAGCAGATTTGGAACCGCAGAAACAGGAATACAATGGACACTTACAATATTACATTTGCTTGCACCTGTGTTGTACTGGACTGCTCATGATATGATTTTATTTTAAACAAGCAGCATAAATCTTCCTTGAATTCTAGCTGCCTGCTCTGCTTCCCCAAGCAGTACATTTCTATAGAGAAATGAATACCTATACCTATTTAAAGTTGCATAACCAAATAATCATCCTTATGTTTTGCTCACAACAAAGGTGCGAAGGAGTTAAATATTAATGAGATGGATTTGCACACACATTTTACTAGTAAAACTGGACAGGGCTTGGCATGTGGAGGCAATATATTTTGATTTTACATGTGTTCATTACTTGCAAGCAGGTGTTGTAAACTTCCCTGCGATCCTTGGGTGAAGGGTGGTATAGAAATTGAATGAATGAATGAATGAATTTGCTGATAGCACAGTAGATAACAAAAATATAGCCAGGACAAGACAAGCATTATGAGCAAAATTCTTCTGTGGCTTCAGAAAGGAATCCCTAATTGAGGCCAGCCAGCCCACACAGCCATTCATTCCACCAATCCTTAAACTCATTTCTCCCACTTAGCTGACTGTTGCTGCTGCTTTAGTAGGGCAAGTGGGTTGGAAGAAAGATAAGGGAATCTCCCCCCCCCCCCCCCGCTTATGCAATATGCTGGATGCCTTTAGCTTTGGGACAACCAGTTCTAGAAAGTGTTACTGGATGGTACTTGACGACATGATAGGTTGCATATCAGTTCTGATTGGTTTAGATTAAGCTAGGCCATTTCATTTTTGGGGGGTGGGGGTAGTTTAGCTTAATCCAAAGCAATCTACTCTGAGTGTGGGGAAACTGGGCCATTATTAAAGAATGTCAGAATGGCTGTAAGAATTTTGAACCCAAGTTTGGATATAATTTCCCATCCAAAGATTTCTACAATTCAGTTGCATTTGTTATGAGACATTAATGATACATACAATGTTAGGTTAGGAAGAAAAGAGGGGGAAAGAGGAGGAGTGGTGGGTGGGGTGGGGTCAGGTGGTTATATTTCTATTCTTCTATTTAGTGTATGTGTGGAATTTTGTGTCAGCGTTACTTGTCTGGGTTTTCTTACTATTCACTTGTTGTGTTTCCTTGGTGATGAGAGAGGTAGATGGTGGCCTAGGGAGTGATTGGTTGTCCTTGGATGGCTGTAGTGAGATTTATTTGTGTGTGAGAGCAGGGTGTGTGAGTGTGTATTTATTTATTTATTAAAAAATCAGGTTAGCCAGATTGATTTGTATGCTGTTGGCAGAGTTTTGTCGTTACCTTGTTGGGCTGTGTACGTGATAGAAGAGATCTGAGCAAACTAGTTGAAATTAATGGGCATGACTAACTTAGGTTTATTAATTTCAATGGGCCTACGCAGAACTTAATTGTCTCCAACCAAATGGAAGGTTTATTGTGTTTAAAATTCTGGTGGCTGGTCTTCCATTTTTGAAGGTCTGGAACCTTCATTATTTAGTTTTTGTCATTTTCTGAAGACACACCTCTCGACCCCGGCCTTTGACACCATATGTTTGTGTGTGTGTGTGTGTATTAGGGTCCACACTATTATTTTGACTTGATGGTGAAGGGCAGGTAAGAAATCAAATTAATAATATTAATATATTAATAAATAACTTCCAATGAGTCTTCCTTATCAAATGTCACTTCAATAGGCAAATGATAGCTTAAGCAATTTTACTTGCCTGCTGTGACAAGACAAGGAAATAAAAGCAGAACTTCTTTATCTTGGTATACCTCTCCATTTAAAGGAATCCCAGTCAATGAACAATACCAGCTTTATGGCATAATATTTACACTGACTGTCTCCTGCCTTTATTCATTCTCAAAGTTTAACATTTATTAAAGAAAGCTTTAACGTTATCAAAGAAAACATTTGTGCAACAGTCAGAGCTGTCAGCTTTGATAGCTTTAAAGCCTAAATGACTAAGATGAATTACTTAGTCATTGCATAAATCATTAGTAATCATAATTTGTGTACGTTCTTGGACATCACAATCAAGAATGACAGCACTAAAGTCTGCCCACAACTAATTGCCAGAAACATGCCAGATGTTGTAAAAAAGCTGGACATATTCATTGCGGGGCATAACGAGTAACCTTCCAAGGTAGCCTCATGATTTAATGACATAATCTATATTTCTGACATTATAGGTCAGAGAAATATAGTAAATATAGGAGGTCTTTATTAATATTGTAAAGGGTTATCTCTTGCTACACTGGTAGTTCCTCTACCCCCCCCTTTTTATGTCTCGAGTCTAATAAAGCTGTATCCAGCAATAAATTTGTATGCCCGCACAAAGGCCAGTGGTCCATGGTAACGTACAAAGTTGAGATTTAAATTACATTTTGCCTGACACAATGTGACTAAGGATTCTGCTGTTATATGTTGAAGAGTAACAATTTAATCTTCATCCTGTAACAAATCCGATTACAGAAAGAATATTGGGACAGGAATAAAATCTTAATAAACTGCCTTGGTATTTCAATTTATGATGTTCTTCATGGAAGATGACTTGAAATTGCACTTATGGGGTTAAAATACTATGAGCAGAATTCCTTCAACCCATCTTTTTATTGTCCTGCGTGGGTTTGCCATGCCGAGCATTCCATTAGTCCTGAATTCTACTTGAACTGGGAGTTGCTCTGAAAGGAATCCCTCAATAGATCATGCACGTTTTTTGCTGCAACTGACACTTTGTCAGTTGATTTACATCTCTCCCTTTCCTCTTCTCTCTGCTGTTTACAGTGCCAGCTCTATGTTTGGGAGGCACTTGAGCAAGAAGTCCTCGGCACACATATCCTACTCAGCCTTTGCTGCCGTAATCCACTTGCTCTCCCTCTCTGTTATACCATAATTGTCCCTTGTCACCTCCAGCCCAGAGGGAAAGGTCAGGAAAGCATGAAGGCAGAAATGGCCTGCTGCTTTTTCTCTCCTCCCCTCTTCACTTGCTTGTACTCTCCCTCTGGAATCGAGAGGGTCTGTGGTGCAGACCCTCCAGGTGTCCCTATTTTCCAGGGACAGTCCCAGATGTACAGAAGCTGTCCCAGTTTCTGATTTGATCCCAGAATATCCTGCTTTTCCTTAGGATGTCCCTATTTTCATCAGAGAAATGTTGGGGAGTATGGAGTTATGTAAATCCCAAGCCAACTGAAGGCAGCCCCGTGTAGGGAATTTAAAAAAAATGTTTTTATATATGTTGGAAGCTGTCCTGAGTAGCTGGAGCAACCCAGTCAAATGGGTGGGGTATAAATGTTAAAAATATTATTTCTGTTATTATGGAATAGGATGCCCCATCTTCATCAGAGAACTGTTGGAGGATATGCCATTGCCCTCTAGAGGTGACTGGGTAAGTCTGCCAGTCTGCACACTGAGTCCACACTTCCCCTAACCTAACCTAAAATAAACATCTGCCACTATCTACTGGGCCACATCAAGAATGACAATAGGACTTTTATATTCTGAATTGTGTAAATCATCCTTCCCCAATTTGGTGCATAGCTGTCAACTTTTCCCTTTTCTTGCAAGGAATGCTATTCGGAATAAGGGAATTTCCCTTAAAAAGGGGAAAACATTGACAGCTATGATTTGGCACCCTTCAGAAATTTTGGTCTACCGCTCCCATCAGCCCCAGCCAGACTGATCAATGGTCTGAGATGCTAGGCCAGACAATCTGGAGGACAACAGGTTGGAGGAAGGCTGGTGTGAATAAAGGCCAGAATTTGGAGTGAGATATATTACCTTAAAACCCACCAGGACCAGAAAACATCAGGAATGAAGATAAGCAAATATAAAGATTTGCTGGACATAGCAACTGGGAAAAGTACATAGTCATTTGATACAGAAAAAGAAAAAATGGAACGAATAACCTAATCCAACATATCTGACTCTTGTGTTGTTGTTTTTAAATTTAACTTCATTTAGTTTCAGAACAAACACAAAAATATACAGAATAAAATCATACTGTATTTGAAACTCAGAAAAATAAGTCACCCATCCCCCACAGCAGCCACTGCCCCTGTCCTCCCCCTGCCCAATAGAGCTTAACAACTTTTAATATATTTCAAAATCGGTTTCTGACTCCCCTTTTCAGCAGGTTTCTTAATCCTTATTTGGGCATGCAAAGAACACAGGTGGGTAGAAAGTGTGAAGGGAACACAAGTCTACATGATCCTGGCCCAATGTCCCCATCAGCACCAACTCCATCTCTGACTTTCCCATGCTGAGCAGGAGGTCTTCAGCTGTCACTCATCTGAAGTCTGCTCTATGATTAAGAAAGGAAAGGTCAGAGGAAAGGATACAAAAGTAGCACTGTGTACTACGTAGCTTGGTCCTCCAATGCAAACACTAAATATCTAGGTGATGTCAGTTTGCTCGTTTTGCCTCTCTGCAGTGCACAAACTGCAGAGGACTAGAAAGTATCAAAGGGTCACACCAAATACACCTTGATTTATGTGACCCTTCTAACAGTGCATTAAAAAAAACCTGTGAATGTTTATGAAAACTTACAGCTTTTGCAGATCATGTTTATGTATAGTAAGAACCATTTGAGGGAGCTACCATGGTTAATTACAGTAGGAAATGGTATGTGATTGGTATCATGAGTAAAGTTAATTGTGTCATTAACCTTAACTTATATGGCTTCCTTGCAACAAGAAAGGAAATCAAATGACTAGACAAAAATGAAATGTGCTTATAATAATTGCTCTTGAATAACATGACAGAGTTTCTATGGTGCATTTGGGACAAAATGCAAGGGAACTGTTGTCCCCAAGAACATTTCCTGCTGGCTAAAGTCAATGAGTTTCACTGTCCCCTATTCAAGAAGCTACAGTGTGTGTAAGGAGAGAAAGAGGAAGATTCAGTCAGTCAACAGCAATACATGTGGTTTTTTTTCTCCAGACACCTTTCCACAGGAAAGCTAACTTATTCCCAGGTCAGACAGTTTGTTTCTCTCAAGGACAGAGAACCTCTGACCTTCAGGCCAAACACAGCCCTCCTTCCCCCGTCTCCCTCTGGGCCTCAGAGTTCTTGCCAGGCCATGGCTCTCACCAGCCCTGCTCCATGCCCTTTTCATGTGTTTCTGCCTAGTGGAATGTGTCCTTGAACCATGATAATGCTTCATACTTGCCTGGATAGAGAGGAATGTCTGAGTGTGTGTCTATAAACAAGACGGCACACACACACCATTTGAGTGGCAATGCCCATCAACCTTGGGGGGGCCCAGCCTCCTCAAATATTTTTTTGGGGGGCAAAAGGACCTCAGCCCCTAGGAGTTGGCTCCTATGATTGGAATGTAACCAATCATATAAAGACAAGAGTTACATCTTTTGCTCCACTCTCATTTGCCTCTGCCCCCACTCACTTTTGCTTCTGGTCTTTCTCACTAGTGAATGCAGCCTTCGGCCATGGACTGGAGATTCCTCACCCCTGAAATAGACAACAGCAATGGGAATTGACAGATCAGTGTACTTCTGTTCCAGTTTGGCATGTATCCTTCAACAAGTTTGTGCCTTTTCTGCATCCATCTGTGAATTTAAGGGGGGGAGGAGCACATTAATTAAAAATGAAAGCTGTAATTGGTGTTTAGAAAATTAAATATTGTATCCAGTTATTATGGGTTGAAGCTAAGACTCCAACCTTCTTTTCAGTTGTGTTGTGTTCATAAATAAAAAGTTGACAAACTAAGTAACCTTTCTTTATATTAAATAAAGATAAATTTCATTTTAACAACGAAAATTTGCAGTATTGTAAAGACTTTGTTTTTACATGCAATCAATTAAAAGAAGACAGTTGCTGCCCACAGACTTACAAGAAGAAGAAGAAGAAGAAGAAGAAGAAGAAGAAGAAGAAGAAGAAGACACATGAGGCGAAAGGGGCAGGGAGGCCTCAATTCTTAAACAGGTGATCTTAACCAAATGGCAAAGTTCAGGGGTAGGAGGTCCCTGATGGAACTGGGCTTTCAGGAAAGCTGATAGACTGTGTCCTGCTTCCCATCTGCATTACTGGTAGAATGGCTGCCCACAGCTGAGAGCTGAGAAAGAAAAGGCCTGGTGTAGTTGCTTATAACTGTTCCAATGCACAGAATAGGCTGGTTCCCTTTAAAATGCAGACTAAACCTAATTCTTGAGTGCTCCAATTCCAGGAAGAATATTTCCGATTGTAGCTTTAACCCTGCGATGATGCAAATAAAATAATTTGGGTTACATTCACACCATACATTTAAAGCCCTTTAATAGCACTTTAACACTCATGTCTTCCTTCAAATAATCCTGTTAACTGTAGTTTCTTGAGGATGCTGAGAGTTGCTATTAGTATTATTATTATTTATTAAATTTATATACCACCGTATACCCGCAGGTCTCCGGGCAATTCACAGAACAAAATCACAACAGAAAACATCAACTACACGATCAGAAGCACCCCTTGCAGAGCCACAGTTTCCTGCATCCTTAACAAAACACAGTTCCCAGGATTATTTGAAGAAAGACACAAGTGCTAAAGTGGTATGAAAGTGCCTTAAATGTCTGGTGTGAATGTAACAACACTTGCTTATCAGAGGTGAACCAGAGTTTCTTTCGTATGAGTGACTTTTGTTCCAAATTTATTTCAAATCATTTTATAGTAAAATTTCACAAGCAGGGACAAAAAAAATTCTGTTGCACAAGGCTCAAGGAATTCCATTTGGTCTCTTAAAAATGAATCATAATTGTGTTTCCTAGTTCAAACAAGGAATTAATAATTCATCAGTCAGAAGGCTAAGGATACATGATATTTGATGTCTTAGATGAAACATTCTAAGTAAAATGAGACCCGGAGTCTTGGTTTCTAAGAGGATTCTCTGCAGCAAGCTCTTAATACGCTGCTTTACTCTGTCAAGATTGCTAATACCTCCGGCTGGAGTTCCTGATATGCCTCAAGGTAGATCGCACTTGTTCGCACATAATCAAACACACCGGGCATCATAATGAGTGTATGAAAGATTGACATCCGTAATGTGCCCCCTGCGAAACGTTCCTCCGACGGCTGATTATTCTGGGAGCCCAGGCTTCCCAGTCATTGTTAATGATGTCAGTTGCCACTGTGGGGTGCCTTAGGCATTCTTCCACAAGGTCGCAAAAGGAACTTTTCTTTCCCACATCCATGTTTATGGCTGACTTTAAGCACGAATACAATTACATCTGCTCAGTATGCTTGTTCCTTCTCAGAAGTTTGCTAATAAAAAAGCCAATCACTATTAAAATCAGAGGGGTGGGGGTGGGGACTCTGTAAGTGGCTGGGAGTATTGGCCCACCGGAAGCCACAGCAGGATCATATCTCTGTGTTTAAGGCTAAATACTATTCTCAACCCACATTTCAATCCTTAGCTGTTTTGCAGAAATTATATATGTTTGATCACCATGGGGTGACTCGAAGCCCAGTAGTGTTAAGGAACATGTGGAGGTGCTTGAAGATTGGATGTAAACACTGTGAAAAGAAACTCAACACTTATCTTGCAGGATGGTTGGGAGAGGAAAAAGGTAATCTGATAAAAAAAGATCAAATCTTTACGATACTTGTGTTTCACTACCAGCTGTATTGCTGTTCTACCCTTCGGAGAAATAGCTAAATTTACTTTCTAGTTTGTAGGCATACTATGATCTGAACAAATCATACTTTGTTGCACTCAGACTATGTCTTGCCAATAAGTCATTGGAAAAAAAACCCACTCCTATTTTGTGGGGATGGAGGACCTGCAAGCTTCTGTTGGGTCCCTCACAGCTCCATTGGGTTAATATACATCATTTATTGTCTCCAAAATACCATGGATCCTATTCCAGTCTTCTTAGGGAGGGAGAGTGATGGTTTCTAGTAGGACCACTCTTTTTTCTGTGGTACACTATGTCCATCAGAATGTCTATCAGAAGGGGTTTGGGTGTGTGTGATAGAGACAACCATCCCATTGGAACTGAGAGGGAGTTTTGGTAATTCAACACAACAGACACCATGCACCTGTGTCTATCAAAATACTCCAAAAGAACCACCAATTTTTGCAACCTATTAATGGGAGCGCAAAAGTGAGAGGTCATTTTCACTCATTCCTTTATTGTGAAAGAGTCAAGGGGAGTGTCAAACAGTCAATTCTCCTTTGTATGTTTGTGGCTTTCAATACCATTGAACATGCTATCTAGATTGGTCATCTTTGAAGGTCAGTCCTATTGCTACCTAAAGTGTTGTTTCAAGACAGTAAAACTGGGACACTGTACCTCAGCCCCATGGCATTGTGTCTCCAGTGCTATTATTTAGCATCTCTGTGAAGCTGCTGTAGGATGCGGGTGGCGCTGTGGTCTAAACCACAGAGCCTGGGGCTTGCTGATCAGAAGGTCGGCGGTTCGAATCCCCATGACGGGGTGAGCTCCCGTTGCTCGGTCCCAGCTCCTGCCCACCTAGCAATTTGAAAGCACATCAAAGTGCAAGTAGGTAAATAGGTAACATTCCGGTGGGAAGGTGAATGGCATTTCTGTGCGCTGCTCTGGTTCAGCAGAAGCGGCTTAGTCATGCTGGCCAAATGACCCGGAAGCTGTCTGCGGACAAACGCCGGCTCCCTCAGCCAGTAAAGCGAGATGAGAGTGCAACCCCAGAGTCGTCCCCAGAGTCGTCCACAACTGGACCTAATGGTCAGGGGTACCTTTACCTTTATGAAGCCATTGCTTCTGCAATGAAGATTTAAAATATATAAATATCTTAAATAAATAAAGTACACATCCCTTGCACATCCTCTGTCACTAATTCTGTGAAGCCTCTGAACTGTCCTTAGTCAATAAGGGTAAAGGTTGAAAATTATTACTTCACATTTTTACTCTGCCTTATAACAACTCATGCTGATTATGCCTGCACAGATTTGCTCCTAATCACAGACTTTCCTGATTACAGGTGTATCTCATAGCAATTTAATCACAGAATCATCTTGAAATGTGTTATCAACATATGATGTACAAACAACAATCAAATGGCAATGGACATCTGTGCAAAACTATGTATTTTCAATGGCATTAAAAATCTTACAAACCTGAGGGTCTCTGTCATATTACTTGAAGGGTTACAGTTTCAGTAGAGCATATTATTCCCAGAAGTTAATACAGATTTTGCATGCAACTGCATGCTCTGGTCACCAAAGCAGCATAGGTTGGTGGGCTAGTTAAGCCCATGACCATCTCCATTCCTTTTAAGTTCTGGCCCCCACCCAGTTGTCACTGGTTTGCAATGCAGTCCTGATGTCAGTTGTGCAGGACTGAATAAGAAGTGTCTGCAAATTGGCTTCTGCAAGCAAGTAGGTGTGGGAGATGGAAGGGTTGTAAGATGAACAGCTGAACCCTCATAGGCACCTTGGAGGTGCATTCAAAGGCAAGCCCCTCCAGACTGTATGACCCGTAGGCTGGATACAGAATACCCTTGGTGTTCCCCAGTCCCATCCATCAAGAGGTGGGTGGGTGGCACAGGGAAGTCACATTACTCACTGCTTAATTGTGGCTTCTAAGCAGTTTACAAGGATAGAATCAATTTCCAAAAATATATAAACACACATAATTGAAATACACAGTAAAACATCACAATAACCCCCTGTAATTGATATGTGCAAAACAACAATTCCTTTAAATTAAACTATAGTGGTGAAGATTAATCTCTCCATCCCTCCTGCTGCAGGCCGTGGCAAGAGCTTGCTCTAGAAACTGCTATTTACATTAAGAAAAACAAACAAAAACTTTAATTCAGACAATTAGTTTCCTGTCTAGTCTAACTCACCTGTAACTATGAATAAAATCAGGGTGCACATTCAATTGATTTGAACAAGTCCAGGATATGCCTATTTGTTTTCTTCTAGACTGAGACCACTGTGTTGCATTTTTCGCACTGTGTTTTTGTGTTTTATAGCCTACAAGGTATGTTTTCACACAAATAACAACTAGGAGAGACAAATCAGACATTTTAATTCACAAACACAGGCTTTCTGTTCACACCATTTGTGGAGCAGAAGTGAGTGGCAATGGGGGTGGCAGTGGGGTGGGGTGGGGAGAGAGAGAGAGACAGCATTTCTGTGTATGTTGATGTCCATAATATGCACAGCTCCTGGACAAGCCATACACATGATAGATGGGCTGTCAGTTGTTTGTTTTCCTTTCAGTATGGCCCATGCTGTTCTACAGGTCAGACTCAGCCAGAGGGTCTAAAAGGCAGTTCTGATCAATTTCAGGTTCAGTGCTTTGAAAGGAATGTTTTTATTTTATTTTAACTCATGAGGCGTCCTCTCTGCAAAGCATTCAAAGTGAGTTCCTTTCCCAAGCAGAATAACATCAAATGCCTTAACAATAACCAATGGCTAAAATCTCTAGATTAAAACCTGCAGTTTTCCTGAGTTTATATCCAACGTTAATAATCAATGCTTCTCAGCGTTATAAACAAATTATCAAAGCAAAATTGAGAGTAAGGATGAATTCCTCCATCTTCAGAAGAACAAAGACTCTGGTGGTGACTGGTTTGAATGGTCTGGTCTGTGGGATTTGCAGTTTTGTGGCCTCAAGTTGTGGATGAAGTTCTTAAAGTTGTCCACCTCACTATGTGTGTTTTTGACACTTGCCCATCATGGCTAATTAAAGGTCTCTGAGAGAATTGACTAGAGGGGCTCCCAGGGACAAGGAAAGGGAGGCAAGTTTCCAAAAAACATATTAATGCTTTCCCTGGAATGCAAACCCTGATGTGTGTGAAAGGAAAATAGAAGAGAAGGAATGCTAACTGCAGCTAATTTGGAATACAGCATAGAATATCAGCATTATGACTGAATTTTACATTCTACAGGATTGTTTTATACTAGGTCAGATTATTTGTCCAGCTAAAACTAATACCATCTACTCTGACTGGCATCTGCTCTCCAGTGATTCAGAAAGATAAATGTCTTTGTCACAACCTGTTACCTGCTTTTTTAAAATCTGGAGATACTAGAGATTGTATCTGAGACCACAAAAGCACACATTGCAACATAGAACAATGGCCCCTTCCTTGAGATCTCCTTTGAACATCACTCACCTATTACAGATTCCATGAGGCTCTTCTTTACCAGCTACAAGGAACCAGACCTGCACTAGCTTCTGAAGATGTTAATTGAATCTTACAGCTCCAAAAACAAAATAATAAAATACCCTTTAAATGATTTATACACAGTGCACTAACACTTTTGAAAAATGTATTTTTCTACCATTGGTTGATAGATTGGAGGTGCAACAAAAACCTTTCTTTAAAGCCTGGGGAGGCTGGTGAAAGTACATTGACTATCCCTGTTTTACAACTTCCCATCAAGTGCATTTTGTGTAAACACGGCAACTCCTACTGAATATTTCAGAGATTCTTTACTCATTCCCCCTCCACCCCCCCCCAAAAAAAACACCGTCCACAAACCTCACCCTTTCACAGAGGGAGAAAGTCTTGGGATAACTGGGTTGTTGTGGTGGTGGAGGATGATTTCATCCCAACCTAAATGCCCACTTCTCATCCACCATGATGAGAAGAATAATAATCATGAATTCTATGTTCATCCTGTCTCTTCAAAAAAGACCTGGGAATATTTTACATAAATCCGAAGCATAGTTCTTCAAGGGCAAATGGCAACAGCCATTCCTAAATTAGTCTCTAATGACTGCAGAGCCTGCATGTTCAGAAGGTAGGAGTTCAATATGTGTGTGAGGGCAGGGAGGAGGGGGGAGAGGACACCAAGTTAATTTTGTCAAATGAGATCAGAAGAAAAAAAATATCCTTCTCCTTTCCACTTTCAACCAAGGTTTTTTTTTAAAAAAAATCACACCTGTAGTTTGCATATTGAGATCACACAGAAACCTTATATTAAAGGAATGTGGAAGAAACAATAAAAGCCTGAAAATTCATGTAGAAGGATCAATGATGCCAGATGTCCTCCAGTGTTGTACCTGTTCACAACAGGGTGCAAAAAGAAAGTCATTAAGGCAGCACCATGTTGTGCCTTGTTGATTAGAGGACATCTGGAACTTTCCCCTTATTTAATCCAAAGGGAATACAATTTTTTTGCTCCTGTAAAAATCTTTTCCATTCAAAGTTTTGTCTTTATAACAAATTATTTCCTCCTTCCTGGGCAGGTGGGAAAGCAAGAAGAAAAAAATGAGTGGCATTCTCAACTTGATCCTTTAATTTGTACTTTAACAGGAAACTCTTGCATTCGCACTTCCTTAAACAGTATGGGAACCAAAATGAGACCTCTGAAATTCACAGGTCTCTAAATTCTGTAGTGCAGTTTCCCAACCAATTAATGTATACAAAAATGCATATATTAAGGGAATGTGTGCACCAAAAAGCTCTGACTGACTGACACTCCAACTTTGGAAACTGCAACTACAATGGTACCTTGGGTAAGAACTTAATTAGTTCTGGAGGTCCGTTCTTAACCTGAAACTGTTCTTAACCTGAGGTACCACTTTAGCTAATGGGGCCTCCCACTGCTGCTGCGCTGCCACCACACGATTTCTGTTCTCATCCTGAAGTAAAGTTCTTAACCCAAGGTACTATTTCTGAGTTAGCGGAGTCTGTAACCTGAAGCATCTGTAACCTGAAGTGCCTGTAGCCTGAGGTACCACTGTACTGCTGAAAGGGTCGGAGACTAGGTTGATGTTAACCCATAAAGATCTGCTGCCCAGAATGTTTAGAGACTAGTGGGGTTGTATGTATAGTGGTACCTCTGGTTACGAACTTAATTCATTCCAGAGGTCCGTTCTTTACCTGAAAACATTATTAACCTGAGGTACCACTTTAGCTAATGGAGACTCCTGCCGTCACATGATTTCTGTTCTCATCCTGAGGTAAAGTTTGTAACCTGAGGTACTACTTTTGGGTTAGCGGAGTCTGTAACCCGAAGGGTTTGTAAACTGAGGTACCACTGTATGAGTGTTTGCTGTGGGGTCAATATTTAATTTAATAAGATGTAATCTGAAATGTATACATTATTATTAGGAATTTTTTTATTGTTAGTGTCAGCATCGCCCTTGAGCCAGTGCCACCAACTGGACTCACACACTTCAGCCCCGACTGGGCTAGGCGAGCTGGGTAGCACTTCCAGAGACCAACTTCTGCACAGGAATAGGTCAAAGTGCTGTGGACTCACAGCTTAGAGTTGTGAGCACCGGATTCACTCCAGCAAGAAGACAGTCGTCACACAGCAGAGTATAGCAGAGTATAGAAGAGCATAAACGACCCGGAGAGCAGCTCTGTAGAATATCTTCTTTTATTCTATCTACAACTATAATACACAACTATGTACAGAGCTAAATGAGGTCTAAGCGAAAATGCTGAACTGCACTGAGTGTCTGCAGCTGCTCTTAGCAGCAACCTTATCTATACACACGATCTCTCTCTAACACTCAGTCTCTCTCTCTCTCTCTCTTTGATGTGAGGCTGGAGTGGAATAAGTAGATAGCAGAAACTGCCCCCTCCTCTCTCGAGAATCAGCAGAGAACATCAGCAGATTACTGGATATGGGAGGGGTGAAATCTCCTCAGTTAGACCTTATTATTATAAATTAGGAGGGGATTGTTTTGTTTTATTCTATATTTTTGAGGCGTTCTTGTTTATGACTATTTAAATAAGATATCTTTGGTAACTGTTAAAGTCAATTATGTTAATTGTTTGATGTTGTAAGCCACTTGAGCAAAGGTTTTTTTAAAAAACAAACAAACAAACAAACAAACAACGTTTAAAGGTCCCCTGCATGGAAATCCCTGGATATATCTTCTATGATTCTATGCTCTTCCTATAGTTTTCCATGTTTAATCCACTCTATAGGGGTCCACTCTATGCCTGTCAATTTAATCTACTTCTGAAAACAGAGGAATTTAGTGACATTTTTAGATTTCCCATCACCATGAATGAGAGGCAAATAGAGCTTATTTTTAAACCGATCTAATTTGGTCCAGAATAATACATGGAATTGAAAAGGAACAGGGCAGCTCTGAAATTTATCAGGCTGCTTCCCAAAGCTGCAGATGCAAATCAAATCTTGTGGACTCTGCACACCAATCTCTCTCTCTCTCTCTCTCTCTCTCTCACACACACACACACACACACACACACACACACACAAAATATTTTACAGGAAGAAAATGAAGGAGTCTTTTCATCACCCAAATGCCTACATCTACTTTTTTAACAGCACAAATACTGACATCAATGGGATTTTGTTCTGCTTATTGTGCTAATGCTCTGGGTCCACAAGGCATAAAAGGCCAAGAATTATTTGCTGTTTAATGCCTACCATTCTGGAAATTTTCTCCGCACTTGACACACTGTGAATCATGAAGGAAAGGGCACAAAGTTCCTGCTGGAGAGGACTTGTTATGTGATTCCTGTGTTGAAAATGAGTGGTTGACATCTGTGTTTTATACTTTCCTGGAAAGTTTGATAAACAGCTAACAACAGAGAACAGCAATATGTTCATTGCAGTCCTGCAAAGAAAAGGCTTAGATAGGGAAATGCAAAGGAATATTATACATTTCATGATTGCATCAGAAGTCAAATAGTAAACTTTTTTGAAAAAAAAATAGGGAGGACTGTTTTGCAATGCACTATATATGGCTATTTATTTATTTTTGTTACCTAGTTATTTATGATCTTTACTTATCTACAAGTATGTATAGGCCACTTAATATTTTAAAATCTCTTAAGTGGTAAAATTTATATTTAATTTCATTTGGTAAGATGGTTCATTTGCTAATCTTTGCCACTAACTTGCATGAGGAAAAACACAGTTCCGTATATTATATCAGGGCAACGCCAAACTTCCCTTCTTCTGCAATTTACAGCCACCCAACCAGCCCATTATAATTATAGCCATTTTGCTAATAAAAAATAAATATGACATTTAATTAGGCCTTTATATTACTTCTAAGCAATGGCTGTTGTATATTTACCAGCAAACCTATGGTTGTTTCCTTTATATACAATTGTTCTATTATTATTTTTGTCATAGAGCCTTTGTATTGTGTACAAAGCTACAAATATATCCACTGCAAAAGGTTAACATCTTCATAGCGAGGGGGGGGGAGTGCACTGCAATTTACACTCAGGGATCACACAGTTCTTTTGCGAACTTTAGTCTTAATTCTGCCCTTACACATCTGGGAGCAACTTTATTTGATTAATGGATGCTTCACCTGCATAATAGGAACCCTGTTCAGTGGATTAGAACACCTCAAATACAATCTAGGGCAAAAGGGCAATATATCCTGCACATAAAGAAGTTGTTGAATGAAAACCACAGGAAATTTCTGCCACCAAAAGGTTTTGAAATCTACATGAGAAGAATTCCTGAAGAATCATGAGGGGAAATACCAAGACCCATGAACTAGGACAAGTGTGAGGAACCATCTCCCACTGAAGGGCCACATTCCCTTGTGGTCAACCTTTCAAAGGCCACATGCCAATAGTGAGACGTGGGTGGAGTAACATGCAAAATTTACCTTAGGCTAGTTTCTACACCCACTTGCAGTTCCTCTCTTATTTTCCATCCAGATGAACAACAGGCATTTTCAGAGTTCAAGGATACATTCCAGCCATGCCATGCATAAACTCTCAGGGTGTTAATCAGGGCCCATGAGAATGTGTGGCCTGGAGAGAAGATGTGTGACGGGTTAGGGTTCAAATGGCCAGACAAAGAGGTGTGGAGGGTCACCTGAGGTCCCACCACAAACTGGAATCACCTCTTAAAAGGCTGAAAACAACAATGTGCAATCTGTTTCAACCATAACTTCTTTCCCCATAACTTCTTGTACATTTCATAGATCTTCTTTCCAAGTATTGGTTCCTCCATTTCTTTGAGTTTTCCCAAAAGCAGAAATGATGAGAATGAAGGCTACCTGTAAACTCTATGCCTAGAGGCTTCTTAGCAACAAGTGATTGTGCCTAGGATACAGTCTGCTTGGGCATAAAAACAAAAGCCTTCCCTTTGAGGATTTAGCTCCATAATACTTTCCATTGTTCTAAAGCAGCATTTGGGGAATTGAATTCCGTTATTTTCCGTTATTGTGTGCATAGAGTTTTGCAAGACCAATCCACAGTGACATTAAAATGGCACTCTCATTGACATCTCATCCACTCTGGCACTTGCACTGACGACATAATGACTCCTATGGGGCTGTTATCATGTCAATGGAAGTATGTGAGACACTTCACTGACATCGTAACAGTTCCAATGCTTGCCTTGCAATGGTAATGACTCCTTTGGGAGTGCTACCACATGACTGGTATATGAGATGCTGTCACTGATACTGTGGCAGCATTTACACCAATATATTCAGCTAAGTAATGAAGATCTCATGGTTTTAATATAAAATTGGTGGCTTAGACATATGAAAATAGGAAATGGTCAATCCTCCCACTGAATGATAAAACACTGCACAACAATACCTTTTTCTTTATCTTGTTCCGGACCTCACAAGAGATTTGTGTGTTCCTGCTTCAAGAGAGTAAGGATAAGTAAAATGGTCTATTTTAATCCATTTCACTTCCTTTTGTGTTCAAGCATCCCAAGCTCATCCTATTTCTGCCCCTTCAGTGCAGTTTCAGTACACAACACAACCTGTCTCTCAGTATTTATTATCATTGTTTATGGAATCTTAGGCCCCATCTCCACTTTCCATTTAAAGCAGTATCATACCACTTTAAACAGTCGTGGCTTCCCAAAAGAATCCTAAGAACTGTAGTTTTAACAGTTGAGAGCTGTTAGGAGACCCTCTTCCCCTCACAGAGCTGTTATTTCCAAAGTTGTTTAACAATCAATCTCTCTTCCCAGAGAACTCTGGGAATTGCAGCTCTGTGAGGGGAAGAGGGGTCTCCTAACAATTCTCAGTGCCCTTAACAAATTATACTTCTCAGGATGCTTTGAAAGAAGCCATGACTGTGTTAAATGTACAGTACAGATGGTTTCCTAACTACCTGACCGCATGTATGCAGACAAAAACCTTATATATTCTAAGGCAACACCAGATTTTAGCATTTTGGAAATAAAAGGCAAACTTAAAAAAAGAAAAAAGTCACCATTGCTTAATTCAATGCCCTTTTGATTTAATCTTTCTCTCCAATGGATTCCCTGCTTACTGTTCTTGGAGATATTATAAATGAATGTGTATTTTGAGATTTAAGAGGATTTCCCCACACCCCAAGAAAGTTTATAATCTTTTTATAAGAACGAATTGAAGTATGGAAAAAGCTTTGTGTCGTCCCCCCCTACAGTTAATTAATTTTTCAAGGCTTACTGTAATGCAATTCTTTTTGGCCATAGCCTTTAATTAACTGGTTTATTTGAGGTTTCAATATTGTGGTGACAAGTTTTGGGTATCCATAAATACCATTTAACTATCCCACCACTTTACATGTGTAGTACAAAGTATCCAACAAGTTCCATATGGCACAAACATATCTTCCGGAATGTTCTCATCCACTTGAGGGTGTTTTTGTTTTTGTTGTTTTTGAGGGTTGGAGATGAATAGCAGATGAGCTGGAGAGGAGGTCAAATAATGACTCTTCATGTGGCTCCTGCATCTCAGCAGTAGATTCCATCTATCTTATAAGGTAATTAAGGGCATCAGAAGCCACTTTGTGGATCATAAATATGGGAGGTATCAAATAAAAGTGGTGTTCTGCAGAACTGCTCAGCGTGTTCTCAGTTTCCACTTACACATCTGTCTCCAGGTGTTAGAATGGCTTTATTACTGTATTACATTTATATCCCACTTTTTATATCTTTCAGGGAGCTCAATGTGGTGTACATCAGCTATATTCAATCTTTTCAGAACCAGGACCCAGCTTCAGACCAAACATGCATTTGGGGACCCATTTCTTAATCATTTCCTATATATGTGCATGGTGGTAGTGCTTCTGTTGTGACTCACTTTGGATCAGGCTGTGACATACTAATGGGTCCTGGCCTACCAGTTGAACATCAGTGATACATGGTTTCCCTCCTCACCACTTCATCCTCACCACAGCCTGTGTAGTAGGTTAGACTGAGAGACAGTGAGCAACCCAAGATCACTCAGGGAGCTTTCTGGCCAAGTGCAGATTTGAACCACTCCACACACATTACTAATCTCCTCTCATCCCTAGGGAGAAGATGGCAGGGGCTGCCCTTTTGGGTATCCTGAGCTCTGCATCTGCCCAGCAATGCCCCCTTTCCCCCACAACCAGTGGGTAATATTGATTTAATCCCCCCCCCCATCTTGTTTGCAATGCAGATATTGACTCCTGCCTTGTTCCTGATGTAGATCTTTATTCCCTCATTGTTCCCGATGTAGATCTCCACTCAACTCTTCTTCCCTGGTGGAGGGGAGACACCATTGTGTGGTTTGCCTCAGGTGTCAAAATGTCTTGGACCAATCCTGAGTCAGGTTCCTCTTCCTCAAATGATGGAGGTGAGGACCCCGGACCTGAAGAGCATACAGGACCAGTCCTAGAGCACTGCTATCTAATGAACTTGTGCGACCAGTGTTCCCCTCTGCAGGCCATGTATGTGGCACTGCTGTTTAAGGAATATTTGATATCATTTTATATAAACAACTTAAAGCCTTTGTCACAGCAGAGGTGACTAGAGAAGCCTGCACCCTTTAAAGAAGAACAGCACATTGCAGTTTAGGTGGTACTCAAAATTAGACTGTACCTGCTGCTAGTATTATGAAAAATACTCTGTTTCAGCTTGTTCTTTGCATTCAGTCTGAACCTTGTGTGCAGCCTGAACCTCACCTTGTCCCACACCCTGGTTGAGCCTTGCTACACAGCAGAGGAGGACAAAAACCCTCTTCACAACATAGAAACATTATGTGCCCTCAAATATCACTACAGTGGTGACTCTGTTGTGATATTACAGGCACCCTGCAGACACTGTCTCCTGTCTAGTTTCCCCATGAAATGAAGTGGTGTGGTTTAATCACTCACAAATTTCATCACAACAGTGGCCTTCCTGGTAACCTGGCAAGAATTCATCTTGTGACCAAGTAAAATATTGTTCAGCAGAAAGCCAGAGATTACATTTTGTTTCCCTTCTCTGAAGTGATAATGGATATGTCATTGCATGTATCGAAAAGCTCATCTGTCCTTGTCACTGTCAGTTTTAGCCTTCAATGATGACACAAAGAAGAAATCAACATGTTTTTGTACTCCTTTTTTAAAAAAAACCCCAAAAAACCCCAAGATCCTTTTCATCTGTGATGTGGACAAGAACTGAACTGGTGTCATTTTGGAAAACAATATTTTTCACCAAGCCCTCCTTCATTTGCTACTTTCCTTTTAATGCCAGAAAATGGTTGGTCCAAGAATTCCAGACCGAAGATGCAGAAACATTCCCCCACTTTGTCTAGGTTTCCACTTGCTACATTATATTGCTATCTTATCTTCAATGTGTTGTTTTTGATGCATGCTAAGATCTTACAAAGGAACAGAGAAAGTTGCTGTATGCTGAGTTCAGACCATTGGTTCATCTCCCTCAGTACTGTCAACAACAGAGGTTCTTGAGGAATTCAGAGAGGCTTCTCTCCCAGCTCTACCTAGAGATGCTGAGGACTAAACCTGGGAACTCCTGCCCACAACACAGAATCTACCACTGAGTCATAGCCCTTCCCCAACATTTCATTGAAATCCTGGTCCCATCAACCCCAGCCAGCCGGGTCAATGGTCAGGAAGGATGTGAGTTGTAGTCCATAGACATCAGAAGGACCACAAGTTTCCAGTCTCTGAGCTGCGGGCTTAACCCTTAGGATTCATGGAAATGATGGCTTTTGAGGATGGACTTGAAGGAAGACAATAGAGAAGACATGGCAACTTGGAGGTAGTCCATGAACAGTTCAGTTCAAACCTGAGCAAGCATACTTAGTAGGTAGGCTAGAGTTAGCATTTTTAGAAGATGTGATGGAATCCTATTGTATCTTTCTGACATCTGATCCCTGCTGGTCTAGAAGGTGCAGCACTGTTTTCCATCCATCTGCAGTGGTAGTGCTGCAATGTTCCAGAGATCAACCATCAGTTAAATTCTCTCTGCTTGCAAGCTACTGAGTGTTTTGTTTAAGACAGATGCCCTGGTCCTGATGATTCAGGGTTGTATCCAATGTAAGTTTTACTCAGAGTAGACCCATTGAAATTAAGGGATATCCCTAACTTAGGTTCAGTGGGTCTACTCTGAGTGAAACCAACACTGGAGACAATTCCCAGTCACAGTCGATATTGGAAGCCTTTTGTTATCATCCGATCACTTAGGATTATGAGACATAGTTTAGCAACATAGAAAGTTACACTGTACCAAGTTAGACTGTTCCTCTAATGCAGTAATATTGACACTGACTGCTTGCTCAGGCTTCAGTCAGGAGACCTTTCCAACTCTACCCAGAGATGTCAGGGATTGAACAAGGGATCTTCTGCAAGCAAAGCATGTACTCTGCCACTGAGCTACAGGTCCTGCCCACAAACCTTTTTATATGCTGATAGAAGAATTCATTTTAGAAATTTTCTGTCTCAAACCAGAAGGCAGGCAGGGTTGAATGCAGGGCAGAGCAGACTCATGGAACAATAATGGGCATGGGGGTTGTGTACTCATCTAGGACAGATATCACATTCCCCCTGAAATGGTTCTTGGCACAAAAGTATGTCCTTATTGATGTCTGAAATCAATCTGTATCCAAACACCCTAAGCCAACTTTTGATTTCAAGATGAAATGGAGTCTTTGCCTCATAATTCAGAATGGCTACATCTCTATGCCATGACCCTGACAGTGCCAACTAATACATGTATAGATGATTCTCACCATAAACATCTCTGGAAATAATAGGAGCAAATTTGTCCACAGTAGGTTAAACCGTAAAATGATTCAGACATTAGCTTGCTTATGACTGTCATCCCTCTATTTGCCAGCACAGCAAAGGAGACACAGTTTTCTCGGCAAAGTTGTGATCTTTTGCCAGCTGGCTGACTGCCCTGATTTAGGGAAATAGTAATGAATGAAACCCAAGTAAATGGCCACCATCTGCATGAAACTCATGAGCTTGTTTGGACAAGGCTCCTGGGTCAGGTAAATGAAATGGACTTTAGTATTGAGATCCACCTGTGAATGGCTAACCCTTTCCTTTGATAAGATGCAGATTTATGCAGTGCAGGTGCAGAAAGCACACAGCATTTAGAACCAAAATAATTATGTTGCTCTTTTAAAGTTGCACACTATATGTATAAATAACCACATGATGCTCATTTTTAAAGGGGCATCAACAGTTGTTGTTTTTTTAAAAAAGCTTTTTAGAAATTGCACACGCAAAAAGGAAACACTGTGAAATAATATTTTAAAAGGGAACTTTCTCCTATGATTATCAGACACACCTTTCTCCACAAAGTGCACATTTGATGTTTCCAAGGATGGACTCTATTCCCTATGAAAAAGGGGAGGTTGGTAGTGGATACTGTTAGGGGTGCCATTTCAGATTTGTAGGAAGGTTTTCCCTTGAATTTCATTTTCTTTTAAAGCGAGATGGGCTACCCTCATGGTCCCTTCCAACTCTATGATTCTATGAAGATATGTTAGCAGGATTTGTGGTGTGTTTTCTTCCTTTCTTAATAAAATATTTACAATAGCCACACAACAGCATTTTCAAAGCAGGCTACTACTCATCCATTTTAAAGCAATTGTAACAAAGATTACTGTACCAAACCATAGTTTGGATAGAACCCATCTCAGTTTAGATTGAATAAAAGAGTCCCAGGAAGCATGTTGTACATCTATGAATTTCCTGTGTAATGTTGCAGGGTTTAACATAATGTGGGTAGTCTATGCAAATAGAGATTCGTTAGATCATCCAGACCAATATTTAGAATACAAGGGTGGGATGAATGCAGTCAAGAGAGTGGGGGCAGGGCCATCAAATATAGCCTCACTCTTCCCCTCACATAATCAAAAGCAACTGGGGATCAGCTGAAGTAGGTTGATAGAGACGCAACAGGAGCAGCATAGAAAAATGAAGAAAAACCACTGGCACTTTAAAAACAAACAAACCTTAGGTCACTTCCAGATGAGTTGTTTTATTGAGCAGTCAACTGGATTTGCTTGCAGAAAGTTTGCATGAAGGTTATACGATCATTTATTGGGCATTCCTGCTGATTTGTTTATGGGGAGGTTATACAATGTCATATCAAGCAATTGCAGTGCATTTCCTGCAAGTTTCCTTACCTTACCACAAAAAGACAGAGTGTTTTTGGAAACAGGTTTGTTGTGCAGGAGCACCAAATCCAATTCAATTGGCTGAATTAAGCCCTTCAGGCCTCTCTATTTCACCCCTGCTACACACTTTTGCCTGGCTACAATTTGTCACTGACCTGTGGTGATGTCTCTTGCTTACATGGAAGGAGGATGGAGAGAGATGTGGTATGAGTATGTGAATGTGTGTTTGTGTGTGCTACTAATTTTATTAGTAGTAGAAGGTTTGCACTCCAGGGGGAATTTTTTCCCTTTAGGCTGTTCTTCATGTGATATGCACCCTATGGCAAAAAGAAAACGCTAACAACCCTTGCTCTGCCCACTTTTGCATTTGCCTCTTCCCCTGACTGATATGCATGTCCCAGAAGGTTTCCCATGAAGCAATGTCGCCCTTGGAGGAAAGGCTTTCCTACCCCTGCCCTAGATATTTTTTTTAATGGGGCTGCTAGAGACAGAATCTAGGATTTTTGGCATGCTTTCTTCTTCTTTGGCGATCACTCGTAGCCGAGTAAGATTGTCGTCCATAAACACGGTTTTAACAATGAGTCTGCAAGTGACTGTGGAGGCCAATTCTGGATCCACATGTCCTTCCACAGTGGGGACATTGGTTTCCAGGCGGGGGTTGATCACGTTGTAGATTTGCGTTTCTCCCTTGCGTCCTGAGTTTGAGTGTCTTCAAAGCCCATGACACCTTTGGTATAGGCTGTTCTCCAATTGGAGCGCTCACAGGCAAGTATTTCACAATTGTTGGTGTTTATACTATTATTATTTTTTTAAAAAAATCCCTTAAGACAGTCTTTAAACCTCTTTTGTTGACTACCAGCATTACACTTTTCATTTTTAAGTTTGGAATAGAGTAGTTGCTTTGGAAGAAGATAATCAGGCATCTGCACAACATGACCAGTCCAACAAAGTTAATGTTGAAGAATCATTGTTCAACACTGTTGTACCACTGGGTTGTTTGTAGGTAGAATAAGATAAATGTTACACAAGCAACATGCAGGTTTCCAACTGTTCTAGAAGCAAATATATGAATTGCTGCACCAAAAAAGCCACCTGTTGGGTTACATATTTCCAAAGGGGAAGGGAGCAAGGTAAGATAGACTCTATGGAAGTTCATGCCACAATATTTCTGAGTTTCTAATGACCAACAAGGCAGTCTCCCCTATATGTGTTGATCTTCAGAGCAGGTGCTTATCTGGTCAGTATTAGTTCTAGGCCCCTGATGGGCCCACCATTTCCTTGCCTTGCATATTAGCAGAAACAAGATGTAAGTGGAGGCCTCTGTGTCTCAGAAGCAGCTATTATTCCACGTGGGATAAAAAGAGCCTCTCGTTGACTGAACCCAACTAGGAGCTTTGCTAAGCTTCTCAGTTTGAAGTCCCTACTTGCAGTTGGCAAGAGTGATTTGAAATCATTCCTTTGGGGGTAACTGGGGTGAGGGATTTGTTTGGGAATCAAGTAGCTGCCCTCTCCAAACGGTATGCTTTCTTTTAAATTCCAGTTGCTATAACAACTGTACAACTGTCCTGTATTCAAACGCGACACGTTTTATTATTAGTAGAAGGTTTGCACTCCAGGAGGAAAGCTGATTTATTTTCCCTGAGGATATTCTCCATGTGACATGCAAAATGTCAAAAGGAGAAGAAATAATGCAAACTGGAACTATAAAGATTGCATTTGAAATAAAATATTGCATGATGGGGAGTCAGTACTTTCTGTATCCAGCACTGCTAATAAAAGGCAACATAGTTCCATCAGAGATGCAACAATAACTGAGAGTGCATGAGTTTATCTGTTAAATCAGAGGTAGCCCAGCCTTTTTGGTTTGAGGGATGCATTCAGGCTTAGGTAACCTTCTAACAATTGGTGGTTGTGGATGTGGCCACTACATGCATGCATGCACACACGCACACACACACACACACACAGAGAGAGAGAGAGAGAGAGAGAGAAGCACACAGAACCCCTCCTCAGCTGAATGGTGCAGATCAGTTAGAGAGGAAGTTGTTGCCCACTCTCTCCCAATCAAATGAACAATCTGATGACCAAGGAGGGCACCATTTGCATCCCTATCAGGGTGTTGGGCTCTGCCCTCCACAACACTGTATCTATACCAACTTAGATAGATTTGAAAGTAAATTGAACAAAATTATGGAGGACAAGGCTACAATGGATATTAGTTGTGATGCCTCCAGTCCAATGCCAGGTACCAGAACTCTGATTACCAAGTGCTAAGAAACATCAGCCTGAGAGAGCTACTATGCTCATAACTTAGTGAGCTTCCCAGTCTTCTTATTCCCATAGTGGTCTTCTTATTGGCCACTATGGGGGGGAATCTGATTTTTCCCCCTGCACCTTTCCCCCTTTAATGTGAAAATGGAACATAACTGACCTACGAATGGACACTTGAGAAACTGGCATGTACTGGAAGCAGTCTGATCTGTCTAGCCCTAGATTATATAGGCCCTTGGTCTAATACAGATTGGCTCCTATGTTTTAATATACTTTTGGTTTGGATTTGGGCTTAAGAAGCTCTAAACAACTTGGAATCATCAGTTTGGCCAAAGAAATACATTTTAGCCACATCAACCTGCATTCAGGTCAATGAGGGAGCTTGCTGTTGCGCCCCCTCAAAAAAATGTGCCTAGGGCCACAGCTTCCCCTGCCCGCCTGCCCCCACACTATGCCACTGCTCTCCATACTAACTCAGAGCAAGACTTTTAGTATAGCTGCCCCTGATCTGTGGAACAGTATTCCTGTGAAGATATGACAAACATTCAATATCTGCACTTTTTGGAAACAAATGAATACATTTTTGATCCAACTTCCTTTCCCTACTGGATAAATAAGTCTCTGCCATTGGTAGCTTAGTAGAATTATAGAATCATAGAATTTCAGAACTGGAAGGGACCCTGAGGATCATCTAGTCCAACCCCTGCAATGCAGGAATATGCAGCAGTCCCATACGGAGATCGAACCTGAGACCTTGACATTATCAGCACCATGCTCTCACCAACTGAGCTATGCATGTCCATGTTTCATTGGTTTTAATTTATTTGCTATTATTTACTGTGATCCCTCCAATTCCGGAATCTCAATTAAAACATCCATGACAGATGGCCATCCAAACTTTGCTTAAAAATCCCCACAACCTCCTGAGGGAGTCTGTTCCAATGCCAAACAGCTCTTACTTTCAGAAAGTTATTCCCGATGTTTAGTCAGAATTTCCATACTAGACAAAAGTATTGACTGTCACACTGAACAGAAACTGGCAAGAAAATGCAACCTTAGTTGTGGACATCATTCCCCCCCCCCCCTTTTTATCACATATTTACTTTATTAATCTTTTACAAAGTCACCATGGTGAGAAGTGTTTCTTTTAACCTCAAAAAAGATTAAGATAAATTCAAGAGTGGGGGATGGGTTATTGAATACCTTGGGAAACAGAGAAGCTCTACAAGTAAACAGTTTGAGATATTTATCCTTTAATGTGCTCTTGTACAGAAAAATTGTGTCCTTGGACTAAGGTTGTGAAATGATACCATTAAGCAGCCCAAGGTAAACCTACTCAAAAAAAGTCATTTATTTTCACTGACCTGGCTGGTCAAGTGAATTGAAGTTCAGTGCTATAGAATCAAGCAAAGCTGTTATGTCCATAATTGGTATATCTAGGGGACTGAAGGAATGATTTGGAGTTGAGAAGAGTTTTTGCTATACCTTATGAGAGACCTAGGAGTCAACTAGTAGATCTATTGTCAATTTTAAATTATTATTATATAGGTCCCATGCTTCCTAAAGAGCACTGGTATCTGTTAATATGCCTTCATTAATCTCACTGTGAAGGACAGGGAGTTGGGAGATGAACAAGGGAATTTCGTATGAACTTGTCAATGTCTGAGTCAACCGACCTACATTATGACTAGGGGTGGGAGATAAATTAGATATGTTAGGATTTAAATGTGAAGCTCAATGATTCATAAATCCCAAAAAATACATGAGCTGAAACACAGCTATTGTTTGAAATTTGCACAGTTCTTCAACCAAGTAATGCATACAAAAGTGTGCGCATTGGGGTAAATGTGAGTAAAAATGCAAATATTAGTGAAAATAGTAAATTATATTATGGGAAATGTTTTGCAAAATAATGTGCATATCAAGAAAAATCACTTGCAACAAATGTGTATAGCTAACCAGACACTGAAATGCTGATGAACTTTCATGAAGACTTAACAAAAGAAATCATAAACAGATGCAGAAATGGGGAGAACTGAATTTAAATACTGAGAGAAACAAAAAATGACAGATTATTTTATCCTTGTTACAGTATGAATAATGCTCTAAAATGGCTATGGCTGTCCACACAGTGCTGAAATGTTATCTATGCCTTCTAGGGATGGGGGGGGGGGCATTTAATTTTGTTTGCATTTTAATGAAAAACTACCTACTTCACACTTCCTGCACAAATATGTGTACTGAAACACAACTATCCTTCCAAATTCACAATTCCCAAATTTTGCAGTGCAAGTCTCCAACCAGTGTACACAATAATGCATAGATTAGTGAAAAGAACATACAAAACGCATTATATTCAGGTGAACTGCTTGCACAAATATGTATACTTGCCAGAGCTATATGCAACAAAATATGTTTATTAGGAGAGACGAAAAACAAAACATGCAATAAAAGGCCGACAAATTTACATGAGGATTTTAAAACAAACAAACCAAATAGGAAATTGCTTTGGAAATGTGGAGAACCGAATTCAAGTTTTGAAAATTTTAGGAACCCAAACTGACATATGCTTCTGTCCCTACTTAGCATTAAGCCTCCATGAAAATAGGTCAGAGGCTTCAGGTTGCCCTTTGATCTTGTAGAATCTGAGTATGGATCTTATCAACAAAACAGAGAATATCAGCAGGCTTGTTGAAACACCAAAGTATATATGTATACACCTCCACAGAAAGGAAGGAAGGAAGGTTGGGAGACCTGAAATAACTCAGTGACTACTGACCGTGATCAGTCAGCACACAATGTTGGCTTGGGTGTTGAGGGGATAGAAAACCATCAGGGGGTGAAATTGGGACAACATGGCCACAGTGGTCCAGGTATTGGTAGCTTCGAGACTGGACTACTGCAATGCAGTCATTGTGGGGCTTTCCTTGTGCCCCACATAGAGCACATGGTTGCCATGGGCTTCTTTGAAAGGAATGGTGGGATATTAAATGCATTTTTTAAAAATGAATGGGAAATTGGGCATCCTGGAATATGGCATAGTTGGCTATCTGAAACTCTGAATAGAAGTACAGTGGTACCTCGGGTTACAGACACTTCAGGTTACAGATGCTTCAGGTTACAGACTCCGCTAACTCAGAAATAGTACCTCAGGTTAAGAACTTTGCTTCAGAATGAGAACAGAAATTGCATGGCGACGTGGCAGCAGCAGGAGGCCCCATTAACTAAAGTGGTACCTCAGGTTAAGAACAGTTTCAGGTTAAGAACGGACCTCCAGAACGAATTAAGTTCTTAACTCAAGGTACCACTGAGCAGTGGTACCTTGGTTCTCAAACTTAATCCTTTCTGGAAGTCCATTCCAAAACCAAAGCAGTCCAAAACCAAGGCAAGCTTTCCCATAGAAAGTAATGCAAAACAGATTCATCTTTAAAAACTTTTAAACTTTTAAAAACAACCCCTAAAACAACAATTCAACATGAATTTTACTAACGAGACCATTGTTCCATAAAATGAAAGCAACAATCAATGCACTGTACTACAAAATAAATAAGACAGTATTGTAGATGATAAAAATTAAAAAATAAATAAATTCTTACTAGCACTGATGATAGTCATTGTTTGGGTGGGGGGCTTTTATCCATTTCCGCAGTCACACAATCAATCAATCAATCAGTAGTTGAACTGGGTTCCACACAGTCACAAAAACAAATTAACCGAAAAAGCCTCAAAAACAAAAATGCAAAATAAATAGCAAAAACAAAAGCGCCAAACTTAATCCATTCCGGAAGTCCGTTTGACTTCAGAAATATTCGAAAACCAAGGAGCAGCCTCTGATTGTTGCAGGTGCCCCGGAAACAATAGCTGACAACCACATCCGACATTCAGCTTCTGAAAAACGTTTGAAAACCGGAACACTTATTTCCGGGTTTTTGGCTTTTGGAAACCAAGGTACCACTGTACTCCACACTGCAACATATTTGCACAACTCCCACTTAATCTATAAAAGCTTTAAAAGGCATGCAACTTGCACAGCTTGAGGGTGTACATGTAGGCCTATAGATCATCCGTCTTATATATATAGATGTTTCCATAGCTGGCATAGCTCTTATTTAGTGAAAGTCCTTAAAAGTCCATGGCTTTCCAGGGAAAATGTTGCTGAAATGCTGTTGAGGCTACTTAATGGTGCTTCACCATGTAAGTTTGGAACAGTCTACAGTGTATAAGTGCCATTATTTAAATACAGCATTAAAATGGTCGAAGTACTGTCGACGGAGTAATTTGGACTGTGAAGCTTGAGAGTCAATGTGAGTTTAGGCTAATAAACCCAGTGGAAGCCAGAGGGATTTACAAGAAGTAGGATTATGGCCTTTGCACATGGAAAGCTTTCTCTTTGACGCTAACCAAGGGGAGAACAGTGACATCATCTACTTTGTGCTGGAAAATGTAATTCCAAGCTGAAAAGCACACAAAGCTCAATGGAAATCAGAGGTGGTAGTGACTGAACAAGTATGCATGCTAAATAGAAACTGCTGTTTCATTTGCAATGTAACAAAATTGCAATAATAGGTGAACAGGAGAAATGTTAAAGGAAGAAATGTTTAGACATACCCTGGCAGATTTCTTAAAAAGGAAAACAAATCAGCATACTTTACACCTATGAGCTATTTACATAACTGTCAAATAATGCATAGCAATTGAAATAATCATAGATTTTAACTTACTGGCTGCTGCTTCAGAGGGCAAGATTAGAACTCAAGAGTGGAAATTACAAGGGAAACATTCCTACATCTACTACCCATGATGTTTATGTCCTGCCAACACTGTCAGAGGCAGTATATGCTTCTGAGTACCATTTTCTGGGAACCACAGGAGGAGATAGTGTTGTTGTGAACAGATCCTTCTTGTAAGCTTCCCACAGGATATTGTAGACCACTGTGAGAAGATGCTGGACTAGATGGTCCATTGAGCTAATCCAGAAGCCAGTGGGGTGGGGCTCTGCTGCACAGGTATAAGATTAAAGACAGATAAAATAAAGTACTTCTTCACATAACACATGGTTGAAAGATGGAATTCACTCGCACAAGAAGCAGTGATTTCCATTAACTTGGATGGCTTTAAAAGAAGATCAGAGAAATTAATTAAGATTAAGGCTATCACTGGCTACTAGACATGTTCTACCTCCATTGTTGGAGGCAGTATGCCTCTGAGAGGCAATTTCTGGAAACCACAGGAGGGTATAGTGCTGCTGTTACACTCAGGTTCTGCTTGCAGGCTACCCATAAATATCTGTTCAGTCACTGTGAGAAGAGGATGCTGGACCAATTGGGCCAGAGACCTGATCCAGTAGACTCTTCTTGTGTTCCTAACAGTAAACACTATCAGTGGGAGAAAGAGTCCCAGGAAGTGATTTGCTCTCCTTTGCATAAGATGGTCATCTACTAGGGCTGCTGTAATAGCTTCCTACATTGTAGGAAGCAGGGGGTTGGATTAGATTATCTGAGATATTCCTTACATCTCTTTGGGTTGGGTTCTAACCAGAGTAGACTCGCTGAAATACATGAATCTAAGTTAATGTCCATTAATTTCAATGGGTCTACTTTGGGTCCAACTGACATTGAACACAACCCAATGGTTCTACATCAAAATGTTTCAGTGGCCTCTTAACTTTTGTAAAAAAAAGGGGGGGGTGAATGGAAGGAAGGAAGGAAGATATGTGTCTGTCCCTTAATTCCAGATCCAATGGCATTTGCAAGTCTAATGGTGTATAATTACCGGAAATGATTTGACACTTAAGCTTTGTTCCAATTAACACTAATAGGGTTAACATTCAGTTGACTTCTTTCTTCATTACAAAAGTTTCAAGGTTATCATTAGCAAATTAGCAAATGGCAAAAAGCTTTGTTTCATCACTAAATAAACTTCAAATTGAATTTTCAAAGATACTGCTCAGACAACAGTAGGTTGCTAACATGTTCATTTCTGCCCAACCATGCCTCCTTTTAATCAAACAGCATCAGAAGAGCTGAACTGGGTAAATAATTTCCTATGTGCAATTAGGCTTACAAGGGTCTTGAAATGCAAGTGGGTAAAAGAGGCAAGGAAGGAAAAGAAGACAATAAATATCAGGCACTATTCACATCATGATTTGCAGGCAACAACAAGAAAATCATAGATAAACTAAGGCTAGAGGTGCCACCATTTTTTTTGCCAAAAGTCAAAGCAAATGTTTCTGTCCTGGGCAAAACTGCAGAAGAATTGTCAGTGTTGGCAAAAGGTTTTCAGTCAACTTGTAAAACTTCTCAAGAAGGCTCTACAAATATACTTCAGAAACTAATCTGTTTTGTTTACATAGATGATAGATAAATAGATGCGAGAGAGATGAGACAGAGAGAGAAATATGATAGAGATAGATAGATAGATAGATAGATAGATAGATGATAGATATAGATTGATCGATCCAGAATACATGCACAAACACAAACACAGAATTTCAGAAATACAGTAAACTTTTCATATGTGAAAAACTAAAACTGAATGTGCTTAATAGGGTAAAATATATGAAATGCACATCCTTAAATCCTTAGCCAACCCTTGTGCAAACAAGCTTACGAGAAATAAACCTAATTACTATGTAATTAACTCTAAGCGGCATAAACGGCAGATGCATGATTAGGTAATTATTATCTTTTTTGGTAAATCTCATTGCCAGCAATAGAAGGGTTCAGAATAAAAAGGAAGTCAAAATTAGGAGTTGGTGTTACTTTGGGGTAATATGTGCAGGCATTTAATTGATGTTTAAAAATGGTCTAACTGCTAATTATTATATGATTATTATACAATTATATAGTGCATTGTAGTAATCCAGTCTTGAAGTAACCAGTGCATGAACTACTGTGGCCAGGCTCTCCTGATCCAAGAATGGCCATAGGTGTTGAATCAGTTGCAGTTGGTAATAGGCACTTCTAGCCACTGAAGCAACCTGAGCTTCTGGTGAATTTTTTCATGAGGAATTCCTTTTAAATATTGTTGCATGCCACCCAATCTCTGAGTGGTACAAGATTCCATGGGTTCCAGGTGCTTTGGTTTCCTTGGCATGAGGGACAGCAGAGATTGTGGTATCTTTATGATACATGGTTTATTTACATATATATACATATACAACCTGACCCTACAATAATGGGGGTCACAGCATTATCACCCCAAGAGGGTCTTGCTTCTTCTATAGCCACAACTTAGGCCATTATGGCCCTTACCTGGCTAATTCAACAATTGAATCCTTGATGGATGCAGGAATTAGAAGGGTCTTGGGCACACAGTCTAATCCCCTTCCCTAGACTCACACAACAATATCATACCCTGTAGCACACCATAGCACAAAGACTGTGAAGTTAAAACAGCGTCACCCAATATTACACTCGGGACATGACTCGGTAGGTAAGAGCAGAACCACTGTAAAAGTTTCCCCAATATCCTTCCCATGGGGCTGGTCCAAGAGGATACCATGGTCAATGCTACCAAAAACTGCTGAAAGATCAATAAACAGAAGCAGAGATACACTTCCCTTGTCCAGCTCTTCCTATCCAGCTCATTCATGAGGGCAATCAAAGCCAATTCAGTTCTCAAACTGCTCCTGAACCCAGATTAAAAATGGATCCAGACAGTCTGCATCCCCCGGGAACTCCTGCAACTGTTCAGCCACCATTCTCTACCACCTTATTCACAGGTAATTGTTATAAGTCATAGAGGCTAAGGTGGTCTTCTTCAATATGTTAAAATTAATCCCTATGTATGTTGACATTACACAATACATGCTTACTGTGAGTATTTTAGTCAGTATGTACTATCATATGGATGAAAAACAAACAAACAAACAAAAAACAACCTTGTTATAGGCCCAAACCCAGAAAGGATTTTCATATTGTCTTCATCCATACAAAGGGGCACTGCTAATAAAATAGTAGAATACTAAGAAAATGGGCCAGATCTCATGCTTGCCAGGTAACCATCTCCTTAGTGAATTATTCAGCACTTGGAGCTTGGTCCTTGACTCTCTCTTTTTTCCAGCTGCAGTGGTGAGTTTGAGATTATTCCCACAGAAGCTGACAAATGGATCCTGATCCAAGTAACAGATGTTTCTGTGCCAAGCTGGCAGAGAGAAACAGCTACTATGCCAGTTGATGCTGGCATGAAGTATACATGCTCTCTTCAAGGAATCCCCAGTGATGCAGATGCTCCCATAATATACCTTGCCTCAGAGTTTGTATTACCCAACTATTTAAAGAAAGAAGCTCTCTTTGAAGACCTTTGTGCTTATCTATTTATTTGTAGAAATCACTGCATCCAGGCGCATTATGTAAGTATAGGTGATGGTCTAAAAGGTTTAACGTGCTGAAACAGAAAACAGCACAATGACATACACTGTAGTACCAAATTCTGAAGTTACCTGGTCAGACTTGTGCCACAGATGGTTTATGGATCAGATGCCATTTCTCCCAGAATTCTTCCAACTGTG
Organism: Podarcis pityusensis; assembly: GCF_964106645.2. Classification (NCBI taxonomy): domain Eukaryota; kingdom Metazoa; phylum Chordata; class Lepidosauria; order Squamata; family Lacertidae; genus Podarcis; species Podarcis pityusensis. The sequence goes on from NC_138033.1 coordinate 44,286,031, forward strand.
CCTTCCATTTGTTAATCCAGCCTTGTGAACAGAGGCTATTAGTGTTGGTGGGTCAGGTGTCCAAACTTGAGACATAGGGGCAGCCCCTGGTTTTGTCACAAGTGGTGGTGATGTCATGAGGGAGGGGCCCGGTGGTTTTTCCTCTGTGCTCCCTCCCTGCTGCTCTCTCCTTCTAGTAACTTACCTCCAGCTGAAACCAATTCAAAACATATTACACTACTGGCTTGGGTGAATACAAATGTTCTAAAATCAATTCTGATACGGCCCCATGTTGTGCTGTTCCAGACACTGTGACAAATGCTGACAGCCATGCTCATCTACAATGATACAGTAAATAAGTCCAACTCTCCAGACTCCATTTCCAATCATCCTGGCCAATGACCAAGGATAGGAATAGTTATCTAACAACATCTGGTAGGCCACCTTTCCACATCTCTGAAGTTTAGGATTAAAGGGCAGTATCTAGTGAAATAATTACAATAATGCAAGGATTTCTGTTTCTGCAATAGAAATTCCTCTCCCCATATGTTCCCTGTGCCCACCTCAAATCTTCTCCAGAGGGTTGAACTAAAACCCAGAAGAGAGGATAGGAGAGGAGAGGAGAGAAGAGAAGAGAAGAGAAGAGAAGAGGGGGACATTCTATTGCATAGCCAGAAGTCCTTGCACTAATGGACCTACTTCATTGGGCACTGCCATTGATGACTTGTCTACTGAGATTTATCATAGCCATGATCCTACATAGGTTTTTCAAACTTCAAATATGTAAATATTGCAAATATGGATCTTTGCAGTATCCCAAGAAAGAAGAAATAGGTGCATATGTTTTTGACTCTGGGGCTTTCATCATTCCTTGTTGACTAATATCTCCTACATGGTACACAAACTGATATTTTATCATGAAAAAAAAGAAAAGAAGGAAAAGAGGCAAATTAAAGTTATTCATTAAGGAATAAATTAAACACCAAATAGGGAAAGCCTTTTGTGCTCTATAAACTTTCATGAAATTTAATCAATACACTCAGTAAATGCAAAGGTGAATATCTTTTGCTGTATCTCACTGTCTGAAGTCATATAATTTCTTCTTTTAAATGCAAAATATATGCTTCTGAACATGAGTTAGAATGGCTTTTTAAATGAGTAATAACTTTCTGGAAGAAAAACAGCAAAAAGTCTGTTTTTAACTAAGATTCTAGACCATTTGGAACATAGTCACAGCATGACAAATATTGATTAGAAGTAATGCTTTCTCAAAATGTTGATAACTACCTATTTTAGGAGGATGACCTTTAGCAGCCTGATTATCTTAGAATCTATGTCAACTTTCTGTACGTGAGCAGATATCAAAATGTCATGTATTGCCAATTCTAGATGTATAAGGGAATAAGCTTGAAATGGAGAATAAACACTTATAACCCCAGTAAGCTACTCAGCATGAGACTCCAAGAAAAGAGAACTGAGTTATATTTCAGATAAATTCACTGGTCTGTATATCCATATATTATGGGACATGTAGAATCAAACTATTTGTTGCTTCATGTTTCTAGGAAGTGTAAGGGTTAGAAGAGTTAAAAATACAGCTGCCGGCAGAGAAGATAGTAAGAAACAACATTACATTTCACTTCTTAATGCTACATTGTACATTACCATATTCTATACTACACTAGACTGTAACTAGGGAAAAGTATCTTGATTGTCAGTATGGTTGACAGGCAAAAAGCAAAACAAAATCCCACTTAGCCCTACTGACAGCTCCTAAAGCAGGAGTCAGTGGACCAGTGCGAACATCTGGGGTTTTGAGAAAGTGTCATGGGTTCCAAAAGCAAAATGGCTTCTGTGAGGGGCATGGCATAACTAAAAATGGCTGCCATTGGGATGAGGGGACATGTTCAACAGAAGGAGAGGCCGAGCCAATGCAAACAGGAACTAAAAAGGAAGAATGAACAGTCTCTTGTGCATTGATGTATTTAATGTATGTTTTAATGTATTTCTTTTTTAAATAATATTTATTACTTTTATAGATTACAAAGAGAGAAAAAACAAAAAAGGACCGAAAAAAAGACAAAGAAGGAAAGAAAAAAGAAAAAAACAATACAATACAATATATAAACAATGCAAAACACAACCTAAACTCAAAACTAAACACATTAAACTAAACTAAACAAACCCCACTCCCTAACCTTAACCCTAAATGAAACAAAACAAAAACAATTTAAAAACATGCATCATCTCTTTTCCATACTCTATCTTTCATTCCCTTGTTTCCTCGACCTCCTCTCACCTCCCTTTTTGTATTCCACTTCTATTAATTATTTCAGCAAATCCTTTCCATCTTTCTCCATTTTCTATCATATTGTAAATAACGTATTTTTAAACCTTATTTTCCATTAAAACTAAAATACCTATATATGCTTAACTCCTTATAACATTTCTGCTAAACCCATAAAAAATCATTCCACCATTTTTCTATCACTCATTAATTTTACCATAAGTCTATATATTAACTTTAAATTTTCCAATCTTCTTCCACCATCTCCTCTCCCTGGTTTTGGATTCTGCCAGTCCTTTCCGTCAACTCCTTAAAGTCCATCAACCTGGTGATCTTATGTCCAAGGCTCTTAACTCTTTTCCAAGTCCCTTCTGCAGGTCTTCTTCATTTTCTTTAATGCTAAAGAGCAAATCTCAGGGAAACTCCAACCTGTCAATCCTTTTCTTCCTTCTGAACAGATCAGCCAAATTTCCATAGTTAAAGCTACAGTCCATAAAGTATTTCAGGGCATGTTTCAAGATTCCTCCAAGTCCAAAGGCCCCCAATACTTCAATCTCCTCCAGGCCCGAGTCCATGTCCCAAAAGTCAGTTAATCCCTGCATAGAGGGATCTTTCCAACTTTCCTTCTTTAGTCCAAGCCAGGATCCATTCTGACTTTTCCTAGATTCAATCATAAAAGGCCTCGACTTATAGTTCTCAATTTGCTTCTGTAAAGCCACAGATCTCACTTGTATTACTTTATGTTCAACAACAACAGCATTCTCCTTCTCCTCCTTCTCCTCCACCATTTGTCCTGCCAAAATGGATTCCTGTAACAAGTCCTGAATTATTTCTGTGTTGATGTTCGCTTTTTGACTCAAATTAGTCACTTTCTGTTCCAAATTATCAACTTTAAAAGTCATGTCATCCATCTTCTTGTGAAGCTGTCCCAGCGAACAGCTTATCTTACATAAAACAGTCACAATGGCCTCTCCTGTCAACATTTTTAAATGGTCCAAGGCCACTCTCTGGTTCTCAGAATCCTTATCTGCAGCTGGAAATCCCCCAGTTACACTCCTGTAACAGCTTCAAAAGCTCCCTCTAGAGGGAAACAGTCTCCACTTGTATCAGTTCTTTCAGGCACAACTCAAACATTCAAGATAAATTTTCAGTTACTTTTCCTCTTTTTTAAACGCAGAGGAGGACAATGGAAACAGTATCTTACTCTTATTTAGCTAGCTGTCAAATCCGTTCTGTCAAATGCACTCTCTCCAAACGTCATCTGGCAGCCCGTTCCCAGGTTCAGAGCAGTGGTAATTTGATTTTTCACTCTCTCCTGCAGGCTCACTAGATCCAAAATTCCCCCCTCTTCTCCTGCTTCCAAGGGGGGTTTTGTATTTTAAACTGATGGAAATTTAATCCTTTGCCAAAAGCTTTCAAAGACTTTAATTTGTAACATCTTTGCTTCAGTCTATTTACAAAAACGGAAGGCGGACTTCCTGTTTATGACCTTCCCGCTTCAGTGCCAAATTAAAGTATTTAAAAATCCAATTTTCCAATTTACTCACGAGTAGTTATTTAAAATCCAATTGTCCACAGGAAAAAGTCAGCGCTCTCTGGCAACAGCAATGCGGCTTCACTCCGTGAAAAAAGCAGTCGATTCAAAGCACCGCGCCCCTCACCCCACGTCGCTCCGGATCCCCAAAACCGGGTTTCCCCGCGAGTAGGGGAGGCGCAAAAGGTGCCAGCCGAATCCCAGGTTCACAAGCTTCTCCCGCTTGTGATTTCAATGGGTCTCCACCTTCGCCGTGGCGGTCAGACCCTGTTTTTCACGGAGCAAGTTCCTCCCGAATGGAGGAGCTCCGCCATTGCTGGAGGCGCCAACCCGGAAGTCTCTGTTTTAATGTATTTTTAATCTCTTGTTGGAAGCCGCCTAGAGTGGATGGGGTATAAATAATTAATGAATTAATAATATTAATTGAGGAAATGTATTCTGAAACCTATTGTGGTTGCCATAGTACATAGGTTTTCAAATAGCGGGTCGGCACCCACGAGTAGGTCATGAGTCTACACCAGTGGCTCACTGCAAAGGTGTTGGATTCCAGCTTAGGTTGACCAGACCAAAGAAGTATTTGCATATATGTTCTTGAGATGAGATGCTCATTTTATTAAATTCTATGACTGCAGCAATGTGGCAGGAGAAAAGAATGGGCAAATAATAATAATAATAATAATAATAATAATAATAATAATAATACATATTTTGGGCCAGCCGCATGCTCAAACCTTTGTTCTGCCACGTAGTGGGACTAATTTTCACTTAACAGTAATGCTGAGGCAACACTATGGTTATTGCTCTATGAATTGCCATTACAGGACTAATAAGATGCATTGTTAGCCTTACTGAGTGTAATTTTTAAAAAAAGTTATAGTGGGAGCTTTGGATGATATGGCCCTTCTTTGGCTCAGCCCTTGCAGCAACTGGACCCTGGACACATCTCCATGCAACACCAGGATATGTTCTGTCCCCATCCAGAACTAGATGGAACTCTTTCCTCTTCAAACCTGAGTTGGGCAGATAGAGCAGAACTGGTTACGACTAGGCAAAAAACAGTAACCCTTGAATTCCCAACAAATGTCAGTGGAAATACAATCATTCTGGGAGTGACTTTGAAGTGTCGACCAGACAGCAGACAGGTGTGTCTACCTTGTATTTATGACTTTCAGAGGTGTTACTTACAGGAAATACAAATTGAAGGTGACAGCACAGGCAGAGACTGAGACACCTTAGGAAAAGAAATGACAGCGCTGCCTGCTGAGTTCTTTAATGCCTCTAGTTTAAGAATGTCCCTCTGAACCACTTTCATCTACAATCATCTTCCCTTTTATTCCATGCATTTTGAAATGATCAACAGCTTTCAGAGATTCTCATCCCCTTGATCATGCAGTGGCTCCTCAAATGCAGGGCAGCATCACCTGTGTCTCTCAGATATGAAACTTGCTAGCAGCAATATGTAAAGATTAAACAGGTACATGACTTAATACATTCAGCTCAAACCTTCCAAGGAACAGCACCACTTGCTTAAGCCGTGGTCAAGATGGAATCAGCGCTACAAATTGAATAAATATGCAAGACTTAATAGTCTCAGTCTTACACTGCAATTCATATACAAAGGAATATTGGACACCGACACTATCTAGAGATGATTCCAAATCCCCGGGAAAGAACTTTTTACTCTCAATGTGTGACAGACTATTCAAACTGCAAGCTGTCAAAACCATCTTTTCCATTATTTATCCATGGGAGTGATGCCATAAGGTCAACTGCTATTTTCTGATGTCTTTAGTCCTGGAGGCAAAACTTCAAGATAAGATTCCCTCCCCCACTCCTTTTGAGCAGTAGGTGAGATGATGAAAAGGAGGCTGGTGAGGAGAATGCAAGAAGCATGCTAAAAGGCAGAGAAATGGTTCTACTAGATGCCTGTTTTATTTTGAGGAATAAAATACAACGAAATGGGATAGGCCCAGACAATTAGGATCAGTTCACAACAGTGATATCATCAAAGGCTAGTGAAACATCATCAAATGATAATGCTCCTGGCATGGTATGACTGAAGTCCATATACAAATAAGGGATATACGCAGCAACGTTCATCAAAGCTTTTCTTCAGATAATGAGAAAGAGACTACGTACAAATTTTATAATAATGCAGTATATAAAAAATGCTGTTCCTGCCTTCAGAGGGGGCAGGCTTGCCTCGCCCTCTCCCCACTGGGAGGAAAGGAGACACAAGGTTGTCTCCTCCTCTGGGGATGGCTCTGAGGCCACATGGCTCCTAGAGCAAAATGGAGGGGGTAAATCTGCCTCCTATTTAAGGCTGTTCCATCCTCTCTTTCCCCTTCATTTTTATTTGCAGCATCCTTCCTACTTCCCTCTATAGTGTGGGTTTTGGTTAGTTGCCTTTTTCAGGGCTGAGTAGGATTTTTTTTTTGGGGGGGGGGCCTCCTGACTGGTTATTGAGTACTTCACACTGTCAAACATCTTCTGATTTGATATTATTTGACCATTTCACATTCAGTGTGGGCAGGTAATGAAATGTAATACCTTAATTAGAAATCAGTGCTACTTTAGGCATTATGAGGGGTAAGTATCACCTAGCACTGGGGTTCCCTGGGGGCTTGGCCTGTACATCATGGTCAATGTTGGACAGTGGCTCCAGAAAGTATAGATTAGACTTCACTTACTCAAGGCTCACTTAGCAAGGAGGGAAAATTTTCTCCCCATCCTTGGCCAGGGAGTATACAACCTGCTAGTTCACATGCCCTGGGGTGAGAGATGCTTCATATGTAAGCATTGATCTTTCTGCCCACACATAGTTCTTCAGCTAAGCTCCTCAATTTTGTTATATTTTAATAAATATAATATATTTACCACTTAATGAGGTTTCCTGGGTCTTCTTTCTGGGTGTAAGGGCAATCTCCAAACTGCCAGAGCATCTTACAATCATACTTACCTGCATTTAATGAATAGGAAATATCTTAAACACATTTTGTTAGTGATTTCATGATGTAACTGTTTTTCTTTTATTTATTTATTTTGCCTGTGTCCTCTATGTTGGAAATAAAATATCCTTTATTATTCGATTAGCCTTGAACTCATCCAGATGACCTATTTCTTGAGCTTTCATCCAACATTCAGCAAGGCTTACATGGAGGTTAGAGTATATCTGGTCTTTATTCAGCATTCATTGCTCCCCACATTCTAAATGAAGAATCAATAAACATGATGGGTTGATGGTTATAGTTATAAAAAATATAATAAACTGGAGGATCTGCATTGCAATCGGCCAAATTGATCCAATTAAAGAAATTCTGATAGAATTGTCAGGTGAGTACCAACTCTGATAGGAAAATCCTATCCACACACCAAAATACTAACAGTCTGGAGGTGTCCTTTGAAGCAACATCAGTGAGAAAATGTCCCTCATATCTTCTTTTGAATGTCTGCATTATGTGTGACTGTTTGCACTATGTGTGGATACAGATTATTTTTTATATTTGAGGTATCCACACATAACACTCTTGAAAGGAAAAGAAATAAAAAAGAAAGATAAAAGTCATGAGTCTTCCATAGCCGAGCTTCCCTATATTTTGAGGCTGTCTGCATATGAAAAGAGATAACTCCCCAAACTCAGTGCATTTTTTTATTTACTTGTGTGACATTTCCCAAAATTGAACATGATAGGGCATTAGGGTATGTCAGGTTTATGTGGAAGCGTGGTTCATTTCCATTCAGTGTGCTGATTAAGATCTATCAGAGAGAGACACAAACAAGTGCATTTATTTTTAGACAATAATTTGCTTCTTAGAATCAGCATACATGAAAATATAATGTACGCTAGGACATAAGAAGCAAAACAAAAGACGATTTCCCCCCTCCCTTCTCCCAGTGTGCTGAGAAAGACCAAGATGAGCACTTTTATGAATAATTCTAAAATAAACTTAATTTTGTTTCAAGGCCACAAAGTACAATGCTGTTCTGTTCTCCGTCAATATATGGCAGGGGTGAGGAATGGGTGGCCCTTGAGATGTTGATGGACTACAATGCCCATGTTCCTGTATGATTGGCCATTCTCGCTGATGCTGATGGGAGTAGGAGTCCAACAACCAATGGACCACAGATTTCCCACACTGTTGTAAGGCATATATCCCAACATTTCAGAGGGATGCTATTTTAGGTTTGTGCAGTGGATCTAGATGCATCCTGGATCAAAGTTGGCTGCTTTTGGAAAGATTCCAGGCTTGCCTGAGGTGAAGGGGGATCTCTCCAAGGCACTTCAAACTGAAATGGGACCCTTGTAGTGTTTTGTGACAATTTGGTGATTTGGACATTAAAAACAACAACACTGTAGATAAATGCTTGCTAAAAATGACATTTTCTTCTTGAAACTTACCACAGAACAAAATCCCATGGTGACGAGCTCCTGTGTGTCTGCCAGGTCTAGCTTTAAACAGAGGGAATTATTTTAGCAAGCACCTCCTCTCCCAGTGCTTTGTGCAAGGGATGTTGAACTAAACATATAGCCTTTCTCCCCACTGGCCATGTTGTTTGCTAGTTGTGTCTCAGGAGCTTTATTGGTAAGGAGTCCAACAGGGCACAGGGCAAGGTTAAAAGCTGACCAAACCTCCAGGATATGGGTGATCACCAAAAGTGCCTTATCAGAAAATTTCAGTAATGGAGGTAGAGCATAAGGAATCTGGTGGTCCTTAGGATATATTGAGCCCAAGTTGCTTAGGGCTTTGTGAGACCAAAACCTTGAATGTGGCCCAGAAGCAAATTGGTAACAAATTATTTATCATTGATTATATCTATTATGAACATGGCAAAGTAAGAGCTAAAGAGGGCAAGATCAACACACATGACATACCTTTAGCACTGAGGAAATATGAGTAACTAGGTAAATAATCTTAATCTCATACCATATCCTTCCATTTTCCACATTAAGATACTTATACCTTGGTTTTCGAACAGCTTAGTCCTTGAACGTTTTGGCTCCCAAACGCTGCAAACCTGGAAGTGACTGTTCCGGTTTGCGAACTATTTTTGGAAACTGAACATCCAAAGGGGCTTCCACAGCTTCCGATTGGCTGCCTACAGGAGCTTCCTGCAGCCAATCAGGAGCTGTGCTTTGGTTTCTGAAAGTTTTGGAAGTTGGACGGACTTCTGGAACGGATTCTGTTAGATTTCCAAGGTACGGCTGTATTGAACTGTGGCAGGTGGAGGAAACTATAACCCCTACTAACTTTAACATTATATATATATAATTATATATGCTTTATATATGCTTTCCTTTAACAGAACTGGAACAAATTAGAGCTGGAAGGGCTATCTCCACAAAATAGACAGAGTTAAAGCTTATGTTATCTGTTTCATGCACATATTAAAACACAGAGCAGGGATGACAAAACCTATGGCTCTGCAGATGTTGCCAGACTCCAAATCCCATCAGCCCCATCCGGTATGGCTAATGTTCAGAGATGAGTACTCCCTGAACATCTGGAAGGCCACAGGTTTCTCATCCCTGATGTATATATTGTTGTATGCATTGGCAGGTTAAAGTAAATGTCATATTTTTCTAGCACTTGAGATTTCCCCTTCCTAGCTATCAGCCGCTGAAAGAATTTTGTGCTTTTAAAAGTAAGAATAACAAAAACAGTATTCAATATCAAACTGTGTCCTGCAAGATAAAGTGTCCAGTAATAGGAATGAAGATTAAAGAAACATGTCTGATTGCTTTCTTGGCAATTGCATTGTTTCCTTTTACGGTTTAGAAATTGTCTGGAGATTAGATTTTTCCCTCCTCCTCCTTATTCAGACAGTAGCCTATCGCATATAGCAGGATTCTAATCTCAGGTACATCTTTTCTCTGCCCAGAGTTCTCATTATATACCATAACAAAGCTTTTCACCTGTGCAGTATAAGAAAATATTCAGTCCTTTGAGCTTAAACAAACAGACCATTTAGTGGCATCTGACATGCCATTCATAATCATGAAACAATCGTGTGTGTTTTATGATCAACATGATGATAACATTACATTTCAGACTAACAAAATAAAGGATGAATGATAAAAGAATTATATAAAACATAAAAAATAAAATAATTAATGACAATAGTCTGATGATCAGGCTCTGCGCTGATCCGCTTTTTGAAATGTATATTAAACATTACAAAGGGGGATCTTGACATTGTGTGTTCAATTTTCCAGTTTGCCGGTGGGGGGAGGGGGGGAGTGAACAACATCTAGGGGTCAGTGCTGAGCCCTCTAATTTGTAATCTCATTTCTCAGTGTATTTTATTATTTTTTCTGAGGGGGTGCATTTTATGAGTTTATTGGGAAGCAGAAATTCTCTAAGAGTATCAGGGGGGCTCACCATTAGTAGTGGCTGTGTCATTCTCTCATTCTTCCTTCCTTTTGAAACCCCATCACCACCTTTTACTGCAGGCAGAAGCAGCAACAGCAGATCCCCTAGCATAAAAGATTAGCACAATCCTTTTATGTGTCCAAGTTAGGTGGGTAGCAATTAGGGAAGAGGCTGTTTGGCAGCCCACCTGTGAAATGCCCTAGGGATGCTCATTTTGGTAGTGCAGTTATTATTGTTACTTTTTTTTTACTTACATTTGAAAATGGGCTTCTAAATGACCTACAAAGTATACAAACCACTTACACAAACATATCCCATATTTGAATACTGGAAAAGGAACATATATTGGAGGCATGATATTTGGTAGGGGTATTTGACAGGGGACTCTATCTAGTCTCTGGAGCATGGGTAGGCAAACTAAGGCCCGGGGGCTGGATCCTGCCCAAATGCCTTGGGAATCTGGCCCGCAGACAGTCCGGGGATCAGCACATTTTTACATGAGTAGAATGTGTCCTTTTATTTAAAATGCATCTGGGTTATTTGTGAGGCATAGGAATTCATTCATTATTTCCCCCCAAAAATATAGTCTGACCCCCCACAAGGTCTGAGGGACAGTGGACCCACCCCCTGATGAAAAAGTTTGCTGACCCCTGCTCTGGAGTATACCCAGGAGCCAAGAAGGCTCCATGAAGCAGGAGAGGGCACTCAGTGGCAATCATGTCAATGGCTTGAGCCATCTGGATGGTCCACCAGTCCAGCCAGGGCTTCAGCAGGAGCACCATTCATATCAGCCAGGTCATCCCCAATGTCCACCTGGAAAGCAATTGGATTTACTAATTTCTGATGGCATACCATCTCCATAGGCTGCCCAACTCTGCAGAGGAGGAAAGGTGCCTGGAGAAAGAGATGAAATCTTTATAGACTACAACAGCTCCGCCTCCCTGACCCTCAAGTCTCCCCTGATGCTGTACTGAGTACTGAGTTGGGCATACCTGGGTGAGACCAACTCCATCCTGCTCACCCCCACAGGTTTCAGTGATACAGACCACATCAACCTCCTCATCCACAATCCAGAACCAAATCATGTTTAAGTGTAATGGACTGGCTGGATACAAAGGAGCAGGGGAGGGGAGAAGGCTCAGAGACATGATATTGGTGGTGGGACAACAATCAGTGGTCAGAGATAGAAGAGGGAGTAGACTGGGAGGAGGTGTTGGACACTGAAGTGGTAACAGGGTTTAGTGCACAGGAAGAGTCTGTGGCAGAGAGCAGTCCAAATCAGAGGCAGAAGTGGAAGCTAGAGATGGGAGGGGGATGTCAAGAGGCTGAGATGAGTCAGGCTCATGAGGAAGGCAGGGAGTCTCCCCGTTCTGCAGGGGCTAACTCCCCTCCCCTCTGGTCTCCCAGAACCTGAAGAGGGTGGAACAAAGACAGACAAGACAAAGGAGCCTTAGATTGCTTGGGATGGAACAGGGTGAGGAGGAGACCTGGAGAGCTGTGGGAAGGTGAGGACCTTCAGTCCTCACAACTGTCTTATTGAGGGCAAGAGCTACTGGGATAGTTCCTGTGCTCAATAGGCCTGGCCCTCTAAACTATGAATAGTTAACTTCACTCACACCATGTGAGTTATTTGTGACCTGCTCCTGGATCCCACCCCTGACAATGATGGAGGTCTTAAACAAAGCCGACCTGGAATTCTGCAGCAGCAGCAGCAGCAGCAGCAGCAGCAGCCATGAACTCGTTGGCTGGCTGATAGGACAACCACAACTTCCCAGGTTGGAGGAAGGGCTAGCAGACAGAACAGTCACTAACCGCTGTGTGCCCCTTACCAGGACTGTTAATCATGGAGGGTTCTATTTCATTTTTCTGCAAGAAAAAAGTAGAAGATATGCTCACAGATTAATCTTTCCTTTCCCTTATGTTGTTCACCTAAATTAATATGAGGTCACAATAATAATCTTGTTATTTTAAGAACACATTTGCATCAGTAATAAGAAGTCACTTGGAGGACACATAAGCCATAGAAGCAAATGTCTGATTAATTATTTTGGCATGGTTAATTAAAACACACACACACACACACACACACACAACATAGTGCTACTTCTAAAATGCCAATGCCACAAAGTTTACACAAACTGCAGCCCAAATTTTGTAACTGAAACCATTGTTTTTGCATGTGCAGCAAAATCAGGTGGAAATGAGGTGGGAGAATCCTGAGGTGATAGAGTGGATTTTGCAACATCAGACTGTAGGTGGGGAGGATATCATTAATGTTCTTCATGCAGCCTGCACTCAGCAATGGATGAATCTATAGATTTCAGTTTCTTTCTTCGATACTGAGTTTCACATAGGACTATCCAAAGTTTTTCAGGAACTTGCATTTGGGCTTGAAACATCCAGAGCCTGGAACAAAGCATCTTATAATCATTCTACACTTTATGCAGAATGAGGTGGTAGACTGATCTAGTAACTTTCTGCTAGTACCACTTCCATCAAGAAAATATATATGCTATCTTGTTTTCAACATGAGGGAATATTCAAAAATATATCCCCACTATGCTGGCTAATGCGATACAACTCAGAACTCTGTGCGCGCGCGCGCACACACACACACACTTTCAATATGACACCTCATTCAGTGTACTAAATGTGTAGAAAGGCTCTTGGGGACTTTCAAAGAGATATCTGGAATGGATGCAGAGCAGCTTAGTTCCTCATTTTCTGAACAGGCTTGTTGAAAACATGCCAATCCCAGTAGTATGCAGTTTTGATGCTCTGCCCCAGAGGCACCTGTTCTCATTACTCTGTCATGAAGTGCTGTAGGGTGAGGTTGCTGTAGGTCACTGTGTAAGTTTTCATCATCCACTTCAACCACCCAGTGCCCTTTAAGTGGAGAGATGCAGTCCACAAAACTTACTAAGCATGCCCCAAGAGGCACATTGCTCCAGTGCCCCAGCGGTTGAGCTGTCACTGTCGATTATTTTCTCTCTGTGCTGTGAGGAATAATTTAAAGTCCTATGTCATCACTTCTGATCCCTGTCTTGATGACTGGAACTTTCTCAGAAGTAAATAATAGATAATGAATTGCCAGAGCTGGCTGAGTGCCATGTCTGTCCCAGGCCTGCAGAAAATGTAACCCACTAAGACAATTGCAGCCCACTAACAATATATGGTGCTCCACAAGAGGCAAATAAACCTCTTATTTCTGGTGCTTGCCTGGGACTGCAAGACAGGTGGAGCTGGCACAACCTTAGCAAGACACAATATATGGCTGTATTCAATGCAACAGGTTTTTCTAGTCATACCATACATCTGGGATGGGGATCCTCTGCCCGAAAACCAATTTCTATTTAGCCTGCAGGCTACACACACTCTCCAGCAAAACACCTTCCCAACTCACACCACTCACTGGCTCTGCTTTCCTCCTTCCTTGGTGTGTTTGCCTGGTGATGATGTCTTTGACCCTTGATGAAGCCTCTAACTGGTGTAGACATAGAGGTGTGTGAAGATTTGTATAAATTAACCAACTATACAAAGGTAAGATGTGCATGTGTTGCTCTACCTACTTTTCCTCTGTCCCACTCACCATTGGCATGTGGCCATCAGAAGGTTGTCTTTGTTATGGAAAATGTTTAATGGGTTAATTCCACATGAGTTGGTAAAGCTGACTCATGCCCCACAGTACAATTGTCTGTTTTATCTTGTCTGTTGCAGGACAGATTTTGTATGTAGCCCTTGCATAGATAAGGCGCAAGAGTTAAAGTGTTCAGTGCTGGCTGGGAAAGTGTGGGAAGTCTAAGTAACTGATTGTAATCATGAAAGAAGCTGGAACACTTTGCAAAGAACTGAAATGACTTTGGAAGCAGCTGAACTTCGGACTTGCTGTGGACTTTGGAACAGCAATAACTTTGAAGGAAAAAACCCTCTCCAGGATCAGAGAGTGGTGCTTGTATACAGTAGTGTATATTTGTGTGTGACAAGTAAAAGTGAACTCTGCTAAAGAACTGTTTCATTGTGGTGAGCTTAACCACTTGATTGAAGCTTCCATGGCGAGCACACACAGAATATACCCAACAGCCTTATAGGGCATCAGCCCTTGGGCTGAAAAGAGTTCCTTATACCTGTCATGAGTTATAGACTTCACATTCATTCATCTGTAGAAACATCATCATCATTGTGGTACGGTGTCCATGACTCAGTGATAGAGGTATACCTTATATCTGGGATGACTAATCTGTGGCCCTCCAAATGTTCTAGGACTACAGTTTCAATCAGCCCCAACCAGCATGGTCAAGGGGGATGGGAGTTGCAGTCCAATGACATCCTAAAGGCCAAAGGTTCTGCACCCTGTTTTCCATGCTGAAAGTTCCAATTTCAATTTCAGATTATTATTATTTAAGTCTTCTCACGTGTCTAGACTTTCACTTCCTTAGCTGATTTTTGAGAGGTAGACACAGTGCTTGTTGACTGCGGCTTATTAAGTTTACACCATCAGCATTGATTACATCCACACAATTCTCTGGAACTAAAACGTTGTCACTTATGAATTGGAAACATGCTGGATACAACAGCTTTGTGTACATCCCGGCACGTCTCGGGAGCCCTGGGAAAAAAAATAAGCTGTCAAAGCTAAGGTAAAAGGATCAATACATGAGCTTAAAACAGGTTAAAAAATAATTGGTGAAGCTCAAAGACTGACAAAGAAGTGCCAAATCCATAGTAGACTGAAAAGTTAATGCTGTCTGATAGTTGGTTAGTCACCTGTGAAATGAGTTTTGAGGTATCTCTGCCTGGTTTTTTTTTTCTCCATTGGACAACTGGCCACATCAGAAAATTCATCAACAGGGACCTAAATTTGTCTCCAAAGTCACAATAGTAACAGGAACTTATGACTTTGCCTGACCTCTATCAAAGTCTGCCTGGCCCTGATACTTCTTACTTGCTCGGCTATTCTTCCATGGCTGCTGCTAAACTCTGATTAAGGTACACTAGGGTCATGCTGAACCATAGCCTGGGGCTTCATGTCTCTGACCCCATAAAGTCACGCCATATTATATGCCACTATTTATAAATGTTGGTTTAAAAGTGCAACATACCTAAATAATTCCTTTCCTTGTTTTTTTATTCCCTCTTGCCCTGCTTTTCAACAGTTCAGTCTTAGTGCAGTTTACTCAGAAGTTCTATTGATTTCAATAAATGATCCCTTTGGCTCAGCTCAAGTAAGCATTTCACCTGGATATAGCAGAGGAAGAAATGATAGCATCGTCCATTTCACCATCTCAGTTGGGACAGCAGCTATTTGGCTCCTCCCAGAACTGCCATAGTTAGACTCTCCTTGTCCAGATAGGGGCACAGATGAGTCACCAGCAGAAGCACACATAGTGGTGACCAAAACAACAAACTGCTCACCCAACAAAAGGCTGCTCGACTGGGTGGCTTGGTCATGTAGTTCATAACAATCAGTAAGAACTTCACCTATAAGAAGAAGAACTTCATTTACAATAATAAATTTATATTTTTAATCTCTCAGAGCAGCTTACGTTAGACAGGTTTCATAGTGCTCCTCACCTCATCAATCCACAGTGAGACCAGGGAGGAGCTCAACAGAATGACTATCTCTGCCTCCCCCAGAGCATCCAACCAGGCTTCATTTATGCCCCAGACCAGACCAACAGTATTTGTGCCCCATTCCTGCCAAAAGTCCCAACGTCAAATGTCAATATTATTATTATTATTACTTATGAATTTTGTTAGTCACTTTATCTTCCCTTAGGCAACCCAAAGCAACTTTCAACCAACCAATATTTAACATGGTGACTGATAATTATGGACAACTATGGACAGCATTTTACTCCTCATGATCAGATAACAAATAGTACATAATGATAATCTTTCACTGTGGACATGATTACAGCCTTTTATTCTTGAGAACATAGAACAACCGTGATCTTGTGAATTTCAAAAGATAGGCACTATCTTCACTTTGGGAAAATGCGAGTAACTCCCCTACATGAAGCCTCAATTTTTCATGGGCGCTTATAGTAGCTTATTTAGAATAAAGGTTAATTGCATTCCTTATTGGTTCAGTGATTTTCCCATCAAAGAGAAAAGTCTCCAAGACGATGGAAAGCCTGATCAACTTCTGTTCTACTGCTCAGATTTCACTAAATATTGCCCACATGTTTTCCTGCTGATCTCAGTAGCCAGGAGAACTAGTAACTTGCTTTAAAAAATAATGAAAGAAAAGCTGACATTTTCAGGACACTGAATTATTCCTTGGATACTGGCTTTTATGTATTTCACACATAAATTATAATATTACTTATATTTCATGGTTGACTTTGTGATGTTATTTTTATTCTTGTTTGAACATCAAAAATCATGCAGCTTTAAAATTGTCTTAAAAATAAAAGGAAAGGCCAAGATTATGCAACCTGTTTTGAACAAGAAGGCAGAACTACAACGAGATGGATAGGCTGTGTGCCAAGTTTCAACACAATGTGATTTAAAAGAGCTGAGCAATGAATCCTTAAACAGAGGCAGTAGAATAAAAAATGACTCCAAGCTAAAGTTAATGTCATGCAATAAATCAATGAGTGAACAAGCCCTACCATGTCACACATGGAGATATACCATGACCCTGCGCCTCTTAATGGACATGGCATGCCAGCTATTCTCACACATGTCACAAGTAGCCTGAGTTTCAAGACTCTAGAGAGGAAGAGGGTCCTTGAACAGCTCCCTGTGAAGTGTAGATGAGCTCAAGGCAATGTTCCTACTGCGGAAATACTCTGCTAAGGGTTGCAAAGGGAAAGAAGGCAACACCACATGTTTGAGAATCACAGACCCCATCTGCACTATACATTTAAAGCAATATCATATTACTTTAAATAGTCATGGTTTCGTATAGAGAATCCTGGGGTTGCAGTTTGGCAAGGGTTGTTAGGAGACCCCTAGGAGACCCTCCTAGAACTACAATTCTCAGAGTGCTTTAGCAGGGCCAGGGAACTATGAAGGTAGGGTATTTTATTTTATTTTTAAAAAACCTCTAGCATGATGTACTCAGCTTTGCCACTGGCCCCGCCCACCATAGACATGTTACTCTCCTGCCCCAATCCTTGGAAGGTTGCCCATGAGGGAATGCAGCCTTTGGGATGAGAAAGCTTTCCATCCCTTGTATAAGGGTATAGATATTGAGAGAAAGAATTCAATCAGGTAATTCAGATTGCTGACAGATACAAAAATGAAACTTAAAGTCATTGCATGTTGTCGAGAACTTCAGGCAGGAAGATTACACCTATGCTGTCTGGTTCCAGATATTTGATAATATTTCAACTGGGCTTGGATAACGGAAAATTATAAGACTTAACAGAACCCGTATCTCAAAATATACAGTTTCAAAACAAAACTTATTTAGCTTTTTAAAAGCAAGATGCTTAGTATACGGAGAAAGGAAAGCATGTCAGTTGCTGATTTGCTGAATTGTTGCACTCTAAAGCAGGCCCACTGGCTTGGACCCAGGATGGTGGGTGCCTGGGTCCACGCAGGCCACAGGCACAAGTGCATCTGATGTCATCACGCCCGCAGCATGCGCATCTGACATCAGCACGTCTGCCAACACTGATTGGTTAGGTAATAAGGTTTAGGCAATTGGTTCAGATTTCCAATGAGCCTCACTCCTCTAACAGAATGGAGGGGGGGAATCATAGCCACACACAGAGAGACACATAGTCAGAATTCAAGCACTGTTCCTAATGGATCAGTTCTACTTTAGAAAGATGTTATAATTCAGAACTCAGAAATGCAGAATGAGGAGTATTTTGGAAACTGATATAAAGAGACGATATAGTGAAATCCTTCTTCAAGGTCAAACTGTCTCTCTCTTCCATTTATTGTAAATATTCCACCATATAATCTATTTCCACTACCTCCCCCCAAAATATAGTATTAGGGTTGGTTATGGATCAGGGAGAAAAAGGATAGGCTAGGATTCTCAAGATTTGCATTTGAAAAATATATCAGCACACACAAACACATCCCAGACTGGATGCAATTGAAAGAGGTTTCTATATATACAAAAAAGCTGTTGTATGTGCTTCCTGATCTTTAGTGCTGTTACTGCCTCCAGGGAATCTCTTTTTGTCACTCTGATAGTTTTTCCATTTACTTAGGAAAATGTGCATTAAAGAAAATGGCTGTCAGGGGCCTTCAGTGGCTCAGTGGAGTTAATGGGTTTTCCTCCTTGAGGTCTGCGAGTCTCGAATGGCAGGTCAGAACCCCACAGGGAGTCACAAAAGCCAAGTGGGCGGGTCAGCAAATTCTTGACAGTTTGTGACAACATAGAGCAAAGGACAAAGCATGGGGGAAACTTCCCAGTCTAAGAGGGTAGATTAAGTATTTGAGGATTTGGATAATGACAGATTCCATAAGTTGTCTGCATAACATGTTTAGAAGGCGATTTTCTACTACTGGTATGTGTCTAGTTCCATGCAGTATTGTCCACTGCAGTCCATAATAATCCAGATAATTGACTGCTTACACCACTCAGAAGGCCGGACTTTAATCATGACAGTCCAGGCTCAGACAGTTGCTCCAGGCCAGTGTTGAGGCAATTTGTTCTTTCTATAGGATTGCTACCTGTGGTCCTTTATTCTAGCAGCTGATCCAATACCTAAGGTTCTGTCCAGGGTCCTGAACTTGCCTCAGCAAGTTGATTCTGGAACCCCAGCTCTGCAATCCATCCCACCTAGGCTGCTGCCTCTTCATAGTAGGGGAGATTGTGATTGCTCAAGACAACAGCAAAGGCTGATATCAGGTACAAAACTTCATTATTAGTTTTGTTTTTCTTCTGAATTGTGAAGCAAAAGTAGCTATCAGTTTAACAAACTATAACTTTAGCCATAAGACATGTGCAATAAAGAAAGAGGTCACTGGAGTGGTTCAAATTTAACATAATCCTGACTAATTAATTTAATCTGTAGCTATTAAAAAAACCCTGATGCTTAAAAAAGTAATCACCCAAGTTCATTTCAAGAGAAAGAACTTTGGCTTTACTTAAAGAGAAAACAAATGGGAGAGAAAGTTTGGTAACGGGCTTCAGCAAATATAATAAGTTCTTGCTGAAGCGAATCAGATGAATTACTGCTGATGGCAATCGAAAATAGGTTTAGAGATTCATAAATTATCTAATGAGGCATATCCAAATGCAGTTATTATGAGTAGCTGTACAACCCTGGGTGCCTTCTTTCACCTTAATGTGAGAATATATTTTCTTAAGGAAGAAAATAAACAACATTTTGAAGATCCAATAGGCAATATCCCAGAGGACACTTAGGACAGGCTACATCAGACATTGGTAGAGCTGTATTCCCAGGAGATACTGTGGAGACCTGTTCACCAGGTCTGGAAGAGATTCTAAGCCCATACCCTTTCTTAAAAAAACTGAAACAAACCCCCCCCCGTATATCTCACCCCCCCTTTTTTTTTTACTTGGAGAGGTAAGGGAAACAGTAGAGGCAGACAGGAAAAGGCACTTTGTCACAATTATGGAGTTAAAGAATGGAATTAGGTCTCACAAGATATAGTGGTGGCAATTAACCTGGATGGTTTTAAGAAGGGATTAGACAAATGTGTGAATGATAAGGGTAACAATGGCTACTAGCCATGATGCTTGTGTTCTGCTTAAAATTTTGATGCTAGTTACTGGGAACTATAATCTTGGGTTCAGGTCCTGCTTTCAGACTTCGGATAGCCAGAACTCAGCTCAAGTGCTATGTTGGGTGCTATGTAGTGATTGCCTCCCCCAAGCACCGCAGCCCACTCTGGTTTGTTTTGTTTATAGATGGGCATGAGGACTTTAGTGTCATGAACACCAGTGGGCTGAGGGAGCTTTGGGCAGCTAGCCTGCTTTGGCCAGAGTGCTGGGGTTGTGTTGCCTGAGGCCTTTTCAAAGTCTTGCCTCAATCATTACGGATCTGGGCCACCAGAGTCACAATTTGGGGCCACACAATGGATTGGAGAGCCTGTCCACAGCCCAAAAATCTGCTTGGCTATTAAACTATAGAAGAAAAAGAAGAAGAAGAAGAAGAAGAAGAAGAAGAAGAAGAAGAAGAAGAGGAGGAGGAGTTTGGATTTGATATTTCGCCTTTCACTCCCTTTAAGGAGTCTCAAAGCGGCTAACATTCTCCTTTCCCTTCCTCCCCCACAACAAACACTCTGTGAGGTGAGTGGGGCTGAGAGACTTCAAAGAAGTGTGACTAGTCCAAGGTCACCCAGCCCCTGCATGAGGAGGAGCGGAGACTCGAACCCGGTTCACCAGATTACGAGTCTACAGCTCTTAACCACTACACCACACTGTAGGCAATACTGGGCTAGATTCCTATGGTGAGTCCAAAAATTTTTCTCTGTTGTCCCATCCACTGTTTGGATTTATCTCCCCGAGGAGCTCCTTTGCTCCCCTGCTCCTGTCAACCTTCTGATGGCCTGTGAATACATTTCTCTTGAAGTTGATTTTTTTGTGTAATGATTCTCTGTTGCTGTTGTTGTTTAAAAACCTCTAGCTTCTGCTTTAATATGATTATTCTTTGTAATTCTTTATTGATGGATGGCATGTGTTTGTTGTGCGATCATATTGACTGTGTCAGCTGCTTGGGTGGTGGCACAGAAATACTGCAAATGATAAATAAATAAATTGCCACTGAGTTTGCCTGCTCTGAAAAACAACGCAAATTTGAAGCAAACTTTGAGATTCTTGTTTGAATGAAACATCTAAAGAATTGTGAAGGGAAGAAGAAGAAATATTTCTCAAGGGAAGGGTATTGTGCCTTCAGATGCCTATTGGTACAACTGCAAGAATAAACATTAACGTAAACCAAGGGAGAACATTAGTATATGGAGACAGAGGCAGCCCTTTCTGTATGAATCTCAGCAGAAGTTTTCCAGCTGATATGATCACAGGAATGGCTGCACTTATGTAATCCTTCTGGGTTTACAAACATAATTCTCCATGCCGTCATGTTGCCATTTATGTGTGAACAGGAACAAAGTAGCCATTGTTAGGGTTGCTATACATATGGGAAAATGTCAGGCATGTCCTCTTTAGGGGGGCCTACATGCCCATGAGTGGGGATTTTTACAATTCTAAGAAAATGGTTGGGTTGGGTTGGGTTGGGTTGGGGGGTTAACATTTTGTACATGTGCGGGCAGCTAGGGTTCAGGCACGAGCTTTGGTGTGGGTGACTCAGATTTGGTGGTGGCCGGGTGGCGAGTTCAACAACTTTTTTGGCAGGAAAGCTCAACAACTTTTTTTCCTCTGGATTTTTTTCTCTGGAACCCTACCATTCTGGATTTTTTTCTCTGGAACCCTACCATTGCAACCCTACCATTGTGCACTCTAATAAATGCTTAAATCTAGACGACAGGGGCTGGGAACTTCTTTTTAAGACTAAGAGGTGACCTTCCGAAGAGCACATGCAGTGATGGGCAGGACAAGAGGCAGAAATGGGTGGACCTATGGAAGTAAACATTACCTTTGTACTGTAGACCAGTTTTGACACATTATCTCATACACCTCTCTATCCTCCATCCGGGCAAACAAGAGGCATTGTCAGAGTTCAAGGACATATTCCATCCAGGCACACACCCCCAACAAAAAACCTCAATGTGCAAGTCAGGGCCAATGAGTGGTGCATCCTTGGGAGTGTTCCAAGGGACAGACATAGAGGTCTGGAGTGTAGCATTTATACCCTGGGCCTGGGTTTCCCAATATGGACTTTTATTAAAGCACATAAATATGGGTAGTGGTGAGATATGAAATCTTTCCCCACCTTCATTAAGATGCTAACAGACAGATAATTTTGTTGCTAGCAGACAGAAAATTATTTAGTAAGAGAGATTTCTGTTTGTAAACCCAGATGTGAACAAGGGTTTCCAAGTATCCTGTAGTTTGCTTCTGTGTAGAGCGGCCGGCCCGGGGTGGGGGTGCATAATTGCAAACAAGAAAAATGATTTTGAAATCATATTCATTCAGCCACTCAATTTTAAATGCAAAGGGCAATGATTTAAATGTGGCAATAAAAATCTCATTAGGTGAGTATATTATAGGCAGCTCCTTCATATGCAAGCTACAGTGAATTAAAATAAACATTAGAACAGAAAATATATACAAACATACATTGTGTTTGTTATGTGTGTGTTCATGTATGAGACAAGATGTTGCTGTCATATATGTTTGACTTTTCACTGCAGTTATTGGCACAACTGCTGTGATATCATGAAGTGGTATTGTGACCAGAACTGGGAAAGAAAAGTCAAGGATGGGACTGGGAGAAGCGCTTTCTTTTGGAAAGTGTGCATTTGACACATAAACTAAATAGCATTTCTCCCCATTCCCTAAATGTAGGTAATTGAAGATCTTGGATTTATGAAAACTTCCAGCTTTAGTGTTTTGTTTTCATTATTACAACGAATACTACTAGTACTACTAGTACTAATCTCTATGCCTAGCATGCTCTTTAGGAGGCATAAAATATCACAACGAACTGGGTAACTAATACAGTGGTGCCTCGCAAGACGAAATTAATTCGTTCTGCGAGTTTTTTCGTCTTGCGAGTTTTTTCGTCTTGCGAAGCACGGTTTCAATTTTTTCAAAGAAATCTTCAAAAACCTCAAAAAAGGCTACCACACCGCGTGCTATGAGTTGCTCCCTGAAGTCAAGTCGCAACTGCACCTCTTCAAGCAATGCACCCTGTATTACTGTAACGGTTTTAAGAAAAAGGAAACAAACTTGCAAGACGTTTCCGTCTTGCAAAGCAAGCCCATAGGGAAATTCGTCTCGCGAAGCAACTCAAAAAACGAAAAACTCTTTCGTCTTGCGAATTTTTTGTCTTGAGAGGCATTCGTCTTGCGAGGTACCACTGTATGGCCATCCAAGTTGCATGAGTGTGAGTTGCAACTCATTCAGTGCCATGACTGACTTTACTTACCTGCAATCTATTGTATCTTGCTTGAAATATGGCTAAATAACCTAAGTGATTGCTTTCACTTTTGATTCCACACATTTAAGGTGGTTTTTTTTAAAAAAGAAAGTTGTGTAAAACATAACTTTGTTTCTCATTAGTTGGGAAGTGAGACAAAATCACTGATTGATGATCAAACTTATACTTGCACCTGTGCTAGCTTGAAAAATTATATGCAAACTCTTGATAGTGTGAGTAGACAATTAGACCAGCATCTCTGGCTAAAGAAGCTGGCTCTTCTAATCAGCTCCTAATTTCAATGTTCTACTTTTCTCTAGTGCTCCTGCCGTTAACATATCATCTGCACCCAATTAGAGTTCATCAAAAGATCAAATGCAGATAATTAATGGATCCCATGTCAATGGGTTTGCTCTACAAAGTGAATATTTTAGTGTCTATTCATGACATACTCCGTCATTGCACTGTAGCTTTCTTAAAGAAGAACTTTGTTTTGGAGCCCACTCAAAAAAAATAGAAATGGTTGCATTCTTGTCTTTCAATAAGGCTTATTGTATACTGGCTAGTGACAAATTGATTTATTTAAATTGGTTGGGGTTTACTTGAGGACAATTGGATTCCAGAACATATTTTGAATATTTGTGTAAAACAGCATAATTTCTTAGCTGAAACCTGAACACAACAGAACAATCAAAATCATTCATCTTAAGACCAGTGATCCACTTTACTCATCAGCCTGTCTCTGGCTGTAACTCCTATCAAACATGGTGCACAATTTCATGGATCTGGGTGGTGGGTCGGCTCCTTATTTCCTCTACCCCACACATGGCCCATGTTTGACAGGTAGGTGGGGCTACTACCTATTCATCTGCTGAGGTAACTATGACCCATTTTTGCCCACAACATTTGAAATCAATCTGTGCAGCCAAAGGCACAGCAGTTTGCAAGCTCTGATAATGTACACATTGTGGGCACTTACAAAGCACTGCACATGGGACTATGCAGATGCCACTGACAAATAGTACCAGCAAACTCCCTTCCCACCAAGCCATATCTTTACTTTTCCTACCACCGTTGTCATATATAGTGTAAGTATACATGGTTTTGCCAAAATGGGCTTCTGGGCCAAATGAGGAGGCCTGATGGACCGAAGTAGGCCCAGGGTGTGGAGGTTCCACACTGCTGATATAGATAAACATATTTTGGATTCAGTGAGCATAATAAGGGGCTCTTCACACATACTAATGTATGTTTGTAAAGCTCTTCCACCCAGCAGGTGTTGGGTTCTGATTGGGCAAGGATTTGCTTCAAATGTGAACAAACTGTGTGCATATATCGGTACTTTCATAGGGTCTCATGAAGAGGGAGCCATGAACAGACCAGAGATTGAGTCTGGCTTACAACATCTGGCTTCCACAGGCTGTTGAGGGTGAGAAAGTGACTAGGAAGTGTGTGGCCAGCCACTGCTGCTTCTTCCTTGCAGACTGCCCAGCTGTGAAGGTGGCAGGCCAGAAGGAGATTGTTGTGGCAGCAATGTGTCTAGGAGGATGACTGGTGATGCCAGGCCCAAGGATAAAGTCTGGCAGGCAAGTGTGGCTTGGAGCATTGTATGTGACTGGTAACTGGACAGAGCTAAAGACAGGGAGGGAGAGATGGAGATGAAAAGTGAGAAACAGAGAGAGCAAAATAGATAATGGAAGAGAGTAGGAGCTCATGAGAGAGGGACAGATGGAATAACAGAACTTCAAGCAATGTGTACTGGGGAGGGTCAATAAGACTGTGCCCAGATGAATTGAGTTTTCTGTTTAAGACTCTGAAACAGGAAGACTGTGTTAATTTGTTGGGCACTGATGAGCAAATTTATTGAGAGCTGTCAGCTCAGTGGTGAACTGCTAATTTGTTTGACTTTATGGATTTATGCAATGTAGTGCTAAGCTAAAGTCATTTAGCGGAATGCTTGTTTTGCTGGCAAAATGTTTTGCACAAGTGGAACATGGTTGTGCAAGCACAGGTTGCTGTTAACTTTGTTGCACAACAGATTGGACAGTCTGTGGTTCAAGTAGTTTCAACTAGCATAATCATTGTACTGGATTCCACAGTTATAAGACGTTAAATCTCACCTTTCCACTAGAGCACGAGCTCTTGCACTAGAGGACAGAGAACACTGAATACAGCCCCAAGTGACTTTCCAAAGCTGAACCAAGGAATTGCACGATGGCACAGATCTCTACATCCTTTAGTTCATTACACACACATACAAACACACACTCCAGGTGAACCCTGAGATAAGGAAACACTCTGGGATCTGATAAACTCTTTTTTAAACCTTGTAAGAGGCTACTTTTCATGCTCATCAAACACACGGTCAGCAGATGGCATGGCTACATTAGAAGCACAGCTTACTTATGTGTCTCTGCAGTCCTCCCATTCATGCTTTGTGTGTGAAGGAATTTGTCTGATCGCCAGTGAAGTGATTGTTATGTGTGTACATTTAATCAGGACAGAACACATTTGATGGAAACATATTTGCAAGAAGCAACAAAGGAAATTTTTGATATTATATTACTTAGAAAATTGGAATTCAGAAGAAGAATACCCTTTTAAGTGCACTTCAGTAGAGAAATCAGAAATGTCTACCAAAACAATTCCAAACCCCAGGAAGCAAACTTGACAGGAAATGCTAATTAGTATACAGGAATAATGTACCACAATGAATTAGACTAATATCTGTTCTCCAACCATCATTTCCAAATGTGTCCCCCCCCCCACTCAAATCTTTTACTACATCTTCTATACCAGAGCATGTGATTGGCATTCTGTAGCTGCATTAAAGGGTTCATTTACTAATTACAGGGCTAAATTGCATACGAGATGTGCAATTTTCACAACATATTTTGACAGGATTTGCTGATTTAAAAGTGATTTGGAGGTTCCCCGCTCACCAGTGACATGAGAGAGCTTTTTGAAAAGCAAACAGGTTACTCTTCAGTCCATTCTCCTGACAGATGTCAACATCCATTACATACAATCTCATCTCTTGCTTGAGTGGAACACCTTTAACAAGAAGTGTAGTAGTGTGAAATTTGCTGATGATGGGGAAATTAGTCCAGTTCAATCTTTGATTAATTAATACGCTGTAAATTCAGGTGGTACATGTAGCCATGGCCAAA
This sequence comes from Podarcis pityusensis, assembly GCF_964106645.2. Lineage (NCBI taxonomy): Eukaryota > Metazoa > Chordata > Lepidosauria > Squamata > Lacertidae > Podarcis > Podarcis pityusensis. Next base: position 44,312,349 of record NC_138033.1, read on the forward strand.
GGTACTGGAATGAATATAAATTTGGAAGCAAATGTAATATTTTCAGAGTGACTAGGAATAGTATGAATGCATTGTCACATAATTGCATACTCCACCCCCACCCCGTTCCTCTATAGTAGGCATCCCCAAACTCGGCCCTCCAACTGTTTTGGGACTACAGTTCCCATTATCCCTGATCACTGGTCCTGTTAGCTAGGCATGATGGGAGTTGTAGTCCCAAAACAGCTCGAGGGTTGAGTTTGGGGGTGCCTGCTCTATAGATCCCACAATCAGTCCATTTCAATCACTCCATTTCCATTTTTCTCGGTTTCTCATGTCCCCAGTAAATCCCACATACATTTGCATTTAAGATAAAAAAACCCAATGATCATAAAGCTAGATAAATACAGTTTGATGTTTATTTCTTTTAATCTAAACATTTTTGTATGCACTTTTGCCCACTATATGTATTTTATACACAATTTATCTTATTTGAGCTACGGCAAGCCTCACAAAACTATGTACAGAACAATGCTCCTCCATTAAAAGTATATACTTTACTCTACTCAAAAAAGTATATGCTTTTAGAGCCAAATTATTTTGGTTACTGTTAAGTTTTTTTTTTTAAAAAAAAAAAAAATCTTTAATATTGGAATATTTAATATTGGGATATTATTGGAATATTAATATTATCTTTAATAATGGAAGCCCTGGGACTAGGGTGAAAGGCGTGAAATAAAAAACAACAGCAGCAACAACAAACACAATAGCAAAGGGAAATCAGAAAAAAATACAACTTTTCGAAAGCTAGATCTCAGCTTCCCCTCAGAACAGAATGCTTCTTTTGGCGAGGCCATTTCTTCTGAAACTATGGAAGCTAGAAAATGGGCACCCCCCTAGTCCCTAATGTCCCACACTCTCTTCTGAGCAAGAGGAACCTTGCATAACTCTATGGCAGCAACTGAGGGAGAGAGAAGCCATCTCAGCTAGGATGTAGGGGCTAGATAGTAGGCAGCCCTCCAGAGTGTTCAATTTCTTTCACCTTGCGGCAAGCACATTCTTGAGAAGAATACTGTCAGATACAGCCTTTAATGGCCAAACACCATTGGCAACCTTAAGGCTGGTTTACTGCAATGTGCTCTATATCAGACTACCTTTGAGGGTGGTCCAGAGGCTGCAGGTGTAGGGACTAGATGTAGGCAAACTATTGCCAGAATGTAGCATCTTGCTTGCAGGATTTGCACTGGGTGCTACTGAACCAAATTCAAAATTTTGGAACCCCTGCAATTCAAGACTAGGTTACTTGAGGGACTTCCTTAACCCTTATACACCCAGTACAATTTTCCTTTCAAATCCCCCCCCCCCAAAAAAAATCAGAAGCTTGTTCCACCATAACTATGAGCAGGGCTTTCAGGGTGGCTGGGCCCCGTTCTATGGAACAGCATCCCTACTGGCATATGACAGGCACCTACTAGCTGTACTTTCTGGTACCAGCTGAAGCCATTTTTGTTTTGACAAGCTTTTCAAGCTGGATGAAATGTATCTGCTTTAGTTGTTCATTTTGTCTTATTTTTAAACTTTCCTTCAATTATTTGTTCTGTTTCACATGATTTCATTGTATGTTTGCAAATTGCCTTGCCACATATGCAGAAGGCATTTCATAAATTGATAAATGAGCAATAAACAAAGACTACACTTACCCCTTTTTTTGTGTAGGATGCTCAACTTCTTCTTCCTATGAACTTCTGACGCCTGCTGCTCCAGCCATGGTTCCTAAGTCATTTCATGTCTACATCTGGACTTTGTCAAAAACATATTTTTTAAGTACAGCCGTATCTTCCTGCACTGGAGATTACAAATTATTTCCTTCAACACTCTTTAAATTTTTTTCCACAAAAATCAAAGAAGTGGGGGAGAAACAAATCTCACCATTACAATTTTTGTGATATCTTCACAGTTCTATTTGCCCAGTGATAAAGTTGCAATCACATTAAAATTCTCTCATTACCTATACCATGGAAAATTTGGAAATGAAGAGAAGAGAAAACCCCAATTATGTTTTCTCACTTACTTAATAAGTGTTATAGAAGAAATGGGGGAGACTGTGACCCAGCCAATAATTCAATCCAGCCTGTGATAGATGTACAAAAACAAAACATATGCATAAAGCAAATATTTTGTGTGGGATTTCTGGATGTTCAGAAAGTTTCTACTATGACCAGGATGGAAGAAGTCAGGTTACTTGTGTTTTGATTTAACTATGGAATCACATTTCAGTAGTACTGTGTGGATCTGTGGAACTACCCTTCCCTCTTGAGATATTTCCCATTCGCTGCATTTGCGATCCTTCGGCTGTTGCCCCCAAATGTCACTTAAAGCAAAAAGCTAGGGATGTCAGAACATTCCACTGAAAAGAGAAATGGGAGTAGAATTTTCCAGTGTTTGCTTATTCATCCCATGTTGCTGCCAATGGTGGTGCTTTCAGTCCACAAATGACACAAAATTATGTTCCCCCATTTGTATTGTTTTTTCTTTGCACTTATATGAAAGGGGTGCACTAATAATTAATTATGTAAATGGTGCAGGTTACACTGTTCATCACAGTGAACAGCAAGATGAATAGTACAGTTTTTGCAGCTGAACAGAAACAGTGCTGCATGTGATAAATACAGGGTGAAACAGAAAACTATGCATAGGGACATTCTTAGGGACAGCTCTTCACCCAATTTGTTTTCATACAGTGTATGAAAGATCTTTTCACCAGCCCTGGACTGACAACAGGACATCCAGTGGTGTTGAAAGGCAGGTGATGTCTTCAGAGCAGCTTGACTGTCAGCCTGAATTAATGTCGCACAAGACTGTGTGACCTAATACAGCCAACCATTTTAAAAATTGCTAGCCTTTTTTTGTTGCCTCTTTCAAAATGACTCATGTTTTACTCAACTGGGAAATTTCATGCTCCATTTGATATGTAGATTCACCAGCATCTGTTATAAGTGCTGGTCATTGGATACTGCAAGTGTTGATCAAGGTTCTATCACAGACTATGTTGGTGGAAAGAGGCACAACATGGCCCACTGTTGCCGTGTTCTTGCCACTTATTTGAGCATTTATTTATTATAAAACAAAATGAAGTTGGCATTAAGCTTAGATGGTGGATAGAAAGTGTCTCTCCTACTGTTTTTCATTAGTTCACAATCTTGGGGGCTATTTACAGTCTCAGAAACTCCACAAGTATTCCTCTGAAATAAACTGGAATCTGCTTTCAATTCTAAAGAAAATGTGGGGCAGAATCCTGTCAAGGTGGATACCATTACCATCCCTAATTCATATATACATCAAGGTTTGGTTCCTGAGTTTGCTTTTCCGCCTCTTCCCGCCTCCTCTCTTTCTCCCTTTCTTTTGTGTCTTCTAGATGGTAGGCCATCAGACAGTGATTGTCTTGTGTCTCTTTTGGTACTATGTAACCTATTCTGGGAGACTGTTTGGCTCAGAAGTTGTCCAAAAATTCTGTAAGCCAAATACTTTAATATCTCAGTTATGGCCATTAGAACAAAACTTATGTCAATGCATATTTGACTTTATGCTACCTTAAAACCAAAATTCTTCTTGGGAGGAAAGCAATGACAAATCTAGACAGCATCTTAAAAGGCAGAGTCATCACCTTGCCAACAAAGGTCCGTATAGTTAAAGCTATGGTTTTCCCAGTAGTGATGTATGGAAGTGAGAGCTGGACCATAAAGAAGGCTGATCGCCAAAGAATTGATGCTTTTGAATTATGGTGCTGGAGGAGACTCTTGAGAGTCCCATGGACTGCAAGAAGATCAAACCTATCCATTCTTAAGGAAATCAGCCCATAGTGCTCACTGGAAGGACAGATCGTGAAGCTGAGGCTCCAATACTTTGGCCACCTCATGAGAAGAGAAGACTCCCTGGAAAAGACCCTGATGTTGGGAAAGATGGAGGGCACAAGGAGAAGGGGACGACAGAGGACGAGATGGTTGGACAGTGTTCTCGAAGATACAAACATGAGTCTGACCAAACTGCGGGAGGCAGTGGAAGACAGGAGTGCCTGGCGTGCTCTGGTCCATGAGGTCTCGAAGAGTCGGACATGACTAAACGACTAAACAACAACAACAAAACTAAAGTAAAATTCAAATAGAACCACATCACCCCTTCTGATGTGACTGTTGCCCTTCTGAACAGGGAGAGGCAAGTGATCATATTTGAAGCTGATCAGACTTTGGTAAGCTTTTTTTGTGCTCCAAATAAAGGCATTGCCCAACTTTGGATTATGAAGTTTTTCTTATAAAGCAACCTGTTCTTTTCTTATTCTAAGAGTAATTTGAGGAACCTCAGACTTGCAGTAGCACTTGTATATGTTCTCCTGCCTTTGTTCAAACAAATCGGTGTGATTTTGCACAGTTCATTTCCGGCCTGGTTTCTGCACTGCTTTACATGCATACCAAATTTCCCACATAATAAAACTACATAGGAAACTTTCTGTCAAAGGATTTTAAATAACTCTGGATTCCCTTTGAGGCCTGCTATAGGTGCCAATAACATTCCAAGCACAATCTGTTTTGTACTATTGATTTTCCCTATGATAAGACTCCTCTGTGTTGCAAATCTGCCAATATTTGGGCACAGTAGAAAAACTCCTTTCCTTTCCTGATATTGGTAGGGATGCATGCCTCTCTTCATGTCTGCAGTCTTTATTTAATGTATTTAATACATTTTTTACCTTGCCTTTTGATGGGAATAAAATTGGCATTTTTTAAAAAAAATAGCAGTATAAAAACCAGGTAAGAGCATGTAATTAAAACTAAAATAAAATTAATGAGTAATTTAGTTTCATTAATTTCAGTGGGTCTCTCCTTCATTGGATGATAACAAAGACACACAAAAGGATAGGGTGATTCTGGAATGGTAATATCCAATTACACATAATTACATATAAAAATGGTACTGCTTCACTTTAGGTGGAGTTAAACTACTTCTTGTAAAGGACATTTGAAATCTCAGTGATTTCCACAGTCAGTTAGTAGGTTACACATCATGTTGCTTTGATTTGAGGTCCCATAATAGTGTATAAGGACCTTTTATAGTGGTATATGTGCTTTTTGATCCAACAATTTTAAGAGTGAATTTATAACTGATTGTCAAAGAATTGTAGAGTTGGAAGAACCCTGAGGGTCATCTAGTTCAACCCCCTGCAATACACTTTGTCTTCACCTCTGGCCACATGTGGAGAGTGAGTACAGTTTTCCACACTGATGGTGTATTGTACCCAAATTTAGAAAAGTTCTGTAGCTGTTGTACCCTTGTATGTATCACTCTAGAGGGCAGAAGTGTCACTAGCCCTCTCAATATTCCTTAGCAGGGGGCTCAGCCCCACATGATGCTACTGCATGGCAAACTTATTGACTATAATATAATTATAGAATACTATGTATTAATTAAACAAAAATCAAAGGAATGATTTCTGTAACTACTGACATCAATTTACCTTTAGAACTTGCCACCTGAAATCTTCATGAAGCCCCACAACAGACATTTCCAAAACCACACCCATCAATCCCCACCTCCTCCACACAGAAAGCAGCATGATACTTGCACATATGCCACACAAATGAAAATACTGATGAGCCCTTCACAAATGTCAGATTTGTTTGCGGCAGAAAAAGTGGATTTTTTTAAAAAAAGTATATTATTCTGGAACAGTACCTGAATAAAGATGAAGTTGTGTGATAGAATGAATGCAAAAATAAAATAAAATAAAATAAACCCAGAGGTGAAAGTATAACAACTATGCCACTATAAATGGTCAGTGCAGAAAGGCCCTAAGGTGGATATATTACTTTCTGATAGTCACACAATTCAAACAGATTTATGGAGAATAATAACTGAAGTGTTGGAAGGAACAGTCAATATAAACCAAGCTCAGCCTCACTTGCCTACCTCCTGACTGCTCCAGAGGGTAGCACTTCCAATAAACTTCTTCCTCCTTAGTGTCAATGTTGCCTTAGCAGAACTGATCAGGGACAAGGAAGGGGACAAACTAGACAAAGTTGGCTGCTCCTATAATTGGCTCTGGTTCCACATACTGTTGGCCTCTCTGCCTTCCACCCTACCAGTTCCAATGGAAATCAGCCAGCACTTAGATGGATTAATGATTTATTTCATGCAAGGTAGTTTCTAATTCAGCTTCACCATAACAGAGCCCTGATTATATTTCACATATACCACAGGTCTGCACAAGCATAAAACCCTAACCCTAACCCTCCGGGCCAAATACAGGCCATGTATTGTGGCCAGCCACTCCCCCTGTACATGGTAATCCTATATGGCAGAAGTGTGGAATTGAATCTGACTGGTTGATCGGATCCTTACATTTCCTATCCCTCAGGTTTTCAAGGCAGAAGGAATTCTCCTCCTCTCAATCACCCAATATCGCTGTGATGTCATGTGGCTTCGTTTTGCACTGTTTGATTTCAAACAGTGAATGTGCCTTTCTTCACATAATGTTCCAGAAAGTGCAAATTAGGTCATCTTTCAATGTGAAGTGCATTTAATTTCTCTTGTATCCCTGCCGGGGCCCCAACAGCGCAGGCTTGGAAATGGTGCTGGTGCCATAAGAAGTATGTGGTACTACTCCAGGGCATTGAGAGAATGCCAAAATAGGGGCTTCCTAACCATTTGCTGGTACCACTAACTAAATTTGAATCCAAGAGTGGAGATGCCAATGGACTTTATCCCCTTTCAGAGGCAGTATACCTTCGAATGACAGCTGTTGGGAATCAGAATTGAGGAGAGTGCTGTTGTGCTCAGGTCCTGCTTGTAGGGACCCCAGAAGAGGCATCTGGTTGACCACTGTGAGAACAGGATGCTGGACTAGATGGGCCATTGGCAGAGCTCTTCTCATGTTCTCTAGCAGGTTTCTAGCCATGTTGGCGGCTGCTTCTGGCCCTAACAATCAGGTTCTTTCATTGGATGGGCAGGATATGAATAGGATAATGTAAAAATAAGAAGTTAATTTTAGATTACTCTGGTTTTTGTGGTATATTGTTTGTTGATATAATCCTAGTGAGAATTTTCAACTACTCCGGGCCAAAATTCCTTGCCCCACAGTAATGAGATCCTTGGATGGAGGCACGATGCCTGAGCAAAGCTCAACTAATTATTATTTACTGTTTGTAGCATAAGGAAAGTCCAGATGGAGCTGGCTGTTTTTCCCAAGCTTTCTTTTTGGCAAGGTCAGTAAAACTGGTTGGCTGAGCAGCACAATTTCAAAACCCCGAGAATCACATTCAAAAGTGGCAATGAAATGAAAGGATGTGGAAAGCCTTCCACCATCCTTATTTACAAAGCACAACATGTCAGCTTGGGCCTGTCTCAATGTTTCTTCTTTATTCCAAGCGTTCGGGTACCAGCTGTGCTCTGCGGTAGTCATGAGCTGTGTAAGATCAGGTATTAATATATAGAAGGTTACACTAATGAAACAAAGCTCATTGTTCTTCAGGAGTGGAAGTTACAAGGAATCCAGTATGGCTTGCTGACAGGTCAAAGCCCACAAAATCCTCATGACCTTGCCTGTAGGGTTGGACCAGTACACTTCTTTTTGTTATGCTGTGTGACTGTTTGTTTATATGCCACCTTTCAGCCAAGGAGGTTGCCAAGGCAACTCACAAAAATAACACACAAATTCAAATACAATTCAAAGTGTTGACAAATTCAAAGTGGTGGTATCTTACCATTTTATTATATAGGAAGATATCTGCTACTGAGTTATGGCACCACCAGAATGTCTCAAGAAATAGCCTTCTTCTCTTAAAACAGAGCTGCAGAACCTTTTGCCCAGGAGCAAAATGTAGCCCTCCAGACTTGTCTACCAAGATATTAGTAGTCTGCTTTACACAATTAAGTGTCACATACATCCTTACACCTACTTTTTGCCTCTTATCATGCCCACTTTTCCTGACTCCACCTACCACTGACATAAGCTCATTGAGGCTTAAAAAAAGGTTCCCTTTACCTGAAAGCAAGTGTGAGGGAGAGGATAGCAAAACACATTCCTACCCTGCCATACCTCACTCCACTCCACTTTTCTATTCATTTCCCCCCCCAGCAAACCTCACTTTTTGGCATTGGATCATGGCACCATAGTAAGATGGGAGTGGACAAAGGGGAGGTGGTACTAGTGGGATGGGGTGAGGCTGGGGTTTGATCCTGTTTCTTCCTCCATGTGCTCACTCTGTGGATACAGGAGGTCTCAAAGGTGTTCATATAAGTCTCAAAAATAGTGAATGCCTATGAGACTCAGTAAGCCTTGAATATCTCATAGACTATCTTGATAATAAATGTGGTATTCAAATAGAAGACAAAAAACATAAGGAGAAACAAGGAGAATTATCAGCTATGCCTTCACACACCAGCTCATAAATTGTATTATGATTGATTAGTGTTCCTGTACATTCATGACAGGAGTTTACTGTCAATCAAATATGTGATGGTCACATGGACCAATTGCACTTGAAAGCTACTTGATTAATTCAATAGCTATTTAGTGTAATTAAACTGAGCAGTATTTGAAAACAGACATATTTAAGAGTCCAGTATACAGCTCCTAAAATCAAATAATTCCACTAGCTTTTAAGGATTAATGCCTGTTTGCATCAGCTGGGATTATGATCTTAGATTATTATTATTTTTTAACGTAAGACTGCTCCATGAAATTAATATTCAAAGACTCCACATCAGTTGATTGATTATTTCTGGAAATACTCAGTAATGCACTTTCTCAATTTACTGGAAATTTTAATTCTGTTACATATGACACTATGAAGAAAATTGGACTCCTTCCATATTTATTCAGCCATGATTAATCTGGTGTTGAGTAATTTTTTTATATAATTTCCATTCCGTGAATATATTTATTAATTTACCTCCTGCCAATATGCTGCCTGAGGATGCCACTGTTTGGATTTTCTGTGCTTCCTAAGTAGAATTTGCATAATGGAATTAAGAGGTCTGTCCATGAGCATTTCGTTGTGGTATTTTGGACAGAGTATGTAGGTTGTAATTAGTGGCATCTGGCCTTCAGGCTCATTAACATGCAAATAGAATGACTACAGATTAGAAATGTTTTGCAGTTGCAACAATGTCTCATCAGTGTCCACATCAGATCTTTCTGTTGTGTTGCTGGGTTGTACTGGAGCTGTTTATATAAGGCTTGATGCTGGAGAAGTGAGTCAGAAGTAAAAGGCAATCATTGTGGATAAAAACATATTATTCTGGGAACTCTGAGAGCTCTCCATTCAGCGTCCAGTTGAATCCATTTAAGTGTTGTCCCTTATGGTATCCTGACTGGGTAGACATCTGAAACGAGTTCAACATGTTGATGCACCCAAAAGCACTGAAACAAATTGCCCTGAAATTACCCCCCCCTCCCCTGGCATGCAAAAATCTTATCCATGGGCCAACAAGCTGAAGGGTTTCAATCATTGTTTACATCACTGCCTCTCGAGGCCATTCAACACAGTGAACAAGTCCTTTAGTTTTCCATGGGTATGTGTAGCTCCTATTCTAGTTAGTTATTTCTTAATTGTGTGGTAGCTGTGGAGCCCATACTCTGTCCATTGCCAGACACAGCACATAGTCAACCCATGGAGGTGGGATTCAAATTATGATTCAAAATTTACCTTACATAATCTAGCATGCCAAAACCTGACACATATCCTTAGAACATGAAAGGGATCTACTGCCCCCACAATTTCATATCCACTATATGCTGGAACCAAGATGATTTGGATCTCCCTGGACTGCAAGAAGATCAAACCTATCCATTCTTAAGGAAATCAGCCCTGAGTGCTCAATGGAAGGACAGATTGTGAAGCTGAGACTCCAATACTTTGGCCACCTCATGAGAAGAGAAGACTTCCTGGAAAAGACCCTGAAGTTGGAAAAGATGGAGGGCACAAGGAGAAGGGGACGACAGAGGACGAGATGGTTAGACAGTGTTCTCGAAGCTACCAGCATGAGCTTGACCAAACTGCGGGAGGCAGTGGAAGACAGGAGTGCCTGGCGTGCTCTAGTCCATGGGTTCACAAAGAGTTGGACACGACTAAACAACTAAACAACAACAACAACAAAGCAGCTTGTGCAAAGGACACCCTACTCTTCAGCCCAGGGGCTTGGAAAGAGCATCATACCTAGGCTCTTCCTGTGGCACAAGTCTTCACCATCCTTCCCTGGCACCAAGAATAAGGAGATCAAGTACACCAAGCCAAGAGCTACTGTGAGAAAATGGAGCACTTTGCTAGCAGCACATGGCTTCCCTTCACCAAACTCTGCTCCTATAGACAAGATTCTAACTGTATTTGGCTGTTTTGTTCATATTTAAGCTGTACAACCAAGCAGGAAGTAGAATTCTAGCATCTATGCATAGAGTGCTAGCCTGTGCATGTGCAGGATTCCATGCAATCTGGAATCCTGAATGACTGGGTTTCTGGATACCACAGAAGGCTGTATATGACCAGCAGAAAATCTCTGGTCCATTGGCCTAATTAAGCTTGCAAGGCCTCCCCTTTTGGCCTTTGTGATCACTTGGCAAAGCCACATCCCCCTCCCCTACACCTGATGCTATGTCAGATGTCAAGTATAGTGCAGGAAAAGATGTGGCAGGACTGAAGGTGGGTTTGCAGACATAACACCCTGTTCAAAGCACCATGTACACAGCTTAGCAAGCAGCAGTATAGATCAGTGTACAGTGGTACCTCGGGTTAAGTACTTAATTCATTCTGGAGGTTCGTTCTTAACCTGAAACTGTTCTTAACCTGAGGTACCACTTTAGCTAATGGGGCCTCCCTCTGCTGCTGCGCCACTGCCACACGATTTCTGTTCTCATCCTGAAGCAAAGTTCTTAACCCGAGGTACTATTTCTGGGTTAGCGGAGTCTGTAACCTGAAGTGTCTGTAACCTGAAGTGTCTGTAACCCGAGCTACCACTGTACATGCAAAAGCTCTCTCTCACCTGAATGTATGCACAGGTACCAATAGGATCAGCTATCCAGTGTGGCTCCTCCTCCACTTCGTGTTTACAGCTTAACCCTGAGTATAATGGTGTATATGAGAGTTTCTGATACTTTTCCCAGGAACAGGGCCTCCATTAATATCTCAGGAAGGGGGATGTTTACAAGGCCTATTAAGAAACACCTTAGTTGCTACTTGGCTGGTGCTAATTCAAATACACAATTATTGACATGTGGCTATAGCACTTCAGTTTTCCCATGGCTACTCCTGAAAACTATTTTCCATTCCCTTGAAATTTTTCAGATGTTGCTGCCAGAGCAAGAACCTTTAACATTGTGCTTCACTTTTCACATTAGTTGACATTTCATTGACAACATTAAGCCCTGCTCAGTTGACCAAAACTGGGGTAGTGAAGGTAAGGATAGAGGGTCAGGATTGTTAGCCGCAAGGCCTGGCCTCTGTACTATATGTGTCGAACACAGCATAAAGTGTAGATGGAAAGAAGACAAGCCAGAAAAATCATGCCAGACTAAGCATAATTCAGTTTCCCTTTCAGGAGATGAGTTGCAATGACTAGGTAGGACAAAGCTGTTCGTATCAAGGACTTTGCATTCTGTATAAGGGCCACTGTAAATCTGCATTTGAAGCATTATGCAAAATTGGCAAGGTTTGGATTCACTCCACAAAAGTGGCAAAATACACTGAGTTTTCCTACTCATTTTTGGAAAACAGATGAAAAACACACATACATAGATCTGATAGTCTATTGCCATTAACACAATTGAATGGCCCTAATTTCTCAATAGGATGATTCAATATTCATTTTTTAATTTCTGCATTTACACATAATATCTCTCAGGAGACACTTAACAGATTCTGCTGTTGCAGTTTTAATGAGAACTATCAAAGGTTACTATGAGATGATGATCTATACTTAATTCATAGACATCCCCAGACATTTTTGTAATTCAGAGGCTGTTTGGATTCTTTGAGATAAGTTTTTAAAAACTGTTTTCAAACATTTGTCCTCATTTGAACTGTATAAATATCTGTACTAATCCTCTTTCTTCTTACTGTTTAGATATTTGAGGCAAAATTATCATCAAAATAAGCATCAAGTCTGAAACAGAAAAATCAATTTAAAAAATGCCAATTATTAGGAAATAAATGGAGAACAAAAAAACTGAATAAGGATAACTCTTTGATATGTGTATAGGCGAGAGAGGAAAAAAATAAACAGGTACATTATACTTTGAACTTGCAGAAGACAAGTACAGTTAGCCTGTGTCTTATATGGGGGTTTGGTTTCAGGGGTATCATGCATATGCAAAAATCACATATAGTCAAAATTATCATACCCTTGGAGCCACCCCATGGCTAGTCTGCCTGCCTTCTATAAGGCAGCCAGTGAGGCAGAGAGAAAAAGAGATAACATCCTTTCCAGTCATAGAAACAGTGTGGCAGTGGGCAGACCTTGCCCAAGAAGCAAGTCTGAGAGCTTCAAAACTCTTTTTATATCTGGTAACCCAACAAAGACTCAGCACAAAAGAGCTTTTACATTCTCAGTCTTGCTTCCTGGGCAAGGTCTGCTTGGCATGCCAGCTCTGGGACTGATAGGGAACCCTAACCCTTACTCCCATGAGATCTTGCAGGAACATCCCCACCTTGGTTCTGTATAGTTGAAATTGCACAGGTTAAATGCACGTAAGATGAGGGCATACTGTATTCATTATACTGAATACCTAACGAATTGATCCAATCACAACAACAACTGGCAGAATGGAAGACATCTTGCCTGCTAGTCTGATTCTGAGCACATTTCAAAATTCTTTTAAGATGCTTACTTTTAAAACTTCTGTGCCACTTGAAATCTGGATTATTGCAAGATGTTGCACACCTCTACTTCTGAACATGGTTCCCTTCCTGCAGAATGTAGAGCTGGGCAATGCTGACTGTGAAGAATGTATAAAGACATGAATTACATTGGTTGCTCTTACCCTTTTTGCTCCTGGTGCTGCCTATCATGTGTATTCCCCTGAGAAGTTGTCTATAGGAGAAATGTGGCTCTCGGGCTGCAAAAAAGGTTCCTCACCCCTGATCTATATCTTCTTTTTGTAAACCACCCAGGGAATGCACTTGGAAAGTGATAGAAAAAGAATGTAATAACAATGAAATAAATTAAGCACTTGTTTACCAAAGGCAAGACAGAGAGAAGAGGGAATACTCTGAAGACCTTCAGATACCTTATGGCCCACCTCTGTCACTGAGAACCTCTGAGGGGACTCAACTCCAAATGGTGCAGTTAAAATGGATCAAAGTGCTAGCCCACCAAATCCAGTTTTAAGAAGAAACAGACTGTTTGCATTAGGCAAGTGGCAGACGTATGCCTTGAAAAGTGTGCAATGAGTAAATGAGAAGACAAATAAACATATCATAATCAAATCATGATGAATGCTCATTGTCATCTAACCACCCTACAAGCAAATGTTCAATAAAGGTCAGCTATAATCTCACTTCTGTGTAAGCTTTGTGCAAGCAAGACTGGATTAGTGCTCAATACATAGATTTCTAGAGGAGCTGCTTGTCTACTGGCTCCATAGGATGCCTGTTTAGAGAATACTGCAGCACGATGATCTCCAGGGGGCTTTCCAGGACGTGTGACTGACCACAAAATGGCCTGCAGAGCAGTGAAAAGCTTCAGAGGGATGATGATTACAGGAGAGCAGTGAAGGATTTTAAAGAAAGTTTAAAAACTGTGTTGAAGTTTTCAAAATCCTCCTTTACATGTGCTCTCTCTCTCCCCCCCCCCATGTCCTTTGGTGTTCTCCAGTCCAATTCCTGGTCAGCCACATTTTTTGAAATCCCCTGGGGATTTTCTTGCTATTGTTTTCTCCAAGAAGCCTTATAATCATCATAAAGTAACAGCAACAAGCAAATCCATGCCCCCCTGCACCCCCAATTATTCTAAGCCCTATTGTTCTAAGCCCTACCCACATGAAATGTGGCAGAAAAGAACCTCACTTACACGGGAGGAGGGGGGTGGTTTGGCAAAATGGGGTGTGTGGGGATTCGGCACTAAGCACTATACAGCTAATTGCAGGTTTTATGAAAATATAGCAATAGAGTTTGAGAAGTCAAATGATAGAGTTTTTTTATTTTTTGGATCTAACTAACCACAAAAATCTGTGTTTGGGCTTGAATGAACAATAGCAAACAAGTAGCTGAGGCAGAAGATGGAGCTGAACAAATTTCACAGGTTTGGAAGGTCTTTTTAAGCAAATGGTGTTGAAGCCTTTAGCATACTGATTATACAGCTGCATCCAAGCTTTATCGCAGCCAGCAGTTTGCTCATAGCCAAAACAAAACAAAAACAAGATTTACCCTTCACATGAATTCTGCATGTGAAGTTCAGTGACCAACTCCTGATGTGAGATGAAATTACACTCTTTTTCTGCCAGTGGGTTCTTTTGAGATACATAGCCTCTATCTGGCCACAGCAAAGGTAATTGGGATTTCTTCCTCTAGCAATGGGGTATCTCAGGCCATAGGTGGGTGAAAAAAGGTGGCCCTCCAGGACTTTCTCTAGCCCTTGGGATTCTCTCCAGGCCACTCTGACTCACTTCACACCCTCTTGGAGTGTTTATGCCTGGCTGAAATGTGTCCTTGAGCTTCTTGTTTGTCTGGATAGAGGACAAAGAGGGGTGTGTGAGTGTGCATAATTACTAGCCTGGTGTACAAAAAATCACATTTCTTGCTTCGTCCACTTTGGCCCCTCCCACTGCTCACCCAGAAGGGAATGTGGACTTTGAGCTGAAAAAGGTTTTTAAACATTGTCCTTTCTCGTTTCAACATTCCATACAATATTGTCATACAAATGATCTCACTGAGCTTTAAAAGGAACCTTTTTTCTTTCTACTTTTGGTGAGCAAAACCTAAATACTCAACCTACACAAAAGACATTGCTGACATAATATAATTCTGAGCAACGATAACTAAGGAAGAAAAAGTGCATTTGCAGGTATGTTTACATATGATAATTATCTCTGTTCAATGTGGGTAATTTAGAGAGGTAGTTTGCATTCAGTTTCTAATTTAGAGAGTTAGAGAGTAGAAAATGTTGGCTTCAGTATAATTAAAAGCCAAGTGACACTTTAGTACACAAATTAATGCCCTAGTTATTCTCCAGTCTTGCCTGCCATGTTCTGAAAAAACTTTTAAAACAAACCTGGAGCCAGGTTTAAATGAGATCTTAGTGGCCATGAAGTGCAATTGAAATTTATCCAATTAAGGCCGTGATTGCTTTGCATCAGTCTAATTGACTTTTCTAACTGGATGGGAGAAATTGTAGTCAGGGAAGAGTAAAACGAACACAGCACAACACAACTTAACTTAGGCATCTCATAATGCCTTTGATCTGTTGCAGATAAGTCAATGCATGCAGATTGAGGGCAATTAACTGTCCATGAATCCTTTTAAACTCACATTGAACACTGGGACCAAGCAAGTATGGTAAAACACAAAACAAGTGTTAAGAAAATAAATGGAACCTTGGGGTTACAACAAGATTTTCATTCTCATGTTGAACAGAACACTAAGTCTTCAAGTGGATCACAACATTTAATTTCCAAGTCCTAGATATTCATTATATTTGTAGCAGGCCTGTCCACCAACCACAAGTTTTTGTTTGGACCCCAAATCAGCCCTTAGTAAAACAGCAAGTTTAGCTTGGGCCAATTCAAAGCTGCCTGATTTGGCTCAAAGGTCCACATTTGCTTCAGAAAAGTTCACATGCAGAGGCACTGAAAGAAACACAACAACCGTCCTGAACATATATATGATTATATCAACTTTTCATCTCCATACATTGTTACATCACTTTCCCAGCTTCTGCCAACCTAGCAGTTTAAAAGCATACCAGTGCAGGTAGATAAATAGGTATCGCTGCAGCGGGAAGGTAAACAGCATTTCCGTGCACTCTGGCATGCATCATGGTGTCCCATTGCTCCAGAAGCGGTTTAGTCATGCTGGCCACATGACCTGGAAAGATGTCTGGACAAATGCCGGCTCCATCGGCCTAAAGTGAGATGAGCATCCCACCCCATAGTCAAGTCTAACTGGACTTCACTGTCTGGGGTACTTTACCTTTACCTTACCTTACCTTTACCTTACCTATATCACTGTTACATTGTTCCAAATATTATTTTTATAATTCTGCATATTAATCTTGTTTTTAAGACAGATGATACAGTAATTTTAGGTTTTGCGGCACTCCTGAAAACTCTTTTCTCTTGAATTTGCTGCTTGGTACAAGTGCATAACAAAAGACAGAGAGGATTCTAAAACCCTCCAATGACATTGTTAGTAGCTGGCAGGTAGCCAATCCCTGCTAAGATAGGACCAGTCAGGGGCATAGGAAGGGGGTGCGGGGAGTGCGGTCCGCCCCGGGTGTAATATCTGAGGGGGTGACAAAATGGCACACCGCGGGGGGCGACACTTACCGCAGGCCTGGCCTACAGCGCGCCCAAGCCACAAATCTCTCCTGGGAGTGACGCAGTGGCTCGGGCCCCGTGCTGCCCGAAACTAGCTATGCCCCTGGGATCAGTGTTGTGATTTGCTAATTGCAGCATTAAGGTGACCTATCACAGGTGGTGTGTGTGTTTTGCCTGGACTAGCTTAAGGTATATATACTGGGCCAAGGCATTCTTTATCATTCTTGTTGTTATTGTTCCTGATGTTCCAATAACACCTTTTTGAGCTGAATCATGGTCTTGGGTCATGCCTGAACCCTCCTACACTTCATGTCTTTTATGATATTCCTTCGTGTTTTGTGAGCGATATGTCTGAAAATTTCAGAAATGAGAGGGGTGTTCCTAGAACCAAAGTGAATCTGGCTAGCCCCCTTGCTACCTTTGCTATTGGATGTTGTTAATGTAATCTCACTACCTTTATAGTACTAAAATGTTGGATTTTTGTACATTGTGTTATTTGCTATTGCTTTGCTATGTTATTACAAAATTGTTTTTGCACTGTATCATTTTGAAAGGCGTTCTGTTTTCTTTGCCATAAGCTGCTTGCACATGATTTGGTGGTGGTGGTGGTGGTGTGTGTGTGTGTGTAAAGGTGGCATACAGATATAATTCATAAGTCATTCATTGTTGGACAACAGCATATTATAGGTTGTCCTTTTATTATTGCCTTTAGAATTATATGTTGTCCCTCCATGGCATGATAGAATGACTAGGTGCTTAATTTAGCATTTCCTTCTGGGCAATCTTGCAAAAGCTTTCATGGCATTATCGGTAAATGTTTATGGAAATATACATTGCAAGCATCCTTCCTATATACCAGTTATTTATAGATTCAATGCAGTGTCATACAGGTTATATTGTGCAGCACTTAAAATAATTAAGTACATTGCTGGAAGATGCAGTGAGCAAAATTAAGACCGGAGGACCAAAAGGATTACATAATAAGAGGCTAAAAGAAGTGTTTGTTATATCCGTTAACGCACCACACTTTGCATGGTTAAATATTATAAGTTGATTAGTTGGAAGTATAAATGGCTATGGAAGGATATTTCATAACCCTGCCCCGGCCCCAAGCTTATGTAATATGAAATATGGTACATCCAATCTCTGTTCCTCAAAACAGTGCTCTTCCAAAAATAAATAAATAAAAAAAATCAGTAAAATATAAGAGAGCTGCACTGGTAAGTCCAAGAGCACAAAAGGTTACAGAGATGATATATAGCCAAGTTATGAACATCTTATATAACATTCATAAGAGTCAAGGAAGAAAGACAAACAGAAATGGTTGTTTTGAAATGAATGGGCTAACATTGGATAAATGGGAAACTGACTCATACCATGTGATTCAATTGGTCCATCTAGCTTCCCATGACTTCAGGTAGGAGTCTTGCTCAGTTGTACCTGGAGATACCATGGTCTCACCCTTGAAACTTATGTATGTAAAGCAAATGCACAGCCACTGAATGGTGGTTCCTTCCCTGTGATGATCTCTGTAGGAGTACTTCTTGATTCTACACTGTCAGAGAACAAAGATACCATTCCAGGAGAGAGATAACTTGGCCCCAGTAATCCATGCTCCGTTAACCTCCCAATTTTATTACTGCAGGCTTAGGATTTTGGTGGAACTGTGAGCTGGATTCATATTACACCAGTCCTTAAAGATATGCATTGACTGACAATATATTTTTGGTCTGAATTCAACATTTTAAAGATAACTGATCCATAAAGTCCTACATGGCTAAAGCCTAAATTCTTGAAGGTGCATTTCCTTGTATAGTCCTTCCCAGGAGCTAAGATCTGCCCTGGACATTCTGCCATTAGTCTCTATACTTCGCTCTCCCCACCTGTCTCCTCCCCCAACCTTATACTGTATACAACATTAATGTCTCACATCAAATGTAACTCATCTGTAGAAAAGACACTGTGACCTGAAAAAAGGAGAGAATTCATGTACCTTTGTAACCCAAGAAAATCTTTAATAAAAAAATATTTAAATGCAAATGTGAAATATGAAGTGACATGTGGTTGGGCCTTTTCCATGGTGGCACCCTGACTTGCCCACTGAAATTCAGCTGTCATCTATTATGTTGTCACTCAAATGCTAGCTTAAAACCTGGCATTTTATACTGGTCTTTGGGAATCACTGGTGAAGTTCAGCTGAAATCTGTACATTAGAGTAGAGATTTTATATAATTTTCTTATTTTTGACAGTGTAATGACCATAGTTATTTTATTGTTGTTGCTGCCTTGAAATCTTCAGACCAAGAGTAAAATATAAATATTCTTTAAAGAAATGCATTTAAAGAAAGCAGTATTCATCATCATTTTCTCTTTCTTTTTATTGCTTCCTCATTTATTGATTTTAAGAAACAGTATTGCTCCTTATTAATCCAATATGCATAATTGCACAAAAGCTTATTTCACACTGCACAGTTCTTTGACACTGCACAAAATGTGTCTAGCTGCACAGCAGAATAAATCATGCCATATCTGTATGAAAAAATCTGACCATATCTGTATGAAAATAACATGCGTAACATCGGAAAAAATTGACACTGACCCAAATGAAAGTATAAATGATATAATTTAAATTTCTAATTTCATAATTTTAAATTCTAAACTTCCTTGAGAAATCACAACCCACAACCTGCATACATCAGAAATACAAGTGAGAAAATAAGGGAGGAAAAGAACCTCCTCAGTTTTATTCCAGAACCATAAGAAAGGAGATTGGACCCTCCAAATCCATGTGTGTATGTGGCCGGGGGTGGGGGGATTCAGTGTGAACAACTGTCAGAAGCATCCCTAATCAAAAGTGAATAATATTAATCATCCAAACTACAATTTTCATCAGCCCTGTCAGTGAAATGTAATAGCTTTTGTGGCATTCTTTTCTCTCCCCCCCCCCACCCTCCTACTACCAAAATTGCTAAAATATATTGCCTATGGGAACAATTACTAAGTGACACTATTATTGACATGCAGTGTTTCACCTTGACTGGATGAAAGAGAATTTCTTATGTCAAAAAGGTTTTTCAGATGTGCTTTACAGCTTTATCTATCCACCTCACATAAATTTTATAGATAAGCAACTGCCAGAAATTTGCCACTTGGGACAGACCTGTGAAGGATGATGTTCGACTGAACACTAAATTCTTAATAATTGAATATTTGGGAAAGTATATCTATTTGGCTTTGTTGATTGCTGAGGTCAAAACCATTTAACTTAGGTCATGTCCTTTCTTTCAGATTTCCTCATACTTCATTTCCCTTGGTGTCTGAATATAAGTAATATAACTTTTGAAAAGCAAAACATGAGGCAGTTCCATCAAATAAGTGAAGCATTCACTTCCTGAATTTCATTTTTTTAAAATAAATAAATAAATCCAGAAATAATTCATATGTTTCATCAGCTGGATATCCTTTTCATATTGTTCTAATAATGGATATTTAAAAGAACAGTGTTTTGGGATTTCAGGATTGTTGTAGGAGGAAACAGTGTTATGGGTCCCACACAAAAGGGTTCCTTCATTATCCATGTGTTAACAGAGGTGCGAAAGAAGAAACTATTGAAAAGTTATTCCAACACTACTGTGATTAAAAATAAATTGCACGTTAGCATCCAAATGTTTCTGATGAAAATGAGTTACATGGGATGGGGAGAAATTCAATTCAGTTTGCATTTAAAGGCAAACTCATCTAATTTGCACTTTCTGAAACAATATGGACACTGAAATGCAGTCATCTTTTATGAGTTACACCTTTCTGAATTTTGCAATACAGTTCTCCAGTCAAGTAATGTGTACTAAAGTTCACCAAGTGAAAACGTTCCTCTATAACCAACCCTCTGGCTGATTCAACAATCTACAGTAGAACCTCTATTTACGTCCCGCTCTACTTAGGCCCATTCCAAGTCATGACCGCGGCAAACCCAGAAGTAAACACTGGGTTTGCCATGATTCGTGCACGCTCAGAAGCAGCTGCTGCTGTCTGAACATGCACAGAAGCGGGCTGCCGCCAAATACGCCTGTGCACAATGGCGCTTCTACCAGCAACCCATTTTGCCATAAGAACGGGCCTCCGGAACGTGTTTGTGAGATGGGGGTTGTGAGATGGGGAGATTTGGTTAATATGTTCTGTATTTTGTGTTTTCATTTTATATTTTTATGTTGTAAATTGCCTTGTGATCTTTGGATGAAGTGTGGTGTATAAATTTAATTCAGAATTCTTTATATACTAGGGTAGAGTGGGTGAAATGCAAACCAGTGTGAGGAACTGAAGTTAAGACTGGGAAATCAGAATATGAGAGAAAACGAAACTGGCCTATTTTCCCATCCCCGTTTATATTCTGTAAATCAAAGAATTGATAAGAATGCCTTATTGCCTATTGAATATTGTTCTACAGCACTTTACAACTTGGATCTTGCTATCATAATCCTGTGAGGTAGATTAATATTAGCCCCATTTTACAGATGGGAGAACTGAAGCTGAAATGCAAATGGAGTCCATGGAATTGTGGTAGGATTTATATCAAGGCTCCCCCTAGGCCAATCAGCAAGTACAGCCTTATAAGCATTACACCAAAGAACTGAAAGGCATAAGAAGGGTAGCATATGCTGTTTTTTAAACTTCAAACTTCCCATCTCAAGATACGCCATTAATATTTCCATATATCATATGGTGAAAAGAGACTGCAAGAGAACAAGCAATCCAGGAATATCTTGGCTGCCCGAGGACATAGCCAAGTGCCACATGCTGTTCCCTAAATCAAACTAGCTCTCTCACTAGCTGAAAATATAGCAAGTGCAAAGCATTTATAAACGAAGGTCAGGACAACTGTAGCTTTTACTAATCAATTATGTTCCTAATGGCAACACTGTCATGTAAAATGATGTCACATTTGGCATAGCAAGGTCTAGTGTTGGCATCATACAAAATAAGCTTCAGCTTCCACATACCCTTCAGTTACCATTTTAATCTGTAAATTTCTTGCCTCCAGCCCCTTGACATAGTCAGCTATTTGGCTAGTGTGTAAAGGTCCAGCACATTCCCCATCTTGGAAATTATTTATTAGCTTGGTACTGTATACCATCTATTATGTCCAAATGAAGGAGAGAGAGCTGGCCACCATGTCTCCTCTATTCTTTAATCTCTCTATATAAAATTCCTATATCTTCCTTCAAATACTTTAACAAGAGTGATTGAAATGTTTCTTTCCAACTGATGAAATGTTCTCTCGAACATTGATTGCCCAGGAACGTATCACTCACATGTCGCGGCTGTACATCATGCTGAACATTAATCACACAATATTTTCCCTGATAGTACGATGACAGTCAAGCTATCAAAGCGCACAGCCAGCCAACAGCTGCAAATGGAATCAGCTGTACTTTGCCCAATGATGACAGGGAACAAACTGGAACAGGAGACACAAGCCGTCTACTTCCATTAATAGGCCTCCATTTAGCAGCAAAATGCTTTTCTAATGGATCTTGAGCCAAGGAGTGCTTGACAATTGCTAGGAAGGTTCTGTGTAATGCTGATACTTGGGCAACTGGCTTTTGAAACCTACCAACCTCTCTCTTCTCTAATTTGTTTTCCTGGACATCAAAATGAGCCCTGGTGTCCCCAGGGGCAGCACCTTTCAGGAAGATGCCAAAAGGTGACACCTTAGGGAACCAGGAATTCAAAGGCACAGAACTGCGTTTAGGAATAGCACTTTGGGACTCAATTGATAATGGTGTGTGTTCTTTGTTAAATGGTTTCAAAATTTTGGAGATAGACTTTGAGAAGTTGGGGAAGTTGCAACAGTTGGGAGAAATCATGTTCCACAGCGAGGTTGAGGTACTGGAAATAGGAAGGGGTGAGCGAAGTTAAAAATTCATTATTCAATTTCAGTTTCTCTCAGTTACTATTGTTTCTAATCCTAAATTAGGTTTCCATATTTCCACATTGTGCTGCATTTCTTTCTTTCTTTTTTTAAAAAAGGTTATCATGAAAATTTATCACCCATTGTGAGCAAATTTCTTCTAAGATGCATGTTTTTGTTTACAATTTTGCCCCAAACGCACATTTTTGCAAAGCAATTTCCCTAAATCATGCATTATTGTCTGTTGATTTCACAAATATATGCATTTTTATGCACACTTTACATGAGTATATGCATTTTGTACACTTTATTGTACATATTGCTGCACTGCAAAATCTGTAGAAGTGCAATTTTAGAAGGATGGTTGTGTTTCAGCTTGCTTATTGCTTCAGAGGTTGCAGGTTAGGTAAATTTGTCTTTAAATGTGAACTGAATCACATTTCTATCCCTGATTGATTTAGATATATGCTTATGTTTTGCGCTGTGACAGTCTCTTCCTTCCTGCAGGCATCTGGTAGTACGATCTGGCCTTGGCTGATAAGATACCAAACCCACAGAAGCAACCCTTTCATTGATCTGCAGAATCTTCCATCTGCTTGCAGCCTAAGATCCAGAACCTTATCCCTGGGAGTAAGAGGAAGAAGTAGCTCTCGATGAATATATGGATGGTGTTTACCATGAAGTCATAATCTTTGTTGCACCATCATGTTAAAATATTATACTTTTGAAAAGTCATGAACAAAGAGATATTTTAAAAATAGGCATTCCAGTTCATGCATCTGACTACATATTTGCATGGCCATAAGATGCATTCAGGTAAGACTTTATACCATTTACCTGATGTTTCTTTACCTGATAATTCCATGTTTAATGTGATATTTAACATGATTACAAAAGCCACTCCTGGAAATCTGGTGGAATATAGTGGAAGTTCAGCACTAATTTCTATGTTAATTGCTTCTAGGGAAACACCCATTTGCAATCCCGTTAACCCAGGAAATTACATGAGTTTTGTATTGTAATTTCGCTATAGTTTTCATGGGTCATACCACCATGGCTTACATGATGAAATTTGGGACAGCATTCCATCATACATCTCCCTCCCCCCCCCACCCACTATTTTCATGGGTGAACCATGGAGGAACAAAAGTGTGTATATACCATACATAAAGGGTGATGCTATGTCCTAATGCATCTGCTCTCATACCGTGCCCACTGGTGAGAATGAAATGTAGTACAAGTTCCATACTGCAACAGGTGAATAAAATGAATGTTAGGGACTGGAACAGAAGAGCTTACATTCTAACCTGAGAAACACAGTAATCAATATATTAATGTGGCCATAGAATCTCTGCTGCAGACACAGAGTTTTCTATAGGCACACCAGTGACTCTGTGTCAGTACTCCAGACATGCAAAGAATTATTTTTTTAATTGTGTGCATTGAGTAAGTCCCCCAACACATTAACAGAGAACAGGCAAAGCCCTGCATTTGCAGATATCGGTATACTTTTAAGAAACCCAGAGAGAATCAAATTGTGCTTGCTATACAGGGAGATGTTTAAAAAATGATTTGCTAGGTTTTGTTACCCCTCTCTCTCCGTCTCAGCTCTTTTCAAAATTTCAACATGTCTGGTGGCAATAATAAATCTGAAAACCTCCTTGCAGCTTTGTTACAGGATCTTTCTTTGAAGTTATGGCCACATACATCATACTTTGTGACCTAGACAGCTTTTACTATATTTTTTCCCGTCCCCTTCTCTCTTCTTTCTAGATGCCATCTAAACAATTCAGCCTGAAGCATACCTAGATTGTGTTTTTAAAATGATCTCTGGATGGAAATGGGCAACTGCAGTATTCATGACCAAAAAAAATAAATAATAATCCTATATTATTCAAGCACATCCCCTCCCTTCCAATGATTTCCCCAGCCGCTAAGAATGCTGCTCTAATTAGGTCCCACAAGCTCAAGGTAACCAATTTACATGTTCCATGGAATACTTCGTTTTCCACACTACTCCAGTAATAACAAATCATTATCTACCTGGCTAAAGCAATTTAGACCTTATGATCTACATTATATAGAGAATTGGAACATATGCCATACCCATTCAGATATTTACAGATCAGATAAATCTGAAAAATAGTAATAGTTCTGCTCTTGAACATGTATTGCAGTGCATCCTTATAAGAGTTTATTTTGGACAGAGACGTTCCACCAGAGGTATTGAAATATTCATGGGTACTCACATTCTACAAATACACATATTGATGACCATTATAATAGACATTTAGCCATTGTATCCAATAAAGAGTTATTTGCCAAACGTAATAAAACTTGGTAAAAATAAAAACTTATAGTTTTGTTCAAATCTTACAACACATCAAATGTAGGGAAAGGTAAAACCTATGAATGTAATCCAATTTATAAATCTGTTACCTTGACTCTGTAATGGCTGAATTTCCACATACAGAGAAACTCTCAGAAATTCTCAGAGAAAACCCTAAAAGTATGTTAGCAGAAATTTTGTTGACGTGGTAAGCACATGCTTTATATAGCCCTCATAGGAGCTAACTCCTAGGGGATGAGGTCCCTTTGCTCCCCCCAATAAAATATTTGAGGGGGCCACCCCCCCAAAAAAGTTGATGGGCATCGCCATTGAAATGGGGTGTGTGTGAACCACATCTTGCGATCAATTATGTGGGATGGGACTTACCTGCCCTCCCCAAATATTTTATTCAAGTTGGCACCCCAATAGCCGTAGTGTTTTTCAGTTAACTCTGCAAAGAAAATGGAAATGATAGCTGTTTTCTTAAATGATTTTCAGGTTGCCTTGAACATTTTCAATACTTTTTAAAAGATGGTACCTTAAAGAGATCTGCGCTTTTAATGTCAAATATGATTATTTATTTCTTGTACTTTTCCTCTCATTTATTTAGCATATTTGTATTTCTTGCAATTCTTCCATCACAGAACTCAAGGCAGCATAAGTCAGGTTCTCAAGTAGCCTCATGGCCAGAGCAAGACCTTCAGCAAGATGACTATGTCAGGAACTATTCTCATGTTACATTCAGCAGGTATTCAGTCTGCATACAGAATAGCTGAGCTTTACGGATTGCTAGAATGGTATGGGGTTGCTCGTGCGTAAGTTGCCGCCTCTCCTGGCTATGTTGCCTTGTTAAACCTTTCTGTCTGGACAGCCCTTCAATTTGTGGCTGCCTCAGTCGCTAGCAGAATCCGTCAGTGGGCGTTTCTTAAACCTTTTCCAACATAAAAGTTGTTTGACACCCAGTCTCCTCCTACTTTCTCTGCGCGGAAGTCTGCGCAGGGAGGGCGTGGGTAGCGGAGGACCAGTGCTCTCCCCGCTGGTGTCCGGTGAAGAGTCTGGGAGCCCTCTCGCCGATTCCCCCATCTGCCCCTCCTTATTCCTGGTGTTGCACTGAATTGCTTCCCCATCTGCTGAGCTGCCTCTCTCCCTGCTGGGCCCTTCTCCAGCATCATTAGAGAGCCTTCCCTCCACCTCTAGCTCCGATGTCAGTTCCCTGACATCCACCTCTCCCCCGGGACCCCCTCCACCCCCGGCCCAACCTGTTGATCCAACTTCGTCCCTTTCTTCGGCCGACGATGTGGGGAACCCCCGGAAGGAGCTGTCGTCATCCTCAGAGGATTCGAAGCCCGCTTCCCACCCGTTCTGATCCCTTCCCACGGGGTGGGCCTCCCAGTCTGATTCTTCTTCCTCCGAAACCTCTCCTCCCTCCTCCTCGGAGGCAGGAAAACCCCCAAAATGCTCTTCATCGTCTGTGGTTCCAAATTGCTCCTCCCAGAATCTCGCCAGTGGTTTGGGTTTGCCCGGGAACAGGCAGTGGAATTCCTCCACCAGATACCCGTCATCAATTGCCTTCACGGGAACCCAAGTGTTTTCCGACCCGGGTTCTCCCTCCCAAGCTACCAAGTACTCCACCTGGCGTCCTCGCCACCTTGAATCAAGTATTTCCGTAGCCAAGTGGTGGTGCTCCCTCTCTTCTACCTGGGGGTGTGTGGTGACTTCTCCCTCTCGCCCCGGGAATTCCCGCCCCTCCCTGTACGGTGAGAGTAGGGACCTATGGAACACTGGGTGTATTTTCATGCTGTCAGGCAACTTGAGCTTGAATGCCATGGGGTTCACCTGCTGTGTTACTTCAAACGGTCCCAGCCGCCTGGGCTGCAACTTCTTGCACCCCCCCTTAAAGGGTAACCCTTGGGTTGACAACCACAGTCTGTCCCCCACCCGTATGGTTTCCCCTTCCCTACGGTGCTTGTCTGCCTGCCTCTTGTAAATTTCCTTGGCCCGCTCCAAGTTCATCTTAAGTTGCTGGTGCAGGGCCTCCATTTCTTCCACAAACTGCTCTGCCGCAGGTACGCTCCAACTTTCCTCCCCACTCCCCGGGAAGGCCCTGGGGTGACACCCATAATTGGCCATGAACGGGCTCATTCCCGTGGACACATGTTCAGCGTTATTGTACACAAATTCAGCCAGCACTAGTTTCTCCACCCAATCGTTCTGCCTCTCGCTGACGTAACAGCGTAGGTATTGCTGGAGTATACTGTTCGCTCTTTCTGCTTGCCCGTTGGTTTCCGGGTGTCTCGCCATCGAGAAGCCCACTTCGACCTGTAGCAAGCTCACCGGGAAGTAAATTGTTTCCCGCGGTCGGAGATAACCCTCGAGGGAGCCCCATGCAACCTGAAGATGTGATCTACAAACAACCTGGCTGTTTCCTCTGCTGTAACCGCATGGGAGCAGGCTATAAAATGGCACATTTTTGTCAGTAAATCGACCACTACCATGACTGCTGTCTTTCCCCGGGACTTGGGCAGATTGGTCGTAAAATCAATGGACACCACCTCCCAGGGTTTTCCCGGCGTGGGTAAGGGTTCCAGTAATCCTGCGGGGGCAGCCCGCACCCCCTTTGCCCTTTGGCAGCGGTCGCAACCCCGTACATATTCCCGTACATCCTCCCTCACCCTGGGCCACCAGAACTGCCTGGTGAGAAGCATCATGGTTTTGTGCTGTCCAAAGTGTCCAGCTGTGGGATTGTCGTGGAGTTGTTTGAGTACCTTCCCCCGTAGGGTCTCACCCGGTACATACAGCGCCCCCTTATAGTACAGCACCCCTTCCTTCTCCTCAAACCCTCCCTGGGTTTCTCTTCCATCTCAGATTTCCCAGATTTTAGTTTGTGCGAACACTTCGTTTCTAGTGAGTCCGGCCAGTTCTTGTTTCCCCACCAAGATTCCCCCACACACACACCGGTCGTATCTCCGGCGGCCCCTCTCCTTCCCAGTACTCTGGCTTCCTGGAGAGCGCATCTGCTCTCACGTTTTCCTCCCCAGGTACGTATCGGATTTCGAAGGAAAACTTGGAGAACTCCTGTGCCCATCGAATCTGTCTCTGGTTGAGTACTCGTGTGGTCCTCCAGTATTCCAAGTTCTTGTGATCTGTACAAACCTGGATCTTGTGCTGCGCCCCTATTAGTAGATGGCGCCATCGATGAAACGCCGCATAGATCGCAAGCAGTTCACCGTCATACACAGTATAGTTTTGCTCCGATTTGCTCAGCTTTCGCGAGAAAAAGGCACACGGCTTCCATTCCTGCTTGCTCCTCCCTGGCTGCAAAAGAACCGCCCCAATGGCTCTGTCAGACGCGTCGGTCTCTAGCCTCATGCGTTTCTCCAGATCCACGTGCAGGAGCTGCTCTTCCGATGCGAACGCCTTCTTCAGTCTTTCAAAGGACTGCTGGGCTCCCTCTGTCCAGACGAAATTCCTTTAGCTACTGAGACAATCTGTGATGGGTGCTGTCAAGTGGGCGAAGTTCTTGATGAACTTCCTGTAGAAGTTGCTGAACCCTAGGAACCTCTGCACGTCCTTCCGGGTTTTGGGAGCCTTCCACTCCAGCACTGCCTGCACCTTGCTTGGGTCCATCGCTAGGCCCTTGTCTGACAACCTGTACCCCAGAAACTCGACTTCTCTGGCGTGAAACTGACGTTTTTCCAGTTTGACCCACAACTGGTGCTTCTGCAGTCGTTTTAGCACTTCCTTGATGTCCCTGACATGTTGCTCCTCATTGTCCGAATAGATTAAGACGTCGTCCAAGAAGGCTACGCAGTTCTTGTACAGCAGGGGCCCCAGCACGTGGTGCATGAATGCTTGAAAACAGGCGGAGCCCGACTGTAATCCAAAAGGCATAACTAGGTACTCAAAGGCCCCTAGGGGTGTGAACATTGTGGTCTTCCATTCGTCCCCTTCTCTCATCCTTATCAAATTGTATGCTCCCCTGAGGTCCAGCTTGGTAAAAAATTTCCCTTGCCTCACCCATGTTAAAATGTCATCAATCCTGGGCATCGGGAAGGTCACGGGTTCCGACACCAAATTGACGGCCCTATAGTCCACAACAAGCCTGGGTTTATTTGTGTCCTTTTTGTCCACAAAGAACACCGGACTGCCCCCCACCGCTTTCAATTCTCTTATGAAGCCTCTTTTCAGGTTCTTGTCAATAAATTCCCGCAACTTCTTCATCTCCCTGTCCGACATGGCATACAGTTTACCCACCGGCAGCTGCGCCCCCGGGAGCAAGTTGATTTGGCAGTCAAAGGGCCTATGGGGGTAGTCTATCCGCCTCCTTCTCGCTGAAGACCTCCTGCAGGTCAGCATATTGTGGTGGCACCTCCCCTTTCCACTCCACAGCTATCCCAGCCACCCTGGCCACGGTCATTCTTGGGGTTTCCCCCCCTAGACAGTGTTCCAAACAGTAAGCGGACCCAAAGGTGACCGTCCTCTGATGCCACGCCACCACTGGATCATGTTGTGCTAGCCAGCTCATCCCTAATATTATTGGGGGCCCTGCCAGTGAGGCTACGTGAAAGGCGATGGTCTCTGAGTGCCTGGAAACCCTCATTCTCATTGGTGGGGTCTGGTGTGTCACTTCCCCTCCCAGCAGCTCTCTGCCATCAATGGTGGTTACTTGCAAGGGGAAATCTAAGGGCAGCAGGTGGAGCTGGTGCTCTAGTGCAAAGTCCTTGCTGAAGAAATTGCAGGAACTGCCTGAATCCAACAGCCCTTTCACCTTGACTGGGTGCCCATTCGGGAGTTCTAGCACCACTTCTATGGCTATAGCCGCCCTGGGGGGGTCTGGTTGGGGCACTTCTATTGGTTGCTGGCCTGGCTGCTGTGCCTGCTGAGTGGCAGCCAAGCGTTGTCGTTTCCCGGCTCCTTTGCTTTTTCCACCTCCTCCTCACCCCCTGCAGCTCCCACCATTTCTTGCCAGGCCTTTCTTTGAGGGCAGACCCTGGCAAAATGTCCTGGCTGCTGGCAGAGGAAACACTTCTTATTAGTTTTCCAATCCTTTCCCTCCTTCTTGCGACCGTCGCTGGAATTTGAAACCTCCCGCGCGCGCCCCCATCTATTTCCATTGGCTCCGCCGGCGGGGAAGGCTGCCTTGGTATTTCAGGAATGTGGTAGTCATGGTAACGTTGCTCTCTCCCTTCCCGCTTCTCCTGAGCCCGCGCTTCCTGCCTTACACCAATTGCAAGCACAGCCTTGGTCAGCTGATCCATCGACTGCGGACAGGGTGCGCGGGAAAGCTCATCCTTCACCGTTGGGGACAACCCCTCCTCGAACAACATTTGAATGGGTTCAGAGTCCAGTTCCCACCCGAGCCGGTGAACTAACATGGCAAAGCGTGACCAGTAGTCTCTAACTGACTGGTGTCCCTGTTTACAGTTCATCAGTTCCCGCCGAGTCACACTTTGCTGCACATCACTGGAGTACATTGCGTCCATCGCCTGGAAAAATTTCCTCAGGTCCTTCAAGGCGGCATTCTGCATTGCCATTAGGGGCCTGATCCATTCCCTGGCCCCATCCTGCAGATGCCCAACAATATAAGCCACCCGCTCCCCGTCGTCTGCAAAATCATTCTGCTGCAGTTCCAAAGCGTACTCTATTTCCCTCTGGAACGCACTATAGTCCTGAGGCTTCCCTCCAAATTTGTGTACCAGTCCCGGTACCTTCTTTGCTACGGGGGTGGGTCTGACCTGTGCATCTTGAGCCCGCCTTTCGTCCAGCCACGCCGTTAGAAGAGCCACATGCTGCTCCAAATCTCGGTTGCTCTCCACCAGATTTTGCACTCCTGCTGCTCCCTCCGTGGCGCCAGCTTCTCCAGTTTTGCTCATGATGCTGCCTGCCGCTGTGCACAAGCAACGTCAGGGACTGACGGATTGCTATAATGGTATGGGGTTGCTCGTGCGTAAGTTGCCGCCTCTCCTGGCTATGTTGCCTTGTTAAACCTTTCTGTCTGGACAGCCCTTCAATTCGTGGCTGCCTCAGTCGCTAGCAGAATCCGTCAGTGGGCGTTTCTTAAACCTTTTCCAACATAAAAGTTGTTTGACACCCAGTCTCCTCCTACTTTCTCTGCGCGGAAGTCTTCTGCACAGGGAGGGCGTGGGTAGCGGAGGACCAGTGCTCTCCCCGCTGGTGTCCGGTGAAGAGTCTGGGAGCCCTCTCGCCGATTCCCCCATCTGCCCCTCCTTATTCCTGGTGTTGCACTGAATTGCTTCCCCATCTGCTGAGCTGCCTCTCTCCCTGCTGGGCCCTTCTCCAGCATCATTAGAGAGCCTTCCCTCCACCTCTAGCTCCGATGTCAGTTCCCTGACACATATTGACAAGTGTATGCTTTTCACAGCTTGCATTTGTGCTCAGTATAATGCGTGGATAAGCCTTCTGTTCCAGACATTAAGAGTAAAAGCCTCTTTGCAGAAATTAAAATTGATAAAAGACACTTGGACCATCACATATTAGAGGAAGCTAAAGAGTACCTTGTTACATGAAGTGCTTTCTTTTCTATCTGAACATTTCTCTCACATATTTGTTCCTCACAAACATTCCATTGTAGGGACCACCCCAGCTGTTTCTGATTCTGATTTATACTTTAACTTTCCCCCTAATAGGCCTCAAGGTGCCTTACAGATAAAAAATAATCATTAAAAACAAATCTTACAGGGTAAGGGTGCCAACTTGAATAAAATATTTGGGGGCCTCCAGGTAAGCCCCGCCCCAAATAACTGATCACATGACGCGGTGCACAAAGACCCCTTGGCCCCTAGGAGCTGGCTCCGATGTTATAGGGCTTTATAGGTCATAACCAGCACTTTGAATTGTGCCCAGAAACAAACCAGTAGCCAGCAGAGGTGTTCTAGCATATAACCTGTATCCCTATAACCTGCCCCAGTCAGCAATCTGGCTGCAGCTCTTTGAGCCAGCTGAAGTTTCTGAGCACTTTTCAAAGACAGGCCCACATAGAATGTGCTACAGTAATCCAAATGGGATGTAACTAAGACGTGTGTCACTATGGCCAAATCAGACATATCTAGAAATGGGCGCACACCAGCTTTAACTGTACAAATGTGCTCTTGGTTACTGTCAAGACCTGGGCATCCAGTCTCAAGGCTGAGTCCAGGAACATGCCCAAACTGTGAATCTATTTCTTCAGGATGAGTGTTGCCCCATCCAACAAAGGCTGAATCCCTATTCCCTGTTCTGCTTTCTAGCTGACCAAGAGCACCTCGGTCTTGTCTGCATTTAATTTCAATTTGTTTACCCTCATCCAGTCCATTACTGATCAGTTTAGAACAGATACAGCTTTAGTTTATTCACTGTCTACCCCAACCCTCAAACGCCTGCTGCAGAGTAAATTTCAAGTCAATCTGTTTTCACAGATCCGTTTTGCACCTGGGTTTTTAGTTTGCTGCTAAAGTAGCCAACTCAATTAAATATATCTAGCCTCAGTCATTATTAACCAGGGCTAAAATATTGTACACACTTACCTAAAAATATGTTCCAATGGGACTTGCTTCCACACACAGAATAGTACTGCTAAACACTGAGAAACAACAAAGGGGGGGGGGCTATCGTTTAATTTTTTATTTTGACTACTGCCTCTTTAGTCGCACAACATTCCATTAAGAAACACTTATTATTATTTTTAATTAACTGTAAAATAAAATGCAGTAAACAAGCCCAATATTTTTCAGCATGAGATTTGCAGTGTTAGATTTATCTTTTATGTGCCGTAGGGAAAATA
The DNA here is from genome assembly GCF_964106645.2 of Podarcis pityusensis. NCBI lineage: Eukaryota > Metazoa > Chordata > Lepidosauria > Squamata > Lacertidae > Podarcis > Podarcis pityusensis. Next base: position 44,344,864 of record NC_138033.1, read on the forward strand.
TGTTAACTTGCTTTCTGGAGAAAGCTTGCTAAATGTTTGATAATGAAATTAATATTTTGTTTTCCTTTGCTCCTTAATCTTGAAGTATGAGTAAACCTCTGGTCAAGGGAACAAATGAGGTTGCTTCATTCAATTTATTATTGTAAATATTTTATGTTAAAAGTGCAATTTGTGTTTATATATGAGTATCCACTTAAGGAACACATATTGCTGATGAAAACAATAATCCACCGCCAAAAAAAATTTACAGAGAACATTATCGTAATGAAAAGCTAAAAACAAGCCCAATCAATAGATGAGCAACAGTTAAGTACTATGGTGCCACATGGCTGTTTCTTGAGTCCTATGCCATATAATAACTCAAAGAACTAAAACACACCAAATATATAGTATTCTAAGCCATTGTCCATATTGGCTGTGTGAGAGAGATTGAATATTTATGTTTCTGCCTTATATTTATCTCATTTATTGACTACACTTCCATTCTGCCTGTTTGTCAAAGCACTTAAGGAGCCTAATATTTTATATTAATGGTTCAGGAGACTCTTCATCAACCTGGTGCCCTCTAGATGTTTTGGACTATAGCCCTCAATAGCCCTAGTCAGCACAGTTCTACAAGGTGGGGCTGATGGGAACTATAGTCCAAAAATCTGGTGGGGACCAGGTTGTTGAAGTCTGAAAAAAACATGATGAAAACGGGAATGAAAGGGAAGGGAACTATACACATTCACACACACCTCATGATCTCACACCTGGAATGAATATGCATTGCATGATTACGGATGAGCACTCACAACTTCATTAATTGAACACAGCACACATGGTCCATGAGACTAGGGCCCTGTCTTCCCCACACAATTAAAAGTGTATAGTAACACTTTAAACAGTCATGGCTCCCCTGAAAGAATCCTAGTTGGTTAAGAAAGCTGAGAGTTGATAGGAGACCCCTGTTCTCCTCACAGAGCTACAATTCCAAGAGTGGTTTAATCCTGAATCCCTATTCCCATGGAATTCTAATGATTACAGCTCTGTGGAGTCCACAAATGGGAAACTACTACTGAGAATGCCCTGTCACAAATCAGTGCCTGCTGGTGCTGTTCTTGAAGTCCTAGGCGGACATTTAAAAACAGTATCTGGACAGCAGCCTGAACACATACCCAGATCACACAGCCACATTTTTCTCCACTATAGTGAAATACTATTTAAATTATAGTAATTATGCATACATTTATATCATTACATTTCAATTGATATATGCACATTTTAATGTAAATCTGCATCCTCTTTTGTCCTTCTTTGCTTCGAGAAGAGGTGATATGTAAGTGATCATCCAACAAGCTGTTGAATTTTATCCTCTTTATAACATGGCTGTATTCACTAGTGGTTAAAATAAAGAAAGGAAAGAAAACAAGGGTAAGTAAGGCCCCCTCTGTAATTCCATACATATCTTCAGCTGGAGAAAACAAAGAGCTGTGTTTGACCTTCCATCTAACTTCTCTGTTTCCAGCAAGTTGTCCTGACAATTTCTATCATTTTCACATGAAAACCCCAAATCCACAATTTACTACAAGCATATTAGAGCAATCTAAGACATTCTGAATTTTACTGAAGCCATTACAGGCAAGTTATTTTTCAGAGTGTGGCACATATTGTAAAGTAACACTTCCTCTTTGATTGCAAAGGACTGTAAACAAAGCCACAAGGTTCTCAGCTCACTGCCAAAAACATTCTTATGCGAAATATCATTCCCCAATTTTGCAATAAAGATTACATTGAGTAAAGAAAATATGCCTACAAATTGGTTTAGTGTAATATATACTTTTAATATCCGGAAGAAAATACAAAGAGCAGAATGGATTTTCAAAACAAAGCAGTAATTCTTCAGTGTATGAATGTCAAACTACTTAATCCTACCGGATTTTATAAACAAAACAAAAAAGCATGTAACAAATTATTTTATTCAGTTATGTTAATGAAAAAAAGTTTCAAGGGAGATTCCACCCCCTTCAAATCAAACCTCCCATAATTCTGTTCAGCAGCTTGCTAATGAATATGAATCACTGAGGGCAATGGAGCCAGATGTAGTATCGGGAGAAAAAAAAAATTCTGTATTAAAGTCTCATAAAATATTATGGTGAAAATGACCAAATTGTAGTTCAGAGTCCAGCCCTGGAGCTAGTGTGATGCAGTGGATAGAGTGTTGAACTAGGAGAGCAAGGTTCAAATCTCCACTCAGATATGATGCTCACTAGGTGAGCTTGGGCCAATCACTATCTCTCAGCCTAACCTGCCTCTCAGGGTTGTTGCAAGGATAAAATACAAAGGGGGTAGCAGACATACCCTGTTGGAGAAAAAGGTGGGATATAAATGTGGTGAAAAAGATGATGCTGTTGACAATTGGGTTGTGTCATTGCAGTAAGGCAAGATGCACCACTGAAATACTTTAACCACTGCCTTTTTTTTCTCATCTGACAGAATTTTGATCCTCTCCTCCCAGTCCAATGCTGTGATGGGGAGGGAAATTCTCTCTGCGTACCTTTCAAATACATCTTTGTCCTGGTTCAACACCATTGCTAGGTGATATAAGCACCTAGGAAAAAGGAAAGGATGATCTGGAGCTGTCAAGAGGGAGTGTGGTGGTTTGGCAGAGAGAAGGGAAGAAGGAGAAGCAGGCAGACAGCCTATGTCTTCTTCCTCCCTCTTCCTCCCCGCAACTTGTTTAATTGGGATTTAATGTAACAATGTTCAAGGCCCCCAATTCAGTTTGGGGCTTGGATCCTGAATAAACACTCCCAAACCTCTACTAATTCATTGCATGCATAGATTATGCACTAAGTACCCTTAATCCAATATTTTGTTGCTGGCATCTGTTTGTCTCAAAAGACAATGGAGAGCACCTGAGGCACAAGTCTCGGCAGTGTATATGAAGTTCCTGGGCTGATAAGACCTCCCTCTCAGCCTCACTGATGTGGTTCAAAGGAAATCAGAGCAATATGTTTGGCACTAGCTTGACTGCAGGAGTTGCCGGAATGAAGCGTACAAGGCACCACCCAACTGCCTTAGGGACTCCACTCTGAATTTGTATATAAGTTACTCCTCTTCTTTTCCTGGAGATGTCCTGCAAGGCAATGGGTATTGATTTTTCCTTGGGGTTACTCCTGAACGCTTTTTTTATGAATGGGTATAGCCACAAGACAGCAGAGGTTTAGGACCAAATTTTCCTTCTCTTTGCAGGTTGATGATCCCTCACTTCCCTCTACAACACATGCAATCCAACAGAGCCTTGGGTATTTCCCCTCTGAATCTTAAATTATCTTTCTTGCCCTGAATGAAGCCAATTGTGAACGAATCAGAAAGTGCAACTCCCAAGATTATGAAGTGGACAGAAAAGGAGAGTCCCAAGACTGGGCTTTTTTCCCCAACTGGAACTCACCAGAACTCAGTTCCAGCACCTCTCAGGTGGGCGCCATTGCCATTATAAGAGAATAAGGGGGGCATTCATCGTGAGTTCCAGCACCTCTTTTCCTAGAAAAATAGCACTGCTGAAGGCTAATCAGAGGCTCCCCCCATAATTCCTACTCAGCCCCCTAAGAGGTGATTAACCAAAGCTCATCCTACAGGGAGGGAGATCACTGTGAGAAGAAGAGCAGGGAGTTAGGGGAGGAGCCATCTTAAATAGCCTGATTTTCCTCTCAATCGCTATGGCAAATGAAACACGTGTGCCTCTCCTACTCCTCCATTGGGCAAAACCACCCTGAATATTCTTACTAGGGAAACTTCATGTGGCAAATCTGCCCCCATGCAATGGTAGGAGCAGCAAAGTAGAAAGATGCCTTGGGATCAGACACAAACAGTGCTTGGTGGAATTGAATGTGGGTCAGTTGTTGGGGGGGAGGGAGGGATTCTTATTTTCCTGTTTTTGACTCTTGAATCTATTGTCAGAAAAAAAGCTATACAAATATTTCTGGCAGGGACTGAAACTGACTCTAAATCCCTCTCCACATCCCTTTATTGTACATGGATTCCAATTGTATGAAAACAGTCATCAAATTATACGTACCGTATTCTTCGCTCCATAAGACGCACCAGACCATAAGACGCACCTAGTTTTTGGAGGAGGAAAACAAGAAAAAAAAATATTCTGAATCCCAGAAACCAGAACAGTAAGAGGGATCTGCCTTCTGGGATAGCCTCTTGCTGTTCTGGCTTCTGGGATAGTCACGCGAAGCCTCTTCAGGGCAGCAGGATGAAGGCTCCCCCTGCCCTCAAGAGGCTTCGCACGGCTAAGCCAAAAGCCAGGACAGCAAGAGGGATCACTGCGCGGTGATCCCTCTTGCCTTCCTGGCTTATGGGATAGCCGCGCGAAGCCTCTTGAGGGCCGGGAGGAAGGCTCCTCCAAGAGCCGTGCTCCCTTTAAAGAGCGGGGGGAAAGCCCCCAAGAGCAGCACACACGCTCCACGCGGCTCTTTAAAGGGAGCGCTGAGCAAAGCGTCCCACCTGCATTCGCTCCATAACATGCATACACATTTCCCCTTACTTTTTAGGAGGGGAAAAGTGCATCTTATAGAGCGAAAAATACGGTATACACATTTTGTGTTTTTGTGTTTTTTAAAATTTGTGCTTGCCAAAAATTGGCAGAAAAGAATTGTTTTACACATGCGAAACCCAATGAGTGAATGACTACACTTTATCGCTATGGGAGAGACTGTCTAATGTTGCCCCAGACATGTCTTATTTCTATACATCTTTAGTTGCATTTAGCTAACCCTGTTGGGAAAGGTGTGGATAAATTTCTGGGCAAATGTAGCACTGAAAGAGTAAAATCCTCTTCTGAAAAGAAAAAAGAAAAAGCTTATAAACTGCAAATGAATGATTTGCCTTCAAAGGTGAGTTGAGAGTGTAATTTCTAATTAACTTTATACTGTATTTCTGAAAGGTAAACTTATTTCACTATTGTGCAGATGTGGGATGGAGTGATTCGAGAGACAACCTCATGGACACAAAAACTCTAATTATTATTATTTTATTGTGAAGTGCTTATTGCATTTATCCCCTTATGCAGTTCCTAATCAAATTTACTATATGCTCTTCTATTAAAAAATATTAAATATGTCCTGTTTTGCCCCACCTCCATAACAGTGTTCCCAATCAAATAATTGGGTTGTAAGAGATTTTTTTTTTAAAGCATAAAAATCCCCCAAGGAAGCCATAAAACATTCCATTTGATTATCTTTACAAATCTTATTTGATTGCTTTAATAATGGAGTCCCATGATGCCATTGTTTCAGAACTTTCCTGCCAGGTACAAAGCAATTACTATGTATGTAACAACCCAACGTGTGTGTTTTTCAACTTACAAGGAGAAATATATCTTTCAATTCATGATTGTGTTGTAGATGGAGCTATTATGTATGGCTGCAATTATAACACCCATGCTGGGAGTATTATATTATAAAACAGTTCCGATAGTCAAGAGGTGCCTGTTTATATTCCAAAGGCAGTGCTGAAGAAATAAAAGCAATTTTGGGCAGCCTGATTCTATGAGTTGATTTCATCTTCTGGAAAGAAAGCAAAGAGTAATTTTCACTAGTGATCTCTCTGAAATTCTCATCAAAATGTATCCCCAGATTTTGGAGTTCTGAATTACTTGGTCTTATTTCTGAAATGGAACTGTTGCACTAAGGATGACAAAACTGCCAATTTCAGTTTCTCTAACTTCCACACACATCCTGTCTTACATTAATTTGTCCCATTTGCACAACAATGTTTGTTATTTTAAAAATGCCTGGAATTTTGCACACACTTTTTGTGTGCATTTCTAACATTCACACTATTAAGCAATTTTAACTAATGTACACTTCTGATTTTTTAACATTTCTGTCTAATAGAATGCAATATTAATGTTATTTTCACTATTATATGCATTTATAGCATATTTTTGCTTGGTGAAGTCTGTAGTAAAATTCAGGGAAGTGCAAATTTCAGTGGATATCTCTGTTTCACTTTGCAGATTGGCTTGGTAAGTGTGAATTGAACTGAGTATATTTCTCCCACTCCTGCTAAATATGAATCTACATTTATATTGTGTTATACTTCCAGATTCTAGACAGAGTATGCACAGTTTGCCCAAGCTTTCAGTTAAGCCTGGTTCAAAATTTCCAAAAATGGGAACTTTTTGCTTCCCATTTCTCCTTCTTTTTGCTTTCGGAAATTTCTATCACTTGTCTTATTGAGTCTTACCAGGAAGGGTAGCTGTGGAAAGAGTCTTTTGCCATATCCCACTAGTCAAATATCCCAGGATGCATTGGGAGAGCTGTGCTGCATGCTAGTGCTTCCACTGGGTGATGAAAATAAAGACTCGGTTTCTTGTTACTGCCTTATGAGCCTCACCAACTCAGGGGAAAACCAATGATACTTCTGCAGTGGATCTCAGGGTTTTGGGGGTCCCTAAGCTACCATAAACTTCTGAATATAGGTACAATTAAAATGGGTGGTGCTGTGGGTTAAACCACTGAGCCTAGGACTTGCCGATCAGAAGGTCGGCGGTTCGAATCCCCGCGATGGAGTGAGCTCCCGTTGCTTGGTCCCTGCTCCTGCCAACCTAGCAGTTTGAAAGCACGTCAAAGTGCAAGTAGATAAATAGGTACCGCTCCTGCGGGAAGGTAAACGGCGTTTCCGTGCACTGCTCTGGTTTGCCAGAAGCGGCTTAGTCATGCTGGCCACATGACCTGGAAGCTGTACGCCGGCTCCCTTGGCCAATAAAGCGAGATGAGCGCCGCAACCCCAGAGTCAGTCACTATTGGACCTAACCTTTACCTTTAACCTTTACCTTAAGCTACCCTGAACCTAAGTTGTTCAGGGCTTTGTTCAAGGACCTTGAACCTGGCTCAGAAGTAGTTGCTGGCCAGTGCATATATTTTAACAATGATGTCCCGTGGTGTTAAACATGCCCCCATCAGCAACCTAGCCATCACATTTTGCACCAGCTGGAGCTTTCAAACCAGGCTGGAGGGTAGTCCCACATGCCACACATGGACTACAATGGCCCAATATGAATTGAGCGAACACTTCTCAGAACGCTCCTCAGTGCAAGAACTCCATGACAAATATGTACGACTTCCACAGGTGATGTGTTCATGTTGAAAGGATTCCCTGATATGTAGAAGCTTGGAAACATCTGTGTTAGTGCAAAGCTTTGCCATCTCAAAGATTTGGGGCTTAGAACATAATATATAGGGAATTCTGAAGAGGCTGTTTGGAAGATGATATATTTCACCTACTGAGGCTAATCCAAATACATGAGCCCAAAGGTCTCTGACTAAGCTGAATTGAGTAATCTATGCCTGCCAGGACTGACCCAGGCTATTAGAAAAAAAGTGTTTCAGAACAACAAAGCAAGAAAGAGAAACTAAATTATAAGCCCTCCTCTTGATCTTTGGTGACAGATCATTCATTATATAGCCTGTGGGGCAGAGATGAATCATTTTATGATAATCACTTTATGCAACAATTTAAAAATGGTTATATATCAAACACAGGCAGCTTCCCTAATTCCATTTGCAGGGGATGAATTCTAGGAGAACATTTCCCAGGTGTGTGCACGAGTGAGTGAGTGAGAGATTGATTGAGAGAGAGCGAGATGAGGGGGTTGAAAATATTGATAGTGGCTTGGGCAGAGGGAGAAGCTGCACATTTACCTTTGTGTAAGGAATTATTGTAATTGTCCGTTTATTTGTTGCACTTGTATCTCATTTTTATTTTCTCCAGGGAGCTCAAGGTGGTGTGCATGGTTCTCCCTCTCCTCAACAACAACCCTGTGAGGTCAGTTAGGCTGAGAGGAGTGACTGGCCGAAGACCACCCCGTGAGCTTTACAGCTTAGTTGTGATTGGAATCCTCATCTCCCAGGTCCTAGTCAGACCCTCTACCCACCATACCACACCGGCTTTCATTTTGCAAGACTGAAAATTCTACGGGGCTTATAGTTTCACTGGAACAATATCTCACCATCCAGGAAATGGTCCAGCCAGGACCAGCAGTGCACTCTAGTCAGAGTGGATGCTGAGTCAACTGATGGCAGGGGAAGTGAAGGGTAAAGTAAAAAGCAGGCTGGAAGCCTGTGTTGCAAGGAATAGTGAAGAACCCATGCAAGGTTTATTTTCCTGTGATGGGGTGCAGGCAGGTCTATTGAGGCGAGTAGTAGGCATAGTGAAAGCTTTGAACTCTGTGATGAGTCATCATCCCCTTAGCCAAGACTGAGGCAGGGGGATTCTTAGCTCTCTCAGGGATTTAAGATCCAGTGGTCTTATCAGAAAAGGAGATCAGATTCTGGGAGGTCAGTCCCACACCCTTCCTTGTCCATCTTGGGGAGCAATGTGGCATGACAAGCAGTAGCGACTGCTTCCTATTCTCCCTTCCTTTTCTTTGTGATTGTGTGAAAGAAGAACATAGAGTGACCTAGCCATTAAGTGCTACATTGTCTAGGTATAGGGAAAAGAGGTCAAACAACAAAAGTGTTTTCACTCAAATGGTTGCATGATTTTACCTCCACACACAGAGAAAGAAAATATATGACAAAATGCCTCCACCCCATTTTCTCACCCCAAAATAGCTCAGATAGTTTAGGGACACTATTTCTGCCCAGCCTTGTAATAATAGTATTTACTGAGTGGTTTCAGCTTAAGTGACTTGTAGATTTCTGCCTTAGCAAGTGTTCCAGGATCACCTGAAAGTTTTCTTGAAACAGTGCAGGTTATGCAGAAATAGGGTATGTGGATTTCACCAAGAAACATCCAGTTTGTTTCAAAGTAACTGAGAAGATTGTGACAATTTCGTCAAACATTTATCTGGGGAATACCCCCTATATTCTGGCTGTTTTTCTAAATTCGTTGAAGTTTGTCTGCTACCCAATACTACATTGGGAATAGTTATCAATAAATTGAAGCACTACTTTGGGATTCCTAAGCAATTAATCTCTGACAATGGGCTGCAAATTTCAGAGCTTTTTAGATGATTTACAAAGATTTCAGCATTTTACCTCAAGACTGGTTTGGAGCAACATTAGAAGAGCTTGCTGGATCATGCCAATGGCCCATTTAGTCTTGCATCCTGTTCCCACAGTGGCCAACCAGCTGCCTGTGGAAACCCACAAGAAGTATTCGAGCACAAGAGCACTCTCCCACCCTGTTTCCAGCAACTGGTATTTAGATTAATTGCTTCCTCCAATTACCTCCAACAATGAGGCAGAACAAACTGTCCCATCTAAAAAGAACCTGTTGTCCAAATATTCTGACCTCTACCTTGCTTTGTTAGCATATCAGTCAACACTCTTTATGAATAGCTTCAGCCCAGTGGAATTGTTTCTAGGATAGAAGCTTTGTTTCATGATCCCAACATTAGCTTCTCAATTTACCGTAATCTGTGTTGGTTAGCCCAGCATCCGTAGCCTCTAAGAACAAGGTGCTCATTAACAAGCTTGCCAGAAAAACACTTATGACAAACGCCATACATAAAGCTTAAGCTCCCCCAAAATATTTACAGAATCACTCAAATCCTCAAGCTCTTTGTGTCTTTCAAAAAAGGACTGTTTCTAGCAGAAAGTCGAAAATCTTATTTCTCTCTGTTATTAAGGGACTATCAAAACAAACCATTTGCTAAGTAGTCTTAAATGCTAAGATAGGTACTATTTTGCAAAATAACACATGAACCATAATGAGGTTATTAGTATTCATTCTTAGCACACTTGGTGCGCATTCCATCTGTGGCACTCAGTGTGCTCTCTCATCAACCTCTGCAAAACGGTTTACTATTATGAACACATTTTCTAAAGATTTTCTAAAGACAGAGCGGGTGGGGCTCTCACAAGGGAAAATGTGTTGCTAACACTTCAGGGGAAGCTGGCATGGATTTTGTCAGGGTGGGGGGTTCTTTTCAGCCTGGGGGCTACTTTCCTTTCTGGGCAATCTTCTGAGGGCCAGTGGTGGTTGGGGCTTGAGACAGAAGGTGGCAGAACATGGGGTGCAAATTGCACCTTTGTACAGTAAGATACTTTCTACATTCACATACCTATCAAGCATCCAGCCAAGCTTGCAAGATGCACTGTCAGAGTTCAAGGACACATTCCAAACAGACAAGATTCAAGGTGGAAAGCAAGGGACACTGAAGGGTGTGGTCTCTAAATAGAGAGTGTGTGGCATGTGGATCAAGTATCGAAGTCTGGTTGGTTGCATTCAACTCCTGGACCTAAGATGCTTCAACCCCAGATTCTATAAATCTTGATGATTCAATCAGTTGGAAAATGGCTGCCACAGAATGTGTGGTAGGCAATACTTCTTATGGAGAATTATGTGTGATATCACTGTCCCTCTGGCTTCTTGGTTTCTTGTTGTTGACCACCTGGTAGACATCAATTCCCCCAGTGACTTCCTTATATTTCATGCTTCTTGCGGCAAGGATAGAAGAGTCAATTCCACCCCTTTAAGTAATTTGTAGCCTTCCTTCAAAGTGGCTATTTATCTGCCATGGGGCTTTTGGTCTTTAAAAACAAGCAATTAAAATGAAAAGCCCCACACATATTTTAGATCGGCCTCCCAAAGGCAGTTGGTAATTGGGTGAAACTTTGCACTCTGCCTTAAAGTCTCTGTAGAGGAATCCTGGAAAATTAGGATGTTTGAGTCTTGATATTCCATATGTGGGTTATTTTGGGCCTTGTATATAGAGAGAGTCCTTGGTTTTACAAAAAAATAATGTTTGCAGTTATGTCCCTCACTTTCCCCAGTGTATGAATAGCAGGAAGCAGGCTTATAGCCTATGTGCTTGCTTGATCACTGACAGGTCTGGACTCGTGTTTATAGTGATTCAGTTCATCCACACAGAACTTATGCAGTTCCAGAGATAAAGACCATTATCAAGACTGTGAGGGAAGGATCAAATTGAAAAGGTCAAAAAATTGGGAGCCCACAGTGGCCACTCTCCAACTTGACTTACAACAATGCAGTGCCCTGGTCCATATAGACAACCTACGGTCCTAACCAGTCAACCTATGAAATCAATGAAATTCATGGACCTATGGGCCAGGCGTGGGGCATTACATTGTTGATAATTTAAACTGGCAGGCAGCCACCGCAGATGAGAGCTGAGCTTGGCTCTTGTTCAAAAGCAGCATTGCCAACTGCCACCTCAAAATCAGTTGAGGGAGGGGCAGGGAGGCAAATTTGTTAGTTACTTTATCCTGGCCAAGGCAACCCAAAGCAACTTACAGCCAAACATGTTCATGTTCAGTCCCCATTGAATGCTGGCTGACTCTTGAGGAGGGTGAAATGAAGAATGCTGGAAAAGGGCATGGTTCCCTAGCTGGAATGCTAAACCAAATCACTGCTAAACCAAATCATTCCACACTGCAACTTTTTGTTGCAGGTTCCAATTGTAATGGTATTGTTACTCCAATTTTTGTTGCAGGTTCCACTTGGAATTGTATTTACTAGCGTTGAATCCACAGAGATTCATCTGCAGAGATTGCTTACAGCTACTTACCCCCCCTCCCCATCACATTGCATTTTAAAAACTGGTGAAAAAGTGATCCCATCAAATCCTGCATAACCGAATGATTTTAAGCTGCCACTGTAAAACTGTAAAGCAGCTGGAATGGCAAGAGAAATATACCAGGAAATATTCTCCCTTGCAATCCTAACAGGTCTATTAAAGAATTTCCATAGGTGATGTATATGGCCCATTTTCCACTACCCAAGACACTGAAGTCTCTGTCTCAATAATAATCCTTCCAAAAGTAGCCACCTTGGCATCTTGAGGTTGCACAAACAAGCTATTCCTCTGAGCTTTCGGAAAGAGATCTGCTGATTGCCCTCCTATCGTATTACATATATTATTGATATGTGCTGGATGCAGATGATGTCTGCAATAGGACTGCCTTGTCTATTGCAGCCATGTAGATGTAAGCTTTTCTGCTGTGACTCCTGCTGTGCTATGCGGGATTCCACACATTCTCTCTCTTTGTCTCTAGGATGCACTGGAACATGAAGATATTATAACCTTGCACTGATGTATAATCAGTATTAACATTTGTTTGTCAATGATTAATTGTTGTTTCCCTTGAGGCAAAGGAAGCCAAGTGTTTTTCTATGCTAATGTATTTTTCACTTAGTTTGAGCACTGCTTCCTAACTACGTGGCAATATCTAAAGAATAAAGGATATTACTACATTAATTTCCACTCTTGTCAATATGCTCAGAATTGAGTAAGTTGCTGCTACATACTTTCTCCATGATCAGTCTTTCTTCTAGTTGTTCTCATTGTTCTTCCTTTTTTTTTTTTTGCGGTGTGTGTGTGTGTGGGGGGAAGAGCAGTATCTTGGCTTTCCAGCTGAAAAATTATTCCTCATTACTAAAAGCTAAATATACATAAGTGTGTGCGTTACTTAAAGTCAAATGGATAATTGCTTCAGCTTGCTTTGCAGCCTGATAATGTCATTTCCACAACTGCAAACGGAGAAAACGTTGAATGTGCATCATTAAAGGGAGATTATAGGTGTGCAGATCTTGTGCAAAATGCTTTAGCCATGGAAGGTAAGGTGAGATGGCAGATTCAGGGTGCTATTAAGGCAAGTAGGCTGGAAGACAAACTATGGAACTCATTCCTCCAGGAAGCAGTGGTGGCCACCAACTTGTTGTTGTTTAGTCATTTAGTCATGTCCAACTCTTCGTGACCCCATGGACCAGAGCACTCCAGGCACTCCTGTCTTCCACTGCCTCCTGCAGCTTGGTCAAACTCATGTTTGTAGCTTCGAGAACACTGTCTCGTCCTCTGTCGTCCCCTTCTCCTTGTGCCCTCCATCTTTCCCAACATCAGGGTCTTTTCCAGGGAGTCTTCTCTTCTCATGAGGTGGCCAAAGTATTGGAGTCTCAGCTTCAGGATCTGTCCTTCCAGTGAGCATTCAGGGCTGATTTCCTTTAGAATGGATAGGTTTGATCTTCTTACAGTCCACGGGACTCTCAAGAGTCTCCTCCAGCACCATAATTCAAAAAGCCACCAACTTGGATGTCGTCAAAAGAAGATTAAACAAGTCCATGGAAAAGTGGGCTGCTACCCAAGATGGCTATGCTGTACCTCCACAGTAGGAAGCAGCAATGCTCCCAAATACCAGTTGCTGGAAACCACAGGAAGGGAGAGTGCTCTTGTGCTCAAGTTCTGCTAGCTGATTTCTCACAGGCATCTGGGTGGCCACTGTGAGAACAGGATGCGGGACTAGATGGGCCATTGGTCTGATCCAGCTGGATATTCTTATGTTCTTAAGACAGACAGAGCTGATCCATGGGGAAATGTAAAATGTCATTCATGAGATTTCAACATATTACAGGTGTCACTCAGTATACACAAGAACCTGTGCCATGTGAGTGACTTTTCTCTTTAAATACAACGGGCTTTCATTTATGAGGGATCACTTACTCCTGGAGGTTGGTCTCCAAGTCATGTGTGTGGCAGCTCGTAGTCACAGATTTGGGCTCATATTCTGTGGCCAGTGATACGCTGCAGGAGAATGGGATTGCAGCTGATTTAATTTTATTGGGATTCCCCCCCCCCATATTGGTAACAGTGCATCTCTGATCTGTTGACTTACAGAACCACACTTTGAGGTCCCGTTGTGACAACATGGCCACAGTTCAGGTGATTCGTGCACAGATATCTCTCTGATGGCTCAGGTGATGTGCATGGTGAGGGCATTTGTCTCGCAGTTCTTGCAATTTAACCTCATGTTTGTTGTGTGGCATGTTTCAGGCTTACAAACCTGCATTGCTGATGCACTCCGTCACTTCCAGATGTCCCACCCCACTCTTAACAGCTGCCCCATCCCTAGCTTATGCCTGGTCACTGCTCCTTAACTGGGGAGCCACAGCTTTTGACTGCATTTCATGCCCAGCTGACAGAAAGGAAGTTTCCCCCTAAAAGAATTTGCAAGAGGCCTCACCTGCCTATACTTCTTGAAATTTGGTTAATTTGTTTAAGATCGGTCTGCAGTTCCTCCAATTTGTTACATTTTAATAAATATAACCTTTACTCCAATTATGTCTCAGAGTCTTCTTTCAGGTGTAGGGGCAATCAACCAGGACATTTTCCTTTGCAATATTCATTCTAATGAGGCTTATTCAGAAGAACATCCCAGTGGATGTGGCCCATATTAATTAGTAAGAAGTGGGGTCATTTGCATTTACTTCCTGAGACATCAGTATAGTATCACAGAGATGGGGAAGGGCTGTAGCTCACTGGTAGAACATCTGTGCTGCCTGCAGAAGGTCTCAGGTTCAATACCTGACATCTCTGGGTAGGTTTAGGGTTGTCCCCTGTCTGAAACCCTGGAGATCAGCTGCCAGTCTGTGTGGACAATATTGAACTAGGTGGACGTATAACCTGGCTCCACCTTTGTAGATGAGGTCAGAATAACCTGCCCAAACAGAGCATATAGATGCATGAGCAGCAGACTTGTGGGGCACAAGAGTCCTGTGAGTCAATGTACCCAACCTTATCTTTAAAAAATTGGCAGGAAAGGCATGTCAATGGTTGGGGCATCTTTGTAGCTTCCATTGGGTTATGGATCCCTTACCTGGCTTGCATAATTTGAAATATTGACTTCTGGCCCTTGTGCTTGCTGCTAAGTCTGTATTGCTATTAGGCTGAATAAATATATTTAAATAGTTACTGATTCACTTTTTGATGGGAGTCAAATGTGGTACTTATGGTCCACAAAGGTATTTTCTTGTGCACACAGGGTGTTCTGTACCTACTGAAATTTGGCTTAAGGAAAACATTGTGTCACACACACACACGTGAGTCTGTTTGATGGGGTGACGACAAAATTTATCCAGTTTGCCCCCAGGCCAGGCCCATGCAGAGCTTTTCTGAAGTTCTGGGTGGAAGTCCTTCTTGGCATGACAGCATAAGTCAGGCAAGTCCTTGATATGGGCTCCCAGTTGGCAGTCAAGTCTACCTGACTGCCCAACCCCACACAGGCCTGCCACAGACCCCAAATGTTAGGTGAACCATGAGCTAAATCTACATGGTAAGATTGGAATCAGAGACCATCCTGGGTTTGCTGTTACAATATTTCTGTAACATCCCCAAGAAGTAGGAGTTATAAGAAAACATCCCAATCATATAAAATGTATTCTTCCCAGTTCAAAAAAAGAATTTTCTCTCTCTTAACACCCAGCTTTTCAACATCATTTCTATTAGCAAATGATTACCAAAATAAAAGATTTTCAAGAACCTTCTTAGGTTAAATTAATTTTCTTCCCAAAGTAAAGTCAAAACTAGTCAACATGTCAATAGCAATTTGTCAGAATTTTAACAGGTGAGCACCTGGAATCAATGGAACTCACCTTGTGCAATAAAATAACTTCCCTGTGCCATGTGATTACAGCAGATCAATGAGAAATGTCCACAGCTATTAACACAGGAAATTAGTATCTAAGCAACATCCTGCTTACCTGGTTCTTGTTGGATTCTGCAACTGGAAGGTTAACATATAATATAATACTTTCTTATGGCCCATACTATTATTTAATAGCATGCTGGTATTTTGGTGATAAAGTATGAAACTGAGACCTGCTTGCAACAAAATGCTGCAGTGTAGTCTCTTCACCTGGAAACAGGTTTCAGCCAACCAGCCAGCTATGGTCTCTTCCAGGATAATATTAGCTGTCAAAGAATCACTGTTAAAACACCAGATGCCCCATTCCACTGTCTTTTGATGAGCCTGTTTTTCTGACCCGAGTTTCCTATTTTAATTGCTGTATTGTTTTAATGGGATTGTTTTAGTGTGTATTTCAATTATGTATGTGCAAATTGATTTTTATATTTGTAAACCACAAGGAAGTTGGCATTTGTTGTTGGCATCCATCTGCCTCAAGAGAAAATGGAGTGCACCTCCTGAGGTGAAATCTAATTGCTGCATTTGTAGCACTGAAGTGACCTCCCTGGGGTGAGCCTGGGTGGTGTTTATGGAGGTCTTGGGCTGCCAGGACCCCCTCTCAGCTTCACTTATGTGGCCCAAAGGAAAGCAGAGCCATACGTTTGGCACCAGCTGGGCTGCAGGAGTTGCTGGAATGAGACATACAAGGTGCCATCTAACTGTCTTATGGACTTCAGATATATGTAGGGTTTACTCCTTAGCCTTTTCTTCTGCTGAAGATAATCCACAAGGCAGCAGTGTTTAGGTCAGTTTTCCTTCACACATATGAGCTATCTTTCCAAGTTGATGAGCCCCATCTGCCTCTTACTTCCTTCTACAGCACATGCAGGAACTGCCTATTGGACCCACTATTAGTCTCGTCCACTCAATCTGCCAGTTGGCATTAAGCTGTATATAAATGTCATTCTCATACTCATCATCTGTAGTCCCTGCAAAGTATGACTTCATCTGGAAGCAGCTTTAACTAGTATTTTCTTTGTTTACTTTCCTCATCCATGATTTCCCTTGTTTGTCTATTTCCCCCCTTTAATCTTTCCCCATACAATTAGATGTTAGTGTTCTTTGATTTGATTTTGTATTATATATTCAGTATTGTAAAATCTATATCTAGTCATTTCTTTCTCTCTTGTAAACCCACCATGTCCCTGATGTGTCTTTTTTGTCTTTTCTTTCCTTCTTTTGAAAAGTTGTATACCCATTAAATTAAAAATAAATAATAATAATGTCTTCTTCTTCTTCTTCTTCTTCTTCTTCTTCTTCTTCTTCTTCTTCTTTTTCTTCTTCATTTGAGACTCAGAATTATGTGGCTTCATTGGAGTTTGCCCTCTGCAGGTTGTTCTGTTTTATTTAAGAATTGTTGTATTTCTGCAAACCTCAGGGTTTCCCTTAGCAGGTTGATACTTTCCTCTTCCTTCTCAGTGGCCACATTTTGGATCATTTTCTATTGGCACTCGTTGCCTGATTTGCTATTAGTGATGACAATGAAATAAGACAGGGTAGCATAAGATTATGACAGTTCTACTTAGATCCCTGGGGGGCTCAGATATTCTTTCAGCAGGAGAGAATTGTCACTTGGGAGTACATTCAGTCTCCTCTCTGGCAGGAGGATTGTGCTAATAGTGAAAATAGCTGTAGGTTTGTATTGTTTTACAATTGCTCTTGTGGGCAATTTCCAGCTTCTTTTGTCTTACACTAACATTATGAATTTAGAAGCACATGCCCACATACCCTTTTGAGAAACATTTTTGCTCCTCTCTCATGGTTCCTCCTATTCTGTTGGTTGGCCAAAACTGAAAAACAGGTAGACTTTTGAATATAGGTACAATTAAAACAACAACAAAGGCACATGGGAGGCAGGCCTTGCCAGCATCACATGTAAAAATAATCTAGATGTCTTATTTCAGAGTTTGGGATATTTTTACAGCCTAAGGGCCGCATTCCATTCTTGGTGGTAATAATAATAATAATAATAATAATAATAATAATAATAATACTCCGTCCATCTGACTGGTGGCTTAGAACAGATATAAAATCATAATGAAACATCAGACATTAAAAACTTCCCTATAAGATTCCAGGGGTGTGGGAGGATAAATGATCAAAAATTCTACATTTGTACAGTTCCCACTCACAGTCAACCCTCTCTGTCCTTCATTCCAGCAAGCAAGAGTCATTAACAGAGTTCAAGGGCACATTCCAGCCAGGCAAAAACACTCTAAGAGGAAATGAAGCAGTGCTGGTGAGGGGTATGACCTGGGGAGAGGATCCCAAATGTCAGGCAGAAAGACTTGTAGGGATGCAATTTGCCCCTGGGGCTGAGGTTCCCCACCCCTGCCTTAAATGATCCCTCATACTTACGGGACCGCCTCTCCTGGTATGTCCTGCAGAGGACCCTAAGGTCCATGAATAATAATAGCTTAAGGGTCCCGGGCCATAAAGAAGCCAGGTTATCCTCCACCAGGGCCAGGGCTTTTTCAGCGATGGCTCCAACCTCATGGAATGCTCTGTTCCATGAGACTAGGGCCCTGCAGGACTTGATCTCCTTCCACAGGGCCTGTAAAACAGAGCTATTCCGCCTGGCCAATTTGAATTAGCCTGATCCTCCATTCCCTTTTCCCTTTCCTTTTTTAATGAAGAAACCCATCTGGGACCCCACATTTAAACTCTTCTCTGGTCTCCTTGCTGGCCCTAGTAGGACCAACTTGGCCAGTTAGCCCTGGTGATCATTTTATGTTTACTGACTCGGTATGTGTCTCCCCCCCCCCGTGCAAAAAAAAAATGACCCTGAATTTTAGAATTTTATTGACATTGATACTGCATTTATGTTGATTTTTTTCTGTTTTATGCTGTTTTTAAGTCACATTTTAATCAGTGTTTTATATTTGCTGTAAGCTGCCCTGAGCCCGGTTTTTAAACTGGGAAGGGCGAGGTATAAATAAAAATTTGTTATTATTATTAATAATAAGATCATGGGAGGCAGTAAGGCACATTCAGATGTTTGCCTGAAAACACAAATGCTGTATTGGTGGAGGGAGATGGGGCATATGCACAAGCTTGTGTGCAACAGCCCATGACCCCATTTCCTGATCTATCCTTTGTTGAATGGAGAAAATTTGCGGGTATCATATTCTAGTTTGCTTGAATGTGAGTAGAATTCTCCATGAAGTTAGGGACCCTGATAAAGCATGTGAGACATTCAGAAAAGCTCTGGAGTTGTGGTCAGTAGGCTTAGGCTGAGTTGCCAATCAGCAAAGTGGAAGAAATGGAATTTGAGATTCTCATGGACTTTCATGATCTTTTCTTTTCTTTTCAGGGTTCATTCTACGCTGAGTGTTCCAGCACTGAAGATTTGCTGCCTCTCCCATGTTTTGTCATTTCAGCATCTGGAAACTTGGCTGTTAAATAATCAATATTTATTATTAAATAAGGAGCAGAGTTTACTAAACTGCCCTTTGAGAATTTCCCAAGTCTCTTTGTTAATGAAATCTTACTGTGTTCCCCTTCCATTTCCTTGATCATATTTGCAGCGGGGGTGGGGAGACTGCAAGGAGATGAAGAGCATCTGTAGTCCCTTGACTCAAAGGTTAACTGAACAAGATGAATTCCCTTTAGGTCTCATAGAAGCTGTTTTAGTATTATTAGCCTTTGATAATATGTAACTCTTCCCCAGGGCTACTGAAGTAAGCATTAAAAACAAACAGAAAGATACCATTCAGCACTTCTTTCTGCTGTTCACCGAGCAGAAAAACTTGCCTGAATTATGTCGCATTTGTCTTGAAGTTCCTTCTTTGGGTTGATTCAGACAACCCGTCGACAGACAATCCATCCAACCAACCCCATCTGAACTTTTACATGTTATTCAGGGGCAAAACATCTTTTTTTATAGGCCCTGGATCAAACCTGTCCATCCCAGCTGACTTGGTCAGGAAGGATTGTAAGAGGACTTCCTGTTCAAAGTAAGCTTTGCTTGAGTAAAAAAAGTCTCCCTTTGTTTACATATATCAGGTAAAGGGAACCTTGGACCCAGGGGCAGAATGTGGTCCTCCAGGCCTCTCTTTCCATCCCTTGAAACTCTCCCCAGGCCACACTCCTCACTTCTTTCTTCCCTAGTTGTTTCTGCATAGCTAGAATGTGTCCTTGACCTCTGATAATGCCTCTTGCTTATATAGATGGAGGATAGAGATGGGTGCTTCAATGTGTGTAGAAACTAGTCTATTGTACAAAGGTAAAGTTTACATTATTTGCCCACCTACTATTACCTCTGCCCTGCACACTGGCAGGTGGCCATTGGAAGCAGTCCTGAAGAGAATGCAGCTCCCAGGGTTAAGAAAAGGTTCCTTAATGCCTATATCTGTGTTCTTATATTAGTAAATGGTTAAATTAACACATTTAAAAGAAAATAGCTTTTTGCTTGTACTAAGCCAGTCAGATTATTATTATTATTATTAATCAGGGAGACTCTTTTTAGTCCCCTGATAATACCTAGGGATAGAAGGTAGTCTGTACAGCACCAAAGGGAGAGTGGAAAGATATAACTTGTGACAATGGAGTAAGATCTGAACTCAGACAAATGAAATCTGTCAGCCGGATCCTCGAAGGATGCTGTTATTCGTATCATGGCTCAGTTGAGCTGGCTTGATGCTCAGACTTACAGTATTATTCAGCTGGTTTGATTCCCCTTCATGTGACAGCCTTACCCTGGAGACCATCCATCTCTTTACTGAATTGGAAAATGACTATGCCTGCATGATATTTTCATATAATTTAGTGTCTTGTGCTGTAAACAAAAGTAATGGTTGTTTCTTACTACCCTTAGGAATGCTGATGGTTACACTCAAATCCTTACTTATTATTTCGAAAAGAGAGAAAACAGTGTGTTAGAATTTGGTAATGCTATACATCTTGTTTTAGTATATCTGAAGCAGAAAACCTTTAGGAAAAGGGGTGGCGGCTATTTCCCCCCCCAAAAATGTCACCTACTACTTAATTATGCATATAAAATTACAAGTACAGCTGCAAGGGATTCCAGCAGCCACTATTATTGCCAGCTTTCCGGATAATAATGTGTTGAGATGAAGAAGTTAGTAGCAGTAAAAAAAAGTCTAGTTTAGTTGGAGTGCATAATTTTCAAACAGTTTTTATTGAATGTTTGATTCTTGTAGCATAGCTGTATGTGCTGGATTAAATTTGGATAAGAACATCTGATAGATGAAACACACGCACACACATTTATATTCATTCTATCTATCTTACATTGTTAAAGAAGGAAAAAATAGGGGGGAAATAAACAGCTCTGAAATTGTAATCTTTGCTGATCTTGGATACTGTTTAGACCTTGTAATGTGCAAGAAATACTGGTTATTGCCTGCTTTGCATTTTTTCCTTAAAATATATAATAAAGGGACTCCCTTTTTTTAAAAAAAAATAATAATCAGAAGAAGCATGTGCAGTTTTTCCATTGCAGAATAGTAGAATAGTAAGCAAGCATTCAGCTTGCAACTGAGCAACAGATTTTTCCCATATCATCCTGACCATTCATTCATCAGAGGACTTGTTCCAGATGAGAAGGGTCTTGGGAAGAGACCATCGCACAAAACCCGTTTTCTATGCAGAAGTTCCCAGGTTCATTCTCTGGCTTTCCCAGTTAAATGAATCAAGTAGCAGATGAGTAGGAATACTCCTACCCGGGAACCACCATGTCTGAATAAGCAATTCTTTGCTAGAGGTACCAAGAGTCCCTCACTTTTGAAGGGATGGGGCTGAGTATAATTAGCAGTGTCAATAACACAACATTTGTATTTTCTCCCCCCTAAGTATTTCCTTCTCTGCTACTGCAAACAGTGGTGGCTGGTGCTTATTGGTACTAATAGGGTAGAATGCAGGGAGGCCAACAGTAGCCAATGCCAGCCAGAGCCAATTAATTCTAGTTTCGTCACCATGTTCCTCCTTGCTGAGTTCTACAAGGGCAATACTGAGACTAAGGAGGAGGCAGCTGAGAAGCAGGGCCAGACCCTTGATTGGTTGTAAGTAAGAAGGCAGGCAAGTGAAAGTTGGCTGAGAGCAAACTGAAATTAGTGGGGCAGTGCCCCATTTGCCCTGATTGAACCAGTTTCCACTGACTGCAGGTGACAGGAGGAACAACTATGTTGGCAGCCTGGTCACCATTTTGCATCCTCTGCAATGCTCAAAATTGTTCCTGGATTGTGTGGTATGTGTGTGTTTGAAGGTGGAGAATGGTGGTCACCACAAAATAAAGGATGTTGATGATGATCCTGAAGAATCCAGATTGGTCTTCTTTTTCCTAAAGGATGAGAAAAAGAAAATATCAGAAATTTTCTCTGGAAAAAAAAATACTTCTGAGAAATATTGACTCTGCTTTGGTATCTCTTCATTCATAATAATAATAATAATAATAATGCAGGGCTAGAAATGGTGTGCTTTTGTTCTCCCTCTTGCTGCAGCATATTCAGCTTACATTAAGGCTCTGCCTCGGATACACTGAAAGCACCATCAAATGCTCTGTGTCTCAAGTGGAACCCTCAGTTATGCCTTCTTCACTGTGACTTGCTGTCCCCTACTTCACCCCACATTACATGGAAGTTCAATGGCTGGAGTCAGAAATGCATGACTCTGTTGCAAGCAGGTGGGTGTGCAAATGTCAGGTTGGTCACCAGGATTTGCTTTCCCTGACAGAGCCAGGTGGACACACAGAAATTGGTGATGGGGGCAGGATGTGTAGCCAAGATGTGTTCAGACATTCCCTCCACATGCAGGGTAGAGCAAGGTTACACATCTTGGGGCTGCCTCCAATGTCTGTGTTGCACAGGCTTTTGCAAATCCCATTTCTCAGTTTAGTTTAGAAAATGAAGCTGACATTAAAGTGCCCCTTCCCCCCTTCAAGGCGGCCTCTTGCTTTAGTCTCTAGCTGGTAGGCTGCTCTCCAGTTTAAGCATGCAATCCTGCATGAGAAATCTCACAAGAGAGGCTATACTTTCCCAGCTGGCAATAAGGTCATTCACAGATTGTATGACAACGACACAATGAATTTGACTCTTAATCACTTTCAATTTGACATTAATATGTTAGATTCCACTCTCCCTTTGCATGGGTGGCATTGGAAGCATAATGGGAATATAAATGTGATTTTGTGCTTTGAAAAGGACTCTGAAGCTAATGACTGGTGTATGCAAGCATGAAAACTGGTGTGTGTATGTGTGTGTA
Source organism: Podarcis pityusensis (assembly GCF_964106645.2). Classification (NCBI taxonomy): domain Eukaryota; kingdom Metazoa; phylum Chordata; class Lepidosauria; order Squamata; family Lacertidae; genus Podarcis; species Podarcis pityusensis. The sequence goes on from NC_138033.1 coordinate 44,367,564, forward strand.
TGTGTGCCAATGCAAGAAAGAGGGAGACTGGTGAGTCTCACATCACACATGACACTTAATGTTGTTCAAAAGTTCACAGTATGTTTATCTTATTGAGATGTTTCACCTTTAAAAAAAATGCAAAGGAATAGATTTACTTTAAAAAAATATTGCAGTTTACTGGCAGATGAACATATAGATATCCAAATAGCTCAGCTGTGAGGTTCTGTGAGGCTTTGCTTCCAGAGCCACCAGGGTAGCTGTTAGTTTGAGGGAGTTACCAGCATGATCTTTCTTGCTTTGTGACATCACTCTTATATTGCAGCTCCTCAACACATCCTGATAAAGTGACCTGGAGAATCACCAGAGGTCTGGTCCTATACAATTTTTACTCTCAGTATCAGCAACGTATTCCTTACCTGCTCCTCTTGCTAAGTCTGTTGGCTCCAGAAGTAGATTACATCCCCTAACTTTGATGCTTTGGATTATTGTCTACATGTAGGCTGAGGTCTGACAGCTTTCTTCCTCCCAGCAGCCCTAATAAAAGAGTGACACACAAGGATCCTGGTGAAAGCCCTCGAGCATCCGATATACTAGGCATAAGGCTGAGTCAAATCCAAGACTTGTACATTTTTTTATGACTATCCTAAACCCAATAGGTTGTATCCAACATTAATCATACTCTAAATAAATTCACTGAAATTAATGGACCTAAGTTGGTCATGCCCATTAATGTCAATGGATTTACTTTGAGCTAACACTGGAAACAGCTCAGTGCATACTTTTGGTGCAATATCAAAGGAAAAGAATAATTTCTGTTTGAGACTTTATGTAGCAAGCAGACAATAGATCATTTCATATTTTATTAAAAATCATTAATTCTTAGAATTTGATTTGCTGTGGCTTGTTAAAGCGTTATGAGTAAAACACAATTTATTGTTCGATATTGCCTGCGCGCATATATATATATATATATATATATATATATATATATAACATTTTTATATGACTTTTTATACTAAGAGTTAATATGGTTACAGATGTAAAGTACAAAGGAAGACAATGTACAAAGACTATTATTGAAACAGAAATATGCAGCACAGTTCAATAGTAATCCTATTAAGTAATTCTATTTGCTGAAGTACTGCAAGGCAAGGCAAGAACACAGACTGTCTCATCTTTTTAGTACACATATCAAACAGTTCTATAATAATTTGAGTGCTGATGGACTGAGATTGTTCTATGACTGGCAAGCAAAGTAGTTATTTCAGTGTTTGATCCTTCTTTTATTGTGACATGTTGCATCATGACACAGTGCATCAACCATGCTTTTAAAGAAAAAAAATGAAATAAAAAGTTATTCAGTATTCCTACAAAGCAGCAGCAACAGGCAGATCCTGACATTCTTTAGGGGAAGAAATAGTTCAGAAATACAAACCATCCAAAACAAACCTGGAAAGGGGGCCTTCAAATTTATCTGTGTTAAGGCTGGGCCCAAATCCCCTCTCTAGTTTCCTGAAAATATCCCTTCCCTTGTAAAAAATAGGGGTGGCTTTTCTGATTCTTTCTTGTGGTGACAAGATTATTACGGTGGTATCTTGGTTCTCAAACTTAATCCGTTCTGGAAGTCCCTTCCAAAACCAAAGCATTCCAAAACCAAGGCGTGCTTTCCGATAGAAAGAAATGCAAAATGGATTAATCCATTCCAGACTTTTAAAAACAACCCTTAAAACAGCAATTTAACATGAATTTTACTATCTAACGAGACCATTGATCCATAAAATGAAAGCAAAAAAAATTGTAAAAATTAATTAATTAATTAATTAATTAATTAATAGCAAAAACAGACAGACCTCAGAGTAACACTCAAAATGGAAGTGTGACACTGAAAACAGAAGTGTGGCGCTCAAAACAGAGCATGCCTGGCTTCCGAAAAAGGTTCGCAAATTGGAACACTTACTTCCAGGTTTGCAGTGTTTGGGTTCCAAGTTGTTTGAGTACCAAGGCATTTGAGAACCAAGCTACCACTGTAGTGGTCTTTCCACCAATGGACCTAACCAAGAAGTGTGGAAGGTGTGAAGAGAGTTTCACACCTACTGCTGAGCAGCCACATTTCCCAGAATGCTGTTGAAATGATGTGCTTTGATGAGGCATCACTCCCAAGACATTCTAGGAAGTGTGACGAGTGGGAAGCTCTTGTGCAGGAGTGGAATACCCTTTTCAGCCCAAGAGCTACATATCCATCTGGGCAGCCTTCCAATGGGCAGCCACTGGGCAGCCAGACCAGTCACAACAGCAGACAGAGAAATACAGTAAGTGTAAATTTTACTCTTGTGCGAAAGGATAGTTTCTATGCACACTGACACACAATGTTCTCTATCTTCCATCCAGACAAGCTAGAAACATTAACAGAATTCAGAGTTCCCAGCAAGCAAAAAGCTCCTGGGATATGAAGAAAGGCCACTGGGATGTGTGTCTTGTGGAGCATTCTGGAGGCCTGATTGAGAAACCTAGAGGGCCACATTTGGCCATTGGGCCTGAGGTTCCCCACCTCTGCAGTAGAAAGATATTGGCACAGTTGTGAGTAATGCAGGGGTTTTAAAAAGTTGAAATAAATTGAAAAAGCAAGGGGAAACTGGAATCTATTTCCTACACCACTCCTGGGGGGCATGCAAAGAAAAGACAAAAGATGCTGATTGGGGCATGCTACAGGCTGATATGGTCTACAGTTCCACCCCCTCATCCCTATGTATCATTTCTCCCCCAGCTGGTAACCAGTGGTGCTCCCAGGCATTACATGGCTGAAGAGAATAGAATTCTGACAGTGGAGCTGAAGAGACAATCTTCATATACTATCATGCCTTTATACAATTGTTAATACAGAAGATGGAGGCCTGCAAAAAATTTAAAGGTTCCCAGTGTAAGTTGCAGTGTAAAGGTTCCCAACAGGTAAGTTGCTGTGGGTGAAGACCTTTATATTTACCCACAGCAACTTACCTGTGTGCTAAATAGGTTAATGTTTTGCAAATCCACTAAAACAGTGAAGGAGCATGCATCCTTTAGAATATGTGTCTTGGGATAACAGAAAAAGGCATGGATTTGAATAAATTGGCTGAGATGACAGGATTCATTTCTTACTGAAAGTTCTGTAAAGCCCATTGAGATTTTACTAGGACCCTGCAGTAAGAATTAAAACCTGTAATTTTGTGCACACTTAAATAGAAAGAAGTTGCACTGAACAGCATGGGACTACCTTCCAAGTAAAACAGAGCTAGATCTGGGTGCAGGACAATGATAGAATGGTTTATGAAGTTCCATGTTCCCTTTGGCTTTCTTTGTATGTTAGTAGTTTCTGGATGCAAGACCTCGCCTAAATTCCTAGGACAAATAGGTGCTAGAATTTAATTAAGGCTTAGATTATTAAAACTGTGCTAGATCCATGTGTATTTAAGCTTTTATATTAGACGATTTGAAAATCCTCTGGAATTAGCATGTGTTATGGGCTAATTAAGCCAAGCTGGTGATTCCTGTGATGTGTCAAAAGGTATTTACTGTACTTTTACGTGTATGACATGCCCCCTATTGTGGGGGTCTCAAATTTAAGGAAATGGGGGGAGATGGCACAGAGTTGTTGAGCTTTATTTGCTGGGTGGGGGGGGGGATGACAAAAATTGCTCACCCACACACATTGCAAAATCCACCTCTCATCTGTCCCCTTGCTGGCAGAAGCTGCCAATCGCCCGCCCCATTGCCGCAGCGTCAGCCAATCAACACCACCCATTGATGCAGCAACCACTAACACGCACAATCGCAGCTAACAGCTGCAGCATCAAACAATCAAACGTTCACCCTATGCACTACCCATGTATAAGACGACCCCCATTTTTTAGCATGATTTTTAAAGGGAAAAAACCTAGTCTTATACACAGAAAAGTATGTTAGGTCAGTCAAATGTCCTTGGAGGTGTTAGCCTGTGGGTAATAAAGGGCATTTCCGTGCGCTGCTCTGGTTCTCCAGAAGCAGCTTAGTCATGCTGGCCACATGACCGGGAAGCTATACGCCGGCTCCCTCAGCCAGTAAAGCGAGATGAGCACCGCAACCCCAGAGTCATCCACGACTGGACCTAATGGTCAGAGGTGCCTTTACCTTATCTAATAAAACATTAGCACTCTAGTGGCTCAAAGGAACTCACCACAGAGGGCAAAGAGGTAGGGCTGCTTTGACTCCAGAGATTGCAAAATTGGGATTGCAAAATTGTAAAGAAATATTAGGAAATGATTTACAATGAAATGAAGAAGATGTTTAAAATTACCTTTATTAAATAGCCAGAAGCCTTCCTACTAGGTATTATTGGAGGGGATGTACCAGTAGCAAAAAAAAGGTTTTATTTAAATATGCAACAACAACAGCATGAACATTATTAGCTCAGTACTGGAAAGAAGAAGGTGTCCCTCGAAAGAAGATTAGGAAGTCTAATTAATGGAATATGTTGAAATGGCTAAACTGACATTAAAACTAAGAAGAAGAGATGACAATGAATTTAAAGAAGAATGGAAGAACTTTATTGCATATACAATATACAGAAGCATTCTACACAGGTCAATACATTGGGCAGGATTTTGAAGTACTTGTAATGTGATTATGAATAAGATAATAAGTAAAAATACTGACTTTTAGACTACAGAGGACATGCGGTGTGAAGAAACACAATGTAACCAAGGAACGGTTTAGGGGGAAGTTGATTCTTTAAATATTTGGACATGAATATATATTGTTACTGTATAAGTTTGAGTTTTTCGGTGTGTTTTTTTGTTTGGGGCCTTTTTTTGAAAATTAATAAAATATTATTTTAATAAAGATAGTTTGACTGCAGTGGACATCAAATGTAATAAATGTTGAACAAATGGGATTAAAGGGGCCCCAAAGGTCTCCCCCAGAATACCATTTGGTCCAGGGTACCTCAAATTCCCTCCTCAGCACTCTGCCACTCTGCAGTATGTAGAATCCAGGCCATCCCCCTCTGTATATCCTTCCATTCCGCTCCTAATTTGAAAACCCAGACAGCTGCTAAGTCAACGCTGTTATTATTCCTTTCAGTACTCGATTACCAAGTCCTAAATCGGCCACCGTCTTGCTCCCTCCTCTGCGTTTTGTCTGATCTTTTCTCTCTCTTTTAAATTGTAAGCTCATGGGGGCCAGGCCTGAGCATCTCTTGTGCCAGAACAGAGCATACTTTCCCTGCATATTGTATGATGTATGAGAAAGAAGAAAGGCAACAGCCGCAAATATTCCCTTTTCAGATAGAATAATTACCATAGCAGCAACAATCCTTTAGCTCCTAGCAGCCACCCTGATTCTAGCAATCTCGTTATACAAACCACTGAGAGGCGCACTGGAATGCACTGGGAGAGAGCTTTCATGTAGTGAAACCAACAAGGGAGATGCGGTCTTTGATATCCACCTTGTTCAGTGTACCCATCTTTCTTTGTGTCTGTTGCTGGAAAAGTTAAAACTATAAAAAGAGGAAAGTTGGAGGTGGAAAGGGGAGAGAGATGAGAAAATGAATGCTTTAAAAATATATATTAAAGAAGAAGAAGTAATAATGTATTCCATCACTAACAGATTATTCATCAGGCATGCAGTCTGCTTAAATCAGAATGCAAGAGGCTTCCCTACGGAAGGACAGATCAGTCTGTTCCTGTGTGTCATATATTCATACACAAGCCTGTGCCATTCCATTTCTGCATTGATTTGCCAATTTGTTTTTGTTTGCTTCTAAATTGCACTTTTTAAAAAAGTATGTGTTTTATCTCAATGTAGTTTCCTGTTCTGCTAGGTCAGTTGCTGCACCCTCCAGCGTGGGGATTCTCCATGTGGGGAAAATTATAGACATATCTGAGCTGCATTTCAATCATATTTTATACTGGATATTGTCCCCACTGTTTTTGGAGTGGAATAAGTTTAAAATGTTGCTTCTGTCAGATTTCATTTAGATGAATGAAAACACCTTAATCCATAAGGGGAGCCCCATTCATTACTCTAAATGATAGTTGAGGAGCATCTGTCATTCCAAGGGCCATATTTTCTAATGGGGAGTGAGGAATGAGGTCACATACAAGTGGTGGGGAGGGTCAGAGGCAAAGGTGGCAGAACAGCACATCTGATTCTTATCTTTGCACATTCCAGGACAGGAGAGACAGCATGATTTTCTGGGGCCAGTACAAAGTATGGGAATTGTTCCGTCTAACCCATTCACTAAAGAGGACATAGATTTTCATAAAATTAGCATGTACTTTGTGTCACTTGCAAATGTTTATCATCTTTTGTAGATGCAGTGGAAGGCCCCCCCAAAATTAGTGTTTGCAAACATACCATAATGTGAAGCTTTCCCCATGTTGGAGTGCTAGCTCTAAGCCACAGCCTGTGCTGAAATCCTGTACTCACCTGGGAGAATCCTCCCCCCCCCCATCCATTTAAAGAAACTGCATTCTGAGCAAACATGTATACCATTCTACTACAAAATGATTTCTGGATGAGTACTTCAGCTTTAGCTCCTGCCCATGCATAAATGTCTAAGCAGTTTTGCTTTTGACATGACATGGTGGTGATTCTTTAACAGCCATTTGCACTTATTTTGCAGTAGCATTTGCAGGAAATGCACACAGGAAAGATGCATCTTGCTTGCCAGGAAAAAAGGAACAACAAACCAGGGAACTCCAAAGACTGCAAAATGAGACATAAGATGTAGATGGTGGTGGTGGTGGTGGTGATTGTAAAAGTGTACTAAAGGGGAAACCAGTAGTTCTTCATGACCCTAGGGATTCCTAGTACTTAGAGAGCCTAGAGCATGGGTAGGCAAACTAAGGCCTGGGGACCGGATCTGGCCCAATCGCCTTCTCAATCCAGCCCACAGACAGTCTCGGAATCAGCATGTTTACATGAGGAGAATGTGTCCTTTTATTTTAAATGCATCTCTGGGGTATTTGTGGGGCATAGGAATTCGTTCATTTTTTTTCTTCAAAATATAGTCTGGCCCCCCACAAGGTCTGAGGGATGGTGGACTGGCCCCCTGCTGAAAAAAGTTTGCTGACCCCTAGCCTAGAGGGCAAAGCCCCCCCCCCGGCCTGAAATTACACTCCCCACCCCCACCCAGTGCATTTCTCTATTTCTTAAATGCATATGTCTGGTCCAGACAGAACAGCAAAAAGTTCCCAGAAAAGTCCATTCATGTAACTTTTGCACATATCTGCTTTTGTGATGTTTCTGTGCAATCAATGTGAAAGACTGTAATTCAGTACTGCTATTTGGATATATCTGGGTTTTTTAAAAAAAAAAAATGCAGTCAAATACTAGTGTAAATTTAGATTACTTCTTCTAAAAGTTAATTCAAGATTAACCATGACATTTCCTTTTCTTTTCCATGGAAGGATAAAAATGTCATGTGTTTATGCCTGCAAAATGTCTACTTAGATTCTTGAATACTGCAGCTTTGAACAACTTAACTATATTTCTTTAAGTTCCTTTTCAAAGTTCCTTTTAAAACTTAGATCTGAAATACTGCAATAAAAGATAATGCTGGGGAAGAGTCCCAACTTTTAATAAATTATTAGAGATGGATGTAAAGATTTATTTCATAGAACAAAAGCACTTAAGCAAGAGTTTATATTACTGTTATGCTTCAGTGATGGTAACATTGGGACTTCAACCTGCATAACTACAATGATTAATTAAAGGCCTTGTTCAGGATGAGTGAACATCATTATTGTTCTTAAATAGGAAAGGCAGATAACCATTACTGATTATTCCTCAATTCCCAGTCCCGCTTGTTAAAGACCAGAGAATGCTGAAGTAGGCTGTGTAATTTCCATACAAGTAGGAAAGAGGCTACAAATAGCGCAATCAGCAGGCAATACACACAAGTGAGTGGATGAATACAGGATTGCTTTAAAGATTAAAGCTTCCTAGATGATGTGCTCTTGCAGATGCAAAAGAGCTGGGAGGCCATTTTCAATAAGAGCTTCAAATCTGAAATTTGTGTTTTAAAATACAGATGTGGTCCTCCCTCCTCCTCTTCATCATCAAACAAATTCTCATTCTCTTGGCTTGCTGCTTCTCCATTGTTTTTATTATTTAGTCTTGTGCATCATTTATTATCCAAAGCTCTCCAAAAAACTTGCAGCACACTTAAGACATGGATATAAATACATTATACCACCAAAACAGAACAAAAAAACCCCATAACAGCCATATTTATTTATTTTCATACTATTGATACATTGTTAGTTTGATGAAAAGTAGCCTTTTATCTACTGTTGTTTGATTATGTAAAAAAACCCAACAACCTCAAGGCAGATTAGAAAAAGATAAAACAATAATATCAAGAAAAAATATAATTCTTTAAAACATATAAAAGTTGAAACACTAAAACAAATTAAATTACCTCAAATTTCTAAGCATCTGGGTAGGCTTGTCAAAACAGAAATATTTGTAGCAGGCACTGAAAAGACTACAGTGAAGGTGTCTGCCTGATCTCACTAGGCAAGGAGTTCCAAAGTGTAGGTGGCTCAATAAGTTCAGGTTATATGTGGCACCTGTAAGAATGGGCACTTCAATTCCTAGTGAAAAGTAAATAGATTGTTAGCACTGCTTTACACAGCATAAGTGAAGGATGTTAGCAAAGGCACTTGCAGACAGCAGATGGAGTCCAGAGAGTTCTTACAAATGTGGAATAGGTAATATCTGGCACTTGCAGTAGTGTCAATTCCACTGATCAAAGTGGTTGAGTGGGCTCATGCGGACTTAAGGTAATATTGTATGGAAAAAATTCTGAATTTGTTAAGGGATTTATATACTCATAGTAACACCTTAAACTTGGCCTGGTAATAAATCGGCAACCAGTACAGAACTCTGAGCACAGGTGTTATGTGCTGACAGGTCCTCACTCCTGTCAGAAATCAGGCTGCAGCATTCTGCACCAACTGCAGCTTCCAGATCAAGCACAAGGGAAGCCCCAGAACGAACACATTGCAGTAATCCAATCTTGAAGTAACCCATGCATGAACTACTGTGGCAAGGCTTTCCTGGTCCAGAATTAGCCATAACTGTTAAACCAGTCACAGTTGGTAAAAGACACTTTTAGCCACTGAGGCTACATCAGACTCCACAACTGATCTGTATCCAGATGCACCCCCAAACTGTAACTTGTTCCTTCAGGGAGAGTGCATCCCCATCAATTGACCAATTTCTCAAACACAGGAGCTACTCACCCACAGTGCTTCTGTCTAGCCAGGATTCAAGCTCAGCTTGTTTTTCCTCATCCATTTCACCACTGCATCAACGCAATGGCCCAAGGCCTGTGTGGCCTTTCCTGATTCAGATGTTATGGAGAAATAGAGCTGTGTGTCACCAGCACACCAATAGCAAATTCCTAATGACCACTCCCAGCAGAATCATGTAGATATTAAATAGCAGTGGAGGTAAGATAGTCCCATGCAGCACCCCATAATATGGCTGAAGGGCATTCTCCCATTGCTACTTTCTGCTCAGTCCTGAAGGTTGGTTTGGAACTACTGCAATAGAGTGCCCCCATTCCCATTCCCCAGAGCTGGTCCAGGAGGAAACCATGGCTGATGGTATCAAAAACTGAGGAAAGATCAAGGAGCAGGAACCTGTCCCACTCTCTGCAAAGTTCATCCATCAGGACAACCAAGGACAGCTCAGTTCCATGGCCATTCCTCAATCTAGATTGGATCTAAATGCTTGTACTACCACCACCTTCTCCTTCATGGATCACTGACTTGTCGTGGCAAAGGGGCTTGAATAACTCAGAGAAGCTATGAGCTATGCTGTGCAGGGCCACTCAAGATGGACAGGTCATAGTGGAGAGTTTTGACTAAACGTGATCCACCTGGAGCTGGAACTGGCAAGCCACTCCAGTATGCCTGCCAAGAAAACTCCGTGGACAAAGACAACAGGCATATAAAAGTTATGGCGCTGGAAGATGAGCCCCTCAGGTCAGAAGGCATCCAACATGCTACTGAGGAAGAGCGAAGGACAAGTACAAGTAGATTCAGAGCTGATGAAGTGGCTGGGTCAAAGCCAAAAGGTTGCTCAGTTGCGGATATGCCTGGAAGTGAAAGGAAAGTCCAATGCTGTAAAGGAAAATATTGGATTGGAATGCTACAGTAGGGAGTCAAGAGATAAAAGGAACAACTGGCAAGTTTGGCCTTGGAGTTCAAAATGAAGCAGGGCAAATGCAGATTTCCAAAAAATAGCAAGGAGAGACAAGGGCCAGTGTGGTGTAGTGGTTAAGAGTCGTAGACTTGTAATCTGGTGAACCGGGTTCACGCCTCAGCTCCTCCATATGCAGCTGCTGGGTGACCTTCAGCTAGTCACACTTCTTTGAAGTCTCTCGACCCCACTCACCTCACAGAGTGTTTGTTTTGGGGGAGGAGGGGAAAGGAGATTGTTAGCCACTTTGAGACTCCTTAGGGTAGTGATAAAGCAGGATATCAAATCCAAACTACTCTTCTTCTTCTTCTTCTTCTTCTTCTTCTTCTTCTTCTATGAGCAATGCAAAGAAATAGAGGAAAACAACAGAATGGGGAAAACCAGAGATCTGTTCAAGAAAATTGGAGATATGAAAGGAACATTTCATACAAAGATTACCATAATAAAGGACAAAAGTGGAAAGGACCTAACAGAAGCAGAAGACATCAAGAAGAGGTGGCAAGAATACACAGAGGAATTATACCAGAAATATATGGATGTCTCGTACACCCCAGGTAGTGTGGTTGCTGAACTTGAGCCAGACATCCTGGAGAGTGAAGTCAAATGGGCCTTAGAAAGCACTGCTAATAACAACGCCAGTGGAAGTGATGATATTCCAGCTGAACAATTTAAAATTTTGAAAGATGATGCTGTTAAGGTGCTACACTCAATATGCCAGCAAATTTGGAAAACTCAGCAGTGGCCAGAGAATTGGAGAAGATCAGTCTACATCCCAATCCCAAAGAAGGGCAGTGCCAAAGAATGCTCCAACTACCACACAGTTGCACTCGTTTCACACACTAGCAAGGTTATGCTTAAAATTCTACAAGGCAGGCTTAAGCAGTATGTGGACTGAGAACTCCCAGAAGTGCAAGCTGGATTTAGAAGTGGCAGAGGAACCAGAGACCAAATTGCAAACATGCGCTAGCTTTATGGAGAAAGCTAGAGAGTTCCAGAAAAACATCTACTTCTGCTTCATTGACTACGCAAAAGCATTTGACTGTGTTGACCACAGCAAACTATGGCAAGTTCTTAAAGAAATGGGAGTGCCTGATCACCTCATCTGTCTCCTGAGAAATCTCTATGTGGGACAAGAAGCTACAGTTAGAACTGGGTATGGAACAACTGATTGGTTCAAAATTGGGAAAGAAATACGACAAGGCTGTATATTGTTTCCCTGTTTATTTAACTTATATACAGAATTCATCATGCGAGAGGCTAGACTGGATGAATACCAAGATTGCCGGAAAAAATATCAACAACCTCAGATATGCAGATGACACAACCTTGATGGCAGAAAGTGAGGAGGAATTAAAGAACCTTATAATGAGGGTGAAAGAAGAGAGCACAAAATATGGTCTGAAGCTCAACATCAAAAAAAAACTAAGATCATGGCCACTGGTCCCATCACCCACTGGCAAATAGAAGGGGAAGAAGTGGAGGCAATGAGAGATTTTACTTTCTTGGGTTCCATGATCACTGCAGATGGTCACAAAATTAAAAGACAGCAGTCACGAAATTAAAAGACGCCTGCTTCTTGGGAGAAAATCAATGACAAACCTAGACAGCATCTTAAAAAAACAGAGATATCACCTTGCCAACAAAGGTCTGTATAGTTAAAGCTATGGTTTTCCCAGTAGTGATGTATGGAAGTGAGAGCTGGACCATAAAGAAGGCTGATTGCTGAAGAATTGATGCTTTTGAATTATGGTGCTGGAGGAGACTCTTGAGAGTCCCATGGACTGCAAGAAGATCAAACTTATCCATTCTTAAGGAAATGTTGTGGATTTGTTTTATGTGCTAAGAATGGTGTTAGCATGCTAGACAGCCATGAAAGAAGAGGTTTTGAAAGGGTTCAGTGGTGAAGATCATAGGAAGCACCCTTATGTCAGGTCATTTATTTATTTATTTTGTCTATTTTGTCCATCTTGGGTGGAAGTGGACCCCAGGGACTCAGGCAGAGGTCTCTCCCATGACCTGCTACAGCATCCTTTTATGTGGATGAGCCTCAGACCTTCTGCATGCAAAACATGAACTCTGCTATTCTGTTCTACTTCCTGCTTGAAAAGGGATTAATCAGACATGCATGCACATGAGTCAGTTTCTCAAGACTTTCCTACTAATTGAACATCATAGTATGTAGCATGTTATAACTGTTCACCATGTACATGTAACCTTCTAGAAAACCAGACATCTGTATCTCCCTACCAAATGGCGAGGAGGCCTTTTATGAAATTAAAAGATGCCTGCTTCTTGGGAGAAAAGCGATGACAAACCTAGACAGCATCTTAAAAATCAGAGACATCACCTTGCCGACAAAGGTCAGTGTAGTTAATGCTATGGTTTTCCCACTAGTGATGTATGGAAGTGAAAGCTGGACCATAAAGAAGGCTGATCACTGAAGAATTGATGCTTTTGAATTATGGTGCTGGAGGAGACTATTGAGAGTCCCATGGACTGCCAAAAGATCAAACCGATCCATCCTGAAGGAAATCAGCTCTGAGTGCTGACTGGAAGGACAGATCGTGAAGCTGAGGCTCCAATACTTTGGCCACGTCATGAGAAGAGAAGACACCCTGGAAAAGACCCTGATGCTGGGAAAGACTGAGGGCACAAGGAGAAGGGGACGACAGAGGACGAGATGGTGGGACAGTGTTCTCGAAGCTACCAACATGAGTTTGACCAAACTGCAGGAGGCAGTGGAAGACAGGAGTGCCTGGCGTGCTCTGGTTCATGGGGTCACGAAGAGTCGGACACGACTAAATGACTAAACACCACCTTCCCTCAAAGCGGGTATTTGCAAATGATTCATAGTCCTTGCAATCCAAAGAGTCCAGAGCTGGCTTCCTTTGGAGTGATTTTTGCACTGGCTCTATCAGTGCAACAGGGACCTCGCCATCATGCAGTGAAGCATTAGTCACACTCTGGACCCAACCCAGTAAGCCCCCTTCTGCTAGATTTAATAAACCAGCAGGACTGCCATCTTGCCCCCGGGGCTGTGCAATGTCAGAAAAAAATCAGAAAATTTTGAATTAAAAAGGAAAGCAGTGTTTCAATTCATGTACTGGTTTGGAAAATATGGGTTTAGGGATTATGAACTGAATTACATAATGCAAACTGAATGAATATCTCTTTCCTCCCTAATTACAGCGCACAACAAGCCATGAGAGAACCTGAAGTATGGGAAAATCATAAGTTTCAATAGGGAGGTAAATAAACTCTGCTAGGCACATAACCCAAATGGAGAATTTAATGATGCTAAAATCAAAAGAAATGTTTCCTAAAAGGCTTGGCAGAGTCAAGGAATGCGTTTATTTCTTAAACCACATGGCTAAAATTGCAACTTCCTATGGAGAATACTGATACCAGGATGTCAAAGAGGCTTGGACAAGAAAAAATCAGCCTGCTCATCTCAAATACTCCTTTCATTCTGCAGCCGAAATTGGAAAGTAATTGGAAGTTACGTCTGAGAAGAACAAATATGACAAAAGAAGGAAAGGATAAAGCTTTGTAACCTTTTGGCTTAGTGGATTTCATCTTCTGAGAAATGTCAGCATTTTCTCGATTCTCCTTTATTGCCTCTTGTCCCTCTGGATAGAATATTTTGAAGCTGTAATTCCTTTGGTGAGGCACCCAATTGCTTTGCAGAACCCAGGGCTCTGTCCCTGAGTTGCAAGGGACTTCAGCATGAATGGATTAATGCCTGGATTTAAGACAGGGGTCTTTACATCAAACAGAGGTGCCAATTGAAAAGAGTGGATATGAAATCTTTATATGGGACATGCTTGCAAATAGCCAGTCACCTGATCATCCAGGGTCCCCATATCCCTATCGGTGATAAGGTGAATCTGTTGGTTTTGGTTCCTCTTAGTTTCTCACGTTTAAAAAATCTGAAGTTGAGTTCTCCACATTTCCACATCAACTTGCAGTTGTCTTTTAAAAGTGCCACATGAAAATTCATCAAAATAGTCTGAATAGTATGAATTTCCTCTAAGACGCAATTTTACACTCACTCTTGCAAAACAATTTCCCCTAAAAACAACCATTTTTGTATGTCCTTTTCACCAATATATGCATTTTTATATATACTTTACCCCAGTAAATGCTTTTTGTATGCATTATTTGGCTGGAGAACTGCATTGCAAAATTTGGAGAAGTGTGAATTTCCAAGAAAGGCTGTGCTTTGTGACCTTTCCCTAACTGTTATGTTCCGTATTACAGTTGAACTTTCACATGATGTAGAAGACTCTTCTTGAACTGTAGTGGAATGTAATGAAAGTTTAGTGCTATTTCCATGTTCTTTGTTTTCAGGGTGAGGGAATGGTTTGCAAATAATTACATACATGCCATGCTAATTTATGCTATGGACACTTTGACACTGTGCCTTTTCAATAGCTCTGATTTTGAGCTCCCTTTCATTACTCACTTCATAATTTTGAGTTGAAACTGATACTGCAAACTCTTGGCTCAGCATTAGAATGTAGGGCTTGGAACTGGGAAATATGGTATAGTCACAATATACCAAGTGGCCTTAGCCAAATTGCTTTCTGCCAGCCTTGATTTCCCATCTGTACAATAGGACTAATGATGACAACAGTGACCTACCTCCTACCTTCTTTGTCAAGATGAACGAGAAGAAAATGGAAGAACTCTGAAATCTTTATCTGCTGCAGAAGTGATTAATAACTGGGTTCTAATTGCCAGAGTGTTCTAAATAAAATAAAATAAAATAAAATACCTAAAGTCAAGTCAGGAAAATTGCATTCTATCCTCTATAATGCTTCACTCATGGTTTTAGTTTACTCATATTTGTTTCACTGTATTTACAGAAAATAATAAAACTAGATCTGCTTAAGTACAGCTCTGTAGGACAGCTTCAATAATTTGCCACAGCCTCTTAGATAAATTAATGCAGGTTTACACACAAAGCTTGTGCTGCATTTTTGATGCTAACAGTAGTTTCTGTGGAATCAGTGCCATCTAGAGGCATCCCAAAGGATAATTCTGTCCAAGGAAAATGTTCCAATCAAAGGACAGTCCTTTAGTTGGGAAGGAGCCTGGCTGCCTTTTTCTTGTTGCATCTGATATTTATAACAGTTTTGCCTTCAATCAAAGTATTTTTCTCCAAAGCCTAATTCAAGTGTTTCCTTTGTGATATAAGAGCAGCTTCTCTACAGTGAGATTCCCACACACCCATAGTAATGTTTCCATGTGTGAATGACTGTTATGTTGTAAGAGCAGCAATCTGGTAAGATGCATTCATGAAGTTTTGTCCCTGTTTGTTTCATATGGGGGCTCTTTAAATGGTAAGTGAAATGGACTCTAGTTCATAGACACTTATGCCACAATAAATTCCATGGTATTTAAGGAGCCTTGTCCTTTTTACTAAAATAAGCTAAGATAGCTATTTAGGATAGCCATGTATCCTACCATACAGTCCTCTGTTTGAAGGGCAGCTAAAGGAGAGTCCTTTGTCTAATCCCACCACCACCATGGCAACTGCTGCTTCAAGGGCCACAGTGCCTTGGCTTTGCTGCCAATGTACTGTTGGAAGCCGGCACTGCGCTCCCAGAAGCCATTGCCACTTCCAGAAGGAGGAAGAGGAGTAGGCAATTCACAGGCACAAGGTGAGAGCCCATCTTTTGGTCCTGTCTTTTGGTCCCACACTCTGGTGGGAGCCAACTGATTTGTGCCAGAGTGCAGGACCAAAAAATGTGTGCATTTTGAACCAAAACAGGACATCCAGGAATGGAATCAAAAGCCAGGTTGGCTTCAGTAAATCCAGGATGCCCCACTTAAAATGGGGCAGTTGCACTGCATGTAGCATATAAGATCTTCGTTCTGCAGCATTCATTTGCTGGAAACAGCTCAGACCTCTGATGTTTGGGACCTGATGCTAGTGCACCTTGCCTGAACTCCCTCTGATAATGACCTAGATGCTTCTTTTCTCTGGATCATGTTTTGGATCTAGTCTGACTCAAATGCTTGACATTGGTTTGTTTGGACTACTGCACTTGCCAAACTGTCCTTGCTGGTAAGAAGCTTATACCTCCTAGGCCAAGAACTCTAGCCCCTGAGGGCATCTACTTGAGCATAGCAGCCTGATGCATTATGGAAAATTACTTCCTCAGGGGCATTATAAATAAACACACATCATAAATAAGAAACTGAAAAGTAAGTACAAAATCAAGGAAAGTATTTGCCTAATGTTACACTAACTTATTATTCATTGGGACAGGAATAAACTACTCCAAGAGCAGGGTAGCCCAACTTTTCATACCAAGTGGGCCACAAGACTACTTGGACACGGAACCCACGGGCCACACACTGCCTTGCCTTGTGTGCACACATGGGGGTGGGGAGCAAGGCCAAATTTGATGCCACCCCAGCCTACATACTGCCTTCCCAAAGCTGGGCAAGAAGAGCTTTGGGAAGAAGTAGGCATAAGGCTCTGGCAAGGTCCTGGAATCCTCCCACCTCCTTCCCAAACCCAGGAAAGCGCTAACTAGGCTTTGGGGAGGAGCTAGGAGGACTCTTGACCTCATTTACCCAGCTTTGGGAAGGCACTGTAAGGGCTGTAGGCCACCAAAGAAGGCCTTGGAGGCTGTGTGTTGGACCACCCAGACCTAGAGGATTCCCCTTGTTCTCTTTTGCCCATAAGCTGCTCCCCCTTGGCTTCAGACTGTTCAAAGGCCACCTGTTCAAAGCCTATGATGAGATGCTTTGCAATTGTATTTAAAGTATAAAATCATTTATAAATTTGTATATTGGTATATAATTTGTTGTTGTTGTTTAGTCGTTTAGTCGTGTCCGACTCTTCATGACCCCATGGACCAGAGCACGCCAGGCATTCCTGTCTTCCACTGCCTCCCGCAGTTTGGTCAAACTCATGCTGGTAGCTTCGAGAACACTATCTAACCATCTCGTCCTCTGTCGTCCCCTTCTCCTTGTGCCCTGCATCTTTCCCAACATCAGGTTCTTTTCCAGGGTGTCTTCTCTTCTCATGAGGTGGCCAAAGTATTGGAGTCTCAGCTTCAGGATCTGTCCTAGATATGCAAATACAATGCAAATCCATGGCCCCGTTTGCCCTCATTCTTTAACATTGCATTTCCTTTCTTTTGACACTGTATGCACTATATAGCTGTCTCTCTGGCTGTTGTATAGACATTTCATTCATAATCCAAGGTACTTCTCTAGGTCCTTGCACCATCTGAACTTAGAGGGAGAAAAGTCTTGCACCATCCTTTGTATGGAATAACTTCCCCAAGTTATCTCACCTAGTATCAACTTCTTTAACTTTTTAGGAAAATATTATTTCCAGGAATGTGAACACACACACACACACACACACACACACACACACACACTCTGTTGTTGTTGTTTTTTTAATGGTGTACTGCTGTGTGTATGTTTTAGAGTGATTTTTTTACTTTGATTTTTTTCTCTACCATTGTATGTATAGTGGAGCAACTAGCTTCAACTTGTGATGTTCAGTCTAGGGCCTTTGGATCAAGTGTGAAGAACATTACAGTTAAGGTCCCATTTATACCCTACATCTAAAGTAGTATTATACACCTTTAACAGTCATGGCTTCCAGCAAAGAATCATGGAAACTGCAGTTTGTTAAAGGTGATAAGACTTATTAGAAGAACCCATCACAGGGCTACTATTCCCAGGATTCTTCAGGGGAAGCCCATGACTCTTAAAGTGATTGTTGTTTAGTTGTCTTAGTCGTGTTCGACTCTCTGTGACCCCATGAACCAGAGCAGGCCTTGGAAACTCTCACTTTCTTCTCAAAGCTTCTCCTTTTTTATGTTCATGGAGTTTTCTTGGCAAAATACTGGAGTGCTTTGCCAGTTCCTTCTCCAGGTGGATCACATTTAGTCTAAACTCTCGGCTATGACCTGTCCGTCTTGGGTGGCCCTGCACGGCATAGCTCATAGCTTCTCTGAGTTATTCAATCCCCTTTGCCATAACAAGGCAGTGATCCATAAAGGGGCTTAAAGTGATAGAATGCTTTAAATGCATGGTGTGGATGTGACTTAAGTCACATTCAGGAATGTTTTCATTAAAGGTTGGGTAGATGTCTGTTGGAAATGTTAGATCTAGATTTCCTGCACTGAGCATTGACTTGGGTTAGATGGCCTACAACAGGAATCAGTAGCCTTTGACCCTCTAGATGTTTCTGAACTACATATCCCATCAGTCCTAGCAAGCATGACCAATGGAAAGGTATAATGGGAGTTGTAGTTCAGTAACATTGGGTTCCCCACGCCTATCTTATAAGGATTTATCTGACTATGTTACTAGTTGGGGATAAATCATAATCCAAATAAGGAACAGCACTCCCTTGGATTGAATTAATGACTTGCAAGGGCTGCATTCAGATGCAGGGCTTATTGTGTTAGTTTTACTGGTGGTAATGCTATACCTTCTGTTATACCTTCCTTTTGCCACAGAATTTATTGTATGATGGAACTGTGGCTTTAAAAAAAATCAATATACTCCCATTTAAAATGGAAGGAAAGAACTGTATGCTGAGATACTGCCCCAAATTTTGACATGCATGCAGAATTACAATGCAAAACTTCATTGACTTCCTAGTTAGCAGGGTTGCAAACAGATTTCTTTCCTAGAAACAGTTAACATGGAAATGCTAAACTTCCACGAGGTTCCACTTGATTTCCAGAAGTGGCTTTTACATTGTGTGTAAGAGTACATAAAATGTGGAAATTAACAGATAAGGTAACATTGGGAGAATGGAATAAAGTGCCGTCTGAATGCAGCCAATGTCAAGTTGACTTTGAGAACACAATAGTTACTGCACAGTGTCTTTTTTTTGGGGGGGGGGTATGAACAGTCTTGAACATCTATTTATTTAAATCATTTCCATTCTGCCTATCCATTAAAAAATGCTCGAAGCAGCTTACGGAATAATAGCATACAAATGCATAATAAACGCAATGAAATATAAATTACTATCAAATAAAAGATAAGGCAGCAGGTAAAGCATAGTTTAAGATAAAACACAAGAAGATTAATATTTAACAGAGAGGCAGATGAGATGCCTGTTGAAACAAATAAGTTTTGATGCTGCCCCAAAAGGCTATTAAGGAGGGAATGGAGTCTCCCTGGAAAGCATAAGGAGAATTTATTTCATCTTTTCAAGGTCTCTGACACCACAAGGTGCCTTACAACATCAACCATCATAATCACAGACAAAATACAAAATTCCTTTTGTATTTAAATATGAATGTCGGACTCTAGGCCTAAGATTACAGAAAACTATTTAATAGATTTCTATCCCAGCTTTCCTCCAAAAGTTTGGGGTAGTGGCATACATGGTTTAATCCCCTCCCTATTTTTCCCTCACAACAATCCTGTGAGGTAGGTTAGGTGAAGAGATGGAGACTGGCCCAAGTTCACCCAATGAGCTTCATGACTGAGTGGGGATTAGAACCTTTGTCTTCAAGGTGCTAGTCCAACACTCTAACCACTACAACACATGAGCCAAATTACTTGCTATGGTCATCAAAACTAGACCACAATAATTAAATGAAAGATGAGTTCATTACTGAAGAGTTTGGGAATGGCTTGCCTTCCTCTCCATATTAATAAACTAGCTTATTTTCTCTCCCACCATCCTGTGCCTCCCCTTGCATCTCAGTAGTTACACTTTTTTCTATTTCTCTTTTCTATTTACATTGAAGCACATTACTTAGCTAAGTGGCTTTCCATTTTGCTCCTGCATTACCTAGGAAGAAAATCTTGTTTCACTTTTTTTTTTTTAATGCACCATTGTCCCTTGACTTCTCAAGGTTTTTCAAGTTTCAGCCTGAAACCAGTGTCTTAATGCTGCCGCTAGAAATAGACTGACCTTGCCAATCTCCTTTCTTGTCTTGGATAATATATGACACCATTTAACCTTCATTCATGGTGCATCTTTGAAAATCTCAGTAGGAGGGTTGCCTGGGACTCTCTGCTTCCACCCCTCAATTTTTTTTGCCATTTAGCATCAAATATGTTGTATGAACTATGACAACTGAATCCTTTGTAAATATTCTCTGAATTACATGTGGGAAATGGATACTGCAATGGCTGATTTCTAAGCAGTCTGCAGATACTTATTATACTGCTATTGATGCTGGGACTCTACAATTGCATTCTAATGAAGCAGAGATGCTATCAGAATTGTAGCAGAGGGCTCTGCTCAAGCAATATGAAAAGTCTTTAGTATTATTGGTGCCAGAATAAGTTTCCTCCTGATATTCACGGTTTATACCTTATCCAGTTCTCTTTTAGCATTAGGTGCTGTGTCAGGTATTCTGTGCCATTCTTAGAAACTGGAACTGCACGCTTGTTATCCATGGACCCCAACCCAATCAGCTAACCACATATGGTTAGAGAAATGGTCTAAAAAGGCAAAATTCATATGCATGAACTTCCTTGTACTTTCACAACTCAGGGCACAAACAAAACAAGTTGCAGCATCTGCAGTTCATGGACCAAAAGGACCATGAGAAAAGAGTGTTCAGGACACAAAGGGTCTGATGTTCATGTTGCCATTTCATAATCTCTTGTTGCTTAGGTAACCTAAGGATGCTGAAACATGAAGAAACTAATTTATGAATGGGTGGGCACAAAATTGTCGAGCAGGTTAAGGGAGAGAAGTGTCAACGTGCACAGGATTCTAGTATTATGTTAACAAGCATTTACTTTTCAAATCTCAAGGGCACAACCTTCAAAGAAAAGGAACCAAGTTTTAAAAGCATCAAATTATCATTATGC
This sequence comes from Podarcis pityusensis, assembly GCF_964106645.2. NCBI lineage: Eukaryota > Metazoa > Chordata > Lepidosauria > Squamata > Lacertidae > Podarcis > Podarcis pityusensis. Next base: position 44,388,600 of record NC_138033.1, read on the forward strand.
TCCCACTCAAGCTGTGACTGGCTGGGGGTTTTACTCCCAAGAGTGCTCCTGCCTATAAAGATTGTCACTGATAGAATTTTTCCAGTGCAATTTTAAAATCAGTGCTTGTTTAATAGTAATTTATTCAGGAAACACAAAGAGCCAAGTTCTGCCAACCCTACTTATGTTGTATTGGTTCTTGCTGAAAACTAGTCCCTAAGAATTGAATTGCATCCTGTTCAATCTGCACATTGGGCATTGAATGATCTGATTAATAATTATCGGAAGAAATAATAATAGCTTCTGTTGGGAACTTCTTTCTACCATACAATTATCATGATTATTAAAAGGAAGCACAAGCGAGGCTTATTCACAATGGAAACAAATGACTGTAAACGTAATTCTCAATGGGATAATTGAAGAATGGCAAGGTTATTTTTGTCCCTTATTAGTTGAAATCATGCAGCTGAACTATACCACCCTTTAGTTAGTTTGGTGAAGTGAATGAAATAACTTTCCCTTCCTTTAACACACACTTCAAATGTTCTGATTTGCCAACGACAGTCCCTATGTTTGTTAATTTATTTATTTAATGTATTTCCCTTTGTTTTTCAGCCAAAAGGGCTCCCTAAGCAAGCCATACATAAAATCAATAATTAACAAGACTGTCTTGGCTCACAATCTCACCAATCTAAAACATGTAGAACACAAAGGAAAACAAGGATAGGGAGGAAAGAGGAAAATAGGTGCTAGTGTTTAAGTTATGAAGTGTTTGGGGAAGGGCCATAACTCAGGGGTAAAGCATCTGCATTGCATGCAGAGGTTCTTAGCTACAATCCCTGATGACTATGAGAGACCCTGTTTTAAACCTGGGGAACCACTGATAGCGGGCACAATACAGCACTAGATGGACCAATAGTCTGACTTGGTACAAGACAGCTTCCTACATTCCTAATGACCTGCTTGAATGGAAACAGTTGAAGAAGGAGTCAAATGGAGCTAACTTTCAGCTGAGCTGAAGAATGAGTGGCCCCACAGAAGACTATCATAAGAGTCCTGGTATATCAGGCCAAAGGCCCATGTAGTCCAGAATTCTGTTTTCACAGTGGCTACCCATGTGCCCCGTTGGGAATTCTACAAGCATGACTTGAGTAAAATTGCACTCTCTTCATTTATGATTCCCAGCAACTTGGGTGATTCAGAGAAATACTACCTGTAACCAGCAGCAGAGCAAGCCAATAGGGCACCTGGGGTGGTGCACGTGCCCGGCACCCAGGGGTGGTGCCAGTTGCCCGTGGGGCGGGTCCAGTTGGGGCAGGATGTTGCATGGGGCTTCTGAGGAGTCTGCCTGCCTCCTCCCACTTAGCTGCCCTGGCTCAGGCATGCTGCAGGCCCCGCGGTGAGTGCTGCCCAGCATTTTGTCACCTCAGTGGTGACACCCAGGGTGGCCCAACCCTACTGCACCCCCCTTCCTCTGCCACTGCCTGTAACAGTGAAGATGGAACAAATTAGAGCTGCTACAAATGGAATCCCTGTTCTTGACCTTATACAGAGTAGAAATGAATTTGCTCTTCACCACAATTTAAAATCTTTACTAGAAACAGTATTAAAATAGATACAAGTATATGTTACAAAGTACAAAGTAACAAATTGCTCTTAAACTAGCAATCTGGTGCAGTCTTTTTGTTGTTAATACAGCTCAATATACAGTGGTACCTCGGGTTAAGTACTTAATTCGTTCCAGAGGTCCGTACTTAACCTGAAACTGTTCTTAACCTGAAGCACCACTTTAGCTAATGGGGCTTCCTGCTGCTGCCATGCCATCGGAGCACGATTTCTGTTCTCATTCTGAAGCAAAGTTCTTAACCTGAAGCACTATTTCTGGGTTAGCAGAGTCTGTAACCTGAAGCGTATGTAACCCGAGGTACCACTGTACTTCCCTCTCTTTGGTTCCAGAGAGAGGTCCTATGCAATCATCTTGTTTGTTCATCATCACTGATCTGAGCTTCTACTGTTGCTGGCGCCAAGGACTGACTGGTAGTTTTCAGGTTTCACTGTCCTGCTGTTAGAGATTTCTGCTTTGGTTTCTGGGAAGTCTTCAGTTAACCTGAATTGAAACAATGACCCTTTTCTTTGCCTCATTTAGCTAGAGACAAACCTCTCTTGCCTAATACAAACCTCTCTGTATAATATAGTAAATGCAATGCATTCAAGCATAGTGTTTTATGCATATTAAACTTATACAGTATCTTTAACAGAGCATGACTAAATTGGCTAGTAGCCATTGGTAGACTCATATTCCATTAATTTTTCTAATTCTCATTTAATGTCATTGAGGTTGGTGTCCACAAATACATTAGAGACTGTTGCAAAGGGAGAAATGTGATTGCAGGATGTATGGTATCCCTAAGTTTTGAGCATGTCTTGTTAATTGTTTCTTAGCTTGAGTTGCTAGAGTTGTCCTTTCTTGGGTTTCAGCAACCTAAATCTCTAGGGGGAAGATGGATATTTCCTGTTTGTAGCCTTCAATATACATATTTGGGTGCCAGGCAACAATATTTATCTTCACCTACACCTTTGGCTGAATAAACAATCTTTTATTTAAAAATGTGTATTGGGGTGTTATTAAAATATGTGTTTTTATACTTTAAACCAACCTGTGATTCAAAAATAAATAATTTCAAAAGTTCAAGACCATCAAAATTAAGACTAGTCACTTAGTCTTTTAGCTAGTGGCCCACCTTTATATACATAAATAAAAGCTTTTTTGAAGCATAGAAGAATATAGAGCTATATTGAAATTGCATCCAATTATTATTTGTAATAAATACTATGAGCAAAATGGAAAATTGGCACACATGGGTATTTATTTTATGATTATCTGAAAACTGAACTTGAACTTATTTAGTATGTTAGGGGTTTTTTTTAGAATTAATACTTTTCTTTCTTTTTCTTATTTTTTTAAAGCAAGCTATATACAGTGGGAGGGACGCGGGTGGCGCTGTGGGTAAAACCTCAGCGCCTAGGACTTGCCGATCGCATGGTCGGCGGTTCGAATCCCCGCGGTGGGGTGCGCTCCCGTCGTTCGGTCCCAGCGCCTGCCAACCTAGCAGTTTGAAAGCACCTCCGGGTGCAAGTAGATAAATAGGGACCGCTTACCAGCGGGAAGGTAAACGGCTGGCCACGTGACCCGGAAGTGTCTGCAGACAGCGCTGGCTCCCGGCCTATAGAGTGAGATGAGCGCACAACCCTAGAGTCTGGCAAGACTGGCCCAAATGGGCAGGGGTACCTTTACCTTTATATACAGTGGGAGGTTTTATAAGGCTGAATTTACTGGCAACATTTGTTATTTGTAGTATTTTGTATACACTATCTTTATTTTCAAGGAATAAAAATCAACAACAACAAAAATCACGGGTGGTGCAACCTGGGGATGAAGGGAGTTGGAGTTCAACATCTGGAGAACCACAAGTTATCCACCCCTGCAAGAAAGCTATAAACATTATCAGGCCTCTGGACATCACCACAGGAGAACCACTAACAACAAATTCAACAATTGGAAGTTAAGCCTGAAGAAAGGGTGAATGTTAAATGCTGGGTTAATTGTCTCCCCTACCATGTACATCTAAGGCAGTATACTTGATGTCATTCCAAAAGTGCCGTTCCCACCCTTAAATAGCAGTACAGATATAAAAGAGTAAGACATGAAAGAATCATGATTAATGCTGGGCAATACGGCTAATATCTTCTAAAAGCCAACTGAAACTGTCTGAAATGATGGCCTTTGAAAATAAATTGCACTCCAATCACCCAGCTGCAGAAGCTTTTTAGCAAAAACATTGCCAGGCTGATCTGTGGGTTGATGGTGTTTCCATTGGCTGTGGTTTGCAAACCTCCTATTAATTTCCCAGCTGAAGCTGCACAGCCATTCATCTTCAGAAAAAGCTATTCTATGGATTTATGGACGTATAATATGAGAATAATGTGAATGTTTAATGTTGAGAGGAAAAGAGCCTATCCATGCTACTACAATGTAAAATGGAGGTCAAATGGGTGCTTGCACCACTTAGAGTGAAATCTCAATAGCTTGTCCACATTCAGATGTTATGGATGATACATCTGGGTTTGCGTGCTCCATGAAATGCTGCTTCAAATTCAGTTCTGAGTAAAATGTGATGGTCCCTCCTTGAAGAAAGCCGGCAAAAGAATCTCAAGGGAAACCAGAGAGTTTCACAAAGATGAGATCCATTTTTCTGGGTTTTCTGCACCACTCTGGGCTTGTTACTATGCTTCAGTCAATGCAATATTTGAAGCAAATTAGTAGAACTCACCACCAGTGAAACATCTGAGGAAATTTTGGGGAAAGCCGTAAGCAGGTTTTGCTTACTACCTCTCCAAAATCGGTTTATTGTTCTTTTTTGTTTGTTTGTTTTTAAAACCTCTATTCTTTCTGTGTAGAATATGTTAAGAAGACTTTCATTTATCTAAGACATATGTGTATTTTGCTTCATATTGTCTGATAAAGGGACAAACACATCAGCTTAACAGAGAATAAAATAGACAATTTTGACTTTGCAAACCTATGCATGTTTTCTTAGAAGTAAGTTTGACTGTAGTAAGTTATATACTTTCCAATATTTCTATGCTTCTCTTGGACCATAGGCTTTGCAAGAACTGAGACTGAAGTGTTACTGCAATATTTCATATGTGGGTCAGCCTCTGAAAATGGCTCTGAAGCCAACAATGAAGCAGAGTTCACCACCTTCTGATGGACGTTTATAAGCAGGGGTTGAGTGGCCATTTTCCATGCATGCTTTAGTTGAGATTCTTCCATAGCAGAGGGTTCGACTAGATGCCCCTCATGGCCCCTTCCAACACTGCAATTCTACATCAGGAAGAACTTTGTGATGGTAAGAGTTGTTTGACAGTGGAACAGATTCCATCAGTTCTATATCTAAAGTGAATAGAAGCTTAGAAATTGAACTCTTTCAAGGTTATAAATGTTAGGTGTGAATGTAGATGTCTAGATGCAGCAGTTCCTAGCAAATGAAATTAAAAGCATGCTTGCAGTGTACAGCATTCTTATGTAGCAAAAATATTTTGCTCAGTTTGCTGAATGAGACAATGATCTATAATGTTTGTCATTTGTGGTAAACTAGAATGGCTGGTAAACTTGTAAGCTTCAGTTAGCCCCATTACTGACACATTGATATGAATGCTCAAAAACCTTTTTTGTGTGTGTGTGATCTAGCATCATTATTGACACCTGTACATTTGCACAAGCCCCAGACATCAATAGTACTTTGTACCTTGTTAATTGACTCAGGTAAGATATATACAGCAATAGGGTAAGAACAACATTACGCCTTGCAGATTTTTTGCTGGGAGATGAGGTTTATTTTCATGATGTACACTGTCTAAGGCTCATTTATCTACTTTTCTAATGAGCTGAATGTTAAGATTGGCCAAATTTGGGTTCCCTGGGACCTAATTAAAATCAGGTGAGAGTGCAAAACATGCGCCATCAAGGTGTTCTTAATCAAAACAAAATGAAAAGGACTAATTAGAGAGACTGATGACCATAATTAAGTTCCTTAGAGGTAGTAAACTAGTTAGCTTAATTTTCCTATGTGGTCAGGTTAAAGAGCTTTCGACAATGGTTGTATATATTTAAATTCTCTCAGTTCTTGTACCAACACCTCCCTGTCCCAATTTCATTTGTCTTTCAAACAAGATATTTTCAGTCTGAAGTAATAATTTTCATTCTCAGAATATCATTTAGCGATAAATCCTGTGCTATTCTAATAATCAGAAAACCTTTGAGAAAATAATTACAATATAATGGTTTCTCCAGAAGACAATTTAAATTTTGATCAGAGGTTAAGGAGGTCAAACATGATATTTTTTTCCATCAATTTTTCTCTGACATTCTCAATCAATGGGGATTTCTTTCTCCATTCTTTAATTTATGATAACATTTTAGATTAATACTCCAAGACAATTAGAAAGAGCAACTGTAGAACTATGTGACTAACAAACTCAATTCATATGGCTGTTAAGTGCCAGAAAGTTGTTCTTCCCTAGTACCAGGGGTAGCCAATGTGTGACCTACATATCATAGAATTGTAGAACTGAAGGGATCCCAAGGGTCATCTAGTCCAACCCCCAGCAATGCAGAAATCACAGCTGAATCCCTGTCAGATGGCCATCCAAACTCTCTTTAAAAATCTCCAGTGAAGGAGAGTTAACCACCTTCCAAGGTAATCCATTGCACTGTTGAGCAACTCTTACCATCAGAAAGCTCTTCTTAATATTTAGTTGGAATCTCCTTTCCTGTAACTTGAAGCCATTGGTTCAGGTCCTACCCTCTGGAGCAGAAGAAAACAAGCTTTCTCAATCTTGATTTGATTGAATATATGTCTATGCCACTTTTCATTCAGATGAATTGTGAAGTGGCTTACAAGGAATAAATAACACAAAGATAATACAGCATCACAAATACAGCATAAGTCATATAGAATAATTTATAAATCACCATTAAAACAATTACAGACCATGAGTACTCATCCTTGTGATCGCCCTTCAGAAATGTAAAGTCCCGTCAGTCTTCTCTTCTCCTGATTTCTGAAGCTCTGTGAGAATTTTTTCTTACAAAATATTCTTTGACTTCCATCTAAATCCCTCCAAATTCAAATTATCATCATGGAGAACTCTAGGAAGAAACTTCACTTGCACAGAAGCTTCCTAAGACATTTGCCTACCATGATCAAAACTCTTCTGATGTCTTTCAACATTATTTTGACAGGTCTCCACAAGGACCGCCTCTCCCCATATGAATCCACTGAGAACCTGTGATCATCATTCGAGGCCCTTCTTTGTGTGCCTCCTCCACGATAGGTACAGAGGTTGGCAATATAAGACTGGGCCGTTTCTGTGGTGGCTCCGTTTGTGGAATGCTCTCCTCAGGGAGACTCATCTGGCACCATCAGGATGAATATTTTGGTGCCAAGCAGAAACTTTCCTGTATAACTAGGCCTTTAGCCTTTAACTATCTGTGCCCTTTTAAAAATGATTGGGATGTTTCAAATGTATTTCTTTTTCCTCTTGCTTTTAATGAATCTTTGTGGGGTGTGTGTTTTTTTGTCTGTTTGGTTGTGAGTAGCTTTAGATTGTGCTTGGCAAGATAGAATGACTAACAAAAACAAATTTAATAATAATAATACCAAAAGGAAATGCACACAGATTCACCGGAAAGCACATTAACATATGGCATGTCAACATGGGACAAACTTGTTTGAAAGCATTTGTCTGGGAATGAGTGTGATTGACTGCAGCTCTCCATTGAGTGTGCACTTGGTGGTAAATCCAGGTTTGATCTGGCGTGATGTATGACATACCCCTTGGTTTGTCGAGTAAATGGAAATCCCTGCCATATAGAAGGATTTCATAACAGATACTTTCCAGAAATATTCAGTATTCTTGGAAGTTTCAACTCGGTTCTTGTATATTTCCTAAGGGTCAAAACTGTTGAAATTTAGAATGAACCTCAGTGAGGTTGTAGAGCACATCCTTTGCATGTAAAAAGTCTAGAGGCTCAGTCCAAGGACTGGAGTAGGGGAAAGCCCTCTCTCTGCCTGAGTCCTTGGAGAACTCTTCCAGTCAGAGTAGACAAAACTAGGCTAGATGAAAAAATAGTCCGGTTTGGTATTAAGCAGCTTCATATGTCCCAGAGATTATAAACGGCACTTCCAGAATGCTTCTGTGTGGGATTCAGTCACATACCAGCATATTTAAGGTGCACAATTAAAGTTGATTTTTAACTCTCACACGACAAGCCTCCTTCTCCCCATCCCATGCAAGAAAGCAACCCAGACTTTTTGTGATAAGGAAAATGATGGGGAAACGTACCGGGAAGTGTGAGATAATGATTACTCAATGCAGCATGCTTTTACCTCTCCACAAACCAATCAGGATGAATGCTCAATAAACAGTTAATCTGGAAGATGCCGTAGAAGAAGTAGCCCAAACTTTGAAGGGCAAAGTAACTAGGATGCCTCCCTGCTTCAAGGCAGCACCATCTGCACACAGTTTCATTCCAACAGACTAACCCAGCCCTTCACTCTTGTTTCACAACAACAGTGGCCTCTGTGAAAAGAATTCTACAAAGAGAAACAAGGCACACCACTAAAGAAGACATAACAATTGCTCTGTATTTTCCATTCATATGTATGCAATCATCCCGTGTTTTTGCATTCTGCTCAGAATCTCACTTCTCTGTTGTTTAATCTAGCTGGTGTCAGGTTGCTCTGAATAACAATTTTCTGTTATAGCAGCCCTTTCTCTGAATTCTGTATTTTTTTATTTTATTTTGGATACTCCAGATATCTTTCTTTTTGTACCATGGAGCCTGCCTATCTCTATCTGTTATCTTTAAAACCTTGCTAACCCTGTTCCTTCCAACCTGCTATATCTGGCATAATATTAGTTTCTCACTTAAAAGACCTCTGTGCAAAGCTTCTTTATTTTTGCCTGGGGCAACACATTCTTTGATATGTAAATATTGTGAATAATACAAAACAAGAGGAAAAGGATCTTTTCCTTAATTTCCTTTTTCAGAAGTTTAAGGTCCTGAAGGACAAATCATAGCCAAAAGTCATTCTCTGAATATGGCCACCAGAAAAAGATATATAGTGAAGATATATCCTTTTATTCACAAAGGCCAGTGGCCAGGGCTTCTGCAAGGGCAGGGCTTCTGCAAAGGAGCAGTGTGCTTTAAAAAGCTATGGCCTGCTTATGTCTCTACATCACAAAAACAGGAGGAACTTTCAAAGTTTAGGATAAGAATGCATGATGACCTTGAAGAATAAGTGCACCTGACTGCAAGGAACCAAATGAAGCATGGAGAGAAATGCAACAATTTCAACACTGAGGACCCCTTGAACTTTAAGAAAAGTTGGGGCAAAAATGAACACACAAATATGCATAAGTATATGCGTATATAAATGCAAAATGTTAGAAACCTGCAATTGTATATGCAAACTCAAGCACAACCACCCATAGCTGTCAAGTGTCCCTTATTTGAAGGGACAGTCCCTTATTCCAGTGCCATGTCCCGCTGCTGTCCCTTATTGATGGATGTCCCTTAAATGTCCCTTAAATTTCAAAGGAAGCAGCTCCTGTCCCTCCCTCCCTGCCGGCCAGGGAGGAGGGAGGCTCCAACTGTGTTGCTTGGCTGTGTTGCTCAACCAATAAGAAATCTAAGAATGACTGGGGGGTGGAGATTGAATGCCTTGTGTGTGGCTAGTTAATGCAAGCTGAGGGGTTTTTTGAATGCTGGACACCATTTTGTTGCACATGCTGCTGCAAACTTTTCAGTGCAAAGCCAGGCCGGGGAGCCATCTTAAGTTGAGGCTGCATAGGCCTTGTGGTGCATGTGATTCAGATTCTATTCAGTTGAACTTCTGGTTACAAAGTTGGTTGGACAGTGTTCTCAAAGCTACCAGCATGAGTTTGACCAGACTGCAGGAGGACAGGAAGACTGGAGTGCCTGGAACAGGTGAGGCTGCAGGTCCCTTATTTTGGCTGCTGGTCCCTTATTTTCAAGGCTGCTGGTCCCTTATTTTCAAATCTGTAAGTTGACAGCTATGCAACCACCTTGTGAGGGAGGCCACTAAGACAGTAAGAAGCACTCTTCAGTCTGGAAAGGTAAGGCGTGCTGGGGTGTGTGAGAGCTAGAAACTAGAAGCAGGAGACAGACTGAAGTACGTGAAGGAGATGAATGTTTGATTTCTGCTTGAATTCAAGGCTGTGACTATGGGAGAAGCAAGACCATCTTGGTGTGCCAATACTGTGAGCACCTCCATTGTAGGCTGAGGTTGTATATAAACCATATATCGCAAAGACACGACAGTCTCTGCTGTCCCTCGTTCCAAGAAAACTGAAGCTTGTGTCAGTAGAGAGAATACCTGGAAGCTTACACGGCTCAGAGGTTGGGGTACTATGGAACACTACACATTTGGGGAAAGGCCATTGCTTAGTAGTAGAGCATCTGCTTTGTGTGTGGATGAACCCGGGTTCAATCCCTGACTTCTCCAGCTAGGGCTGGGAGAGACCCCTGTCTGAAAATCTGGAGAGCCACTTCCAGTCACTGTAGAAAATACTGAGCTACATTGAACAATGGTCTGACTCAGTGTAAGGCACCTTCCAGTATTCTTATGCTTTGCATGTAGAAGGTCCCATGTTCAGTCCATACCATCTTCAGTTAAAAAGATCAGGGAAGATGGAAAAGTCCTCTCTCTGCTGGAGACCATGGAGAGTTGCTGTCAGAGTAGATCATATTGGTCTAGATGGACATCATTAGTCTCACATGGTATATATTAAAAAAAGCTTCATGTGAAGGAGGCTGTAGTCCACAAAAGCTTGTGCCATAATAAATATGTTCACCTTTAAGGGATTGCTGATTCTCTTTGTGTGTGTTCTCTCCCACTAAGTGACAGATGGAGAAATATGTAGATAGGGAGAGCTCTTTTGTTTCACTTTCACATGCTACTCAACCATTTGATAGACTCAGCATGAGATAATGACTCCTTTCTCTAACCTGGTTTTGTAATCCTAGGAAGGTCAAATGTTTCTGAAAGACATTCAGATTTTGAGTTGATAATTGCTGGCAAACATTCTTGCTAGAAAGAATTCCGGAATAATTTCTGAATGGCTTGCATATATTAGAGCAGAGCTGAGATTGCTAATAGTCTCTCTCTCTCTCTCTCTCTCTCTCTCTCTCTCTCTCCCTGAAGTCCAAGCATTCAGGACCCTAAAAGAGCTTGGGGGCATGATATTGGAAAGACTTTTTCTTCCCACATGAAACAGAGCTCATGTTATGGTCAGTGGGACACTTTGCTTCATGTAGCTCTGTTATGTTGCTTGTAAGTCACGCTGAGCTGCCTTTGGAAAGAGAAGAATATCCAATAAATTCAATCTGTTGTTTTGGTGGTGGTTGTGGTGGTGTCTGGGTTCTGCTCTGGTCAGAAGGAACAGCAGGACCCACAGTACATCTCCAGTGATCTTGAGATCCATAAAAACCTACCCAAACACTAGAGCTCTCTAAACCAGTTGCCTGGGGATTCTGGCCAGCTCTTGGACATCCCACTGCCTCCAAGGGCTACAGAAACAGAGAAGTTTGTGAGCTAGGTTGGGAGTTTCAGGGACATTTGTGAAGTGCCTGGGTCACTACATAGGAGGCTACTGAGAACGAAAAGAGGCTACAACTGCAGCAGCCCTGGGTACCACTAAGCCCTGGCTGACTGCAGAACTGCAGCCCTGGCATAGCACAGTCCACTCCCTGCTGTCAAGTCACAGGGTGAGGTCTTTCCACACCAATCTATATGTACACACAAAAGGAAAACCAAGAGGGGAGCTTGTGTTAACTCTGCCCCCCCCCCCAATATCTTGTGCACAGGAGACTAAACTAGGAGAGATTCAAAACAGCCAAATAAAATAGGGTGCCCCCCATAATGCCCAGGTAAGAGGGAGTGAGGTGATCTGTGGGGCAGTGACACAAGGCTGTGCTCCTGGGGGGGGGGGGCTGGGAGCTCCCAGAAGTGCATTGGTGGCTACTTGTCTACCCTCCTCTTGTGCCAAATACTTTTTTGTTCACCCTTCTGACAGACCAAGGGAAGAGAGGAGTTTATTTCTGCAGAGGTGCTGGTTGCGCTGTTCCCCATCTCAGGAGAGTTGAGCCACGTAACCGCTATGTCCCACCTCACCAAACCTCACCCATTTTTTAGGGTAGAAGGGGACAGAGATGGGGGGAGGGAAGGCAGATGGATTGGGACTGTTGTGCTGCTGTGTAGTAGGGGCAACCTCTGACTCTTCTCTGTCTGAGTCCATGCTCACATTTTAATAATAATAATAATAATAATAATAATAATAATAATAATAAATAATTTATTTATTTATACCCTGCCCATCTGGCTGGGTTTCCCCAGCCACTCTGTGACTCTCAGTCTCTAACCCTGTACTGGAAGGCTCTCCTTCTGCTGACCCCGCCTGTTTCTAGCACCTTCCAGCTCATCCCATCTGCAGACTGCTCTTCAATGTCCCACCACCAGGATCTGGGATCTAAGTCATCGTCTTCTATGTCCTTCATGTTGGGCTCTTCCTCAACTAGCCAGTCCCTGACACCTATACTAGGAATAAATTGAATTACTTGTGTAGTTCCTCTGCATGTGGGAGTAGGTGCTATTGAACAACACAGAGTTTATTTCTGAATTAGCATGCATAGGAACAGGCTGTGAATCTGTTTGTTATAAAAATACAAAGACATTTTCTTTTACACATGCCCTAGCAAACATGTTCTCAAAATCACAATTGTAAGTATAAGACAATCATAAGAGAATCATACACAGGGAATAAAGCCATATTTTTTTTGCAGAAACATATAGAGTGTTATTAATAATAACTTACCAAAACTGGATTCACAGATGTGATGTTCTGGATAAGTTAATAACAGCTTAAAAATAGCTTATCCTGATGCATGTTGTCATTGGCAAAGAGAATAATGAAATAAAACCTAGGAATCTATGCATATTGTGGAAAGGATATTAGCACCTATTAATTTTTTGATGTAGCTTTTAATAAAGACAAGACAGCTATATCTAAATGATAGCCTAGCAATGCCTCTCTCTTTTTTCACAAAGGTTAAATAATAGCAGCGAAGAAGACAAAACAGATATTTATGATAGCAATATATTTTCTTTCCAATTTCATTTGCAGAAGTTATTGTGGATTTTTCGAAAAAGCAGGTCACCTTCAGAGAAAGCAGTACAGAAGATCTGCCAGTTTCAGAAAAGAAGTGCTCATTGTCTTCATTTTCCAAAATGGCCTAGTTTTAAGTATCACCATCAGACCTGACACAAGCACACAGTTTGGTGGGGCAAATGCCATGGCCCTGGAGCCCTTGCAAGACCCGTTGCCATTGTGCCCAGGCTGCTGACAGTATAGATGAGCATGGATCCATATCTGCACAGCACACATGCAATGGAAGTAGCCCACATTGCCACATGAACTTATTGGGGCTGGGGCTGCCATCATGAAAATGGTGACACTGATTTTTATCTATAAGCTGTCCCAGCCCAGAGCTCTATTAGATGCCACAGATAATCTATGTCAGGAGCCAGCCACTGCTAAGAAGAGTATAAGCTGTTGCCAGAGGAGCAGTAAAGAAAGTCCCCATCACCTCAAACTGATGTGGTTTAGGCAGACTCAAGACTCAGTTACATTAATAAAGAAAAAGCGTTTTAAATGTGTTACAACACTGTGACACCAGATGGTGCTGTGGAGGTCCGTATTTTGGCAACGTTATTTCCCATTATGAGGTTTACAATGTGTTTTCCTGATTTTTTTTTCTTTAATGTGTCTAGATCCAGCCTCAGTGTTTTCTGAAGTGCCAGATCAAGTATTGTGGTAGGCTCAGCTAGGAAATGTTCACACCTATGTAGGTTTGTTTGTGCTTGCACTGATGGCAGTGTGTCCTTGGTGAGGGGACTCAAACCCAACCCCCTCACTCTCACTCTGCCTTGGCTTACTCCACCAAGTGGCCATTGATCCTCAGCTACCATGGGAACTTCACTATCAGATAGCAGCCCCAGGGTGGAACCTTGGTCCCAGTCACTGTCTCCATCCACCAACTTGTGGTCCTCCTCCTCTACTCTCCCTGCCAGATCCTGCTATTCCAGCCCCATCCCAGCTGGCATCACCGGGTCCACGATGCCCTTGGTGAAAAACTGGCACATGTTAACTCCTATGAAGGACTAATAGATATTTTATTTGCTTAGCAGATTTCTGGCCCACGTTTCAAGGTAAAAGCTTCACAATGCAGATTACATCATGCTTTTAAAGACACAATAAATAATCAAATCATAAGATCAATACATAAATAATCAAAACAACAAATATGCTAGCCACAGCAGGTGCAACTTCAGTTAAAGCACACGGCACTAAAATAAATTCTGCAAGCCTCCATATTTCCATCTTATATTATTACAACAGCAGACTTTGTGGATTTAGCATAATGACTGTGTTCTTCCCCATTCCCTCTGATTTGCTTAATATGCAGACAGATGAAGGGTTTTGTGGAACTCGAAAGCTTGCCCACTATTTTGTGACATTTTGGTTGGTTCTGATAAAGATGTTGCCCTGCTATGGATTTTGGATCATTTTCCCTAATGCACAGGTATGGGCATTTTCGATTTCCCAGGTTAATTTGCTCATCTGTCTGTCTAGGCACCAAATGTTCCTATACCAGCTATGAGAACACTCTGAATATAGGCAGATGTGAGCTCACAGGAGATAGAAAAACAGATAACCATATTGGTCCAGGGGGTTGCAAAATATGGCAGGCTGCTCCAAGCAGTCATATTTAATTTTACGTGGAAGTCATTGAAATACTTTGGGGTGGAACTATATACGTGTGTACTTGTACTGTTGCACCCATACCTACAAATAATTGTTGGATGAAGCCAACAGAGTGGTTCAAAGTAAACCACATTGTTGCTGTGCATTAAATAAACAATGTGAAACAATGTGCAATGGCATCCAGTTACTGTATCCTGTGTCCGATGAAAGGTTGGCATGCCAGATACTCGTTAAAAGGTTACAGTTGTAGGCCTCAAACAAGAATTCCTGACGAACTTTCTGACAAAGACCTACGGTACTCTAATGCTATGCTAATGACTATAGCATCAGAGGCGATAATAGATCAAAATGCACCAAAGTGGAAGTCCTGCAGGTTGCCATAATGAGAGCCATTATTGTCATTTAGAAAGATTGAACTGTTTCATTTAAGCAATTCTGACTGCCAAAATGCTGAAAGTAAAATATCAGTAGTTGTTAACTGTAATGATTTTTTAAATCAGGATCATTAACCAGAAGGATTACTGCAGGAGCTGGTGATAAAAGCTATGGTGATAATGCATCTGTTTAGTACGTATTTCGAGATGTAGCTGAGAATGTAACTATTAGATTATACAGCTCATGGTTTAAAAGAGTAGGCTTCAAGTTTAATCATTTATGCATAAAAAACAAAGCAGAGAGTTGCTAACTTTGGGTGCTGTTCCCACACGGCATTGAAACAAACAGTAAAACTCCCACTGAATCCTGGTTATCACCTCACTTTATTATAGGTTATGCTGTGTAAATTATTTCTTAATGCATAAACTCAGGGGGCTTAAGAAAAATAGTGAGAAATTTAGCATTTTCTTTTTGGAGTAAGCTTTATATTGTTACTTTGGGCAAAAAGCTTGATTGACTGGATATGCAATGCAAATAGGGAAAAACATTATTATTTTGTGGACTGACGGCAACAGCAAGAGTGAACACCATTTGAATCCACATGATTGATATCCATTCTGAACTTGGGGTGAATATTGGCAATTTCTGCTCTCATTTCTGTGGAATTTTTCAGACATTCCTAGGTATAATGTACCTTTTTTTGCCTTTCTACTCCAGCATGAAAATTCACAACAGTCATGTGGATAATGGGTCACAACCTAATTGTCTTGTGGCATCAAGGACATGCAGCAACTGAAGTATCCTCACACAACAACTTTGCTACGAACTTGAGGAAAGCTCAATTGATTGCTCTTCTCACATGGACAACACCATCCAGACTTATGCCCCTGCACCAGGCATTTGTCTATTGTGAGCGTTTCACTGCCAGCTCACTGCAAAGGTGAGCCAAGTTGGAAGCTGTTTGCCCCACTTGGTTGACCAACCAATATGACAAAATATGAAGTATAAAACACAATGAAGGCACTGATATGGTCATAATTTTTTGAGAATTCCCATTACAAATATAAATCGCACAAAACAAGTGAGATAATCCGTGAATAAGTCAAAACATATCAATTTTCAGAACGTTAAATTATCAAAACATAAAAAGTCCTCCAAATCATTCAGATTAAAAAAAATAAAATCCTTTGGTGGTCAACACTTTCTGGAGCCAAAACATAATCTGTAACTTTCTTGCTTCTAGCACATATAAAGCGACCATGGGCTAATAAACTTGTCAACACTAGCCAGCAACCATCTAATTTTGAAATTACCTGATTGACCCTCTAGGAAATCCAGAAATAAGTCAATCCTTAGGTGGATTGTGTAAAGGAAAATGTCAATAGAGGAAAATATAATGCACAGTGTCTTTGATCCAGCCTGATATGCACACACAAAGTGGTCAGTTGCTGGCCTATTAAAGATTTTACCAATTAGATATCCTTTGAGCATAGTTTCAAACCTTAGCTAAGTGTGTCTAACAGGGAAAATGCAATGACTTCCTGCAGATAAACAGCCCTTTTATGAGCACTTATCATAGTAGGTTTAAGAGACAATGACAATATTCAGATATTTTGCCACCTGCTTGGTAATATATTTATTGGTCCCCTGCAGTAACATGCTCAGAAAGGTTTCTAGAAATCTTCTAGAAATCTTTCAGGAAAACATCTTATAATAGAAGAAGAAGAAGAAGAAGAAGAAGAAGAAGAAGAAGAAGAGGAGGAGTTTGGATTTGATATCCCGCCTTTCACTCCCTTTAAGGAGTCTCAAAGCGGCTAACATTCTCCTTTCCCTTCCTCCCCCACAACAAACACTCTATGAGGTGAGTGGGGCTGGGAGACTTCAGAGAAGTGTGACTGGCCCAAGGTCACCCAGCACCTGCATGTGGAGGAGCGGAGACACGAACCCGGTTCCCCAGGATATTAATATAATAGGATATATGATGCTTTTTCTAACCCCCTGAAAAAACCTACAGTGAAATAACATATGGGAGACAGAGCTAGTCCCTGAGTGGTTGCATAGAATTTGGTTACAAAGGATTTGTCTTTCAAACAAATTCTAACTAAACAGCCATAAAAAATATTTGAAGCTAAAACAGACCAATAAAATAGCTCTTCTGTACTTAGGTATTGTTAGAAAATTTAAATCTGGCATACAGTTATTAGAAACAGTCAGGTCCAGTGACTATGAAGTACATGGTCCATTAGCTAATGCATGTAGCTCTTTCACATCTATAACTTTTATTCCCTGTTTAACCACAGATTTGGCTTGCACTAATTCCAATGACAGCAGATAAGAGGAAGAAAAACCAACTGAACAATTTTGTTCCCATTAACTCTCTTTTCCATGAAGATGCAAGAAAGTCAACCATCGCTGGTATGATGGGCAGCTGGAAGAGAAAGAGGAACAAATTCAGAGCCTCTAATGAATCGAATATGTCCATGACAAGCTACTTAATGAGCTAAGACTGGTTTCTAAATGCACCCGCAACACATTGAGGTGCACTAAGTATAGCTGTAAGAAAGAAGGATTGCATTCCTTCCAAAGCATTTTTTGATGCCTGGAAACCAAAATGAGGTTCCCAACAAAATCTGCCTTACAACTTTTGCAGTGTACACCCATATGATGGCCATAACAAGCTGATGCTACTTTTGCACAAAAGAATCAAGGTAATGCCTTTCCCATATGCTCCGCTTTGACCTTTTCCAAATTACGCTCCACTGTCCACCTTCTGGGTTCATGAAATCCAAAATACTTATAAGAATCAACTTATTTTTATAAGACTTACCCATGGAACAAGAGCATTTGATCTTCATTTTTTTTTTAACAATAATATTTTACTTCTAAGAGATAGAGAATCATTTCTACAATAATTTGCAGATCCAGGAAGTAGTCATTTAAATCCCAAACCAGTTTGGGAGATTAAAATGGCATTATCTGCCTACAATGTAAACTTTGGTGATGTTTAGTTTTGTTGTTGTTTAGTCGTGTCCGACTCTTCATGACCCCATGGACCAGAGCACGCTAGGCACTCCTGTCTGTTTAGTTTAGGAGGGTAAAAAAAAAGAAGAAAGAAAGATTAGCCAAGTATATGTTAAATGTAAATTTGGAAAGGACTCCACCAGGCACTCCTTGCCTGACTCCACCAATGTGAAAAACTACTCCAGAGGGATTACTGTTGTCATTACAACCCACCTGTGCTGATGTGTTTTGCTATAAACCTTGGATCAAGAACAACAATCTCTTATCCATAGTCATCTGATTCAAGTTGTTCCATAATTGCTCATGGGAAGTAAGATCAAAGACTGATTTCAAATCAATAAAGACTGCAAGCAGCTTGCCTTGGGGAGGTTTGGATCTATCTTGCTCTTCAAAATTTTTGTAATCAATTTAAGCTTATTGCACAGAAAATTTGGATACATTTTGAACCCTTTATTATGAACTGGTATTATAATAGCTTTCAGCTATTTGGTGATTCCCCTCCCCTGCCCAGATTTATTAACAAGCAGGTGGAAAGAGTTGCCTACCAGTTAAAAACTCCAAAGTGCTACCATTTGTACCCAAGCTTTTCCCAGTTAGCTGAGTTAATTCTTTGACTTCACATGCAGTAACCTAATGGCCACTGAGGGGTATTAAGAGGCAAATAAATGTGCAAGTTGCAGGAAAAAAATAGAGAATAATTAAATGTTCCAACACAGTAGCAGGTACATGGCAGTCAGTACCCCCTGTATTATGGGCTTATGTAGATTATGCTAAAAAGAAGAAACACATTATTTTTGTGATAACTGATTTATAGCTACAAGGGACTGCACTCTGTCACTAACCCCCTAGAGCTTTCCCTTCCCATCCCATGCAATTGCTAAGCTCTCTTTTCACCTTCCAAATCCATTTCATACATCCCAATGTTCATGCATCCCATTCATTTTGTGCAACCCGCCTTGTACATAAACTACCCCATGGTAACTTCCTGTTATGCATCTTCCTCCCCACACACATTACAACTACTAAACACCCTTTTAACTCAACCATGTAGACACCATCTCTGCCTGTTCAGACCCCTGTTCCCGTTTCCATCCTCAGTCCTATTCCTATTCCTCCCACTCTCTCCTTTGTGTGTGTAGGTCCCCAGGCCACCCCTCAAATAACTTCACACATAACACGTAATTTTAGTTTTGTTTTTGGGGCACTATTTTGGCCACAACTTTATTAAAATACAAAATCAGTGACTGGTTGTTTAGACATTGGTTATGACTATCTGTCCCCCCGCCTGGGACAGAACTGACATCCCGCGGTCCGATCGGTAGCCAGTAGAAGGGAAAGTCAAACTTGGGGGTCATTTGAGCTAAGCGTTGGACCCACACCGCTCACCCCAGCAGCTCCCCGAAAGCTTGCCGGCCCTGGTCCCATGACAGGGATTCCCATGACAGGGATTGGGTGGCCCTGGTCCCATGACAGGAATTGGACGAAATCGTGGCAAGCCCCAGGATTCCTTTAATGGAATTCCCTTCAGCGCAATAGGAGGGGCAGGCACAGCCTATCCTGACCCCTCCACCACCAGCATATTATAACCAATGCCTAACCGCAACCTTACAAGTTGTGACGAATTGCTGAGCAGTAGGCAAAAACCAAATGGCACAGCCAATCACCAAATGGCAAAATTCCTACTAGGCCCCTGCTCCAAAGCAGACGACCCTATGACAGGCAAAGCAAGGTCAACCGGAAAAGAGGGCGGGCGGGCGGGTGATCCGATGCACTCTGCAAAGAGAAAGAGAAACCAGAGTGCACCAGTATTTAAAGACTATGGTCCCACCCACCCAATTTGCAACATACAATTTGCCCCAGCAACCCGGTTACCCAATCATAATGCCAGGCAACAACTATTAACCTACCTGGCAACAAGAGGCCTGGCCCGGCGGCCCACACCGCAACACGTGCTCTCATTTATTGGAGAACACGCTTTGTGCAACTCCTTCTGCAGCCTCATTTTCACATTCACTCCCATTTTTCCTCCAACTTCCTGACTTTTCTCAAAAAAAGGAGAAAACCCCCAATTTGTGTTCCTACTCCTCTCTTCCTAATACAGTGGTACCTTGGTTTACGAACTTAATCCATTCTGGAAGTCCGTTATTAAACCAAAGCATTCTTAAACTAAGGCATGCTTTCCCATAGCAGCAGAGGACTCAATTTACAAATGGAACACACTCAACAGGAAGCGGAACATGTTCTGCTTCCAAGGCAAAGTTCACAAACCAAAAAACCTACTTCCAGGTTTGCAGTGTTCTTAATCCAAGTTGTTCATAAACTAAGCTGTTCTTAAACCAAGATACCACTGTAGAACTTTAGAGCAAGTCTCTCAGCTTGTTCAGTGAGAGAATGCTAAGTTCATGTGGTACATGTTTGCTTATCAAGAAAGTATTCCTTATAAATTGCTACACTGAAGCTGGAATTTCATGTTGAAGACTACACATGGCACCATGAGTGAAATACATTGTTAGAAGGTTCTATGGGATATATGAGGGCTCCATTCCCCCCCCAATAATAAATAGAAGAGGGAGAAGTTGAAAATCGGCAACCTTTGGCTGCCAGTGTCTCTCCCTTCTCATTGTGCTCAAAAATGACAGAAATTTGAGTAAAGCAGGGGTGTACAAATATTGAGGGGTTGTTATTACTTTTTTTAAAAAAAGTTTTTACAAGAAGAAATAGCTGAGATGGGTACAATACCAAAGTTAACACAAATAAGCTAGAGCCATTCCCACCTTCCTTCTTGCTGTATTCAAATCTTGTTTTAAACTGCCATTCTCCCCTCAATGTCACTCCCTGATCTCTCTACTCAAACCTCTGCCATTGCTTAAAATCACTTTGTTTCTCTCACTGTCTCTCCACTCAAACTTCTCTCTCAAGCAGTACCAGGCAGTTCCATCTCCAGATTACCAGATGAATCATTCTAGATTTTTTAAATAATAATAAAAAATCTCTCTTGGCTCAGTCCTCTAAGTTATGAAAACACACCTGTCTCTGCTGGGCCAGTTTGTTTGTTTTCCTCTGTCTCCCCTCCTTTCACTTTTTTAAAAAAATACACAGTACAAAGTACATACTTCTGTGTACCTAGGGAGAGCCTTGAGTATTTAGAAATAATTATCTTAATTTTGTCCCGTTTAGGCTGCTTCATGGGGGCAAGTTGGGCACTGCCCCACCAACCTTGGTCTACCCTCAGCCAGACCCCGCCTGCCTACCCCCTTACATAAAATCATGCTAGGGAGTGGCTGTCAGCTTCCTCCTCCTCAGTTTCACAGTTGGGTCTATACAACTCAACAAAAAGTAGGATGGTGACCAAAGGAAAATTATGTATCACTGGCAACTATTTGCTCTGGCTCCACTTACTGGTCGCCTTCCTGCCTTCCACCACTGGTTTTCTCTGACCCTGTTTTACTTCCAAAGTGATAGACATTCAGCCACCTGGATCACTAAGAGAAGGATGAATGATAAACTTTATGCAATAATTTTGCTTGACATTTGCCTTTTCTTCTTTGGCAAACAACATACTTTACCCTTCACCCCTTTACTGTCATTCATACATATATTATAAGTTATCCGTCGAATCACCTAAAATATGGTTGCTATTTAATTCTAGCGGTGATGAATTGCTGGAATGAATTCATGCAAACAGGGAAATTGAAATTAAATTCATCACACTACGAAAAGCCCATCCTACTCATGCAAATTAGCAGCTTTCCTGCTAAAATCAATTTGTTTTGGTAAATTATGCAAAAATCCTCAAAGGGCTTAGGTAGGTAATTTATTATACCCTTGGCTGTTCCATAATGTTAGAAAATGAAATTTATTCACACAATATTAGATGCTATAAGCTGAAAACTTTGTGACATTTTTTGTTTGTTTATTACAATTCATTAGGTTTGTCTATGTGGACATAACTCTCACTATACAGAGGGCATAACCTTTGTTCGAAGTTCTCTGTTATGACCCCTAATATGATACTCTTAATAAAAAACACCCCAAAAAGAAGACTTGGTGCCCTACTGCTTCTAAATGGAGTCACACTTCTCAAGAAAGTCCTTTATTCATTGCTTGTACATGCAAATAGCAGAAATCACTTTTCAGATTATTGAATGTTGTAATTTGCAGGGGCTAGAGAAGTCTCAATAACTCATTCATACTCACAGTTTTACTTCTCATAGAAGTGGTGAAATATACATAGGAAGGAAAGGGAGTTCTCTGCAGCGTAAGGCACAATCACACCCACACAAGCCATGTGACTTTTGGGCTGGCTACAAGATGGCATGTTCAGTTTCTTTCCACCCAGCTATGCTTTAGCCAGTGAATTGCGGCCCAACTCAAAGTGCTAGTTTTGACCTGTAAAGCCTTCAAATTGTTCAGGACTACAATAGTTGTAAAGCCTGCAAATTGTTCAGGACTATGGGGTGTGGCACTCATCTCGCTTTTCAGGTCAAGGGAGCTGGCGTTTGTCCACGGTCATGTGGCCAGCATGACTAAACCACTTCTGGCACAACAGGACAGCATGACAGAAGACTGTTTACTTTCCCGCTGCAGGACTGCAATACCTCTGGGACTGCCTCTCCCAATACAAACCTACCTGGACCCATCAATCAACATATGAGACCCTTCTTCCTGTCCTCCCTCCAATCTATGGCCTGAGAAAAGGGGGGGAGGCAGGTTATTGTTTTGTTATTGTTTTGTATTTTGTTTTCTCATTTTGTTTTTTTATGTTGTGAACTGCCCTGTGATCTTCGGATGGAGGTTGGTATACAAATTTAATAAATAATAATAATAATAATATGGTGTGGTGGCTGGGCAGCAGGGACATGCTTTGGGACCACCTTTTGACTGTTTGGTTCCAGCAGGGGCTGGTGTAGGAACCACTGCATGTGCTATTATTTCACCTAGATGACAAGAAATTTGGTTTGCTAAAGCGAAAAGTGTTGAACCATCAAGCCAGCTGGGATTTTCAGCTGTTGAGGCAACATTGGCCTGGAGTTAACTTGGTGGGGTCAGATATATTACTGTATGTCGCTTTTTCACCATCTAGGGATTACACATAGTAATGTTGAACTATGCAGGTCTGACAGAATGTCATGAATGTCAGCAACTAAATAGAGATTTGTCCCCTTTCGTGAAGGTTAGGTTTGGTAAGGGGAACAGTCAAGTTCAGTGGCCTACTTAGAGTGATTAGCTGGCTCCAAGACTTGCCCTCTGGGCTATAGCACCCTGAGGCAGTACAGGGGCTACCTCTAAGGCTTACCTGCCTCGTCCACCTCGATCAATGGGCCCTTGATGTGGCAGGGGGATGGTTGATGCTGAAAGGCCTACCTACTTATTTTCATTGTGTGACCTGGGCAAAGGGGTAGGCAGGATACTCACACCTGCATTTTACTGTAAGCAGGGGTTTGGTCAGCCTATTGGCTGCAGATTTCACCTTATTTTAGAGTTAACTTCCCACACTGCTAACTGTATTGGTTTTATCTTAAATAAAGTTCAACCCATCTGACTCTTTAGTCAGCTAGCAGATCACAATATCCTTTTATGATAATGAAGGCTACTGAACATAAGAAATCACATTTGCTTTAATGCAATGAACTCTTGGCTTTGTGGAGTTGTATAAAAAGGCTGGTTCAGGTAATGAATTGGATGGCTTAGGGAGTGATTTTGTTCAATGTAGGCCTCAGTCAACTGTTCTGAATAAAAAGGTTTGCCAAAAAAGTGATTAGGAAGGGTGGGGGTGATAAACCAGAGAAGAGCACAAACATAAACAAGATAAAAGAAAAACATTGGAAGAAAATAGTGCTGGAGAAACTTTTTAAAATACTTGATAAAAATTTGAAACAAAGAAGAAGTGATAATGTTTAAATTCCATCTAAAGATAATTGACAGGGGTGCCAACTTAGGCACTGCATTATGGGTGCCCAGCATCGTGCACAATGTCATGTTACGTCACGCGTGCCACAGCAGTGCCTGGGAGCCCCAGAAGTTGGGTTGGAGGCCCTGCAAGACCTCAGACACCACTTCTGAGGCTGCATGGTGCCTCAGACACAACATCCTGTGCTTCACGAGGCCCTGGAAGTCACACCAGAGGCCCCACAGTGTGGGTGCCAAGCACCCACAACAGAATTTAGTCTGAATTTTGCCCATTACCATCTGTTTCTGACCAGAACCAGAACTCATTTGCACCCTCGGGAACAAAAAAATGTCAGAGGGAGATTCTGGATAGTAATAACTGGAATTAGCTTTGATCCACCAACCATTAGTGCTATGGATTTACCTTGAACCAAGTTTGCTTAGACACTATCTCCCTGCCTATCCGTACAGACCACGGAGGCATACAACATATAAATCAGCCCAGATATTGATTTGAATTACCAGATACATTAAATTTTATTGAATCAAAGTCAGGGCTTGCTATACATTCAGGAATTACAAATATGCTTGTTTGATATTTAGATCCTAATATTACTTTCATTGGCAATGTAATGTTTGGCAAAAACAAAGTGCCATTATATAGTTATTATTTTCATGCCCTGGCTTCTTCCAAGAAGCTCTGGGCAGAATACATGGTTCTTCCAGCCTTTAATTCACCTAACAATCCTCTGAGGGAGGTTTTTCACAGCTGATGAATCATGTGAGTGGGTTCTGCCTGGATGAGTTACCACCTGGGGACCACATGTTCCATGATAGAAGAAAGCTGAGATAGGAGTGTAATAAATTAATTAAATTGAGAATGACAACCTAGGTTGGAATATACTTACATCCATCCAGTTCACATTGAAAGTACGGTCTACTCATTAAGCTCACGTGTGATCCTCTGTAGGGCTACACTGCCTTTTTATCTGCAGAGGTGCAGGATATCTGATTGTTAGACCATCATTCCATTATTGAGATAAGTCTTTACATCTCCAGACTTGCAGGGGATGCTTTGTGCTGCATTGTCCATCAACAAGAAGTGTCATTCAACTTGATAGAAGGGGCTCAGGGTTCTTCAATGAGCCAACTGAGGTGTTGCTCCTGCCCTCCTCCTTCGTGTTATAAAACTTGGCTTTTATCATTAGCTAACAATTAGCTAACAATTTCTAAATTTATTATTATTTCATAATCTCATAATCTCAGCGGGTGGCGCTGTGGGTAAAGCCTCAGCGCCTAGGATTTGCCAATTGCATGGTCGGCGGTTCGAATCCCCACGGCGGGGTGAGCTCCCGTCGTTTGGTCCCAGCTCCTGCCCACCTAGCAGTTCAAAACCACCCTTAAGTGCAAGTAGATAAATAGGTACCACTTTATAGCAGGAAGGTAAACGGCGTTTCCATGTGCCGCTCTGGTGCCGGTTCGCCAGAGCAGCTTCGTCACGCTGGCCACGTGACCCGGAAGTGTCTGCGGACAGCGCTGGCTCCCGGCCTCAAGAGTGAGATGAGCGCACAACCCTAGAGTCTGTCAAGACTGGCCCGTACGGGCAGGGGTACCTTTACCTTTAATCTCAAATCAGTGGATTGCAATATTTGGTGAAAGGACACTAAATATTAAAAATAATGATCATGTTAGAAATTCCCAACACGCCTGATGAATAAAGTCACCACTGCATGGAAAAATGTGATGAATCTTCAGATTCCCCTATTCAATTGCCATTGAGAAATGAATCAGTTTTTGCTTTGCAAGGGTATTCACAATTAACACCCCCCTTGCATTTTGAATTAAGCCTGGAAACAAATAGCTAATCAATGAAGATGACATAAGATCAGAGGTATAGCTATCATTCCATGATTTAGCTCCTTTAAAAAGAAAAAGAAAAAGAATGTGCCCTGGCTCCAGACAGAGGGCTTAAGGATCAAAATCCAGGGACTAGGGTCACCAATCACTGCCTTTCATTGTACGTTATGTGGCATCTTTATCCCATGCTGTTTAATTCCTTCTTTCATCCTGTGCCTCAGATTATTCCATTTTGAGATTTCAGATTTCTGCCAAGCATTTACAAGCTAATAGCATTGTTTACACTCATGCTGCTCATTCAACAGCAAAGCTACCTTCATCATCAGCTTCACAAAGTTTACAGAAACAATGATTTCCCATGCGAGTTAAACTAATTAACTATTAATCATATTTCAAGTATCTCCTAATCTCATGCTAATTACATTGCTATAATTCATTAATAAATATTTAACTTGGCTTTAAGCATGGTTTCCTTGTTTTCTGCTGCTAATAACCTGAAATATGCACACCATTTCAAATGGCATATTTACAGGGCATTGTTGCATACCATTTTTGGAATCTAATACCCAGTAGTTCCTCTTCTGTTCTGCAGTGGAGGGAGAGTTTTTGGGCAATACTGTTACTCTCTTCCCTCTTTCCCTAAATATTATTTTATTTGTCCCTTCACTTCTCTTTTCTTCTGCATCCATCACTTCAACTTTGGACCATATGTTCAGTGGCCATACTGCTCAACCTCTACAGATCACAACAACTTCCTTCTACTTCCATGCTTTAGAACATGCATACAACCCACACATGTATCCTAGAAACACAAACTGCTTTCATTTTTATGTCTCCCCTCCTCCAAAGATCCTAAAAGTTATAATATTGAGAAATTTATGTATGTTGAGGGGTTTTTTTTGCAAAATAGTTTTCATTTCCCTCAGAGAAATGACCATAGCTCAGTGGCAGAGCACGCTTTGCATGCAGAAGGTCCTCAATCCTTGACATCTCCAGGTAGGTGTGGGAATGTCTGTTTCTGAAACCCTAGAGATCTGATGCCAGTTGGTGTGGACAATATTGAGCTAGATGGGTCAATGATCTGGCTTGGTTGCCCTTTTAGTTCACCCTTACTACCCACTTGCAACACTACAAGAAACCTACTGGATAAAGCTCGCCTATTCAAAAGTGTTCTTAATTGACTCCATGCCACTTGGAATGCATTAAATTGCTTAAAGTAGGTGTAGCCAATGTGGTGCTCTTCAGAGATTGTTGGACTACAACTCCCATCAGTCTCATGGCTAATGTATGAAGGGAGTTGTAGTTCAACAACCTCTGCAAGGCACTATGTTAGCTACCACTACCTTAAAGAATAACAGTGTTGTTATTTATTTAAAACACAACATTAAGAACAGTAAAAAAACAAATCACAAGAAGCGGGGAGGGGGAGTCCCTGTGTGTGTGGTCAGGGTTTTGTCACAATTTATAGCCCATCTAATATGAGTAGTATTCTGTAAATTCAACTCAACTGGAAAACCTGTTTTGAAAATTCATAAATTCAGCAAGCTTTCCTTTGGGCCATAATAATGAGCAGTTGTGCAAAATATTGTCTTTCAAAGATTAGCCATCTTTTGTTGAGCACATTTAATGCTATGCATGATCCAGATTTCATGTATTCTTTGATGCTAGTACAATACAGATGATTGCTTTAGTGTATTAACCTTACACCTTACCTTTCCTCGTGCAGAAGATAAATTCTGAAAGCAAGTTCACCTTTCTTGTACTTAATGATCAAGATAATATATTAGAGCAAGTTGAACTAGTGAAACTTTTAAATTGGCTTTTAAGGAAGAAAAGGAGTGAATGAAGTAAGATGTGTCGTTTGAAAAGGATCCTTTGGAGAATTAGCATTTTCCTGAGCTGTTGAGGTGGGACACCGTTGCCATGGCTACAGAGAAGGTAGTACAAACTAATCACTTGGAAATAATTTCCACAGCTAATCACTAGAGGTCAGTAGAAGATCTGAGGTGACTATCTTTTTTCTTTTTTTTTTTCTGCAGAGCATCGTTTGCAGATAAAAGTTTGTACATACATCACTGTAGTTTCAAAACCATGTTATGATGCTCAGCTACCAAAGCTGTACACTTGGTTCTCATTACCTCCACTTACATTCTGAAATTAAGTGGAATAGTTCAGGTGTGGGGAACATTTTTCAGGCAGAGGGCCACACTCTCTCATACGGAATCTTCCAGGGGCCATGTGCCAGCGGTGGGTTGGGTGAGACGCAAAAGTGGTTGTAGCAATGACAGTGGCAGGCTGTTAGGCAGCATGCAGAGGTTTCTACAGATACATTGCCTCCATCTGTGGAGTAGGACCACTGAAGGGTGAAGCCTGGACACAGTTGTTCAGCTTTTGAGGGGCGATTGTCCAAAACATTGTTGAGCTGTTTTGGGCTGATCATCCAAGGTTGTTCAGCGGAATGGCGAGTGGACTTCAGAAATCACCATCTAGGATGCAACAAGGAAGCAACTGCTCCACAGCGCTTCCTCTTCCTCTGGGGAATAGACAAAATTCCGGACATTTACTATTAAATTAAATCAAATCCCCCCACCCCCATGGGCACCAAATTATCCCCCACCCCCCAGACATTAGCAAAATTTTCTGGTTTATATGGCAACACTAAATATGTAGTGTCATATTTTGGTCTGATACCCATAAATCAAAATGTGAAACATAACAAATGCCCAACAATTAAGAGTCTAAATCTGAGGTCCTGCTTGAGGTTGAGGCCCCAGACTAAATGGTCCTCCTGCCCCCCACCCACATCCCTGGTTGATGAGAGTGGTATTCCAGCAACATCTGGAGGCCCATGGGTTCCTCACTCCTACCTTAGGCTGTGCACACATTACTAGGTTAAAGCGCAGCTAGGCCATTCTTTCATAAGAACGTAAGTATTTCACTGAACAATGCAGATGGGTTAGAATTTCTTCCATTGGAACTTTACAGATTCACCATCCTGCGTAGTTTGTGGCTTTCTCATCCTGATCCCTGAAAGATAGTCTTTCATTTACATTAGGCACAAAGATTATTCAGCAGACTTTTATGAGAAAACTGTTTCTGCAAAAGGGGGGGAGTGCTGAGGTGATAATTGGCTTAAGAACAGCTTAACAGCCATTTACGTAAAACAGAGGGAAAGTGGAGGGGGGTATTCAGAAATATGAGAGTTTTCTCGACTTCTGATGTAAAGTGCAAACACTGAAAATTATGTCAAATTGATAGGTAGAATGCTGCTGACAACCTTGGTTCTGTCTTCATAAAAGAAGTTAGGTGAGTTCTGCTAGTTCAATAAAGGTTCTCGGAAGAAGAAGAAGAAGAAGAAGAAGAAGAAGAAGAAGAAGAAGAAGAAGAAGAAGAAGAAGAAGAAAGATTTGGTTGTGTTTAACTGCCAAAAGTCTGTTTCTTGCAAACCAGATGTATGAAAGGCTTCTTCTGATGAAAAGTAACACCATTTTAATATAATCATTTATATTAATTTATAATATAAATTCAAAGTCTGATGTTTCATTCTGTCCCAGGTTTTACTCTTTTATTAGAAATTTTTTTGACAGTGCTTGTTGTATTAGCGTTTACCCGTTTACCAAAACAGTAGAGAATGAAAGTCTTCCACATTCCCTAGTACATCCCTAATGGGATAGTTCTTGCTGGATGAGGAACTTTGTGTGGTGATTCCTGAATTACAGGGCGTTGGACTAGATGACCCTTCGGTCCTTTCCAACTCTACAATTCTATAATTCTATGAACTTGCATTTTCTCCCTCTGCTCCATCCTTACGTCAAGGCCTTCCAGCCAATTTCTCTCCACGTTCTCAATGGTACTGCTACTTCTGGAGTGCTTGGAGATGATGTACAGCACACAGGCATCACTGGAAGCTTGTTGTTGTTGTTTAGTCATTTAGTCGTGTCCGCCTCTTCGTGACCCCATGGACCAGTGCACGCCAGGCACTCCTATCTTCCACTGTCTCCCACAGTTTGGTCAAACTCATGCTGGTAGCTTCGAGAACACTATCCAACCATCTCGTCCTCTGTCGTCCCCTTCTCCTTGTGCCCGCCATCTTTCTCAACATCAGGGTCTTTTCCAGGGAGTCTTCTTTTCTCATGGGGTAGCCAAAGTATTGGAGTCTCAGCTTCAGGATCTGTCCCTCCAGTGAACACTCAGGGCTGATTTCCTTAAGAATGGATAGGTCTGATCTTCTTGCAGTCCATGGGACTCTCAAGAGTCTCCTCCAGCACCATAATTCAAAAGCATCAATTCTTCGGCGATCATCCTTCTTTATGGTCCAGCTTTCACTTCCATACATCACTACTGGGAAAACCATAGCTTTAACTATACGGACCTTTGTTGGCAAAGTGATGTCACTGGAAGCTAGGCCCTGTTATACTGATGATGGCATTGTTAACATCACAACAATATCTAGAAACTTCCAGGTTCCCATGCCTCCCAGCTTATCCATAAGTGAGATTCCATCAAGGATAGGAAACATCAGGCCCAGGGACCAAACATGTCTCTCTAGGCTTCTCTAACTGCCCCGTATCAGCCACACATCTCTCCCAGCCTCATGTCCATTTCCTAGACCACAGCCCTCACAGCCCTGGGTGTCTGCAACCTCCTTGACTGTTTTTGCCTGGCTGGAACATATCCTTTCACTTTCAGGTGAAATGCTCCAAGGGTAAAATGCTCCAAGCTTGAAAAATATCCACATTTGCCCTCTGGCTATATTTGGGGATCCATAGCTCAGTGGCAGTGCACACATTTTGTATTCAGAAGGTCCTAGGTTCAATCATCACATCTCCAGGTAGGGCTTAGAAAACTTTCTGAGCTGATGTTGCAGTAGGAGGTTGCTTTATACAGTGTATGGCCACTTGTCCATCTAGTATTATACAATAGCCATAGGTTCCCTATTTTTAATGTAGACAATAATGAGCTAGATGGATTTTTTTAAAAAATGGCTTGCTATAAAGCAGCTTTTATTTCTTGTAGATGATACAGCAAAATAATTCAGGGTATATGATGGCATCTGATGTATACAAATTCATTTTAATGCTCATAGATCTTCACAGCAGGTTGCCTTGTGATGATTTGGCCCAGTTTGCAGAAACTCCTAACTTCAATTGAAGTTCACATTTTCACTTGCTCTTAACTTTGATTTGAGAAGAAGTTGATAGACTTTTGGTTAATGAGCCAATTATATTCCGACAAGATAACCATCATGCAAAGTGTTGTGCTTAGCTAAATTGCTATGCTAATAGCAAGTAGCTCACTACACTTCTTGTATTACTGAAAAAATGCAATGGGAAGACTCTGCATTTATTGAGAACTTTCACTTCTCCCTCTCAATTTCCATGTATCGTTTAGTTTTTCTCCCTCCTTTCATGGGGGTAAATGTGTTGGATGTTTTAGGTATGATTCAGCTAAACTTGAACTCTTTTGACAGTCAATCTACATATTATGCAAAATGAAAGTGGTGGTAGTAGATTTCTAGATTATACCACTTTAGACTGTCCAATTTTTATCCTGCAGGCACTCATTCATATGTTCAGTTCCATCCCTTTGCATGCCTTCCTATTCTTTCCTGTCCCTTTTCAAATCACTGTACACATTTTGTTTGTGCATTTTAAGCAAATCTTTATGTAAACTACACAGCTTGCCAGCACACCCATACAGAAGACTCAAGATGCAAGATGGCTATATGTATTAAATATTTACAGCTTCTGCCTGTGTTAATGCAGCAAATGATTGGAGTAAATTCTCATTATGTGAAGCTTGGGTATGTCAATCTGAGATGTTCACCACACAGTCTTGCTCTCCATTGTTCACCAAGGTGTTCATGCCAAGCCTAAAGGAAACCCCCAAAGACCAGCCAAGCCAAAGGAGATAGAAGGTGACTGAAGATAAGTAGAAGAGAGTTCCATAGAGCAGGTGAGGCCACACTAAATGTTTTGCTCTATGTTGTCATGGGGCACACCTCCATGGCATGTGGCACCAACAACAGATGACTACAGTAACCAACCTGATGTATAAGGAATAAAGAGATCTCTCAAGGATTCTGGTCCCAAGTTGTTAAGAACTTTATATATGAATGTCAAAACCTTAAACTTGGTTTGGTAGCAGATTGGCAGCCCATGCAGGTCCACCAACAAAGGTGTTACCCAGTGGTGGTTGGCCACTCCGATCAGCATTGAAGGCATTTGATAATCATTAACAACCTCCTTGGATGTTTTGTGTCAACAAATCAGACAAATTAAATTTTAGACTTGGTCTCCTCCCATTCTATTACAGACTTTGGTGAACTTGTTAAATATGGACTGTTTATATGTTAGTAGCTTCGAGAACACTGTCCTAGTTGATTTACAAGTCAACACTTAATGATTTCTTCACTGCAAAAACTCAACATGTTATCAACAACCAACATAGTAAACTAAAATCAACACATTATGATCATTATATGTCTCTTCCATAATTGTATAAGGCAGCTGGAATGTAAATAAATATTGTTTTTTTATTGGGCAACATTATTAGACTATCTATTGTAGCTATAGTCCGCAGACATGCTTAGGAGATATTCTCTAACCAATAGAGATCTAAAGCCAGTATATTTCTTAAAAAGAAGTGGAAACTGAATAAAGCACTGAATTACAAGGCTCTCTGTTCAATAAGGAAGGAGCCATTAGGAGTCATGAATGGGCAACATGAGTGGAAGTGATACATTCTCTTTTCTGGAGGTAATTGTGCATCTAATCTCTACCACTGTAGTAGACAGCAGTATCATCTCTGCCTAGTGGTCTATTATTGCCATATAAGTATATTATCTCAAAACCATTAGTGTACAAATGACACTTGGAGCTGTGATTAACTGTCATTTCAAGGACAGTGTCCAATGTGGTACCTGTTTTTTGCCTTTGTTGAAATACTGGAATGCTCATCCTCCAAAGCCTTCCTTTTTTCTTTTACTCCAGAGGGTAAAAGAATGAAACCATAATCTTTCTTGCTGAGTGAATTCTCTTGAGTTCTCACATCTGAACTCCTGTCAGCAACCATGCTACAGCCTTCAGCACTAACTGCAGCTTATAGATCAAACACAAGGCAAATCCTTTTCAATAGGGTACAAATTCAGACATATCAAGAGTGGACCATCAAGGGGGGAATTTGTGTTGTCCTATCAAGTAGTGACTGGTGAGATGAATTTTACTACATTCCATACCTGATCAATCCATTATCTGGATAATGTAAGAAGACCAGAATCCTGTTTTCAGCAGTGGCCAATCAGATGCCAGAAGACTTCCATAAACAGGGAAGAAGTAGCCTTCCTCCAGGGTTGCTTCCTAGGAAGTGGTATTTAGTGTTGTACATCCCAGCAAGTGGCACCCAGTATTCTTTGAATAGGGAGGATCTATTTAGGGGTCCTTTACCTTTACTTTTTTATTTAATGATCATGGTAAATGGCCATTGAGAGACCAATCCTCCATGAATTTGCCTAACCCCTCTTGAAAGCCATCAGTGAGTATCACAACATATTGTGGCATAGAATGCCATCAGAAATCATGACACCTGATCAGGAATATATGTTGTTGTTGTTGTTGTTGTTGTTGTTGTTGTTGTTCAGTCGTGTCCTACTCTTCATGACCCCATGGACCAGAGCACGCCAGGCACTCCTGTCTTCCACTGCCTCCTGCAGTTTGGTCAAACTCATGTTAGTAGCTTCGAGAACACTGTCCAGCCATCTCGTCCTCTGTTGTCCCCTTCTCCTTGTGCCCTCCATCTTTCCCAACATTTCTTTTCTTTTCCAGGGAGTCTTCTCTTCTCATGAGGTGGCCAAAGTATTGGAGCCTCAGCTTCAGGATCTGTCCTTCCAGTTAGCACTCAGGGCTGATTTCCTTCAGGATGGATCGGTTTGATCTTTTGGCAGTCCATGGGACTCTCAATAGTCTCCTCCAGCACCATAATTCAAAAGCATCAATTCTTCAGCGATCAGCCTTCTTTATGGTCCAGCTTTCACTTCCATACATCACTAGTGGGAAAACCATAGCGTTAACTACACTGACCTTTGTCGGCAAGGTGATGTCTCTGATTTTTAAGATGCTGTCTAGGTTTGTCATCGCTTTTCTCCCAAGAAGCAGGCATCTTTTAATTTCATAAAAGGCCTCCTCGCCATTTGGTAGGGAGATACAGATGTCTGGTTTTCTAGAAGGTTACATGTACATGGTGAACAGTTATAACATGGTACATACTATGATGTTCAATTAGTAGGAAAGTCTTGAGAAACTGACTCATGTGCATGCATGTCTGATTAATCCCTTTTCAAGCAGGAAGTAGAACAGAATAGCAGAGTTCATGTTCTGCATGCAGAAGGTCTGAGGCTCATCCACATAAAAGGATGCTGTAGCAGGTCATGGGAGAGACCTCTGCCTGAGTCCCTGGGGTCCACTTCCACCCAAGATGGACAAAATAGACAAAATAAATAAATAAATGACCTGACATAAGGGCGCTTCCTATGATCTTCACCACTGAACCCTTTCAAAACCTCTTCTTTCATGGCTGTCTAGCATGCTAACACCATTCTTAGCACATAATACAAATCCACAGCATTTCCAGAAACCATTTTTGAAACAAGAAAATTCTGCAAAAAATGAGCTTATTACTAGTTTATTTTTCATTGCCTATCAAACAGATGTCCCTCATTCTCCAGGGGATTTTTAGCTTTCCCCAGTTGTTCTGCCTTAGTGAGCTGCCAGATGTTCTATTGCTCAGCAACATTCCTCATCAGCGGCAAAGGTATGAAAGATTCAGCCAAAGCAAAAGTGGCAGGTCTAAATCCCCCCACATTTATTTATTTATTTATGCATGCTAAGAGGTGGGATAAATTGCTCCAAATTGGTAAACGTGAAGAGACAGGTGGGACAAAAGATCTCACACACTTGCTGTCTTCTCTGAGAGCTAATACTACATAGTTGCAGCTTCTTATAGGTCACAAAATACCAACTCTCCCTCTTAATAATAATACAATACAAAAAAAACCCAATCAGCTCAGCTGAATACACGGCATGGCAAAATATAAACTGAAGTCTGCTCAGGGGTGTCTTAGTAAAGTCTACCGTTTCCATAGGGATGTGAAGGGAAGGGAATGAGAATAACCATACATGCAGATATGGAGTTGTAGAAATGACAGGGGTCTTTCACAGCCTTGCCTGTAGATGCTATGGATTGGTCAGGGGAACTGCTGCATGCAAAGCAAGTACTCTTGTGTTTCCCTCCCATTACATGGGAGCAAATCCCACAAAATCCAATGGGACTTCCATCTGACGAGCATTGGATTGGCTGTAACAACAACAACAATGTTTATCTGGGTCTCCTCTCATGCTATTTTCCTAGATTTCTGGTTTGCTGACAGTTTTGCCTAGTTGGAGCAAAACAATATCCAACAGATGGTATAGAGTTCTAGACATGGCTTGTTTGCTGTGAGAACCTTTTAAAAACTGGAGGGCTCTGGTATATCCATGTTTGCCTTGGTCTGTTCTCTTGGGGCTTGCTGAGTCCCACCAGCATGAATTAATGTAAGTGATGCTGATAGATATGAATGACCTGTGCAGACATCCTGGCAGGCAGTTTCTGTGGGTGTGAAGTGATTGTAATTAGTCGGCACTGTGCCTCAAAGGGGACATTTGTTTTGTTTTTACTAGATGCACCCATTTCCATAGGAATACCTACAGAAATTCTCAAAGCAACTGATGCATAAGAATCTCCTATTTTAAATTTCCTCTTTTCTCCAGAATACTATTCATACATGCACAAGTAATTACATATTTTAGTTCCTTGAGATCTCTATCTCACACTCACAGAGACCTTATACTGGGAATGGCAAAGAAATTTGATTCCCCCCACATTTATAGGCAAATCTACCTAATTAAGCAATAAGCAAAAACAAAACAAAACAAAAAAGCTGTCCTTCGAAATTTTCCCTTCTCTGAATTTTTCACTGTAGTTCTCTAGCCAAGTAATACATATAAAAATGTTTACCCTATGGTAAATGTGCACAAAATGCATATATTTGTGAAAATAACATAAAATGCATTATGTTAGTGGAAATTGCAAAAATGTGTGCATCAGGCAAAAATGTGTACATAATGAGAAATTATTTCAAAAATGCCAATGAATTTTCACAGTAATGGATCACAAACTGTGGAAATGTTGAGAACTAAATTTAACACTGGGAGTGGGGGGGAGAGAGAATAACCCATCCCTACATTATACACATGCATATTTCTAAAACATTACAGAGAAGTAATTGAGATATGATTGTACAAATCTTTGCATCTAGATTCTTTCTGTGCACTGTTTTACCAAAGTTTTACCAATAGTGCATAAAAAAATCCTGGTACATATTTACCTATGATCACATAAAAAATATGTGCACCATTTTAAGGCAACATTTGAACAATGAGCCTCCGGTTGAAAAGTGCAGAAGAGTCGGGCACACTTTGCACGTGGAAATAATGAAATTAATTTTAGTATCTCACCTCCCCACTTGAATGAGAATGTGAGAGGAATGGGATACAGGGCAAAGCAGGGTTAATACTCCCAAGCATCTCCACAGTTATTTTCCCTATAGGTCTCCAGTTGAGTAGCCTGGCAGCCAAGGAGCTTCCACTTTCCGAGGTCTGATTTAACAGTTGTCAAATATAGGTCATCATTACTCAGCTGGAGAAAACGATTCTCTCCCCCTCCCCACTCTGCTTTACTGCTTTCTTAGTATTAATTTATTCATCATCACTGAAGCAACTGACTTATTGCAAAGCTTATCCAAACAGTAGGCAGAGGCTTCTCTGCAAGGGAATAAGAGCTCCTAATTGCCAGAGTAAATGTTGCCAGGTGTTCATCTCCCTTGTCCTAATAAATAAATAATTAAGAGACATTATTAGTAAGAGACTAGATCCCTGGAGGTTTGAAGCATTAAAAGAAAGAAGGGGGTGTATGCGAGCCAACGCTGAAACCAGGCATTATGTTGTTGATAAAGGGCTTTCATGGGAGAGTTGGCAGGCCAAGCATAGCACCATTTATGGATGGACAAATCAGTCCAGTTCTGATCAATGCCAGCTTCACAGGTAGGAATTAATAAATCCAGTCAATCCAATTTCTGCTTTAAATGTGTGGGTTTTTTCCGTTAAAAATATCAGCAAAAGTTTTAACTTTAAAATGTACTTACAGTGTGCTATGAGCACTGCTTTTAAAACCATTTTTTTTTCTTTTGCAGGTGAAAGTTACTCAAACCAATTAAAAAGTTAGTCTGCTGTGCTACCACTGCCAAGTATGATCAAAATGGGGCTGCGAATTGTTCTTGCGGGTGCTGGGAGATGATGAGATCATGTCCCTCAGCCATGTTGTTTTAAATAATGAAATAAAACAATGCACTGTGCCCATTGGGCTGGGTTTTGCCTGTAAAAAGAAACTAAACATGATTATACAGATAGCACACGAGCAAATAAGTACAGTGGTACCTCAGGTTAAGTACTTAATTCGTTCCGGAGGTCCGTTCTTAACCTGAAACTGTTTTTAACCTGAAGCACCACTTTAGCTAATGGGGCCTTCTGCTGCTGCCGCACCGCTGGAGCCCGATTTCTGTTCTTATCCTGAAGCAAATTTCTTCACCTGAAGCACTATTTCTGGGTTAGCAGAGTGTGTAACCTGAAGAGTATGTAACCTGAAGCATATGTAACCCAAGGTACCACTGTATAAAGTAAACCTGTCAGGTTTTTGTAGTGTGAATTCCAAGGCAGGGGGCAAGGGCTTTGGCTCAGTGATAGAGCATCTGCTTTGCATGCAGAAGGTACTAAATTCAATCCTTGGCATCTCCAGAAATACCCCTGAAATCTTGGGGAGCCTGTGCCAGTCAGTGTAGACAAAGTGAAGGACCTTTACAGCAGAGCTGGATATGATGCTTGAAACCGAATTACTGCTGAAACGGGCACATCTTCACAAATAATGTTTTATTTCCACTCAGTGCATATTGCACTTATGGGATTTGGTGCCACATCATCTCTCAACTAGATGGGAAAGCTTTGGAAAAATCAATGGAAAGTCTTTAGATGGCTGCTAGTCATGTTGCCTCTATGCAGACTCCAGATTCAGAAGCAGAGTACCTCTGTGTACCAGTTAAAAATCCTTAAATAAGAGTCACGGGGGAATGATTAATGGACTTCAATGTCTGTACACTAATGCGCAAAGCATGGGAAATAAACAAGATGAGCTTGAGCTCTTGGTACAGCAAACTAAATATGACATAATAGGCATCACTGAAACCTGGTGGGATAAGTCCCACGATTGGAATGTAATAATGGGGGGATACAATCTATTTCAGAGAAACAGACCAGACAAGAAAGGAGGAGGAGTGGCGTTATATGTGTATATCTGTGAAGAGATCCAAGATTTAGAACCTCAAAGCCAAAGTGAGAGCATTTGGGTCAAAATTAAGGGAGAGAAGAATAACAGTGACCTCATTGTGGGAGTTTACTATAGATCCCCAAGCCAAACGGAGGACATAGATGATGCCTTCCTGGAACAGATGGCCAAGCATGCAAAAGGAAGGGAGATAGTAGTAATGGGGGACTTCAATTACCCGGATATTTGTTGGATGTCAAACTCAGCCAAGAGCATAAGGTCAAACAGATTCCTCACTGGCCTTGCAGACAACTTCATTGTCCAGAAAGTGGGAGAAGCAACAAGAGGAACAGCCATTTTAGATCTGGTCCTAACCAATGTTGATGACCTGGTTAGTGGGGTAGAAGTGGAAGGATCATTAGGCACGAGTGATCATGCTCTTCTGAAGTTTACTATACAGCGGAAAGGAGCAGCCAAGCATACTAGGACTCAATTTCTTCACTTTAAGAAAGCTGACTTCATAAAACTTAGGGAAGTGCTGGGTGAGATCCCATGGACAGTAATACTAAAAGGAAAGGGAGTTCATGATGGCTGGGAGTTTGTTAAGAGGGAGATACTAAAAGCACAACGTCAGGCAATACCAATGAGACAGAAACATGGAAGGTGCCTAAAGAAGCCAGGGTGGCTATCTAAAGAACTTTTAACTGAGTTAAGATTAAAAAAGGATGTGTACAAAAAAATGGAAAAGGGGGGAAACCACCAAAGAGGAATTCAAACAAATAGCCAGCACGTGTAGACACAAAGTCAGAAAAGCTAAAGCACAGAATGAACTCAGGCTTGCTAGAGAGGTTAAAAGCAACAAAAAAGGCTTTTATGGGTATCTTCGTAGCAAAAGGAAAAACAAAGAAACAGTGGGGTCACTCAGAGGAGAAGATGGTGAAATTGAAACAGGGGACACAGAAAGAGCTGAACTCCTCAATGCCTTCTTTGCCTCAGTCTTCTCCGATAAAGAAAACAATGCCCAACCTGAAGAATTTGGAGCAAATGATTCAGCAAAGGAAACACAGCCCAGAATAACTAAGGAGATAGTAAAAGAATACTTGGCTAGTTTAGATGTATTCAAGTCTCCAGGGCCAGATGAACTGCATCCAAGAGTATTAAAAGAACTGGCAGATGTGATCTTAGAA
Source organism: Podarcis pityusensis (assembly GCF_964106645.2). NCBI lineage: Eukaryota > Metazoa > Chordata > Lepidosauria > Squamata > Lacertidae > Podarcis > Podarcis pityusensis. The sequence continues at coordinate 44,427,728 of NC_138033.1, forward strand.
CCACTGGCAGTCATCTTTGAGAATTCCTGGAGAACAGGCGAAGTCCCGGCAGACTGGAAGAGGGCAAATGTTGTCCCTATTTTCAAAAAGGGGAAAAGAGAGGACCCAAATAATTACCGCCCAGTCAGTCTGACATCAATACCAGGGAAGATTCTGGAGCAGATCATTAAGCAAACAGTCTGTGAGCACCTAGAAAGGAATGCTGTGATCACCAATAGTCAGCATGGATTCCTGAAAAATAAGTCATGTCAGACTAACCTGATCTCGTTTTTTGACAGAATTACAAGCCTGGTAGATGAAGGGAACGCAGTGGATGTAGCCTACCTTGATTTCAGCAAGGCATTTGACAAGGTGCCCCCTGATATTCTTGTAAAGAAGCTGGTAAAATGCGGTCTTGACTATGCTACCACTCAGTGGATTTGTAACTGGCTGACTGACCGAACCCAAAGGGTGCTCATCAATGGTTCCTCTTCATCCTGGAGAAGAGTGACTAGTGGGGTGCCACAGGGTTCTGTCTTGGGCCCAGTCTTATTCAACATCTTTATCAACGACTTGGATGATGGACTCAAGGGCATCCTGATCAAATTTGCAGATGACACCAAATTGGGAGGGGTGGCTAACACCCCAGAGGACAGGATCACACTTCAAAACGACCTTGACAGATTAGAGAACTGGGCCAAAACAAACAAGATGAATTTTAACAGGGAGAAATGTAAAGTATTGCACTTGGGCAAAAAAAATGAGAGGCACAAATACAAGATGGGGGACACCTGGCTTGAGAGCAGTACATGTGAAAAGGATCTAGGAGTCTTGGTTGACCACAAACTTGACATGAGCCAACAGTGTGACGCGGCAGCTAAAAAAGCCAATGCAGTTCTGGGCTGCATCAATAGGAGTATAGCATCTAGATCAAGGGAAGTAATAGTGCCACTGTATTCTGCTCTGGTCAGACCTCACCTGGAGTACTGTGTCCAGTTCTGGGCACCACAGTTCAAGAAGGACACTGACAAACTGGAACGTGTCCAGAGGAGGGCAACCAAAATGGTCAAAGGCCTGGAAACGATGCCTTATGAGGAACGGCTAAGAGAGCTGGGCATGTTTAGCCTGGAGAAGAGGAGGTTAAGGGGTGATATGATAGCCATGTTCAAATATATAAAAGGATGTCACATAGAGGAGGGAGAAAGGTTGTTTTCTGCTGCTCCAGAGAAGCGGACACGGAGCAATGGATCCAAACTACAAGAAAGAAGATTCCACCTAAACATTAGGAAGAACTTCCTGACAGTAAGAGCTGTTCGACAGTGGAATTTGCTGCCAAGGAGTGTGGTGGAGTCTCCTTCTTTGGAGGTCTTTAAGCAGAGGCTTGACAACCATATGTCAGGAGTGCTCTGATGGTGTTTCCTGCTTGGCAGGGGGTTGGACTCGATGGCCCTTGTGGTCTCTTCCAACTCTATGATTCTATGATTCTATGATTCTATGGGGAGCCACCATAAGAAATGTCCTCATATCCTCCTTGCTGGGTTTCCAAAAAAGGATTGGCTACTATAAGAAACAGAAAGCTGAACGAGGGAGACCTTGGGCTGTATCCAATGTTCATTCTACCAAGAGCAGAACCATTGAAATTAATGAACCTAAGTTAGACATGTCCATTAATTTTAATGGATGTACCCTAAATAGGATGAATATTGGAAGCAACTGCAGGAAAGTGTTCCTGGAATCCTAACACCATAAACTAGAATACTCTGTGTTCTGGGAATCAGGTGGCTGTGAGTGGCCAGCCACATAGCAGTGCTTGGAATGTCACATCAACACAAGTTGTATTCCCTCAGACTAGAAAACTTGTGACCCATAGAAGCCACCACACATAACCTGTGCTCTTCTAGACTGGCAGCTGTCACCACCACCATCTATCACACTCTGGTTATTTGCTACTGGGCTGTGCATTGTGGTTTGTGTCCAACTAAGTTCTACTCAGAGTAGATTTTCTGAAATGAATAGACCTAAGTTAGTCATGTCCATTAGTTTAAATGAGGTTATTCAGTCGTATTTTCTCTGGATAAAAGCCCTATGGTTTAATCTGGTACAACTTTTCTGGTGTTGCAGTTTGAGTCTGTGGGCTGCCACAGAATGAAAGCCAGGAACTAGGAAAAAGTCAGAGATAATAGAAACTACTGTTGCCTAAGCAATGTACTAATGTATTCCACATACATCAGTTGACTGGACTGGTAACTGAATCTTTCTTGGATACTGGTAACAAAATATCAGAGACTTCATCACACCTGAGGCAGCAGGGTAGTTTAGGTAGCTCTGTCCTCCAAACAAGAGGAACAACTAGGCAGTTTAGGGAAAAAAGCTAGGAAGCTGCAGTCACTGCCCCTAGCATGTGCCACCTGAGGTGGTTGCCTCACTCTGCCTAATGGCAGGGCCACCCCTGAGTGGAGCAATGGAGAATTCTTAATGCATTGGTTTTAGTTTGAAAAAAGGGCTATGAAATTTGAAATCTCATCATCTGGAAAGAAAAGTAGACAAGAATTTCAAATGCATCCCCAATAAATCACACCCCATTATAGGTCCATTCATAATTATGTTGGATATGTCTCTCTCTCTCTCTCTCTCTCTCTCTATATATATATGCAGGGTTATTAATGATAAAAAAGGTCAGGCAGACAATGTCAGAAGCAGTAGTTGAATCAACGTGGATTAAAACAGCGGGCCCGCCGTCATTAATGGTCTCTCTGCTGCTTGCATTCCTTGAAAAGTCTGGCTTCAGACTTCTGCTACACCCTCAAGGCAAAATTATCTTCTTCATTGCACATTGCGGATCTCAATTGCATATTCTACATTTATTTAACTTGCCTGACTCCCATTGGCATTGCTGAAAGTTGTGAGTAGAATGACAGAACGAACAAACTGGATTCACTGTGTGCAACCAAGTGGGAAATATTGGCTTAAATACATATTAAAAGGGGGGCGAGTCAAATGTTCTGAATGATGAAAACTATTGTAGCTTACTTTGCAGAGTTTGTCTGAGGCAGTAAGTAGCCAAGTGAAACCAGGGGCCTCATCGCTAAAACAAGCTGGCATGAATTCCTGAACAGAGTTACAGTCAATTTAATGCATTGTGGTTTTAACAAATATAAGGGAAACATCCCTTTTTCTCTCCAGAAAGCCTAGTTCATCAGCTTCAATGTGGAATCTTCCATCTGATTTCACAGCAAGAGTCCTGATGGAATGAACTGAGGCTTTTGAAAATGAACATGTGATATTCCCAGATAACTTTGAAAGAGACTTTGTGTATTGGGTCAAATAAAAAGACGTTCCTTCCTGCATTTCAACTTTAATAGCAAAGTCCCAGTTTCTTCCAAAGTTAGGCTCAGTCTCTTTTACTGAACCTTTAGAAATCCAGCTCCCCAAGTAAAACAAGCTTAGAATTTCCTTGAGGCAAGTCCTGAAATTGCAGTTAATTCAGTGTGCAGGGGTCAGGTTACTTAGTGGGGCCCCTGGATATGTTTCTATTAGACCCAAGGAACTGCACTGGCTGTTCATTAAGCTACTGGATCATGTTTAAAATCTTGCTCCTTTCTACATCTCCCCATTTAGAGAAGTGTCCTACGCTTTGTTTCCTACAGCTAAACAAATTCATGATCCACAAGAGGACCTGTCCTCTTCTAACTTGACTGACAAGCTTACTCAGGAGTCTTTGGTGAGGTACTTTGTCAAAAGCTTTTTGAACACCCAAGTACACTATGTCAACCATAGTCACCTCTATCTATATGCTTGCCAACACTCTCAAAGAACTTTAATAGTTTCATTAGACAGGCATTGGCCTTCCAGAAGCCATGCTGGCTCTGCTTCAGCAAGGCTTCTTCTATGTGCTTTGGATATTTTATCTTTAACAGTACTTTCCACTAATTTACATCAGACAGATATAAGCTGAGCAGCCTGTAATTTCTAGGACCCTTCTGGACGTTTTTTGAAATATTGATGTTATATTGGCTACTTTCTAGTCCTAAGGTATGGAGGCTAAGCAGAGGTACAAGTTACATATTTTAGTTAGAAGATCAGCAAGTTCACATTTTACTCCATTGAGAACTCTCAGGTGGATCTCATCCTAACCTGGCAATTTGTCAGTTTTTATTTTGTCTATTAGGTCTAGTCTCTCATCACTATCTGATTCAGTTCCTTATACTCACCTCCTGCAAAAGTCAGGCACTAGATCTGACATATAACTTCCATTACAAAAAAAGATGCAAATAATTCATTCAGCTTCTCTGCAATATCCTTATCTGTAGCTTTAGCAAAATTTGTCCAAAATTATGCAGTCATGTTTCCTGTATTTGGGGAAAATAACAAGGGGTGGCAGACTGGAGTGCAATGGATGAGCCTCACCTTGGGAAAACCACCTTTATGATTGTGGCATCTCTCCAACCAAATAATTTGTTATTGTTTCATTCATTTCTTCTCTCTTTCATTCTAGTTGCACTCTCCTTTCATTGCTCACTCATTATTATTTCTTCATTACTTACAATTGGGGAGAACCAGACTGTTTTCTGATGTTATTAACTTCCAAAATTTAACACTCAATTGCCATGAAATTCTCAGGCATTGTGCTAGTTTGTAAGGCATCAGACCAGCCAAGTATCAGAGACATTAGACAAATAGTTCCCATTAAGCAGTTTTTAAAATTGTGACATCCCCTAGCCTTACAATTGCTTTATACGCCAGATTGGACAGTTTTTATGTCTTGCTTTTCTCCCAGGAGGTACACCATGGAAGGGAGAGATCAGGCAGGTTGCCTGTAACTGGATATAAGTGCCTGTTTACAACTCACCTCTTGATTCTGGTGCTGTCAAATAGATCTCCCCCTTCTGGACCTTTTTCCCGAGGTCCCTTTCCCTTGTGTGTCATTGTCAAAAAGAAAAGAAAAGCTGAGGTCCAGACCTATGCTATCTCATTTTCACTTGCATACAGAGCCTGCCACAAGCACCATATAGAATTTTGGGTTGATGTGATCTGCATTGAGAGGGGGTGGGGGTGGTCCAAAAACTGGGGTTAAAACATATGTACATAATACTCCAGTCTGTACTTTCCAATCACCATCATAATAGAACCTGCACAGATATTTATTGTTAAAAAATTTGAATGTGGAGGGGGAGTTGCATAATGTAACCAACAAAGGGTACCTACTACACAGGAGAAACTGATGTCATTTAAAAAGTCTGCTTTAGTCTGTATTTTCTCTGGCTTCTGTAATGTGCCCTCTTGATAATCTTATAAATCAAGCATTGTATTCAGCTAATTTCTACTCAGAGTACACCCATTAAAATCAATAAACTAAAGTTAGCCATGTCCATTAACTTTACTGGAGCTATTTTGAGTAGGACTAACATTGAATAGCACCCTAAATGATTTATCAATATAAACAATGGTAATAGAGTTTGACTGATAGCTGTTACTGTTTGGAGAAGAAAACACACACATATACATCTGGAAAAACAGCAACAAAGCAATCTTAATGAAATGAGCTGCATGACTTTGGTTATAGAAGCCTAATAAACATCATGCAAACAAAAGGTTTCCAAAATTATGCACTCGGACTTAATAAAGCATCTAGAAGTGATCACAGTAGCCAACCAACCACCAGGGCTTAAGAACTAAAGTTTCTTTTAGCTCCAGAATCCTAGGACAGGGGCTATATTTTACTTCTTTAAAAACAAGGAAGTGAATGAAAGAAAAAGGTGGCAAACTGGATAGTATGAAGGTCATTCTATCTTTGTGCTACATTTCAGAAAAAAATCTTAGAAAGTTAAAATGATGGGGAAGAACAAAATTGTCAGGAAGTACAAAAGTCTTAGAGGGATGGAAGAGGGAAAGTGTTCTGTAATTATAGTGGTATCGTAGGAAAGCCATCAGTAGAAGCCAGGTTATTAAACTCGCTTTCTGCTGCCTTTTCTTTCAGTGTTTTCTTGTTTGTCTTTAGTAAGTCTCCTCCTCAGTCCATCAACCTGAACCCTCTCTTCTCCTATAATGCAAGATTTTACCACTTTCTGACAAACTGATCCCTTAAGTCAAAAAAATTCCCTTTTAAGCTTGGTGCTCCTTCTGATATCATTACTCTGCTTGATGATATAGGATTGTGATTAGCACCTTGTCAGTACAGAAGCTATTGAATTCTGAGAAGATGGAGGGGGGAAAGGGAGGAATGAGAGCAAAGTTTTAAACCCAAAGAGCTGTAGGCTTCTGCAAAAAAACCAAACAAAAAAACCAACCACCCTATTCATAATCTACCAGCCAACATTTGGTTAACATCCATGACTCTTTCAGCTACTCTTCTTGATACCCATCAAATATTTCCTTTGACCCAAACTCCCGCCACATCCACATCATTTTATTTTATTTTGCTTTTTTTGGTTCATATGGGAGAGGCGGTCCTTGAGGTATTGTGGTCCTGAGCCATTTAAGGCTTTATGGGTCATAACTAGAACTGTGGACTGGGCCCAGAAAAAGATGTAAAGGAGAAGTAGAGCTGTGGGTCATCAGCATATTCCTGACAACGTACTCCAAAACTCCTGATAATCCCTCTCAGCAGTTTCATGAAGATGTAAAGCAGCATAGCGAATAAAACTGAACAAAAATTGAATGCTACACGGGGCTGAAGAACATCCCTGCCCCAACATCACCTTCTAGAAATGACCACCAAATTGGACCAGAACCATATGATGTCATGGCACCAACACACATGCTCAGCACCCACAGTCTGGGGCCCAAGTCAGTGCCGCAGAATACCTAATTTATCCTATTGCCCAAAGCAAGCAACATACACTCTAGATCCCCCCACAACTGGACAGAGAGCCTGGAGACAGAAAGAGAAATTCTATAGACTACAGAAATGCCCCCTCCCCAGCCCTCAAGTCTGCTGCACCGAGTACTCAGGTTGGTACAGCTGGGTGAGACCAAGTCCACCTTGCTCACCCACCCAGGTCTCAGTGTTACAGACCGTATCAGCCTCCTCATCCATAATTAGATCATGTTGGGAGGTCTTACTCAGAGCTCAACAATAGCTGAAGACTTGAGGGCTGGCTGATAGGACAACCACAATTCATTAAGTTGGAAGAGAGGCTGGCAAATGGCACAGTCATTAACTGCCTGTGCTGTATGCCCCTTACCCAGCCTGCCTCACTCCATACCACCTATTGCCCCAAACCATTTTGACTGGGGTTGCCTCTGCTCTCCTCAGCTCCTCTCTTTCCAGGCACATCCTACATCCCTTAATTTAAAAACAACAAAAACCCCAAATTAAAAAAATATGCACAAGTGAAACCAATTTAAAATATTTTAAACACTCAGGACTATAAATAATAGAACCCCCTAACAAAAACTCATAAACAATGCCCCAACCCAAGAATTTATTCAGCCTCCTCATGTAGCTGGAATCAGGCAGGGCTTACCCTCCCAGGGGGCAGGTCCTCTAGGACTCACAGCCAAGATGATATTCAGAGGCATACATCCTCTGACAGTTGAAGAAGAACATAACCATCGTGGCTAGCAGTAAAGGAATTTGTCTAGTTCTCTTTTAAAGGGATGTCAGGTTGCTGGCCACCACTCCATTTTGTAAGAGTTCTTTCCTGATAAATGTTGCTGGTCTTACCAAAACTCCTTCCTGGTTCCCTTAAAACTGCATGGCTCTTTCACCCAAGAGAATGAATTTCACCAACATTTGGGTGTTGACTCTACATGAAACATAACCACTCTGCTTCTCTAGAGTTGTACCCTAATATGTTAGTCACAGCACTTGCTCTTTTCTCTGTGGACCACTTCAATGTTTTCAGCCAGCCACTAGACACCCTAAGTACCAAATCACTTGGAACATGAATGAGAGGCCAGCATCATTCTCTTCTGTCAAGCCTCTGCCAAAGCAGTCAATAAACTTTCATCTATTTCTAGCGGACAACACATTTACATAATTGTACCTCCTTGCATTTACTGTACTGGGACTATCTAGCTTCTCACAAAGGTTAAGAGACAGGGCAGATGTCCATAAGCTCACTGTTGTTATTAGTGTGCTTTGACCAGCTCATTTCTCTGTGACTTTTACTGTGCTCATCTGTTCAGGAAGGCTAGCTTTTCCAGGGCTCATTTGCTGGTTAATTGCATTCTCAGATCTTCTAAGATGTGTGTAGCACCTGCTCTCCACTTCACAGACTCTTTTGATCTCCCTAGAAATACCCAACTTTGATTATGTGAAAATCTTTCCTAACTGTATTACGTGCCTGGAAAGCAAGTTCGGAAATTGCTGGTGGAACTGTTGTGATCAGGGAAAGAGAGAGAAGGAGTGTGTCTGTTTTACAACTGAAAACACAGTTATATATCAAGAAAGCTGAATCAGATGCAATGTGTTTTCATTCATAGTTTCCTTGTTTGGGAACTTCATTGCTGCTAATTCGAAATCTCTTTGACCTCATCTTGACCCTCCAGTGTCCAAATCCAAACACCAATATTTCTTGAAAAGCCAAAGGGTTGTCGTGTTAAATGGTGCAAAAGAAGTATTAGGGCAACAGTCCACTGGAAACATCTCTTATTGTGATCCATATTGAAATGAATGCAAGTTATGCAAGCACACTTCTGTACATTTGGTGCAATTCCCATTGCAGGGATTGGATTAGAAAACCCTTGGGACACCCCTCCATTACTATGATTTCAATGAAGCTTTCATGGAAAGTATTTGGGAGTGGAAATTAGTGTCAGTGTGGGGATGAGTGTGTCTACTGCAATTAACGAGTGCTGAATTGCAGTAGACACACTTCCACATAATATATTTTGAAATGTAGGTCCATTATTTTATTTCTCTACACTTGGCTATTGTAAACTTTGGACAGGTTCACACATTTATGACTGCAACATAAACATATGTGTATGAATGGATTTGTTTACCACAAGCAGAACATTCTGCCACCCAATACCTTCGTTGTTACTCCTTCATAATAGAAGGCTTGTATCCAAGAGGGGAACAGAGGGTGCCTATGCAAGAATGGACCTTTTCAGTGGTGACTCCTGAGATGTGGAATGCTTTCCTCATGCTTTCCTGGGGCTATCGTTGTCAGCTTTTATATGCTGGGTTAACACTCTTTTTGTTTACTCAGGCTTGGGACTGACTTGTATTAAGATAGGATTTCTGGTCAGTTTTATGGTTTCATCCTATGGTGACATGGGTATAATTCACAATTTTTATAGCTATTGTTGAATGAACACTTTTTGTTCTGTTGCTGCTTTATATGCATGGTTTTAATGTGTTTGTTTGTTTTGTTAAGTTATGTGTATTGTATGACTTGTAAATTGCTTTGAGGCATTTTGTGTGTGTCATACAATACACATAACAAGAAAAAAGGTTGGAACATAAAAAAAGGACTTTGATGATCTGGCTGCTCTATTCCCCAGGACAACGTTGTTTTGGTCCAACCTTCTGAAGAGAAGAGTTTGGCAAGGCTCCCATAGCCATATGGCCATTGAAAAATCCAGGAAACTTTTAAATCGTGTGGTGGCGCGCAAATTGCGCTATATGTATGGCCATGTGATTCTGCATGCTGACATCTGGTTCAGCGAGTTGTCTTTGTTTCGTGATGATGGTATTCACCTTTCGGATCTCAGCAATGATATTTGGCTGGCCGACATCATCAGAAGCCTTAGGGATTGGTTGCAGCTGTGAGGGTATTGGCGGCGAGCCTCTTTTGGCTCGGGTGGAGGTTAGGCATTGGAATATGTTTGTGTATTGGAGGGCAGGGTGTGGCCATCGCCTACCCCTCCACTTTATGGTTATTCTGGTAAAGGAATCCGTCGGTCGTGGATCATGTCCGATGCCCTTGCTGGTGGCTAGGGCCATGGCACGACCCCCGGTGACATCAGGGGGAGCTTTCAGTTGTATTTGCATCAACAGGCTCCTTCCACTGGTGGTTAACCCTTGTTAGACTCACCCCTCTCTGAGGGGGTGGAGTCACACTGTTGTTTTATCCAATGCCTAAGCCAATACCTCTCACATGCTGTAATCAATAAAGTTGTGGCCTTTTTTAGCCCATTAACCTAATATACTGTGTCCATGTGTCTTTCTTATCCCCAAGCAGGTGGTGGGTCCTTGAATCACAAGTGATGATAAAGGGCCTGGAAACCAAGCCATATGAGGAATGACTGAGGGAGCTGGGTATGCTTAGCCTGGAAAAGAGTAGCCTCAGAGGTGATATGATAGTCATCTTTAAATATCTGGAGAGCTGTCACATGGAAGATGGAGCAAGCTTGTTTTCTGCCACTCTAGAGAATAGGACCCAAACCAATGGATTCAAATTACAAGGGGGAAAAACTTTCCATAGGTGAGAGCTGTTCAACACTGGAACAGAGTACCTTCAATGGTAGTGGACTCTCCTTCATTGGAGGTTTTTAAACAAGCTGAGTGCCATTTGTCAGGGATTCTTTACCTGCACTTCTTGTATTGCAGTAAAGGTAAAGGGACCCCTGACCATTAGGTCCAGTCACAGACAACTCTGGGGTTGCGGCACTCATCTTGCTTTACTGGCTGAGGGAGCCAGCGTTTGTCTGCAGACAGCTTCTGGGTCATGTGGCCAGCATGACTAAGCTGCTTCTGGCGAACCAGAGCAGTGCACAGAAACGCTGTTTACCTAACCGCCAGAGCGGTACCTATTTATCTACTGCACTTTGACATGCTTTCGAACTGCTTGGTTGACAGGAGCTGGTACTGAGCAACAGGAGCTTACCCCATCGCAGGGATTCGAACCTCTGACCTTCTGATCAGCAAGCCCTAGTCTCTGTGGTATGGACCACAGCGCCACCCCATAGCTGTCAACTTTTCCCTTTTCTTGTGAGGAATCCTATTCAGAATAAGGGAATTTCCCTTAAAAAGGGGGAAATGTTGACAGCTATGCACCACCCGCGTACTGTATTGCAGTACATTATACTAAATGGCCCTTGAGGTTCCTTCCAACTTTGTGATCTGTATTCAGTATTAATAAATATTCTTAATAATAAGTTCTATATGTTCTACTAGAAATGTTTTATCAATGGCTAGCTTTCTAAATTAGTACATTAATTTATGTTGTCACAAAACCTAATAAAAAAAGACACCAGTAATAATAAAAAAACCCCACCCCCATATCACTTTGGCAGTTTATTTTTCATGTCAAATCATTTATTTTACTTTCTATAAGAGGTGTCCAGGTGCTGTCAAATCTATGCTGAGCCCAACCTGCACTATCTCCTTCCTGTCAGGAATGAAAGTCAAATATGGGCTCTGTCACAATTGATGATATGGCCACTCTGGGTGACTTCTAATCTTTATACTTGCTAAAGTGCAACATCTATGAAAATGTATTTGCAATTGCTCCAGCTAAAGGGGGGAGGGAGAGAAAAGGAGGGAAAGAAATAACCCTTAGACATGCATGATAAGGCCCTGCAAAATTCAAATCAAAATACTAATGGACTTCTCCTTTGAATATTTAGGATGCACTGGGCAGAAAGCGATTTATATAAAGAGTTGTTGGAATCTCTCTCCCTTCCAGAGGTGACAACTAATTTTGGAACCTACTGATAATTCAAGCTCTGCTGAACAAGCCCTTCAAGCTCACTTGCAGAAACCTTGCAAATTTATTGCAGCTCACATCACAGAGATACTTTTTTCAAGTTACCAGATGTGACTGAGCCATAAGCAATAGAGAGAGCCAGGCCAAATGATGCCCTTAAGACTCTTGCCACCATTCTATAAAGATCTCATTTGCTCTCTGAAGATAGCTTAGATACAGAGCTGAGGAATAGAAAATAGTATTATTTATTATTAAAAATAATTGTGTCTTACTTTCCCCAGAAACTGTTTGCCATCAGCTACATAAGCTTCACAGCAGGTGGGTCACTGTTGCTTACTGGGAGGAAGAGGAGAAGTGAGTTGGTGCGCAGCTCAGAAGTAACATGCAGCTTACATTAGGCTCACAACAACTCTATGCAGAAGACTAGAGACTGTGGGACAGTGACTATCTGAAAATCAGCAAGTGAATTTCATGGCTGTGTGGGGATATGAATGCAGATCTCCCTGGTTCTGGTTTTGCACTCTAACCACTGAACCACATGGTCCTTTTCATGCCATGTTGGTGCATTATACATTTTATTTCCATTTCTAACACCTCCTTTCTGACCCAGAAGGTGAATTTTAGGCTACAAATCAGAGATGAGGTAAACTGTTTTAGTTAATGGCCCAGGCAGGTACAACAATTCACTAAGCTGTGATATGCAGGCCAACAGTATGTTCAGACAGAGTAAATCCCTACTGTGTGTGCCTGTCAGCTTCATCCCCCTTCTCTCATAGGAGCCTGCCTGGACCCTCAGGTTGTCACCTGAGGCCCTTCTCTTCATTCTCCCAGAGGGCAGTCTGGATGGTGATGATCAGACATCTTTTCTGTAGTTACTCCCCAGTGGGTTCCCTCCCTGGTGGGTTTAGTTGGTTGGGTTGGCACTGAATTTACTTTGTGGCTCTCTCTTATAAAGATCGAGCATCTTGCACTAGGATAGAGGAGCTGAAGCAGAAAATATTGTAGTTATAAGCTGTTCATTGAGCTCTTGTGTGGGCTAAGAATACCAGGGGTCAGCAAACTTTTTCAGCAGGGGGGCGGTCCACTGTCCCTCAGACCTTGTGGGGGGGCCAGAATATTTTTTTTTGGGGGGGATGAACAAATTCCTATGCCCCACAATTAACCCAGAGATGCATTTTAAATAAAAGGGCACATTCTACTCATGTAAAAACACGCTGATTCCTGGACCATTAGCAGGCCGGATTTAGAAGGTGATTGGGCCGGATCTGGCCCCTGGGCCTTAGTTTGCCTACCCATGAGCAAAACTATGCTGCATAATGTTAGCTAACTGTAGAGGGTGGGTAGGAATCAAAACCAATAAGAAATCAGGAATAATAATAAAAAATCTTCACAATCTTGGAGATTTATTAGTTGCATCCTATTTAAAAGTAAAGCAAGACTCTCCCCTTTAGAACTTTTTATGTGTACCAAAAATGAAGATTAAATCAATAATGAATCAACTCAGTGTAATCCTATACACATCTACTAATAGAAAGAGCCCCAATGTATATAGGACTGCAGTTTACTGTGTGTGTGTGTGTGTGTGTGTGTGTGTGTGTGTGTGTTTTAAATCATGTAGCACTCATATATCAGGTAGCAAATCATAATTACAACTGGAGGGGTTCCCATAATTACCACTGGAGGGGGTATTATATCATCATCATCTATCATCTTAAGTATCTAAAAACAAGGTGCTGTACCTTATGCAATGCTATTCATATTCTCACAAAGTGGTCTATCTGGCACAGCATAAGTATCTTTCTTCTGTGACATGTGTAGTCTTAGAAAAATAGAGGAGGAGGCATCAGCCTAACCACGTAACTGAACTAAGGCTTTGCGCTGGGAATGCAGGATGAAATGTGTCCCGCTGTGCACAAAACTGCATTCATTTATGGTGCTTTGATCCTTCCTTTGCTGTCTATATTTGAAAAGTTCAGGGTTACACTGAGCTGGATGTCTGGTCACGGTGATCAAGAGACTTTCTGCAGTCAAGAAGATGGCTAGCTGGCTCTTCTCCCAGGGTTAGAGAAATTGAGAAGGCTGACTGCTTTTCACAATGAATCGAATCAGAGTGGCTCAGACTTGCCACTCAGCAAGCACCTACATGACTGCAGTTATGTAGCTATTTGAAAAATGAGGCTGGGTCTCCCTATTTTTTGCAACAAGTTTCACCTTCACCATGTCTGTTGGGATAATCTGGATCTCAAATGAGAGACCATCTTGGTCAGTTATGGTAAGCTGTTTGAGACTGCAGAGCAGAGACACTATTCATCAAGGCCCCAGGATGTTCAGTCATCCTGGATGAAAAGGAGACTAACATTGACTATGAGTTACCTTAGGTTATACCTTAGGTATAATTTCAAGTTAAGCTGGTCATCTGTGATTTATTGCACAGCCATGATGAGAAATTAAGCTTGTGCACATCCTCCACATTTTGAACAGAAGAGAACATGTTGTAGGCAGCAAAGGGTGACTTTCCCTGCTTTGACGGGACTGGCAGCTACAACCTTTTCAAATGAAAGTGGACTTTTGGCATAGCCATTCAGGCACTATTTTCCACCAGTTTAAACTATGGTAGCATGTACTATGTGGGACCACCAGTGAAAAGCATCCCAGAACCACAACTGTTGCAAAATGCAGGATTGTATCCAACTGAGTCCTACTCAGAGGAGACCCATTGAAATTAATGGGTCTAGGTCAATTCCTTTCATTTCAATGGGTCTACTCATTGAGAGCCAGTGTGGTGTAGTGGTTAAGAGCGGTAGTCTCATATTCTGGGGAACCGGGTTCGCGTCTCCGCTCCTCCACATGCAGCTGCTGGGTGACCTTGGGCCAGTCACACTTCTTTGAAGTCTCTCAGCCCCACTCACCTCACAGAGTGTTTGTTGTGGGGGAGGAAGGGAAAGGAGAATGTTAGCCGCTTTGAGACTCCTTAAAGGGAGTGAAAGGCGGGATATCAAATCCAAACTCTTCTCTTCTTCTTCTTCTTCTTCTTCTTCTTCTTCTTCTTCTTCTTCTTCTTCTCTAAGTAGGACCAATATTAGATACAGCCTACAGTGACTAGGGTGTTGATCTGAGTCAGATGTTTTGACTGCATTGTTTGATTTTGCTGGTTGCAAGTTTCTTTGTGGACTCCACTCATGATGTTGTAATAAGCTTTAAATCCATAAACAACTTGGGACCTGGGTCACTTAAGAACCCCTTTTTTCTATATGCTCTACTTATCATCAGAAGCTCTGTTTCAGATTCTGCAACTTGGCGGGTGGGGAATAGGTTTAACAGAGGAAGAACTTTTCCTGTAGTGGCCTTTAGCCCATAGAATGCTTTGCCAGACCCCTTCTCTTTACAGTAGGGGTATCCAATGTGATGTATTTCAGATGTTCTTGGACTCCAATTTCCATCTTTGATACTCGTTAGAACTAAAGTGGAATATAGTTATTTTTAAAACAAACCTATTAGACCTCCATGGCATATGGGTAAGTTCTCATAGGTGAGAATGTGGAATCAATATTTATCTCAGTCCTCCTTCTGCAACTGGTGGGTCAGAAATGAAAATCAGGTCATAGCCTGATCTAAGGTGGGTTGCAACATCAGCACTATCACCATACAAATGGGTCCCTAATGGGTTTCAAGTCTGAAAAGGTTAACGCTGCTGTTCTATATTAGAGGAATCATACTGCTGGCTTTTGGAACAGATCTGTTACTATGATTGATGAGATTATCTTTATGAATTTCTTTCATCATTTAGATGAAAAAATAATCTATGAATTCTTAAATAGGATTGTGTCTTGGGATACACAAAATGCGATAGATTCTCAGTGTATAAAATTAAATCCCTACTTTGCTCTAGATAGTGCTGTCCTTGATTCAGGCTTTTGCCATTAAAATTAGAATCACACTATAAAGGTAACAATCAAATTATACTGCATGTAAAATGTTCCCACATTTCAAGTGATTTGCATTTTAAATAGTGATGCAGGATTGCTTCATAAATGGACTACAATCACATTTGGACCATTGCTGTTTTGTTCTGTAAATAGAAAATCAAATTTGCTATGGAACCTAAAAGAAAACCAGACATTTATAGCAAGGGATAGTTTGAGAAGTACTGTTTAAAACTGACCTTTTAAATGCAACACACAGTTTCACTTAGAAGCAGCTTCTTGTTGTTGTTTAGTCGTATCCGACTCTTCATGACCCCATGGACCAGAGCACACCAGGCACTCCTGTCTTCCACTCCCTCCCACAGTTTGATCAAATTCATGTTGGTAGCTTTGAGAACACAGTCCAATCATCTCGTCCTCTCTCTTCCCCTTCTCCTTGTGCCCTCAATCTTTCCCAACATCAGAGTCTTTTCCAGGGAGTCTTCTCTTCTCATGAGGTGGCCAAAGTATTGGAGCCTCAGCTTCAGGATCTGTCCTTCCAGTGAGCACTCAGGGTTGATTTCCTTCAGGATGGATCGGTTTGATCTTTTTGCAGTCCATGGGACTCTCAATAGTCTCCTCCAGGACCATAATTCAAAAGCATCTAGGAAAGCAGCTAGGTTCCTGCCATTGTTTTAGGACTTGATTTGGTACTAACAGATGCCTCTTTTCGAGTTAGTAGTGGGATATGATATATACTTTAAAACTATCTGCTTAATTCCAAACTATGTTATATAGGATAGTTGAATTTAAATTTATGAGGACAAAGAACAGTTTTGACCCAACACAATCTATGTCTTGGACACAAGCACATTGGGCTGCCTCTGAAGATGTTTTGGACATTTCAGCTGGTGCAGAAATCACTGGCCAAGTTGTTCATTGGGCCAAGATGATTTGATCACTTAAGAGCTAAAACAGTTTTACATGGCCCAAATAACTGTGAATCAGTTCTGCCCATCTTGTATCAGGCACCAAGTGCTAAAAACTCTGACAAAATAAAGAAGGGACATAGGTTTAAGGTGGTAATACTTGTTTTCCTGTTCTTCCTATCATATGACACACACACCCCTTTATGCACCCTGCCCTACAGCTTATCTCTTTTGCACAGAGCTAGGCAGAAAGCTGTTGCTTCAGCCCAACCACATGACATGGGATGGGGTGTCTCTCATTTGTCATTTTTTTGCAATTTTAAGCTCATTTCCACATCAGTTTGTTATTATTATTACTATTATATTTTATTATTTTTTAAAAAAAGGTTCTGGTAAAAATTCACCAGCATTTTAGTGTAAAATTCTCAAAATAGGTACATTTTTGTATGCATTTTGCCTAATATATACAATTTTGCAAAGCAATTCCCCTCTAACATAAATCTTAGTTTCACTAATAGGCACATTATTATCTGCATTTTTGTACATATTATTTATCTGGAGTAGTGCATTGCAGAATTTGAAGAAGAGCAAATTTTACAGACTTCCGGGTTGGCGCCTCTGGCAATAGCGGAGCTCCTCCGTTCGGGAGGAACTTGCTCCGTGAGAATTAGGGTCTGGACCGCCGCGGCAAGGCGGAGACCCATTAAAAAGCACAGGCGGGAGAAGCCTGTGGATGTGGTATTCGTCTGGCACCTTTTGCGCCTCCCCTACTCACGGGGAAACCCGGTTTTGGGGATCTGGAGCGACGTGGGGTGAGTGGCGCGGTGCTTTGAATCGACTGCTTTTTTCACGGAGTGAAGCCGCATTGCTGTTGCCGGAAAGCACTGACTTTTTCCTGTGGAAAATTGGATTATAAACAACTACTCGTGAGTAAAACGGAAAAATGGACTTTTAAATACTTTAATTTGGCACTGAAGCGGGAGGTCATAAACAGGAAGTCCGCCTCCCGTTTTTGTAAATAGACTGAAGAAAAGACGTTACAAGTTAAAGTCTTTGAAAGCTTTTGGCAAAGGATTAAATTTCCATCGGTTTAAAATACAAAACCCCCATCGCAAATACTCATCGCAAAGTATTGGAAGACACAAGAACTTCCCACGCTGGAGGAATGGCAGATGAAACTTATGGACTATATGGAACTGGCTGAAATGACTGGTAGAATCCGTGACCAGGGAGAAGAGTCGATGGAGGAAGACTGGAAGAAATTCAAAGACTATCTTCAGAAACACTGCAAATTTAAGGAATGTTAGAGTGATGTTGGACTGAAAACAAGTGGTTTCCAGCTGCACAGGTTAAAGTTATGGAAATTTGATATTAAAAGGGAAAACTTTAAAGTTATATGATATTAAGATCAAGGACTAGGTTAAAAAAAATTGAAGTTATATATTTTAGCATTTTATTAAATTAAAGATTGGGAGTAAAAAAAAGTGGAAAAGAAATTGCTGAACAAACAATGTGGACTGGAATACAAAGGAGGGAGGTTTGAGGAAGTCTAGAAAATAAGTCACGTAAAATTGGAAATGGAAAAGAGAGTTCGTTTTTAATTGTTGTGTTTTGTGTTTTTATTGTTAAGTTTTGTATTATTTTTATGTGAGTTTTTCTGTTCTTTTTTTGTGTTATGTTGTTTTAAACTTTAATAAAAATTATTTAAAAAAAAATAAAAAATAAAATACAAAACCCCCCTTGGAAGCAGGAGAAGAGGGGGAAATTTTGGATCTAGTGAGCCTGCAGGAGAGAGTGAAAAATCAAATTACTACTGCTCTGAACCTGGGAACGGGCTGCCAGATGACGTTTGGAGAGAGTGCATTTGACAGAACGGATTTGACAGCTAGCTAAATAAGAGTAAGATACTGTTTCTATTGTCCTCCTCTGCGTTTAAAAAAGAGGAAAAGTAACTGAAATTTTATCTTGAATGTTTGAGTTGTGCTTGAAAGAACTGATACAAGTGGAGACTGTTTCCCTCTAGAGGGAGCTTTTGAAACTTTTACAGGACTGTAACTGGGGGATTTCTAGCTGCAGATAAGGATTCTGAGAACCAGAGAGCGACCTTGGACTATTTAAAAATGTTGACAGGAGAGGCCATTGTGACTGTTTTATGTAAGATAAGCTGTTCGCTGGGACAGCTTCACAAGAAGATGGATGACATGACTTTTAAAGTTGATAATTTGGAACAGAAAGTGACTAATTTGAGTCAAAAAGTGAACACCAACACAGAAATAATTCAGGACTTGGTACAGGAATCCATTTTGGCAGGACAAATGGTGGAGAAGGAGGAGGAGAAGGAGAATGCTGCTGTTGTTGAACATAAAGTTGAACATAAAGTAATACAAGTGAGATCCGTGGCTTTACAGAAGCAAATTGAGGACTATATGTTGAGGCCTTTTATGATTGAATCTAGGAAAAGTCAGACTCTGAGGAATGGACCCCGGCTTGGACGAAAGAAGGAAAGTTGGAAAGATCCCTCTATGCAGGGATTAACTAACTTTTGGGACATGGACTCGGGCCTGGAGGAGATTGAAGTTTTGGGGGCCTTTGGACTTGGAGGAATCTTGAAATATGCCCTGAAATACTTTATGAACTGTAGCTTTAACTATGGAAATTTGCCTGATCTGTTCAGAAGGAAGAAAAGGATTGACAGCTTGGAGTTTCCCCGAGATTTGCTCTTTAGCATTAAAGAAAATGAAGAAGACCTGCAGAAGGGACTGGGAAAAGAGTTAAGAGCCTCGGACATAAGATCACCAGGTTGATGGACTTTATGGAATTGACGGAAAGGACTGGCAGAATCCGAAACCAGGGAGAGGAGATGGTGGAAGAAGATTGGAAAATTTAAAGTTTATATATAGACTTATGGTAAAACTAATGAGTGATAGAAAAATGGTGGAATGATTTTTTATGGGCTTAGCAGAAATGTTATAAGGAGTTAAGTATATATAAGTATTTTAGTTTTAATGGAAAATAAGGTTAAAAAATACGTTATTTACAATATGATAGAAAATGGAGAAAGATGGAAAGGATTTGCTGAAACAATTAAAAGAAGTGGAATACAAAAAGGGATGTGAGAGGAGGTCGGGGAAACAAGGGAATGAAAGATAGAGTACGGAAAAGAGAGGATGTATATTTTTTTAAATTGTTTTTGTTTTGTTTCATTTAGGGTTAAGGTTAGGGAGTGGGGTTTGTTTAGTTTAGTTTAATGTGTTTAGTTTTGAGTTTAGGTTGTGTTTTGCATTGTTTATATATTGTATTGTATTAATTTTTTTTTCTTTTTGCTTTCCTTCTTTGTCTTTTTTTCTGTTTTTTTCCCTCTTCTTTTTTTCTCTTTTTGTAATCTATAAAAGTTATAAACATTATTTAAAAAAATTTTTTTTAAAGGATGGGTGCATTTTTGTTCGTTTATTGTTTCAGAAGATGTAAATTAGGTAGGTTTGATTTAAATGTGACCCGAACTGATTTTTCTTCCCCACACCTGGGTAAGAGAGACAATTTCCACCCCTCCTATGTGCATCAGATCCTGTCCCCTTCCAAACCTGCTCTTGGGACAAGGTCTTCCACAACTGAGTAAAACCGGGCTCAGGTTGCTGACCTGGGAGGGGAGAAATAGTGGAATTCAGGAATTCTAGCACCAGTTTCCTGCAACAACAAAAATAACAACACAAACATTCAGGGCAGCACTATTTAAAAGGCTGGTGATTAATCACCACAGACATTCTTAAATTAGTAGATAACACTGGATAAGCCAGTGCTTAAAACACTTTAAACCCATTGATCTGAATCTCAGCAAACTGGATTTAATAATTTGTGGACTGAGCTGTTTACTTTGCTAAACTATTTGATGGTTTTAGAAGCATAGTTCTTTAAATAAATACAATTTTCCATGAACCATTTTAACCACTGGAGGGCAATGG
The DNA here is from genome assembly GCF_964106645.2 of Podarcis pityusensis. Taxonomy (NCBI): domain Eukaryota; kingdom Metazoa; phylum Chordata; class Lepidosauria; order Squamata; family Lacertidae; genus Podarcis; species Podarcis pityusensis. Next base: position 44,448,097 of record NC_138033.1, read on the forward strand.
CACATTGCAGTTTGTTAGAATGAAACATTTCTCTATATAGAAGGGATACAATTCTTAAATTTCTACCTATTTTTTTCTCCTTTTAAAATGTATCTATCAAATATAGAATAGATGAAAATATCTTAAAAGATGTTGAAGTAAGTAGCTATTTTAAAAGCTGGAAGAAAAAAACACATCTCTTTTTAAAAAAATGAATTTAGCTTCCAATCCAAGTGGCAGCATATTACAGTCTTTGAAACTCAATGACAATGGATTTTCTTTTCTTTTTTTTGGCATTCCCACTCATTAAAAACTATGTCAAAATGATGGATTAATTTGTGGGCACTTTATGTCCTTGGTATAATCTTCGTCAAAAGGATGAAGTATTGGAATTATAATGCCTTTTGTAGTGCATGAATTATGTAAGCACGCTAGGAGAACTTTGACTCTTTGGGGGGGGGGGAACGATACCCAAAAAATTTGGCCTGGTGTGTGTGTGTGTGTGTGAGAGTGCTCATGCACACAGTCTTTGAATGTCATGGCACACAGAGTTGCAAAAAAATGATCATAATGAGAAAAAGGAGTAAAATAATTAATCACAGCAAGGCAATATAGATAAAACATACAAACCAAAGGAAACCTAATCCCAAATTAGACCATTGCTCCATATAGCTCAGTATTGTTCATTCTGATTGGCATAAACTCTTCTGGGTCTCACATGGGGTCTTTCCAAATCCTACCTGGAAATGACAGGGATTGGACCTTGATACATTTGAATTTTAGGAATGTACTCTGTCTACAATCCATGACTTCCAGGATTAGCAAGGAGAGGAAGCTGACGTGATCCTGACATCAGTGTACTTTGCTTATGTTAATCAGATGTAGAGATAGATGAATCTGTTGAATTTTCTTTCAGTTTCTCTTTTTCAGCTCAGATTGCTGAATTTTCACTTTGGCTTTTCATTTTTAAAAGAAAAAGCACAAAACATCCTCATTATAGTGCACACTTCTCTAAATATGCATATTTCATATGCAAATTTCTTCAAGAAAAAAATTCAAATATACTGCATTTGTAACCTTTGTTGCTGTTGGAGAACTGAATCGTATAATTTAGAGAAGTGCAGATTTTGAAGGATAGGTGTGTTCCAGTTCACATATTGTTTTGGGAAATGTGAATTAGGCAGAACTTCAACTTGTAGAATGGAATGTGTAGTTTCCCCAAAGTGAAGCATATTCAGAGATTATGAGCTGGAATGTCATTCCTGCAAGCTTTCACTGGTGTGTGTGGCAAAAGGATCCCAAATGAGAGGACTAGTTTTGCGGTGTGGAAAATCAATAAAAAGGTTAGTGAGGTAGCAGATAGTTGTGATATAATGCAGATTTCTCTTTAAATGTTACTAGTTATGTTGCATAGCTAAACTATGGAACTCACTCCCACAGGAGGCAGTGATGTCCACCAATTTATATGGTTTTAAAAGAGGATGAGACAAATTCATGGAGGACAGGGCTGTCGATGGCTACTAGCCATATTGGAGGCAGCAATGTTTCTGAGCACTTTTGTGCTCAAATCCTGCTTGAAGGTTTCCCATAGGCATCTGATCAGCCACTGTGAGAATGGGAAGCTGGACTAGATGGGCCATTGGTCTGATCCAGCAGGCTCTACTTACTTACGTTCGTATGTTTCTCTTGTTCTGGTGCCTCCCTACTTGTCATTGTCATTTCTACCTTCAGAATACCTCTGGAACAGTGTCACTTCATTATAAGCCTATGATGACCCTCATATGAAAATGTCTGCCTGGTAGCGGCAGCTTCTGAGACCAGGGTTACCAATTGTGTGCTGATGAATGTAATGGTGTCCATGAGGACTTCCCCTGGCACCAGTGCCTGAGTTCTTCTACCAGCCCTCAGTCATGGTGAATACAGTTTTCTGCTGTGGAAAACAGGGGTGGCTGGCCCATTGTCACAAATGTGGCACTGACCCATCAACCTCAGTCTGGCCTCAGACAGCACCCAGCAGCCTTCCTGCCTACTTACAACCAGTCCGCTGGGTGGCACTGTTTGACAGCTTCCTCATTCTCAGTGTTGTCCCTGCAGAACTCGGCAGTGAGAAGGAGGAGAAGAACTGGAATTAGTTGGCTCTGCTTATCATTGTTGTTCTCAGTAGTGATGAGGTTGACCAAACTGTGGGAGGCAGTGGAAGACAGGAGTGCCTAGCGTGCTCTAATCCATGGGGTCACGAAGAGTCGGACACGACTAAACAACAACAACAACAACAACCATTGTTGGCAGCTCCACCTACTTGCCTCCCTGCGTTCTGCCCTATCAGTCCCAAGGAACACCAGCCACCACTATTGAAAAGTTCTAAGAGCTAAAGGGGAAAGTTTAAAGTGACATTCCTGTGATATACAGTGGTACCTCGGGTTACAGATGTTTCAGGTTACAGACGTTTCAGGTTACACACTCCGCTAACCCAGAAATAGTACCTCGGATTAAGAACTTTGCTTCAGGATGAGAACAGAAATTGCGCAGCAGCGGCAGCGGGAGGCCCCATTAGCTAAAGTGGTACCTCAGGTTGAGAACAGTTTCAGGTTAAGAACAGACCTTGAGAATGAATTAAGTTCTTAACCCGAGTGTAATGGGTTTAGGGGTTGCTCGTGCATAAGTTGCCGCCACTCCTGGCTAGGTTACCTGGTTGAACCCTTTCTGACTGGACAGCCTCTAGCTTCGTGGCTGTCTCAGTCGCTGGCAGAATCCGTCAGTGGGTGTTTCTTGAACTTCTTCCAGCTAAGAAGTTCTTTGACGCCAAGTCTCCTCCTGGTCTCCCTGCGCGGAAGTCTTCTGTGCAGGGAGGGTGTGGGCAGCGGAGTACCCGTACTCTCTCCGCTGGTCTCCAGCAAGGAGTCTTGGAGCCTCCTCTCCGATTCCCCCATCTGCCCGCCTTCTCTACTGGTGTTACGCTGATTTCCTTCCCCAGCAGATGGGCTGCCTCTCTCCCTACTGGGACCCTCTCCGGCATCCCTCTGGAGCCTTCCCTCCGCCTCTAGCTCCGATGGCAGTTCCCTGACATCCACCTCCCCCACGGACCCCCTCCACCCCCGGCCCGACCTTCTGATCCAACCTCGTCCCTTTCCTCGGCCGACGATGCGGGGAATCCCCTGAAGGAGCTGTCGACATCCTCTGAGGATTCAAAACCCGCTTCCCACCCGCTCCGAACTCTTCCCGCGGGGTGGGCCTCCCAGTCTGATTCTTCTCCCTCTGACACCTCCCCTCCCTCCTCTTCGGAGGCAGGAAAACCCACAAAGTCCTCTTCATCGTCTGTGGTTCCAAATTCTTCCTCCCAGAATCTCGCTAGTGGTTTTGGTTTATCTGGGAACAGGCTGTGGAATTCTTCCACTAGATACCCATCATTGATCGCCTCAGCGGGGACCCACGTGTTTTCTGACCTGGGTTCTCCCTCCCAAGCTACCAAGTACTCCACCTGGCGCCCTCGCCACCTTGAATCGAGTATTTCCGTGGCTTGGTTGTGGTGTTCCCTCTCCTCTACCTGCGGGTGGGTGGTGACTCCTCCCTCCCGCCCCGGAAATTCCCGCCCCTCCCTGTACGGTGAGAGTAGGGACCTATGGAACACCGGATGTATCTTCATGCTGTCAGGCAACTTGAGCTTGAATGCCACAGGGTTCACCTGCTGTGTTACCTCAAAAGGTCCCAGCCGCCTTGGCTGCAACTTCTTGCACCCTCCCTTTAGGGGTAACCCTTGGGTTGACAACCACACTCGGTCTCCCACCCTTATGGCCTCCCCATCCCGACGGTGCTTGTCTGCCTGCCTCTTGTAAACTTCCTTGGCCCGCTCCAAGTTCATCTTGAGTTGCTGGTGCAAGGCCTCCATTTCCTCCACAAACTGCTCTGCCGCAGGTACACTCCATCCTTCTTCCCCCCTCCCCGGGAAGGCCCTGGGGTGACACCCATAATTGGCCATGAACGGGCTCATTCCCGTGGACACATGTTCAGCGTTATTGTACACAAATTCAGCCAGCACTAGTTTCTCTACCCAATCGTTCTGTCTCTCGCTGATGTAGCAGCGTAGGTATTGCTGTAGTATACTGTTCGCTCTTTCTGCTTGCCCGTTGGTTTCCGGGTGTCGCGCCGTCGAGAAGCCCACCTCTACCTGCAGCAAGCTCATGAGCTTCCTCCAGAACCGGGAAGTAAATTATTTCCCGCAATCTGAGATGACCCTCGAGGGAGCCCCATGCAGCCTGAAGATGTGATCCACAAACAACCTGGCTGTCTCCTCTGCCGTCACCGCATGTGAGCAAGCTATGAAATGACACATCTTCGTCAGTAGATCGACTACCACCATGACTGCTGTCTTCCCCCTTGACTTGGGCAAATCTGTCATAAAATCAATGTACATCACCTCCCAGGGTCTTCCCGGCGTGGGTAAGGGTTCCAGTAACCCTGCGGGGGCAGCCCTCTCCCCCTTTGCCCTTTGGCAGCGGTCGCACCCCCGTACATACTCCCGTACATCTTCCCTCACCCTTGGCCACCAGAACTGCCTGGTGACGAGCAGCATGGTTTTGTGCTGTCCAAAGTGCCCAGCTGTTGGGTTGTCGTGGAGTTGTTTGAGTACCTTCCCCCTCAAGGTCTCCCCCGGTACATACAGCGCCCCCTTATAGTACAGCAGCCCTTCCTTTTCCTCAAACCCTCCATGGTTTTCCTTTCCGTCTCGGAGTTCCCTGATTTTAGTTTGAGCGAACACGTTGTTTCTAGTAAGCCCGGCCAGTTCTCGTTTCCCAACCAACGCTCCCCCCCCATCGGTCCTTGGGGATCACGTGTCGGATCTCCGGCGGTCCCTCTCCTTCCATGTACTCCGGCTTCCGGGAGAGAGCATCTGCTCTTACGTTTTCCTCTCCCAGCACGTATCGGATCTCGAAGGAAAACTTAGAGAACTCCTGTGCCCATCGAATCTGTCTCTGGTTGAGTACTCGTGCGGTCCTCCAGTATTCCAAGTTCTTGTGATCAGTACAAACCTGGATCTTGTGCTGCGCCCCTATTAACAGATGTCTCCATCGGCAAAACGCCACATACATCACAAGCAGTTCGCGGTCATGCACTGTATAGTTTTGCTCCGACTTGCTTAGCTTCCTCGAGAAAAAAGGCACACGGCCTCCAGCCCTGCTTGACCCCTGGCTGCAAAAGTACCGTCCCAATGGCTCGGTCGGACGCATCGGTCTCCAGCCTCATGGGCTTCTCCAGATCAACGTGCAGGAGCTGCTCTTCCGAAGCGAACGCCTTCTTCAGTCTTTCAAAGGATTGCTGGGCACTTTCTGTCCAGGCGAATTTCCTTTTGCTACTGAGACAATCTGTGATGGGTGCTGTCAAGTGGGCGAAGTTCTTGATGAACTTCCTGTAGAAGTTGCTGAACCCTAGGAACCTCTGCACACCCTTCTGGGTTTTGGGGGCTTTCCATTCCAGCACTGCCTGCACCTTGCTTGGGTCCATAGCTAGGCCCTTGTCTGACAACTTGTACCCCAGAAACTCGACTTCTCTGGCGTGAAATTGGCATTTTTCCAGCTTGACCCACAACTGGTGCTTCTGCAGTCTCTTTAGCACTTCCCTGACGTCTCTGACATATTGCTTCTCATTGTCCGAATAGATTAAGACTTCGTCCAAAAAGGCTACGCAGTTCTTGTACAGCAGGGGCCCCAACACGTGGTGCATGAATGCTTGAAAGCAGGCGGAGCCCGATTGTAATCCAAATGGCATGACTAAGTACTCAAAAGCCCCCAGGGGGGTGAACATGGTGGTTTTCCATTCATCCCCCTCCCTTACCCTGATCAAATTGTTCGCTCCCCTGAGGTCCAGCTTGGTAAAAAATTTCCCCTGCCTCACCCGTGTTAAAATGTCGTCAATCCTGGGCATTGGGAAGGTCACGGGTTCTGACACCAGGTTTAACGCCCGGTAATCTAGGACTAATCTAGGCTGATTAGTCTCTTTTTTGTCCACAAAGATCACCGGACTGCCCCCCACCGCCTTTGATTCCCTTATGAATCCCCTCTTCAGGTTCTTGTCAATAAACTGCCGCAACTCCTGCATCTCCCGGTCAGACATGGCATACAGCTTACCCACCGGCAGCTGAGCCTCTGGGAGTAAGTTGATTTGGCAGTCAAAGGGCCTATGGGGGGGTAGTCTATCCGCCTCCTTCTCGCTGAAGACTTCCTTCAGGTCAGCATATTGTGGTGGCACCTCCCCTTTTGTTTCCACCGCCAGCCCAGCCACCCTGGCCACGGTCATTCTTGGGTTCTCCCCTCCCAGACAGTGTCCTAAGCAGTAAGCTGACCCAAAGGTGACTGACCACTGATGCCATGACACTACGGGATCATGCAGCGCCAACCAGCTCATTCCCAGTATTATTGGGGGTCCTGCCAGTGTGGCCACGTGAAAGGTAATGGTCTCCATGTGCCTGGAAACCCTCATTCGCATTGGCGGGGTCTGGTGTGTCACTTCCCCTCCCAGAAGTTCCCTGCCATCGATGGTGGTCACTTGCAAGGGAAAATCCAGGGACAGCTGGTGTAACTGGTGCTCCAGAGCGAAGTCCCTGCTGAAGAAATTGCAGGAGCTGCCCGAATCCAGCAGCCCCTCAACCTTGACTGGGTGCCCATTTGGGAGTTCTAGCACCACTTCTATGGCTATAGCTGCCCTGGGGGGGTCAGGCTGGGGCACTTCTAGTGGTTGCTGGCCTGGCTGCTGGCCCCGCTGGTTGGCAGCCAGGCATTGTCGTTTCCCTGCGCCTGCCCTTCCTCCCCCTTCTCCTCACAGCCAGCAGCCCCCACCATTGCTTGCCAGGCCTTTCTTTGAGGGCAGACCCTGGCAAAATGTCCTGGCCGTTGGCAGAGGAAACACTTCTTGGTGGTTTTCCAATCCTTCCCCTCCCTCTTGCGACCTTCACTTGAGTTTGAAACCTCGCGCACGCGTGTGCGCCATCTATTTCCATTGGCTCAGCCGCCTGGGAAAGCTGTCTCGGTATTTCAGGAATGCGGTAGTCATGGCAACGTTCCCCTCTCACTTCGCGTTTCTCCTGAGCCCGCGCTTCCTGCCGCACTCCAATCGCAAGCACAGCCTTGGTCAACTGATCCATCGACTGTGGGCGGGGCGCGCGGGACAGCTCATCCTTCACAGTTGGGGACAACCCCTCCTCAAACAGCATTTGAATCAGTTCAGAGTCCAGATCCCACCTGAGCCGGTGGATCAACATTGCAAAGCGCAACCAGTAGTCTCTAACTGACTAGCTCCCCTGCTTGCACCCCATCAGTTCTTGACGAGTCACACTTTGCTGCACTTCACTGGAATACATTGCATCCATGGCCTGGAAGAATTTCTTAAGGCATGATTTTGCGTCGCCATAAGGGGCCTGATCCATTCACGTGCCCCATCCTCCAGATGCCCCACAATGTAGGCTACCCTCTCCCCATCATCAGCAAAGTCATTATGCTGCAGTTCCAAAGCGTACTCTATTTCCGTTCGGAACGCGTTGTAGTCCTGGGGCTTCCCTCCAAACTTGTGTACCAACCCCGGTACCTTCCTTGCAATGGGGCTGGGTCTGACCTGTGCATCCTAAGTGCATCTTTTGTCCAGCCGCGCCATCAGGAGAGCTACATGTTGTTCCAAGTCTCGGTTTCTCTCTACCAGACTTTGCACTCCAGCTGCTTGCTCCGTCTCTCCGGCTCCCCTGGTCTGGCTCATCGTGCTGCCTCTCTGGAGCTGCGCACAAGCAACGTCGGTGACTGACGGATTGCTGTAATGGGTTTAGGGGTTGCTCATGCGTAAGTTGCCGCCACTCCTGGCTAGGTTACCTGGTTGAACCCTTTCTGACTGGACAGCCTCTAGCTTCGTGGCTGTCTCAGTCGCTGGCAGAATCTGTCAGTGGGCGTTTCTTGAACTTCTTCCAGCAAAGAAGTTCTTTGATGCCAAGTCTCCTCCTGGTCTCCCTGCGTGGAAGTCTTCTGCGCAGGGAGGGTGTGGGCAGCGGAGTACCCGTACTCTCTCCGCTGGTCTCCGGCAAGGAGTCTTGGAGCCTCCTCTCCGATTCCCCCATCTGCCCCCCTTCTCTACTGGTGTTACGCTGATTTCCTTCCCCAGCAGATGGGCTGCCTCTCTCCCTACTGGGACCCTCTCCGGCATCCCTCTGGAGCCTTCCCTCCACCTCTAGCTCCGATGGCAGTTCCCTGACACCGAGGTACCACTGTAATTGTGAATAATTATATATCATTTTTTTTAAAAAAAAAATGTATTAGTACTATTTCTTTTTTAAAATGAAAATATTTATAAAATAAATGAAAATATAGATGTGGCATCATTCTGTAGAAATGACTGAAGATTGTTTGTGATCACTTCAGTGGAGCAGAGGGGAAAACATTATTTTCCTCTTTGTTTTAAGGTGGTGAACTGTCTGGTCAAAGCCATCCCCGCTTCAATGGGCACCATGTCACTAACCTGATCTATACCTGACACAGGAAGCCTGCTGAGACCTGACATTGTCATCTGCCATGACGACAGGAAGAAAATCATAAAGGCTGACATCACCATGCCCTTTGAGAACAGAAAAAACAATGAAATAAGCCAGTGAATGTAAGCTCCACAAAGATGCCATAATGACAAGCTCACTCTGGGGACAGAAGTTTGACATCTCCATCAACCGTCTCCTTGTCAGCCCCTAGGAAGCTGGGACCACAATGAGCCCTTACTGAGAGCTTGGGGCAGGGGTAAATGCTGTGCTGAACTCATGTACAAACTGATGGCGATAGACACCATCCGGTGGTCCTGGGACATATATGTGGAACATATAACAGGCCACTGCCAGTATGAGGAGTCTCCCTAACCCCTGGGAGGCACAAATAGTCCACCACCAGAATTGCCATAGGGATGGATCATCAAGACCTGGAATAAATGGTTTGCCTTTCTAACCCAGAGAAGAGGCATTACAACAAGTGAACAAACACGGTGAACAAATTATGAAGGTAAGCAAACCTCTTCCTTAAATAACCCCTTTCACACCCAAAGCTTTTGTAGGCAGTTGCTTGTTTTTCTTTCTTCTTCTTCTTTTTAAAAAAACAAATCAGCTTGCAAGATTGAAAGCACAGAACAATGTACACACACACACACATCTTGGATAAATATCCAAGGTAACAGAATGAAATAGCAGTAGTAATAGTATGCTTATTTTAAGTAAATTCATTGGCTTGTTGTGGAAGCTGTTAACAAACAAGTGCATGAGATGAAAATATGAAATAATGAGGGATAGTTTTGCTTCTGAAGATGTGGATAAAAATGCTTCAATATTTATAGATGACAAAAACCATTTAAAACAGATGCAAGTAAGAGCGGAATAATGAGGATTTTGATGAGTCCATAACACAGCTTCTGTATCATAAATGATGAAGAATCAAACTGTCTATAAGACTCGGAAGACAACTCTCAGTGTGTCATTGATGAATGATGAGAAAAAAGGAAGACAAAGAGAAGTCTTGATGCATAGAATAATGATGTCTCCGGGTCTCTAGTACACTCATCTTGGAGCTGCCAAATACACAGAAAATAATAAACTGGGTGGAAGGTGGATAGATAGATCTTGTAGGTTTCATAAACTAGGAGGAAGCTGGTGCAGTTAGTATTTTTACCAAAGGCAAGAATGTGACCCAGCTGGTTGAAACATCAAGGGTGCATGGTATAGGTTTAACAGATAAATCTCAAAGGAAAGATAATACATTTCACAATCACTTGGGTTTGGGGAAACCTGCAGCTGTTTTGATGCTTGTTGGAATGACAGCAGATGATGTTTATAAAGTCAACATTCTATATTTGCCTTTACATTGATTCCAAACAGTAGACACACATCCGTCTGGGGAAGAGGTAAAGCTGTATTCTTACAGGGACCATCAAGAAGTTTCAATAAAACATCATTCATTCTTTGTGGCTAGAGGAAAGTTTGTTACAAGAGAAAACTTTCTAGCTGCTGACTGCATAGCACTGTACAGATCAGATCCAGCACCCATCTCTGGTAGTAGAAGTGCAAGAAATGGTGTTCTGCCACCGCTGCCACCACGGATGGAATGCCTCCCTCTTGCTGGAGAGCAGGAGGCATTTCTGTGCTCACTGCAGCCCCCCAGGGTGGAGAAGAGGATTGCCAATGCATTGAGGGACATCCTGCTTCTCTCCAAACTTGGCAAAAGACAGGGTGTTCTTGTGTGTAGTGTTGTCATTCCTCTCACCTCTCCCTCTGGGTAATGTCTTAAGAACTGCCCCCTCTCTTACTGAACTTGGCACAGAGCCCTGGCACTCTTCCCCTTGGGGTGGAGAAGACAAGGCACAAAGCTTTGAGGAGCACCCCAGCTGTTGCAACACCAGAAGTGGGGGAAGGCATGGCATGGGGTTTTCCGAGAACAGCACATTCCCATTTTGTCTCAGATAGCAAAACAGGATGGGTCACCCTGATATAGATTGTAGTCTACATGCCCCTTCTAATACAGTTTAAATAAAGTATATTTCCTTATGTATATTTCCTTATGCATGTGCCTGGAATGCACATTTTGCCTAAATATTTGAATGTATTTTAAAACATTAATCAGACACTAGCAAGACCCCTGGTCCAATCGCTAGATTGTTTTCATGGGTGCAAAGCTTTTTTGAGTGTGCTCAAAGGCACATTCAGAATTCTTAGAGTACAGTAGACACCATCGCTGCTGGGGGCACATGCTCATTTACAAAAGGGCTCCTTTCGGCATTACTGCTTGCAAAACACCCATTTTATGGAACCTGATAATGAGATTGGGGCTGGCGTGCAACTGTAATAACTGCAAACTGATGCAGAAATGTGAAGAACTGAACTAAAGACTGGAAGCGTGAGGAATGAGCGAAAGCAAAATTGACAGATTTATCCCTCTCTACTGTTAGCCAGCTTAGCATGATGCTGGCAGCCATGGAGTGCCTTGCTGGAGCTGCCACCATTCACTTTATCTTTTGTCTGAAGTGCAAAAACTTCCCACCAAGCAGCTTCCAGCAATAGAGGCTCCAGTGGGCTGGTAACAGTGCTATCCAGAGCAGCAAAGAGCTGGCTTGGCTGTGGAATGTACAGCCAGGTGTCTCCCACAGCAGCAGAAGTTGGAGCGGTGATGGCGTGGGTGGACATTTGTTTGTTTTTATTTTTAAATAATGTTTATTACTTTTATAGATTACAAAAAGAGAAAAAAGAAGAGGAAAAAAAACAGAAAAAAAGACAAAGAAGGAAAACAAAAAGAAAAAAAAATACTATACAATATATAAACAATGCAAAAGACAACCTAAACTCAAAAACTAAACACGTTAAACTAAACTAAGCAAACCCCACTAAACTAGGCAAACCCCACTCCCTAACCTTAGCCCTAAATGAAACAAAACAAAAACAATTTAAAAAAACAAACAATTTAAAAAAAACATACATCCTCTCTTTTCCGTACTCTATCTTTCATTCCCTTGTTTCCCCGACCTCCTCTCACCTCCCTTTTTGTATTCCACTTCATTTAATTGTTTTAGCAAATCCTTTCCATCTTTCTCCATTTTCTATCATATTGTAAATAACGTATTTTTTAACCTTATTTTCCATTAAAACTAAAATACTTATATATACTTATCTCCTTATAACATTTCTGCTAAGCCCATAAAAAATCATTCCACCATTTTTCTATCACTCATTAGTTTTACCATAAGTCTATATATAAACTTTAAATTTTCCAATCTTCTTCCACCATCTCCTCTCCCTGGTTTCGGATTCTGCCAGTCCTTTCCGTCAATTCCATAAAGTCCACCAACCTGGTGATCTTATGTCCGAGGCTCTTAACTCTTTTCCAGGTCCCTTCTGCAGATCTTCTTCATTTTCTTTAATGCTAAAATGCAAATCTCGGGGAAACTCCAAGCTGTCAATCCTTTTCTTCCTTCTGAACAGATCAGCCAAATTTCCATAGTTAAAGCTACAGTTCATAAAGTATTTCAGGGCATATTTCAAGATTCCTCCAAGTCCAAAGGCCCCCAAAACTTCAATCTCCTCCAAGCCCGAGTCCATGACCCAAAAGTCAATTAATCCCTGCATAGAGGGATCTTTCCAACTTTCCTTCTTTCGTCCAAGCCGGGGTCCATTCCTCAGAGTCTGACTTTTCCTAGATTCAATCATAGAAGGCCTCAACTTATAGTCCTCAATTTGCTTCTGTGAAGCCACAGATCTCACTTGTACTACTTCATGTTCAACTTTATATTCAACAACAGCAACATTCTCCTTCTCCTCCTTCTCCTCCACCATTTGTCCTGCCAAAATGGATTCCTGTACCGTCCTGAATTATTTCTGTGTTGATGTTCGCTTTTTGACTCAAATTAGTCACTTTCTGTTCCAAATTATCAACTTTAAAAGTCATGTCATCCATCTTCTTGTGAAGCTGTCCCAGTGAACAGCTTATCTTACATAAAACAGTCACAATGGCCTCTCCTGTCAACATTTTTAAATAGTCCAAGGTCGCTCTCTGGTTCTCAAACTCCTTATCTGCAGCTGGAAATTCCCCAGTTACAGTCCTGTTACAGTTTCAAAAGCTCCCTCTAGAGGGAAACAGTCTCCACTTGTATCAGTTCTTTCAAGCACAACTTCAAACATTCAAGATAAAATTTCAGTTACTTTTCCTCTTTTTTAAACGCAGAGAAGGACAATGGAAACAGTATCTTGCTCTTATTTAGCTAGCTGTCAAATCTGTTCTGTCAATTGCACTCTCTCCAAACGTCATCTGGCAGCCCGTTCCCAGGTTCAGAGCAGTGGTAATTTGATTTTTCACTCTCTCCTGCAGGCTCACTAGATCCAAGATTTCCCCCTCTTCTCCTGCTTCCAAGGGGGGTTTTGTTTTTTAAACCGATGGAAATTTAATCCTTTGCCAAAAGCTTTCAAAGACTTTAACTTGTAACGTCTTTGCTTCAGTCTATTTACAAAAACGGGAGGCGGACTTCCTGTTTATGACCTCCCGCTTCAGTGCCAAATTAAAGTATTTAAAAGTCCAATTTTCCAATTTACTCACGAGTAGTTGTTTATAATCCAATTTTCCGCAGGAAAAAGTCAGCGCTCTCCGGCAACAGCAATGCGGCTTCACTCCGTGAAAAAAAGCAGTCGATTCAAAGCACCGCACCACTCACCCCACGTCGCTCCGGATCCCCAAAACCGGGTTTCCCCGCGAGTAGGGGAGGCGCAAAAGGTGCCAGCCGAATCCCACGTCCACAGGCTTCTCCCGCCTGTGCTTTTTAATGGGTCTCCGCCTTGCCGCGGTGGTCCAGACCCTAATTCTCACGAAGCGGATTCCCCCTAGTCAGAGGAAATCCGCCATTGCCGGAGGCGCTAACCCGGAAGTCCGGAGTGGGTGGACATTTGACAGTGGCAAGGGGTTCAGGCAGGCATCCACCCATCCCAGTCGAGCTCATGTGAGAAATTTAGTGTGCCTAAGGTTTAAAAAAAAATGACATGAAAAGAAAATGGGTTGGACTCAAGCTATTGAATATCAGTTAACAATTACAGTTTTTAACCTGTATATTTATTTTTCATGAATGCTCCAAATTTCATTACACTTGTCCATGCAAAGTCTACTATACTATTTCCTATTTATTTTATTTTAAAAATTTATTATTTGTTAAAATTGCATACCACCCTATACCCATAGATATTAGGGTGGTTCACAACATAAAATTACAAATTAACTGAAATTACAAATTCATAATAAATTATTCATTATCAGTTGAAGCAATTCAGGAGACTCAAAGATCTGTAGGTGCTTCACATTTGCCATACATTTTGCTTTGCGTGGCCAGGCGTGACAACCCCAGTCTCCAGGGATCACAACAAAGGAATAAAGACTCTGACATGTGTTATGGAATTAAAATTAGGCCACAACTTTATTTAAACTTCTGAATGTAGGAAGACCTTGGCTTAGGCCTTGGGCATGTATCCCTCCCAGACCTCCAGCTGGGGGAAAGTGGGGTTAATCAGGGGAAATGGGATATGGGGGTGCTCTGTGAGACGTAAGTGTATCAGGCAGCCAAGCCCATATCCCCGAGTTTGTTCACTGACAACCTTTCAGCGTATGGCCAGTGACACTCATATATATAACCCCTTTAAGAGGGGACCCTGGAATCACCACTGCAGGAGGGTGAATCATCGCTTCAGCCACCCCACCCCTACCCCCATTATAGGGAAGAAAAGACTAAAGGATTCCACCCAAGGCCATAACCTGCCAATGCAGGAAAAAAATTTCCCAGTCCTTCAATAGCAACCAGTCACAGACCGCAGCAGCGTCTGCTAAACAGGAAAAACTTTATTACTGAGGCTGGGCGTGAACCTCCAATTAATAACATTGAAAAGCAAGCCAGCCAGCCCCCTGTTTCTAGTAAGTTCCCTGGGAACTGTAGCCCCGCGTGCGATCCCACAAAGGGCACCCACATTTAAAGTGTGAGTGCTCATTAGGACAAGATTTTGGGGACACATTTAGCTTATTAAGTTTTCTACCACTCTTTTGGTACATGTTGGGATGTCCATCCTGACACTTGGGCTTATAGTCATCTCAGTGAATGGTCTCTATTCAATATCTGCTTTATTATCATGAGCAAGCACAAAAGAGGAAGATTTTCCTTTCTTGAAAATTAGATTGCTTGCTAAGACACTACTGTTAAGAAATCCTGTGAATCACAACTGAGAAGTAACAGCTAAGATAATATATGGTTTATATTCATTTGCACAAAATACCACAACTTGATAGCATTTCCCCACCCTACTTCAATAGTGTTTTGGAAGTATCTGTTTCACCATTTCCAGTTGCTTTGATCCACATCTATAATTTTCCAACATTGTGAGTTAATATCTTTTCCTCCTCAAAATGTCTTAACAGAAAACAGAACACTGATGATTCAGTTTGAACACACACACACACACACACACACACACGACAGACAGACACACAAGCATGCACTACAATCATAGTTAACTGCACAACACTGCTTTCAACCTAATGGGGACATCTTTGCCAAACCTTAAAGGTAAAAGTAAAGGGACCCCTGACCATTAGGTCCAGTCGTGACCAACTCTGGGGTTGCGTTGCTCATCTCGCTTTATTGGCCGAGGGAGCCGGTGTACAGCTTCCGGGTCATGTGGCCAGCAGGACTAAGCCACTTCTGGCGAACCAGAGCAGCGCACGGAAACGCCATTTACTTTCCTGCCAGAGCCTATTTATCTACTTGCACTTTGACGTGCTTTCGAACTGCTAGGTTGGCAGGAGCAGGGACCGAGCAATGGGAGCTCACCCCGTTGCGCGGATTCGAACTGCTGACCTTCTGATCAGCAAGCCCTAGGCTCTGTGGTTTAACCCACAGCGCCACCCGCGTCCCCTTGCCAAACCTTGGGCGCCCCTAAAAAAGACTGTAGTATTGCCCAGAGGAGGAGGCAATGGCAGGTGGGTCCTAATGGGCCAAAACTGAGAGGCAGTTGTTGTTGTTGTTTGGTTGTTTAGTCGTGTCTGACTCTTCATGACCCCGTGGACCAGAGCACGCCAGGCACTCTGTGATGGCCTGGGATTCCGATTCGGAGGATGAAACAGAGGAATCCCAGCCTGCACAGGAGTCCCCGCCTCCAGGGCCGGCTGAACTGGGGCAAGGCCTAGATGCTGAAGAGCCTGCACCTGTGGCAGTGCATCAGGAGCTGGCCCCAGGTGAAGCCCTTCTGGCCCCAGAGGGGCTTGACGACTCAGTGGCCACAGGTGAGCCTCCTCCAGGGCCCAGTAACCCTTCGGCCTCTCCTGATCTGCAGAGGCTTAGGGCAGAGAGGCGGAGGGAACTGGTTGCCCCCAGGAGGAGTGCTCGCCTTAAGGCCAGAGGAGGCGGGGCTCCTGGGGACCGGGACCGCCCCTGGCCTTAGAAGAGGATAAAAGCCCAGTCAGCCCGGCCCCAGGTTGCGGGAGCAACGTCGTTGTTGGCTTCGGACCTTCCTGTGTTCCTGATCCCTGCTCGGCCTCCTGTTCCTGACTATCCGGTACTCCTGTTCCCTGCTCGGCTTCCTGTTCCTGACTATCCGGTACTCCTGTTCCCTGCTCGGCCTCCTGTTCCCGACCATCCGGTGTTCCTGTTCCCTGCACAGCCTCCTGTTCCAGCGTTCCTGTTCCCCGCCCGGCTCTCTGCCTCGGACCTTGCCCCTCTTCGTGTGGACTCTGCTACACCCAAGGTACCTTACCCCCGGGACCAGCACAGTTTGCTCCCGCCACACCCGCACTTCCCCTTCGTAGGGGTGCGTTCGGGAAGAGCCAGAGGCCATGGCTGAACAGGCGGCTGCACTGGTGGCTTTGGCCCAGGAGAACCAGGCCTTGACTCACACCGTGCAGCAGCTCAGCGACGCGGTTGTGGCACTTCAGCAACGCTTGGAAGCCCTACCGGCTCCTGGGGCCGACGCCCCGGCTCCTGGCAAGTACCCAGTGGCTTTGCCTGAGAAATTTGATGGAGCCCCGGCCAGCTTTCCCATGTTCCTGGCCCAGGCCAAGCTGTATATTCAGGGGCGAGCCCGGAACTTTCCTGACGACCGCACCAAGGTGCACTTTTTGATTAGTTTGTTAAAGGACCAGGCGGCCAAGTGGGCGTTGCCGCTACTCAGGCAAGACTCCCCCTTGCTGGCAGACTATACGGGGTTTTGCAATCGTTTGGAGGCCGCGTTCGGCAACCCCCAGAAAGAGAGTCAAGCCAACCGGGCGATTCGGCGTTTGAAACAGGGCAAGTCCACGGTGGCCACATATACCACGGAGTTTCGGCTGTTGGCACAGGACTTGACCTGGAATGACTCGGCACTGCGGGACCAGTATCTCGAAGGGCTTTCGGACGAGGTACTGGACCAGTTGGCCACAATGGAACGCCCCACCACGCTGGACACTCTCATTCAACGGAGTCTACAAATAGACGACCGGTTGGAGGATCGTCGTCAGGCCCGGGGTCGCCGACACTTCCAGTTCACGGCACCAGCTTTTTCCGGCAGCCCCACGGTCACAACTGATTTAACGGAGGAGCCTATGCAGCTCGGGGCAGTGCGGCCACGCCTTTCCCCCGCAGAGAAGGCGCGGCGTCGGGAGGGAAATCTCTGTCTTTACTGTGGCGGAAGTGGACACTTCGCTCTGTCCTGCCCTGAGAAACGCCAGCTGCAGGGAAACCGCCAACCCCAGTAGCTGATGGCCCTAGCTACCGGGGGTCCCAAACCGTACAGAATGGGCCCGCACCAATGGACTTGCAACATCTTATGGTTTCGGTACGTTTATACCCTCCAGGTGGGCCCTGGATCCTCACCCATGCTTTGGTAGATTCAGGGGCAACCCGCTCCTATATGGACGCTGCTTTTGCCGCCCATCATCAGGTGCCACTTCGGAACAAGCCAGTACCGGTCCAGGTGGAAGCGATTGACGGACGACTTCTGCGTTCAGGTGCCGTTACTCAGGAGACCCAGCCCCTGGTCCTGTGTCTCCAGCAGCACCGGGAGTTGCGAACTTTGGACATTGCCTCTATGCCCCGCTTCCCCCTGGTGCTCGGGATGGACTGGCTGGAAGCCCACAACGTTCAGATTGACTGGGTCAAACGGACCGTGCACTTCCCAGACCCATGTTCCCATGCTCAATCCGGAACGCTGGCGGCCGCGCCCTCAGAGGAGGCAGCACCCACGCTCCCAGCCGTGTACCAGGACTACCAGGACGTGTTCGAGGAACGGGGGGCAGACCAGCTGCCGCCGCATCGGCCTTTTGACTGCGGCATAGACCTCCAACCCGGAGCGCCTTTACCAGTGAGTCGCTTATATTCCCTAACAGAGCCAGAGCGCGAGGCTTTGCAGGACTTCTTGCGCAAGAACCTGGAGCGTGGGTTCATTAGGCCTTCCACCTCGCCTACCGCGGCACCAGTGCTTTTCGTTAAGAAGAAATGTGGGGAACTCCGCCCTTGCCATGATTACCGAGCCCTGAACAAAATTACCGTCCCAGACCGATACCCCTTGCCCCTTATCTCGGAGCTGCTGGAGCGGGTGCAAGGGGCACAGGTGTTCACCAAGCTGGACCTCCGGGGGGCCTACAACTTGATTCGGATCCGAGCCGGGGATGAGTGGAAGACAGCGTTTGGGACCCGGTACGGGCAGTTCGAATATTTGGTTATGCCTTTCGGTTTGTGCAACGCGCCTGCTGTGTTCCAACGCTACATCAACCACGTGTTTCAGGACTTGTTAGACAAGTACGTGGTGGTGTATTTGGATGACATACTGATTTACTCCCGTGACCCAGCTTGCCATGAGGGACATGTCCGGACCGTGCTGCAGCGCTTGCGTGAGCACCGTTTGTACGCAAAGCTCAGCAAGTGCGAGTTCCATCAGCGGACTGTGGACTTCCTTGGTCACCGGCTCTCTCCAGATGGGGTGCAAATGGACCCGGGGAAGGTGACAGCGGTTCAAGAATGGGCGGCACCCCGGAACCGCAAGGACCTGCAGCGTTTCCTGGGGTTCGCCAATTACTACCGGACCTTCATCGCTGATTATGCTCATCGCACCACCCCGTTGACCCGGCTACTGCGCCCAAAGACGCCGTTTTCCTGGGACAAGGAGGCAGAGGCGGCGTTTCAGGGGTTGAAGGCCTGTTTCCAGAGGGCACCAATCTTACAACATCCTGACCCCTCTCGACCCTTTGTGGTGGAGACCGACGCTTCCAGTACGGCTCTCGGTGCCGTCTTGTCTCAACAGATTGGTCCTGAAGCGCCACTCTTACCCTGTGCCTTCTATTCTCGCCAGCTCCTACCAGCGGAGCGTAACTATACTGTGTGGGAGCGGGAACTACTGGCCATCAAGGTAGCCTTTGAGGTCTGGCGCCACCATCTTGAGGGGGCACGACATCCGGTGGAGGTGAGAACCGACCACCGGAACCTGGAGTACCTCCAGACCACCCGCAAGCTGAACCAAAGACAGATCCGGTGGGCGTTGTTCTTTTCCCGGTTCCAGTTCCGGATCCGCTACATCCCTAGCTCTCAGAATCAGAAGGCGGATGCCCTGTCCCGGAAACCTGAAGACAACACAGACACGGTACAGCAAGCAGAACCCACCACGATCCTACCTCCGGCTGCATTCCTGGCCACCCAGGAGGCGCAGCCACTGCAGGTTCGGGTGCGGGAACAGCAGCGGGTCGACGCTTGGGCCCAGGAACGACTCCGGGAGCTGGCTGAAGGGTCCAGCCCACAGTATCCGGGGCTGGTCCTGTATCAGGGCCTCCTGCTGCACCACGGTCGTCTGTACATCCCGCCAGGGCCACTGCGGCTGGAGGTTCTCCGGATGGCCCATGATGCCCCAGCAGCGGGGCACTTTGGACGGTATCGGACCACCCATCTGGTCAGTCGTGAGTTTTGGTGGCCCCGCCTGAAGGCTGACGTGGCTCGCTACGTTGCTGGTTGTGATGTCTGCCGGCGCGCCAAGGGACCTACCGGGCGACCCCCCGGCCTACTTCAGCCATTGCCAGTTCCACCGCGCCCTTGGCACACAGTTTCGTTGGACTTTGTAGTGGACTTACCCTCGTCTCGTGGCTGTACCTGCCTTCTGGTTTTCTCCGACCATTTCACCAAGATGGTGCACTGCGCTCCCTGTCCATCTGTACCCACAGCCAAGGAAACTGCTCAGCTGTACCTTCAGCATGTCTTCCGCCTGCATGGACTACCTGAGCGCGTGGTGTCCGACCGGGGCGTTCAGTTCACATCCCGGTTCTGGCGAGCATTACACCAGACCCTCGGGACAGAGGTCTGCCTCTCGTCAGCCTACCACCCACAGACCGATGGCCAGACGGAACGGGCGAATGCGGTGCTGGAGCAGTACCTCCGGTGTTACTGCAGCTACCAGCAGGATGACTGGGTCGACCACCTGGCATTGGCGGAGTTCGCCTATAACAACGCGGTGAATGCGTCCACCCAGCAGACCCCGTTCCAGGCCAGTTATGGTTATCATCCACGGCTGTTTCCAGAGGTGCTGCCGGCATCCGCGGTCCCGGCGGTGACGGAGTGGCTTCAAGAGCTCCAGTCCCAGCAACAGCTTTTGGTGGAGCAACTGCACCAGGCCAAGGAAGCGTACAAAGCCCAGGCCGACCGCCACCGCCAGGTGGGGCCGGAACTTCGCGTCGGTGACCTGGTTTGGCTCTCCACTCGCCACCTCCACCCCTCTCGACCTTCGCGGAAGTTGGACGCCCGCTTCACCGGCCCGTTCCCTATCGTAGACCAAATCTCTCCTGTGGCATTCCGTCTCCGGTTACCCGCAACCCTGAAGGTTCACCCGGTCTTCCACAGGTCCCTTTTGAGTCCGGTGGCCCCACCCGACGAGTTCCACCCGAACCGTCCCCGACCGCAGCCAGTGTTGGTTCGGGGAGAGCCTGAGTACGAGGTGGAACGCATCCTGGACTCCCGATACCGCAGGGGAAAGCTGCAGTATCTCATTGACTGGAAGGGGTACGGACCGGAGGACCGTTCCTGGGAACCAGCGGCCAATGTCCACGCACCTGCCTGCCTCCGAGAGTTCCACGCGACGTACCCCGGCAAGCCGGGTCCGGACCCTCGGTTGAGGGGGGGGCCTGGGAGGGGGGATGGTGTGATGGCCTGGGATTCCGATTCGGAGGATGAAACAGAGGAATCCCAGCCTGCACAGGAGTCCCCGCCTCCAGGGCCGGCTGAACTGGGGCAAGGCCTAGATGCTGAAGAGCCTGCACCTGTGGCAGTGCATCAGGAGCTGGCCCCAGGTGAAGCCCTTCTGGCCCCAGAGGGGCTTGACGACTCAGTGGCCACAGGTGAGCCTCCTCCAGGGCCCAGTAACCCTTCGGCCTCTCCTGATCTGCAGAGGCTTAGGGCAGAGAGGCGGAGGGAACTGGTTGCCCCCAGGAGGAGTGCTCGCCTTAAGGCCAGAGGAGGCGGGGCTCCTGGGGACCGGGACCGCCCCTGGCCTTAGAAGAGGATAAAAGCCCAGTCAGCCCGGCCCCAGGTTGCGGGAGCAACGTCGTTGTTGGCTTCGGACCTTCCTGTGTTCCTGATCCCTGCTCGGCCTCCTGTTCCTGACTATCCGGTACTCCTGTTCCCTGCTCGGCTTCCTGTTCCTGACTATCCGGTACTCCTGTTCCCTGCTCGGCCTCCTGTTCCCGACCATCCGGTGTTCCTGTTCCCTGCACAGCCTCCTGTTCCAGCGTTCCTGTTCCCCGCCCGGCTCTCTGCCTCGGACCTTGCCCCTCTTCATGTGGACTCTGCTACACCCAAGGTACCTTACCCCCGGGACCAGCACACACTCCTGTCTTCCACTGCCTCCCACAGTGTGGTCAAGCTCATGTTGGTAGCTTCGAGAACACTGTCCCACCATCTCGTCCTCTGTCGTCCCCTTCTCCTTGTGCCCTCAGTCTTTCCCAACATCAGGGTCTTTTCCAGGGTGTCTTCTCTTCTCATGACGTGGCCAAAGTATTGGAGCCTCAGCTTCACGATCTGTCCTTCCAGTGAGCACTCAGAGCTGATTTCCTTAAGAATGGATAAGTTTGATCTTCTTGCAGTCCATGGGACTCTCAAGAGTCTCCTCCAGCACCATAATTCAAAAGCATCAATTCTTCGGCGATCAGCCTTCTTTATGGTCCAGCTCTCACTTCCATACATCACTACTGGGAAAACCATAGCTTTAACTATACAGACCTTTGTTGACAAGGTGATGTCTCTGCTTTTTAAGATGCTGTCTAGGTTACCCACATTTTATTAGGTGGCACCTCACTTCACACCAATTCTTGCGCCCTTCATCCCTCCCTAGGTTGTATGGGCTTTTCTACTTACCTATTTATGGGAACTGAGTAGGAATTTTTGAGGAGCCCCAAATTGGCCCAGGAACTCTTCTTTTTGCCTTCTCCATACTCCAGTGAGTTTTCTTGTTCTGGAGTGAAGTAATTTCTGATTAGTATAATTGGCTGATAGTCTGGACAGGAATGTATTTAACAAGTTTTTTGGGGGGTGGGTATCTATGGCATTATTGGGTTTGTGGCACTTGGGTCACCCATTAGCAGCTTGGCCCACGCATCTGGTGTAATGCGAAACTGGTCAACTTCCATTCCTAAGACTACCATTGCAAGGAGGAATAATTGCTTCCAATCCCTTGTGGCTGGGCCACAGAATGAGCCTGTAGACATGCCTGGAAGTGGGAAAAGAAACTCATCCCTCCTACGTTAGGGGACTTCCCTGCCCAGATTATGTATTGTTTCAGTTGATCTGGTTAATTCAATTGCAGATCCTCCAAAACCTTATATTAAATAAAATATAAATAAATATAAATAAAATATAAATAAAATATAAAATATAAATAAAATATAAAATATAAATAAAATATAAAATATAAATAAAATAAATAAAATTTAAATAAAATTAAATAAAATAAAACCTCTGGGTTTGAGGTCACCTGAGCCTTCTTTGAGGTGTGATGGCAATGGCCAGCCATATCCTCAATGCAGGTGCAAAGACCCCAGCAGTTTCATTTTCTTTACGAAATAGCCCACCTTGCACCAAAGATGCAGAGTTGAGTCATCTACTGCTACCTGAGCTAGCTATGATTTATTTTGTAAATAAAAGGGCCATAGCTCCATGGTAGAGCCTCTGCCTTGCATGCAGAAGTTCCTTAGTTCAATCCCTGGCATCTCCAGACAGGGAGAGACCACCATAGCCAAAACCCTGCTAGCAAATGTAAAGAATACTGAGCAAGAAAGACCAATATAGGCAGCTTTCTATGTTTCTATAGGTAGCACACATATACACACACACCTTTTTAAAAGCATTGAAAGCATTGAAATATGGAGAGTTTAAAATATATGAGTCCCTTTTGAAAAATGTGCATTTAAATAATGTTGTTGAGTAGGAATGAATGAATGAATTTTCAGCCAGAGTTGTTTCCTCCCATAAATCCATTCTATCCCATTTCCACATTAATCTGATTTTTAAAAATCACGTTATGGTGTACAGTCACTTCCTGGAAGCATTTTCAAAAGCATTTTTACTGCATGGCTGGCTACGGGGTTCTAAGCAGCTTACAACATTTTTAAAAGTACAGTATGAACCCACATGCTGCTTGATCCATTGATTATGCAGCTTAATTCACAACTCAGAATTCTGATCCATGCTTGGGTCCTGTGGGAGAAGAATGGGTAAGTTCCCTGCAAAATGTGGAGTGAACCAGGATTCTCCTCAACCCTAATTGTAATAATGGGTGTTTTAAACATTTATTAGTGTTAGCTGTAGTGGTGGTAGTACATGGAAGAATGCTTCCAAGACCAGTTATACATTTTTTTTTTGTTCTTATCAAGGGAAAATAAACCATTAAAAAGGAAGAAAGCATAGGACACATATGCAGCAATACAGGCAAGTTATTATTGGGAGCATTTGATGGAATTTGATTTAAAGTACCCTATTAATTATAATTAATAATTCAAAATATTCTAAACTCATACATCCCCGCTGAGCTACTTGACAGGCCAAACAAGCAATTAACACGGAATAAGTTAACTGTAATGAAGGAAGCTAACCTAATAAGATTGTTTTAAAAAATAAAAATGGCATTGAAATTTGAGCTCAAATTTCTCAGGACACTTTAAAATAAAAATAAAAATATGAAACATTTCTTTCTCTGTCTTAGAAAAGAAGCTCACGGTGTCATTTTCTCTCTCTAAATATTCTGCATTATATACTGTTTGATTGACTAATAAAAATCCTGACTGAAATTGAGAATGTTCTTCATTTTTGGAGTGTGGCAGCCATCATTTCTCTCTCTCTCTCTCTCTCTCTCTCTCTCACACACACACACACACACACACACATACACACACACACACACACACACACACACACACACACACTGGAATGACACTATGACTATATTCAGAAAGCAGAGCACCTGGTTCCATCCTCGTGATGTTTCATTGCGTGCTCATTTCCACATTTTATGTGATCTTTCATATGATGTAAAATCCACTTCTGGGAATCTAGTAGAATCTAGTGGAAGTTTAGTGGTGACTTCCATGTTAATTGCTTCCAGAAAAATGCCTGTTTGCAACCCCATTAATCTGGAAAACCACAGGCGTTTTAAGATGACAAAACTTGGGGCAGTGTACTGGCAGACAATTCTTTAGCGCAGCATGCCAGTACATTGATCAAAAAGCAACAATTCCAGAACAATATTGCAGTGTAAAAGGAACGTTGGAAGCCAGGACAAAAGTGCTAGCATTATTACCAGTAAAACTAACAAACTAAACCCAACGTCTAAATGCAATCTTTGGCTGGGACATTGTGGAGATACAAAATGGTGGCCAGACTGCCAACACGGTTGCTGCTGCACCTTGCAGGGGAGGATGGGCGAATATGTCAATTTTTGTGTATCTCTGTTTTTCATGGAAGAGAAATTGTTCCATTCCATAAGAGACTGTGAAACAAGAGACTTAAGTTATGGGATCAGAGAAAGTGAGAGAATGAAAATACATTTCCAAACGCTCCTAAACATCACAATTATGCCCAGTGTTAGAGCATTTCACTTGAATGCAGACGGTCTGAGGTTCCCTGGTGTTTCCAGGTAGGACTGGGGAAAGTTCATGGCAGAAACCCTGGAGAAATGCTGTGAGTCAGAGCAACTACATAGACCAGTGACCTGACTCTGGATAAGGTAGCTTCCCATGGTTCTACATTCCAGCCTATGACCCCATCTATTTTATACTGTACATTTAAAGCAGCATCATACCACTTTAGACAGTCATAGCTTTGTCTGAAGAATTCTGCGAACTGTAGTTAGTTAAGAGTGCTGAGAATAGTTAGGAGACCCCCCATGTCCCCTCACACACCTGCAATTCCCCTTTCCATGAAACTCTGGGAATTTTAGCTCTGACAGGGAATGTGCACAAGAGCTAGGTCTGTTATTGCTTCATTTGTTTTGGTTTCTTCCTTTTTCTCCCTTCTTTTCTTTTCATTCTTCTTGTATTGCTAATGGCATTACTCCACCTGTAACCAAAGGCCTTCTAAAATACATTAAATTCAAACAAGATATGTGCAATCTTCTCACTTGGTTGTTAAGCATCTTAAAAAGAAAACTGCATTTGCTTTCACTTATGGTTATTAAACATGTCAACCTGTGTTACATAACAGTTCTTTGAAGTACTCTGAGTTAGGTATGTCAAATTGCTTCGGCTCATCCATTACAAATGCAATGCGCAAGCTTCATACATCATGGAAACGAAAGGTGGCATTTAATCTTAACAGCAGTTCTGAAGTGTGGGGATGAAACGGAACAACTGTTTAACGCACCCAAACAAGATTTGGATGCTTTTGCTGTGCACGCTTGGGGTTGGTTCATATTGCCAACAGCCCTCATACAATTGCCTCTGAGAACCTCTGGGGCCAATGTCCACGAAGCAGTCCTGATATATGTGCTGATATTAGGTTGGGCATTTATGCATAACCAGGGGGAAAGAAAAAGATTAAATGCATTGCCAAAAAAGAGAAGAGAAAATAGGAGAGCAATTTGCATAACATTTGCATGCACTGATTTATTGCATAGATTTCAATTTAGAAATAATTACTGTACTTTAAACAGAAACATAATACATCTCCACTATGGTGGGGGATACTGTGATCAGTTGACCTGTGTACTCACTCAGTCTGTACTCTAGGTGCTAACTGTTACACTTATTATTTTCCCTCCTGGTGTGATCAATGAAAGAAACCTTGCCCCACCCCCCCCCCCCACCCACAGGAGGAGGAGGAGGAGGAGGAGAAAGAAGAAGAAGAAGAAGAAGAAGAAGAAGAAGAAGAAGAAGAAGAAGAAGAAGAGGAAGAAGAATTAATGCCCCCCAGCAACATTCACTATTTGTATTATGGCATATGTTTCCAATAATATCTTCAGCCCGGAGTGGTTAACCTTTCTTAGCATCTCCCTCTCTGTCCTCCATCAAGGCAAGTGAGAATCATAAGCGGACTTCAAGGACATAGTCCAACCATTCCAACACATTCTGCACGTGTCATCTAGGATCCTGAGAGCCAGACAGAGAAGACTAGAGGGCCACATTTGGCCCCCACTCCTGCGATTCCCCAGTATTGCTTTAACCAAAAGTGCAAACACATTTTTTAATGTTTAACACAGGGACGTGATTGCCGGGAAAGTATGCAGTTAAGCAGAATAAACATTTCTGCAATTTGTGACCTGGTAGTGAGGCAGTGATCCTTGGTATGAGAGTAGGACAATTACCGGTATATTTTCCTTTATGAAATACTGTAGGATATGTGATCATTTACCAGGGGGCAGGTATCTGGAAAGTGCATACTATCCAGTGTTAATGAAGACCACAGGAGCATATGAAATTGCCCACCCTAGATGGTGAAAGATAATATCCATCTACTTTATTATGCACAGAAAAGTAGTTAGATTTCACATAAAATACCCTAGTGCTGTTTACTAAAAGAGTTCTACTTGACCTTTCTTTGTTCGTTCTTCTCTGTTCTTATATGTGCAGTTACATAAAATTCCCAGTGGGTTGAAATTACAAAGAATCACCACTTCCAAAAGGCTTTGCTGCTTCTTAACTGCTTTCACAGGGGGAAAGAGATGTTATTGTTAAACACAATCAAACTGAACTATAGTCTGAATACACACACACACACACACACATACAGACTTCCACTTCTTGCTAAATGCAAAGTTTGGGGTTGTATTAAGCAATTAAGTAGTGCAGAGGGGGAGAAATCCTTTTACTTCTAAGCTGGAAATGTAACAAAGCATTAGCGTGAAACCTTTTTAGTAACAAAATAGACCCTTTATTGCTGCAACAGCCAACCCTCTCATTTCTCTTGCTGAGAAAGTGAATATTTGTCGCCCACCAACGAGCCTTACCTGTGTTTGACAATGTTTTGCAATGTTATTGGTTCATAACTGGAAATAGGAGTCTATACATAACATTCCTATAGGATTTCAAGAGGCTCTGTTCAATGGCAGTTTTGCAGGCTGCAGTCTCATTTAAATCTTAAGTAAAAGCAGACATTTCATTTAAGCTTTTCTCCGTCTCTAGCAACACTAGAACTCAGCAACATCAAATGAAGTTGAACATTAGAAGATTAAAGATGGACAAAATAAAGTATTTCTTCACACAGCACATACTTAAACTATAGAATTTGCCCTCACAAGATGGAGTAATGGTCACTAACTTGGATGGCTTTAAAAGTGGATTAGACTATTAGTCACAATGGCTATGTTCTACCTCCACTGCTAGAAGTGTGGGACATTACTACAGTTCATGTTTTGCCAGATAGACACATGAACCTCCTTTGTCTGTCTTGACAGGAAGCTGTAATACTACATATTTCCATCCTGTCTTTCTTCACCATGCCTCTAATATGACCCCACATGCCCATCTGGGCTCTAGGAGGGCAAATCTGGACCCAGCTGAGAGCTGGGGGAGAGATGATGCACGTGGGCCATAATTCAACATTAAGAATGCTGTCCAAAGCATGTGGAAAAAATCAGATGCATTCTAGAGTCTATTTAATGATGTGTGTATAACCTTATATTTAAAATAAACAATAATCTGAAAGTTAATTTTCTAAATATTTCTGCCATTTTTGCCCAACCTGACAGAAGTAAAAGTTATTAAGAATGTAACACAAGTAAAAGGTTAAATAATGAAACCTGGGGGGGGGGGGGGATGACTAGATGCACAGGACCACTCCATAAAGCTGGGGTGGGGAACATGAGGCCCTGAAATCCTCTTTGACAGGCCACACATCTTACTGGCTCTGCTTCATGCCTTCCTTGAATGCTTCTGGTCAGCTGGAATATGCAGCTGAAGTGTGATAACGCCTCTTGCTTATCTGGATGCAGAGGTGTGTACATATGTGTAGAAACAACTGGTTACTACATAGCTAGAATGTACCTTTTTTTCCAAAGGGAAAGGCTACATTTGTTGCCTCACCCACTTTTGCCTCTGGCCCCACCCACCACTGGCATATGGCTGTGGAAATATTTCCCATGAACGAATGCTGTCTTTCAGTTGAAAAATCACCCCATCCTGGCCACCATTTAAATATAAGTAGGTAGGATAGAGCTTTTGGGGATTTTTCTGAATTCCACCCCTAGAATCATAGAATCATAGGGTAGGAAGGGACCCCCCACAATGCAGCCTAGAATAGCATTAGCTTTTTAATTTCCTTTTTTTTTTTTTTTTTTTTTTTTTTGCTGCTACATTGCACTGTTGACTCCTCTCTGAAGGGAGAACTGAAGAGAACATGGGTATGCTGGCTTAGACATGTGGACTTGGCTGGCAGAGACCAGTTTTCTTTCACTTTCATCAAAAGGCCCAACATACTCAGGATAGTTCAATTTGGCAAATCTCCTACTTTTTTATAGTTTTAAATTAGAATTACTAACTGGGAGAGATGCTTCTAAAAAGAGTGTAATCTTGCTAGCAGTGCAGGTGTTCATGCAAACTAATAATGAGACCATTACAAAATAAATATAAAAATCCTGAAACAAACAGACTGTTCTGCAAATTACCACCTTGATGCATAAGGGAAATATGTATGGGAAGGGAAATTAGCAGTTTAGGTTAAATTTAAATGATCTCAAAAAACCAGGAATAGATTAGCAGATGAGTCTGTGCAATAAGAACAAAAATCAAAGGCTGCACTAGATCACAAAGCAAATGAGCAAAATGAAGAAAGAAAATGGATGAGCATCCTTTAGTTTAATCAAGGCATACAATTATACTAGTCAAAGCCTCCATCCTCAGCTTAGCTGCTTCAGCTGAGCCCTGTGGGGGGAAAGCTGGCGGAAGCCCTGAAAAGAGTGTTCTGCATGTGTAGTGATGGGGAACTGAATTGCATCCTTGTGTATAGGATTACCTGTAAAAAGTAAAGCTATACAGAGGTACAAAATAGGCATAATTCATATGTGTGAGTCTCATTAGCATGCAATGTCACATACCCTTCTTGCCATTCATGATTATGAATAGTCAAAGCATGTATCCATTTATTTATTGTCCATCCCTTCCAGTTTTTAAATTGGCCAAAGTGGCAGGATACTAAATCAACATTTGCGATCTAGCCCAGGAAACAGGTATCTTTGGCAACAAACAGGTATCTCTGGCAATTGAATTACCGCCCTTCAAAAATCATTTCTACTGAAATGAATGTGTAAGGTAATAGCATGTTAGACACATTGGTTGTGTGGCCCTGAAGAGTGGGAACTGCATTCAAGTTATCTCTCCACAGATTTGGGAATATTTTAGGCAATGCTGTCACTAAACAGTAACACAGAGACAAGCAAGCCGGCAGACAGACAGGGACACACACACACACACAATGTCCAATGAGACATCTCGGATAGTGCTTAGAACTTATTGCAAAACAGTGTAACAAAATTTGGTGTCAGCATGTTTTAGGCGGATATGAAATGACTCCGATCCCCTTGTTAACCCACCTTCTGAACAGCTAGTATCTCCTGTCATCCTTCATTAACATTCTCCTTTCTCCCTTGTATCTTATTTGCTCAGATTGTTTTTATATAGTGTTAAGTTCTCCCCCGTATAAATTTGAAAGGATAGGTTGCTTTCAATATTGCTTATCCTCTGACTGCATCACTTCAGACTATGCTTCTGTCAGGTTGTTCAATCTAGGTAGGGCTGGGCTACAATGGTACTTGGGTGGCAAGTTTCTCTGGGAAGTGGAAAACGCTTCAGTGAAGGAGAATAGCACTCGTGAGGGATGTCTATAACTTGGAAAGGGTTGTAGCTCAATAGTAATGAACATGCTTTGCATGCAGGAAGTTCCAAGGTAAATCCAGCACCTTCAGGTTTCACTGGGAAAAACCCTTGCAGTGGTTGGTTTTTTGTTTTGTTTTTATGGGGGGACGCAGGGGTACACATACCCCTAAACATTTTGTGAATCTAACAGGAGAAGAAACTATTTTTTTTATTAAAAAAAATAGTTTCTTCCCTAGCACTGTGAATCGTCAGTTCTGTTGCTACCCCTGATAGTGGCCACATTTCCTGTCAGGTGTTTCCTGAGTCTCAGATGGAAGCAAGCTTTTCATGGCTAGCGTTTGATGGTGATGGACACCAACAGCAAGCAGAGGAATTGGGAAGATGTTAGTGCACTCAACCTCATGCCAATGTGGAAGTTACTGTCAGCTGTCAGCTGTATAATATGAAGTAAATCATGTTCTTTGTACTTTTGTCCATTTACTGTATTTATTTCCCCTGATTTGAACAATAAAATAGTGATTTTCTTGAGTCAAAATGAGAGTACCTCTAAACATTATTTTAGAAAAAAAGCACTGCTTGTCTGTAAATCTGAAGAACTATTGCCAGTCAGTTTTGACCAGGGGTCAGCAAAGTTTTTGTGGCTTGGGCCAGTTCACGGTCCTGCAGACGCCGTGGTGGGCCAGAGTGCATGCGCACGCATGCACAAACGCTATTTCCGGTGCTCCTTCCGGCGCGGAGGAGGTGTGCACAGCTTCCCATTGGCTGCAGGAACTTCCTGCAGCCAATGGGAAGCTGTTCAGCATTGCGGAAGGTGATTCCCGCTCTGCTCTGCTCTGGTTTAGCAAGGCGCATGGGAGCTGACGGAGCGGGCGGCGGGGATCCATGGGCCAGTTAAACAACCCCCATGGGCTGCTTGTGGCCCATGGGCCTTAGGTTGCAGACCCCAGGTTTTGACAGTACTAGGTGGACCCATTTTCTGCCTTGGTATAAGGCTGCTTCCTATCTTCTTGATTTTGCTCTCATGAGAACAGCCTTCTTCCATTCATGGAGCGAGTACATTGGATCCCACCCAGTGACTAACATTTATATTCTTAAGTGAATTTTTCCTTTCACTTTTAAAATTTAAAGCTGTGGTCTGAAAACATTTCTTCCAGAACTTCCTGTCTGCAACAGTGGATGTTGCCATTTTGTACACTGTAAAGATATCCATGTCTGACAAATGAGCACAAATTATTACCTAGTTTGCCTAGTCCCTGTAACAGACCAACAAATATTTCTACCACCTGCAGTCTGAAATTATACAGACGCAGGAATTTTTTGCCAAAAGTCCCCCCTCCCCCATGCGAATGAATAGATAAGCATTCAGACTCATACCTAATAACTTGTCCATTACAAAGTTATGGATGTAGGGCTGTTTTATGTTCTCTTCTCTGTATACAGTGTCAGGTGGAAGAATGTAAAAATAAAGTCATACCGAGGTCTGGGTATTTTTTGGGGGGAGACTAATGTATTAGAATTCTCATTAGGCTGTTAAGACCACACAGCATATGGGAAATGGGTTATGATGTGATTAAGATACTATGGCAGTTTAATTTCATTTTTTCTCTATTTAATCAAGCCTTTTACTAGGTATAAATTGTATTTTACATACTACGAGGTACCTGCTTTGAAGTGGGAAGATCACTTAATTCACCAGGCAACTTATTTAATTAAACATTGCAGTAGTCTTTGCTTGAATTTCATTGGGGTACTTACGAGAGAGAACAACTCAAAGGGGAGCAATTACTCCTCATTAAAAATTTCCCCCTAGATTTTGGGGCTCTGAATAATGTGGTCTTATTTGCTGAGCATCATCAGTGTGCCACAATCTGCAACCCATCCATTTCTGTTACCCAGACAAGAGCACTTGTGTATTGCTACTGCTTTCAGTTAATTCTGTTCATTCGTGTATCCCTCCCCATCACCACACACACTCAAATCAGTTTATCAAAGCATACAACCATGGGAAAACTTTGATAAAACACAATGCAAAAATGAATATTGAGGTTCTGATAGAAAATATTTGTTTATTTTTTTCCCATTGGGGGCTTGTCAATGTGTACATTTGGCCAGCCCAGATGCATAAAGCAACAAGAGTATCAATGGCTACTTAGCCACAATGGCTATGTTCTGCCTCTACTGTTGTTGTGAACTGGGAATTCTTGAAATATTCAAAGCATACAAGGTAGCAGCATGCACTTTCCCTACTTTTAAAAACAAGCTAGAAGCTGTCTCTTGTCCTACGACATCCCCCAACCCCCCACATTCAAGTATCTCCCCAAAAAATGCTTTATATTTTTGCTTTTTGCTCCTCTCCAGTTTTTGAAGAAAAGTTTCATGATGGAACTTTCAACTTAGCTCTAGTTGGAAGAAGGCGGACCAGAACCACAGAGGAGAGCAAATCCATTGTGCAATAACAGAATGGGAAATTACTATCATCACCAAAATCACATTTACAGTATATCCCGCCTTTCCTCCAAGTAGCTCAGCATGGCATACATGGTTCTCCCCCTTTCCATTATTGACACAAGTATCTGTGAGGCTAGTTAGATTGAGGGCTTATCCATAGTTCTGTTTACCCAGCTGCTTGTCCCCAGAAAAACCCAATCTTTAGTGCTGAATTGGAGCAAATATCAAATGGGTTTTGTCCATATTGACATTTCCTCTAATTTAGAGGTGAAGAGCATGCTTTCCTGGGGAAAGCAGTGGGGCAAAGGCAAAACTGCTCTTACCCATGCCTAGAGAGCATGGCACAAGCAGAAAACCACTCAGACCCATAATTTCTAGGCATGGCACAAGCAGAAGTATGGGTGAGCCCTGAGAGCCAGTGACTGGCTCAAGTTCACCCAGTGACTGAGTTTGAATTTGAATCCTGGTCTTCTAGGTTTCAGACCAACATTCTAACCACTACACCGCACTGGCTCTCTTTACTTATCACTAGAAATTAGTTATAGTTTTCTTCAGAAATGAGATGGACATCGCTGAGCCAAATGACTAAAATGCAATATATATGCTTTCAATGAAAATGATTTTGTACCATAGTCTATACAGAATAATAGAAGGAGTCATGGTGAAGCAAGACTGGCTAGTGAATACATGCAAGTCTCCAGCAAGCAAATCCTTTAATAAACTATGAAGATTATTAGGCCACACCGACTTCAGTGGTTTCCACTCTGTTGATTCAGTCCCATTTAAGAATTTGCAAAACATGGTTTTAATTATACTATGATAGTTGTTACTGCATGAACAGTTTACTTTCAACAAATGAAAGATTTTGAAAGGCAGTGGTTTAAGCTGCTTAGAGAACCCACACATCCAGATTTAGCTGCTAATTTAATTTCTCATTGATTTCATACACAGAGAGTGATTGAAACATTTCTTCAAGAGCTAATTCTCTAACACTTAGGAAGCCACACACACACCAAATTCATTCTATGCAAGAGACATTCAGATTTTTTAAAATGAGGGTCTCATAAGTATTTATCAATGTAGTGTGGAAGACTGTGTCTGTCAAGTCTGCTCTCCAGATAGTAACTGGTGGTGGGCATCTTCAAGTCCAACCTCTCTGCTCTTTTGGTTTGCACTAGCCTTGTGTCATACACCCATTCAAATAGATGACTCCATCAAATAGAGGACTGTTATTTATACTGTAGGGCACACAGGGTAGTAGACACAA
This sequence comes from Podarcis pityusensis, assembly GCF_964106645.2. Classification (NCBI taxonomy): domain Eukaryota; kingdom Metazoa; phylum Chordata; class Lepidosauria; order Squamata; family Lacertidae; genus Podarcis; species Podarcis pityusensis. The sequence goes on from NC_138033.1 coordinate 44,481,613, forward strand.
CTAGGGAAAACTTCTGTATGCTCACTGCCTTTCATGGGTTGGGCTGAACATTGTCTGAACCATACTTGCATTGTTTCTCAATGCCAGCACAGTTCAACATGTGTGCCTATCATTGTCACTACCTTCCAAGGAAGCTTGCTGTTCTGGAGTCCCGTGTCCAAGGGATATGCAATGCTTTTGCAACTTGCATAAAATGCAGTGTTGATTGAGTCTTTCTTGAGCTCAGTCTCTTCAGAAAACTGATCTGTCCTGCTTTATCGTCACTGCTCATGACAGCAAATGTCATTGGGAAAGATTTTTCCACCACTGAATGCATTCTATAATGGCTTCAGTCCAAATGTTCATAAGCTGCTATAATGATACGATTCAGTGACTTAAATCCAAGCTGAATTTGATTGTGGATTATTCTGTCATTAGGTCAGGCCTTCCCAACTTAGGATCAACTAAGCAGAACACAGCTCAAAAGACAAGTACTGAGTCTGCTAGGGCCTTGACAAATCTTTTATTATTTATCTATCTATCCCAACTTTCCTCTAAGGAGTTCAAGGCATCTGGCATTTTTCTCTCTCCCTGACTTATTTTATCCTTAGACTGTGAGGTAGCTTAGTTGAAAGAAAACGTTCACACCAAGATCATTCAGAAAGCTTCATGGCCGAAGATAGATCTGTAGCTGGATCTGCTACACAGTTACTCTGTGACACCAAAGACAAGTTTATTATGTGCAAGAAAAGTGTAGCAATACATATTCACGTGTGTGCACTCATTATAACCATATCCCCAAGGATAATCCAGTTGTGTTTAGTTGTGTTGATCAGTTAAACAACTCTTTCCCCAAAAAACATTGTGTGTTGGAAGTAAGATCCATTGAACTCAGTGGTGCTTACTTCTTACTGCAGAGGTTCAACCTATAAAACACATTAAGCTTTGCCCAAAGATCTTCAGCAAGCTGAAATGCAACCTTTAACTGTTAATTAGAAATGCAAACCATATTGAAATGAAAAGTCACCATTTTAAAAACTGCTAGTGTGCCCATGAGGCAGCGTGAGGCAGACACCTCCAGTGGCAGATCTGGCCTCCGAGGAGCATACCCCATGCTGCTTTCTGAGCTTGTTGGTGACCTACTCCTCCTTCTCTGCTGCCACCCACTGTTGCTTGCTACCGCCTGCTCCTCTCTGACCTTCTTTTACTCCCCTGCCACCTTCAGCATGTGTGTGAGAGGGTGCAGAGTATGTGGAGGTGATGTCGACAGTGGGACTGTGAAGGAGGAAGAGGAGGCAGAGTTGGCATTTTCTATTTTGCCTCAAGTGGCAAAATGTCCCAGTCTGGTCCTGCTATATTCTAATAACAAGCAAAGCCGAAAGCCATAATATCACCCCATTCAGCTGCCAGAGCTTTTGAATTCCATCAGTTTCCCTGGCACTCCAGTAGATGACATAATCACACCTGCGAAGAAGAAGAAGAAGAAATAAGGACTAGACCATTACTTTTCCACTGAGCCACTTCCCAAGAATGGCAGACACCTCCAATGGCTGTCATTTAGACCTGCATTTCGCAAAGTGGAAAGATGTTATGCAGGCCAGATGGTGAAGGATTGGTTCTTGTTCTTTAATAAGTGTACTTTATAAAAGAATAATCCATTTTTTGGGTGGTGGATATCCAATTGACATAGCTCAGTTCCTATAATTGTTTTAAAATAAATATGCAACACACACAAACACAATACACTTTACAGATCATTTTATTGCACAATCAAGCATGCAACTTTTTCACAGCATCCACTTGACACAGATTGGGATTTTTCCCACCCCTTTCATGAGATGCCTGGGATTCAACCTGGGAAGTTCTGCATGTAAAGCAGATGCTCTACAACTAAGCTTCAATACTTCCCCAAACTTTGGAAATCAGACCATTGGTCCATCTAGCTTAGTATTGTCTATATTGACTGACAACCGCACTCTAGGGTTTCATATGGAAGACATTTCCCAGCTCTACCTTGAGCTGCCAGAGATTGAACTTGGGACCTCTGTATGAAAAACAATATGGTCTATTAAAAACTTACAGAAACCCTCAACCAAAAGAGCATGGCGCCTGCCCCCTCATTAAAAGCAGTCAGCTCCCCAAAGCCTGTTGGAACAAGATATTCACCTACTGGCAGTAAGGAGGGAACCAGCCTAATGTCTCTAGGGAAGGAGTTTCAAAGTCTTGAAGCAGCCACTGATAAAGCCCTTTCCCACATCCCTAGCAACCCTGTGAGGATGTTGGGATTTAGTGAAGGGTTTTCCCCAAAGATCTTAGAACCCAAGCAGGTTCATATGAGGGAATAGTCTATTAGCTAGCAAAAAATGCACTCAAACTGCAAAACCTCCAAGTGAATCAGGATAAAATATCTAAAACCCCAATTCAGAAATGTAATGCAGAAAAAAAAATCACTTGTGAAATACTGCTGTAAGTTCAGATAAATTGTCTTAGTGGATCCCATGAAAGGAAAACCCCTTTTTAGTTTCCCACCCACACTTAATCCTTCCTTCTAAAATGCTTTTTGCTAACACATTCATCTTCACAAGCTTTCTCCCCTCTCTGTGGTTAGTCCTTTTCACTGCAAAATTTATGTGTTTCTTCCTAATGCAGTTTCTTTCTGCTCCTTATCTTATTACCCTGCCAGAAAATAGGGGTGGGACTCTGGAGGAAGACTAATTGATGACTATTAAGAGGGTTTTCAAGAATTAACTACTATTTACATGGAAAAGAAAACTAGAATTAAACTACAAACATTTCATAGCTTCACATGCTATAGGTTTTTTTACATCCTCGGAATTGTAGAGATGGGGGAGAAATTCAGTTCATTTTGGAATTAAATGTAAATCTACCTAATGCTCATTTTCTGAAACAATATGTGAAGTGAAACTGCCTTGCCCTTCAAAATTCACACTTATCTGAATGTTGTAATGCAGCCAAGTAATATGCACGAAATTGGGACGTGGGTGGCGCTGTGGGTTAAACCACAGAGCCTAGGACTTGCCAATCAGAAGGCCAGCAGTTCGGATCCCTGTGATGGGGTGAGCTCCCGTTGCTCGGTCCCAGCTCCTGCCAACCTTGCAGTTTGAAAGCACGAAGTGCAAGTAGATAAATAGGTACCACTCCGGTGGGAAAGTAAACGGCGTTTCCGTGCACTGCTCTGGTTCACCAGAAGCAGCTTAGTCATGCTGGCCACATGACCCGGAAGCTATACGCCGGCTCCCTCGACCAATAAAGTGATATGAGTGCCGCAACCCCAGAGTCGTCCACAACCGGACCTAACAGTCAGGGGTCCCTTTACCTAATATGCACGAAAATGCATATGCTGGGATGAAATGTGCATTAAAATGCATATCATAGAGGAAATTACATACAAAATGCATTTTTAGGTAATATTGCTTTCCAAAAATGTATTTATTAAACAAAATTGCTTAAAAATGTTATATTAGGAGAAATTTACACTAAAATGATGATAAATTCATGAAGACTTTTTTTTTTTACCAAAAAAATCTGTGGTGGAAATGTGAAAAACTTAAGATTGGAAAAATGAGTAACTAAGATAAATCTAAAATGACAAAAGGTCCTCCCTACAAAATGATGTGTTAACGAAAACAATGGGCCTTTTCTTCCTGTAATGTTAAGAAGCATTTCCTTCCACCAAACAAGTTGAAAGCTTGTTTCTTTTTTAAAAAGCAGCAACTCATAAAACTACTCTGGCAAATAACAATAAGTATTTGTCAGTGCAAGTCCTGTCATTGAACAAACCTTTAAAAACATTACCGTAATGGCTCTGAAATAGGAATGCTTGAGGAATTTCATTTATGTGAATCATGATGTGAAGGCTCTTCTAATTTAGTATCCACCTCCCAAAAAAATCTTGTTTAGTATTGTTTTTAGTCAATAGTCGGCATGGACCCATGACAGGGCCATATTGGTGGTGGTTCCCTGTTAATGGAATGCCATCCCTGGTGAGGTTTGATAGTCTCTCTTGTTGTTACTGTTCAGGAAGAATTTAAAATGACATTGATGCTTACACAAGCATTTAATGGCTAAAAGATACTGTTCCTGGAAACCTTGAAATTATTAGTTCTTTGTGATTGCTATAAAATGTTTTTGTTTTTAATTATGTAAACCTGTTTTACTTTTACTTGTTACTATATTGTTCTAACATTCTTGTGTTTGCAACCTCCTGTCATGCTTTAGGATAGAAATTTAATAAATAAATAAATTCTAAATATGAAATTTGTTTTATTATGCTTTTTTCCCTTCTTTTTAACAAAGTTTTATGTAAAGTTAAATGAAATAAATAAATGTATGTCCTAAGCAACATGTCCCAAACTAATGTGTGGATCAGAACATAATTATTCTTCAGAGTTCATGCATCTTCAAATTGTGTGATACAATTCTTGGTTCAAAAAACACAAAACATGTTGCGACAAGAAACACATTTAACTACAATTGCTGCATTCCTATACTGTAAGTATGCCCTATTAAGTTCAGTTGGATTGCACTGTGACAAGCTAGTTTTGAATGCTTGAAATTGAACTTTAGGTATCTAGTCTTGCTCCTATGCTGCTCAATTCACCTTTGTTAACTAGCGGCAGACATACGTAATTGTTGAAGTAACTCTTTTTTTTCCCCATTGCAGAAATTGGCAGAGTTGACTAATTTCATTGCCCATCAAAGTTTACTTTGCATTGGCAGCATCCCGTTTTTCTTGGCCTTCATTTACAGTTTAATAGGGTCAGGGTGGCATTAATAGCTCTTTAGATGTGCTGCACAATTTCTGTAATTAATGTGTCTGAATGCCACATTATTACCAAATGAATACTGTTTAAAACGCAGTGAACCTTGGAGTAGAATGGAAGTCTGAAAAAGTGGGACTCTGCTGACATATGACTACTTATAATCACACACACACACAAAACAACTCCATGATTATTTATTCTGGTCTAAACATCCACATCTCAAACAAATCACCAGGTTCCTCCACACATCATGCTGTTTTTTACCTTACCTTAACAAGTATGTGTACCATTTCAGTTTTGGATTAAGAGGATGAGGTTGATAACTAGATTAGAAGTTTCAAGGACGCACCAAGTGACTTACAGCATTAACAGAATAATGATACTATTTAAAGGTATCTAGTATATTTTAAGAGCATTGCATTGTATGATTGCACCGAAGGAGCAATCTGTAACTGGGAGTGGAGGGGCTGAATGGAGCAGTGGGGTCACTTCCATATCACAAGGCCTACTGCTCTCACCACCAGAGCGGAAGGTTTCATGATGATGATGATGATGATGATGATGATGATGCAAACCACAAGCTTGTGCAGCACAGAGGCCTAGATCAGTCCAATTTCCAGTAGCTAGATCAGCTTAGGATCCAGTGGTCCAACTCTGCCCCTTCTATCTTTACTACATGCACTCAACAAATATGGTCATTGGGGGTGGAATTGGATAGAGTTCTATAAACACACATACCTATTGCTGGCATGGCGTTGTACGCAACTACAGTGGTACCTTGTTACTCAAACGGCTTGGCTCCCAAACAAATCAGCTCCCGAACGTCACAAATGTGGAAGTAAGTGTTCCAGTTTGCAAACTTTTTTGGAAGCTGAATGTCCAGTGCACCTTCCGTTTGAGTGCAGGAAGCTCCTGCAGCCAATCAGAAGCCACGCCTTGGTTTTCGAACGGTTTCAGGAGTCAAACAGATTCCTGGAACAGATTAAGTTTGAGAACCAAGGTACCACTGTAAGTCATTGCATAAGCAGAACACTTGATGGAATTTCCCCTTTTCCCCATCCCTCCAGGACAGATTTTGGGATGGAAACGGGGAAAGGCATGGGAGGAGGCATTGTGCTGTGTGAGTGGCTGTTATTCTGCCAAGCCTAAGAGTGGCCTCTGTTTGAAGGGTTATAGCTCATCTGCCCTGCATGCTGAAGGGCCCAGATTTAATCCCAGGCATCTCCAGGTAGGGTTGGGAGATAACTCTGGTAGAAATCCAGAAAAGCCACTGCTAGTCAGCATAGCCAATGGGTCTGATTTAGTATATGACAGCTTCCAATAGTCTGGTGTTCAATAATTTAGGGGGATTTGACCTATGGTAGATGGAGAGATGAAATTGACCTAAAGTTACAAGGAAAGGAACATGCACCTATTCCAGAATTAATCTATTAAATTCTCCTGGTGATACTGGATTTCTGGAGGAGTGGAATATAGAACAGAATGAGCCTATGGATCAGTAAAGGGACAGTATGGTGGCAACCTTCCAATTCCTGAACAACCATGCAGGGAATCATAAACAGATGAAGTCCCTTCCCCTGATAATAATATAAAAATGCAGATATTTTGCTTTTCCCACCTCCCATCTACTCCTTCTCCAATTCCCATCTGGATTGCCTTCTGAAGTCTAAACTTCCACTGAGTGTTAGGGCAATTCAGAGAAGCAGGCGTCTGCTGTTTGCAGTACTTGACATCATCCAAAGAATGCATTAAAGCACTTTATACAAAGAGACAGGCAGCAGAGCCAGAAAGAGAGGCACTGCAGATATAAACCGACATTCCACATTTTATGAAGTGACAAAAGGAAATGGAGGCTGAGTAAAATTTAATAAATAAATAAACAAATCACCAGACAACTCAGGCAATTTCAGAAGATCACCCGTTTCACAGCAAATAAGATTATTTTGGCTTCTGTTGTTGCTGCTGTTGGCAGAGGGAATAACAGTTTGTCATTGTTCTTTGCTGGTAAAGCATCCTGGAAAAAATGAAAATGGGTGGAAAGCATCCTTCTAGCAAATCACGAATGCTGTTGACGGGTGTGTCCACCCACCCACCATACCCCAAAGGAATACACTGCAGCACAGTTATTACGTCTGTTAAAACGTGCCCTGGGGGGGGGGGGGGAGTGATCCATCCAAAATGTGGGCTTACCAAATCCAATTGCTTATATGCAGTTATGTGTGGCTGCTGTTGCCTTTATGCAGATAACATAAAGTAGGGGAATGGATTCAGTTCTGGTCACATTCTACTGCGAACAAACCTAATTCTCACTTCCTGAAACAATATGGAAACTGAAACACAGCCATCCATTGAAACCCACACATTCCCAAAGTTTGCAATGCCTTTCTCCAATACTCTCCATTTCTGATCCAAGAAGCCTCGTGGGAGGAGCTATATGACGTGTTTCCCTTGTGTGGGCATCCAAGCAAGCTGCAGAGTGTGAATCGCTGAGTTGTATGATGAAATAACCTCTGCATGTCACCCATGAGAATTTCACCAGATGTTTCTCTCCCCTTTGATAATGTTCTGTGGCAATTTCATATAATGACAAAGAAAGAGAGAAGGTGTGTGTTTTCCTACTAACAGGAATACAGAAAACTGCCTTATGGCAAGTTAGATCATTGCCAGAACTAACTCAGTGTTGTCTGCACTGATGGGCAGTGGCTCTCTGTTATTTCAGAAAGGAGTCATTTCCTTGAAGATGGCTGGACCAGAGACCTTCTGAATGTCTACCACTGAGCTGCAGGGTCCTTCCCCTCAATCTATAATATGAACTGGGGGAAACTGAAGTAACTGGAAGTTTCACCAAACTATATACAGTATGCTGTAAACCTGGGTGAGGCATAGACTTAACAACCTGTGGAACAATATAGGAATGGTACGTGAAAATCCACTTATTCCTACCTTCCAGTGATATATTATAATACAGTTTAAAAACATGTATTAAAATTAAATGGAATTTCTCGTAAAGGTGACTCAATGAAATGAAAGGCACCAATAGAGGGAGCACTTGTGATATCTAAGTGTAAGGATTTTTTAAAGGGGGTGGGGGGAGGATCACACATACCATTTTCCAACAGTGTCAAAGCTATGACTTAGGGTGTGATGGGCAAATTACTCAATAGCCCTCTAAGGGAAATTGTTTTACTATCCATCTTGCTTTTTTCAGTTCTACTGTGCCTTATACATTATGAATTTAGTGGACATCATTTGATTTACTTCTATTTATGGAAAAATCTGAATCCCACTCTTCATTAACAGGCTCCCAGGGCAACTAACAGTCAGTGAAAACAGTAAAACAAATAAAACAAAATAATACAACATCAAAAAAAAAAAAAAGGATCAAAGGAGCAGAAGTTAAAGCATACATGCACACACATTAGCAGCACGAAGTTGGAATAAAAACGAATTCATCTACCATTTCAAAAGGCCTGGGGAAAGAGAGAAAAAATGTCTTCATGCAGCAACAAAAAGACTTAAGACTGGGGGCGTTGTTGTTGTTTTGTTTTTTTACTATGGGCCAAATTCCCTGCTGGATAACGATTTGAGGGCTCATGTCCATAGCAGATGAGGCCAGAGGATGGAGCAATGATTGTAAGTTTTACCTCTGTTACAGTAGAGTAGTTTTTACATGCACTCATAAGCATGTACCCCTTTTTATCACATCCAGGCAAGTAAGAGACAACATGAGAGTTAAAGGACACATTCTAGCCAGGAAAAACAGGGTGCAAAGCAGGGCCAGTGAGATGTGTAGCCTGGGGAAAATTCTGAGGATCAGTAGAAAAGGTTGGAGAGCCACATTAAGCCCCTGAGCCTAAGGATCACAGTCCTGACTTAAGAGCAGGACTGTGGCACAGTGGCATAGCATGGGTTGCCAGATCCTGGGGCAAGGAAAATAGACCGGAACGAAGGGGCAATAGCTTGGCAACCTACCCGAGTGACAGCCACGGTGTCAGAAGCATACTACTCTCATGTAGGACCCTGGCAGAGACACATGCCCGACTGGCATGTCCTTTCCCTCCTGGTCGATTGTTTGGGAGCTTCAAAAGCTTTCTTCTGCCCAAACATCACAGCGACTAATGCCAAAAGGCATTAGCACACTTAAGGATCTGCAGAGTATTCACAGTTTGTGTAACAGAACTCAGTAGCTCAGCATTTTGGCTAATCTACTTTATTTACATATAATACACTCAGAGCATTCTGACTTAGCTCCTGCCTCTTTCTCATCAGACAGCAAAGAGAGAAGAGGACAAAGGACAATAGTCCCACTTCACGGAACACAGTAACACAAACATCCTGTCTCCGTCACTTCCCACACTGTGGAATGAAAACATACACTGTCATGTGAAAGATAACAATCTCATGACTGATGACTGCAATCACGGAGCGGGAATCCTTAACACACGGTGTCCCCTGAGTGTTGAGCATGGCGGAGAGCAGGACAGGAGATTGGTCATGAGTGGGTATCTTTCTAAAGTCCATGCAGCAACCAGCTGTCACCCACATTTGCTCCACAGTCCACCCACACAAACACTGGGAGGTTTTCTGTGTGATGTAGAGGGCACAATATTTTTAATTTATTATAACTACTACTTTTTTTCTTTTGAATTTTTTTGCTCTTAAGAATTTTGTGCCCAGGGCAACTGCTACTCCACTGCTTTGTTCAGCTTTCTTGGTGAGAGCATTATGAAGACCAAGGTCCCCCAGACAAAAAAGCCCCTGTGACAGTTGCCAGCCACCTAATCTCAGAAGGGGGAAAGCTGCCAATGATTTACTCAATCCATGGGCAATCCCATGTATGGGGAAATGTGGTATTTTATGTACTCAGGTCTCAAGTTACATAGGGCTTTAAAGGGGCCACTAGCATTTGAAAATGTTGGAAACAGATTTTTTTGGTGTCTTTATATTATAAACTACCCTGTGATCTTTGAATGAAAGGCGGTATAGAAATTTAAGAAACAAACAAACAAATTGGTCTTGTCCTAGTTACTGTAGAAATAGACCAGTAGCAACAGATATTTCAAAGCCAGCAGGATGCATTCCCTCTACCTCAAAGATAGCTTTCAACCTGACAGCTTTCAACCTGACAGCCATGTACATTCCTTACTCTAATTTCATGGGTGTCAGGGCAGGGGAAATGAAAAGGGAGTGGTCGTAAGCGAAATTAAAAGAAAAGTGGGAGAGATAGATGAAAAAAGAGAAAGGCAGAGGTGGCAGAAAGAGAGAAAGAGAGAAAAAGATTGCCCCGCCCGCTTTAGCTCCAGCCTCCCTATTGTTGACGTCGGTCCCAATTCTTGTGGGATGGTGCCATGCCCTGAAGGACTGGTTTCAAAGTTTGGGGTGCTGATGCATGCAGCTCTGTCACCAGAGGCACAAGTCACACAACACCATGGAGCTACTATATCATACCTCATTGAACAAAAACGTCTTAGTCACAGCTTTCTGTGTCTACCTGTCTGGTAGCCTCCCAATTAGATGACTGCAATATGTTGTATATAGTCCTGCCTCTGAAGATTCATTGGAAGACATTAAGGCAGTCACTTTCACTATACTGTTTTAAATGTCTGCTGAATACATTCCTGTCTCAACAAGTTGAGGGCTACTCCAATTCTCCCTATGTAAGAGAATGTCTTCTACTGTACTTCCAAACCTACAGAGGTTGGAAGGGGTAGATTTCCTTCCCTACTCCCACCATCATTTAAATGTTGTCTTGTAAACTGCCCTGTGATCTTCAGATGAAGGGCAGTATAGACAGGTAAATAAAATAAATAAATGAAATGAAATGTTGCCAGGTTTTGGTAGGGGTTATGAATATGGATGAAATTGCAATGAGTGTGAATGAAACAAAGCAGTGTGCTAGGAAATGTTTGATTTTGTTAAATTGAAGTGTGAATTTAATTGAGTATAATATAAAATGATTGAAGTTATAAGTAATATCTGAAGGAAATTACCCCGGAATGTTATAAATGTGTAAATGCTTGACCTGTGTCAATGTATTGCAACCCACTGAGTTTTATAGTCACTCCTCCTACCTGCTTGAACTAAGAATATTCCTCCTCACAGTTATAGATGGGGAGACATGCACAGACGTTTAGATCATGCATTGATCTGAATGCTTTATCTGACTTGGTATTATTGTGATATTCGGTTGATGACAAATTCACTGTGTGAATGCTGAGGATCATGACCTTTGCACACATCATACGAAATTCCTGGAGAGGAGATAGTGCTGGTAAAAATATTTGCCTAATTAAGGACAGACTATAAACCCTTCCTTATTATAATGTGCCAACTAAGTGGCATACCAAGTCAATGACTATAAAGCATATTATGTCTTGCATTTGAGATTGATGTAATTATGTACACTGATCGTGACAATTGTTGTTTCATTTCATCCTTATGAATACAGCTGTGGCTACTTCTCGCCACAGCAGGGGCTTATCCCCAACCAGCTGACTGCATTTTTCAATCTGAATTAGCAAGTGACCACAAACCTCCATAGAGGACAATGCCACGACTCTTTCTGAGTGTGAAAGCCCTGCATTGTAACAGACTCATTGCATCCTAAGCTCTAAACAGTACTTGCATTTGGGCAAAGGGTTTATATGGCAAAAAGTTGCATTTGTCTGTTGCTTGGAATCAACCAGTGTGTACAGCTGTATGGTATGCTGTTTTGCAAAGTTTGTCAGGGAAGAAGTGCCACTAGGCAAAATGTTAATGTATGGAATGATCCCCAGATAGGGAAACGGGGGGGGGGGGGGGAGAGAGAGAGAGAGATGCTGGAAGAGGACCATTTACAGTCTTTTCTATATTAAGTTGATTTGCACACACATGATAAAAGGTTTGATTGTGTACATACAATTTCAGTTGTGCTACATGTATCTGGGACCAGTTACCAACAACACATTTAAAAATACATATTTAGCAATATGTTTATCTTTTTTTAAAAAAGAAATGCAGCTTAATCAAAGAAAGGGATGGAATGAATTTATGAACAAACATATGCCAAAAAAAAATTAAACTGATCTGCTCATGGCTACTGGGATGGAACCATTGCAGAACCCCATTGCAGCCCCCAGCACCATGACAGAGACCAAAATCAAAGTTACTCAGCTTCATCTCTTCCCATCTAACCTTCAGAATGAATACTTTGTCTTATTTCAAGTGACACGTCAAGAAAATAAATATCAACAAGTAATGTGGTATGATATGGTAGGATTTAATTTGTCTATCTGATAAGAGATGAGAGGAACATACTTTTTTTTCATTTTCCCTCACAATTTTCTACCCCCCCCCCATGAATTTAAGATCTGAAAGCCCAAAACGGTTTATCCTATTCATAAAATTTGTGGGGCCTTTCCCCCTGACCTGGTATTTATCTAATTGCACAGAAAGCAGCTTAGCAGGGGCATAAGGTGGTGACCTTCTTGCTAAGAAGTCACATAGAAACTTCTGTCCTGTGGATTTAATATGGTGGCAGCAGGAAATTTGAGGCCATTGTTAATAGCAACTAGCAGAAACACATGAAAAAGCCTCTGGCACTCACGACACAGATCAGAAAGCACAAACATTGTATTAGCCCAGCTCTGTTTACAGCTGGTTTCTGTCACAGTCCTTATTATTTATCTTGTGTGCTTGAGAGAGTTCTGCAACTGAGTGTTAGCTGCCACCTCAAAGCACTATGGGTATTTTCACAACTGTTGGGAGGTCTACGATAAATGAGAAAAGTTGCTATTTCAAATTGGATCTGTTGGTGTTTCCAAATCCAGTATCTGTGAGAAGGGAAACATCAGGAAAAATAAATTTATCCTTTTGGAGAGGGACTGTAGTTGACTGGTAGGCAGAGTGTGTACTTTGCTTGCAAAAGGTTATTATAGGTTCAATTAATGGCATCTATAGTTAAAAGCATCATGTACCAGATGATGAGAAAGTCCCCTTTTTGCAACTCTAGAGAGCTGCTGTTAGTCAAAATAGACAGAACTGGGAGAAATGGACAGCTAGTCTTTCCTATTTTCAGACAGCTTCCTATATTAATTTACAAGACCCTTAACAAGGGTCCCGGATAACCTTGCCCAGTCACTTAGATATTAGGGAAAGTCTCTGTTATTGGCCCCCCATGGGTCTGATGTTCAGCATGTATCCACCATAAGCTGTGCATTCAGTATCGCAGGCCCAGTTCTGTGATACCCTTCCCAACTGAGATCAGATAGGCCTCTTCCTGTTTGAACTTCAACTGCATGATGAACACCTTTCTATTTCAGCAGGCATTTTAAGTATTCTGTATCTATGGTTCATTCTAATTGACTTCCCTACACAATGCTCTGGGCCTAATGCCATTTTAAGGCATTGTGGGACGTTTAAAGAGTGGCTAGGCAAAGCTACCCAGGGCCAATTGGAGCACTGCCACAGCTGGCAGAAAATCATGTCAGGGTCCACTGACAGATGGTGGGACTCACCAGAGGACACTTTTCTGTAAATCCTCAGGGCACCCTCAAACCCAGCCCTGCATATGATCTCAGTGTTATATGAAGTCATATTCTAAGACAGAAAACAGAGATCTTGAGTTGTATGAATCCCAATATACATGCATTGAATTTTGGATATTAGTATAGCATCAAGATGCATTTCACACAAAAGTCATGTGTCAGGCTGCAGTGTGAAGTAGATAGTTCAGAAATCAGCAATGCAAACCAAATGCTACATTGCTGTGAGGGTGGGGGCGGAACTGAGTGAGAAGAAAATTGATCTGTGATAGGATCTGAAACAGCCGATGATCACTGTGTGAAACCCAGGACAAAATAAATGGAACCTTCAGAAGAAACTGTATCAGATCATTCAAGCCTGTGATGTGACACAGGCAGAATTGATAATATGAGGTGTTAAACGATGAGCTAATCCAGGGGAATTAAACCCTGTGTGCTTGTGTGCAGATATTGCAGAGAGAACAGATGTTACATTGCTTATATTACCTATATATGTACTCTTTATGAATTCTCATTATTAACAGACCAAAACCTACACATCACAATGAGCAGCACAAATGTGGTGGGTGGGTGTTTGTGTGTGTGGCCTTTGCATTTTTGAATTCAAATGGGGAAAGGAATAGATATTCATGCCTAGATAATGGGAAATCCATACCCTTACTGGAGACATATTAGAGCAATTCACAGACCTGATATTTTTTTTCTTTTTTTAAAAAAGAAATATTCATTGCAATCCTTTCATATTTTATTAAGCCTTCACCTCTTGAGCATCACTAAATGAAAAGACTGCATAAGATTTAGATTTAGGCTCATACTGCCCAGTTTCCTTTACCTCACTTCTGCTTCCACTGAAAACCATTGGAGAAATAACTGGGGAGTCCTACTTTCCTTCCTTGCCTAAGGATACCTTTGCTAAGGCTGGATATAAACTGGAGATACATGGATCAAATCTGCACTCATTCACAAAGCTGTTTCTCTTTCTCCTTCAATTAAGGTTATCAGCTGCAATTTTTAATGCAGTTTGGCCTAACAAGTACATTTCTGCCAGGAATTTCCCCTGATATAAAGTAGTTTTGTATATCCTTTTCACTAATATCGACATTTTTCTGCACAGTATTCGATTGTAGAACTGCATCACAAAATCTGGAGAAATGTGAACTTCTAAGGATAGCTGTGTTTTAGTTTGCTGATTGGTTCAGGAAGTGCAAAGTACCGTATTTTTCGCTCCATAAGACACACTTTTTTCCTCCTAAAAAGTAAGGGGAAATGTCTGTGCGTCTTATGGAGCGAATGCGTGGTCCCTGGAGCTGAATTGCCCAGGGGCAAAAAGCAGATTGTTGTTTTTTTTGTTTTGTTTTTTTTAGAAAGAGGGAAGGGGGTGTTGAAACAAAGCCTCTGAGTAGCTGATCAGCTAATGATTGGGAGGGGAGATAAAGGACTCTAGCGATAAAGAAGGCTGCCTGGGAGGGGGGAGGTGATTGGGAGGGGAGATAAGGGGAGCAAGTGATAGGGAGGGGAGATAAAGGAGGCTGCCTGGGAGGGCAGAGGTAAAAGCACATGGATCCTCAGGATTTTTGCATTGGGCTACCCCAAACTCACCATCAAATCACATATCATGTCTGTGGCCACAGCATGAACCAAAAAAATCATACATCCACTGTTTCATTCAGAATTTTTTTTTTCTTGTTTTCCGCCTCTAAAAACTAGGTGCGTCTTATGGTCAGTTGCATCTTATGGAGCGAAAAATATGGTAAGTAGGTTTCCATGTGCCTTGGACAAATATCTCCCATGTCTCTAGCCCTGAGCTCTTTGGAGCAGGATTGGAATAAAAATATGATCATTATCTGGAGCTGATATTGCAATATATCATCTAGAAATTGTGGTTGTTTATTTTTTCCCCCCCTTTTCCTGAAGTGGTAGGACAACCATGGGAATCTTTTGCAGAACAGTTTTCTTTAAAGAACAGAGTGCTGGAAAAAGTGGGGGGTTGGTTGGGGGGCCTGCTAAACAGCTTAGAGGTTTTGCTACAATTAAGTGGTATATAAAATTAGTTAAATAAAATAAATAGATCTTTTATTATTCATCTAGTTTTTGCTTCTCTTATAATTCCACAGATGCTTCACTTGGCATCGTGCTGATGCCACACAATTCTCCTGGCTTGGCTCTATGGCAAGAGTGTGTCTCATAACCCTGCTCAATATGCTGGTCAATGATTTATTAAAACTGAATGCAAATTATGTAAACTTATCACAGAGTCATCGTTAAGCCCTCTGCTTTCTTTTTTCAAATAAATCTACCAAGAAAATTATTTCAGCAATTTACGGTGAACATAAAGTGAAAAAACCACACACAACTGAATAAAACTAATCACAGCAGAAGTACTGAATTGTAAAAACAGCTGTTACTATAAATACAGTGTAAACACCTTAGCAAAAATGTCCTACTGGGACAATAAAAGCAATATACTGTGAGGAAGATTGCTCACTACCCCTGTAACATAGATGCAATAAGCACTTTAATTTTATAAAGTTAAAATGACAGCAAAGTGGTCTGGAACAACTTGCAATTACAGATCTGATACTCTCCTTCTGTACAATTACAACAAATTCATTTTATTCTTTATGTACATAGCAATTTCTATGCCACCCTTCAAATGCTGTGCCCTATTCAGGATGGCTTAATCTACAATACGTTTTGGAAAATGGTCAGTCTGTCTATCTTTCTATCTTCTGTATGCCGAGATGCCTCCTAACATATTATCACCCAATTTGGTGTGACAGTTCCTGGAGAAGTGAGATTTAGATTGAAGAATGAGTTTTGGTCTGCACACAGGTCCTACTATCTGAATGCTCATTATCTGAAATTTCAGTTATCTGAACACAAAGAGTTACACCCAAAGCTTGCTACACAAATGGCTGATTCAGATATCCAAACAGTTGGAGTTTGCCCACTTTCTTATTTTGTGTTTTGCTGGTTGATGCCAGACATTTTGGGTTGAAACCATGGAGGGAGGGAGGAACTTAGGGATGGAGGGAGATCGGACAAATCAGGGAGCAGGAGAGATCAGACACAGAGAGCAGTTTTTCCTTTGTTTGTCTTTTGCTGGTTGACTGCAGCAATTTTTTGGGGGGGGACAATGAAGGGAGGGAGGGAGGGAGATTGAACAAATCATGAAAGAGAAGCGTCCCCATAGGAAATAATAGAAATCACCAGCTCATTATGTGAAAACTTGCCTAACCAATGATTTCCTGGGGACACATTCTCAGATAGCAAGACCTGTGTGTATATTTGGATATAGTTAGAAGCCATTTTAAAACAAGATGGTGGACCAACAGCTTCCGGGTTAGCGCCTCCAGTAATGGCTGAACTCCTCCGATCGGGAGGAATTTGCTTCATGGAAATTAGGGTCTGACCGCCACGGCGAAGGCGGGGACCCACCAAAAATCACAGGTGGGAGAAGCCTGTGAACGTGGGATTCGGCTGGCACCTTTTGCGCCTCCCCTACTCGCGGGGAAACCCAGTTTCGGGGATCCGGAGTGACGTGGGGTGAGTGGCGCGGTGCTTCGAATTGACTGCTTCTTTCACGGAGTGAAGCCGCATTGCTGTTGCCGGAGAGTGCTGACTTTTTCCTGTGGACAATTTGATCTTAAAACAACTACCCGTGAGAACGGAAAATTGGATTTTTAAATGTCTTAATTTGGCACCGAAACGGGGAGGTTTCAAACAGGAAGTCCGCCTTCCCCTTTTGTATATAGACTGAAGCAAAGAGGCTGCAAGCTAAAGCCTTGGAAAGCCTTTCATAAAGGATTAAACTTCCAGCGGCTAAATCATCAAACCCCCCTTGGAAGCAGGAGAAGAGGGGGGGAATTTTAGATTGCGTAAACCTGCAGGAGAGAGTGAAGAAAGTTAAATTACCACCGCTCTGAACCTGGAAACGGGCTGCCAGTAAGACTGAAGTTTTGGATATGCTCATTGACTGTGAATAGATCGTTTGTTGACAGTAAGTTAAAGAAGAGAAATACATTGTTTCCATTGTCTCCTTCTGTGTTTAAAAAGGAGTAAAAGTAATTGAAAATTGAAACTAACTTTATTGTTTGAACTGTGCTTAAAAGGATTGATACAAATAGAAATTGTTTCCCCCTAGAGGAAGCCTTTGAAATTGTTACATGAGCTGAGCTGGGGAAATTTCCACCTGCAAGATAAAACTGTGAGAATCTGGGATTGACCTTGGACCGTTAAGAATGTTAGTGGTTGCATTATGTAAGATTAATGATTCATTATGTAATGATTAATGACTCACTGGAACAGCTCCATAAGAAGATGGATGCGAGGATTATAAAAATTGATAACTTGGAACAAAAAGTGACTAATTTGGGACAAAAAGTGAATATTAATATAGAAATTACTCAGGAATCGATACAGGGATCTATTTTGACATGGCAAATCGAGGAGAAGGCGGGGGAGAAAGTGGTTGTTGTGCAACCTAAAGCTGCACAAGTGGAGAGGGAGAGAGCCCCAGCTTTACAGATGCAATTTGATGACTATAAGTTGATGCCTTTTAAGACTGAATTTAGAGAAAGTCAGACTTTGAGGATTGGAGCCCCGCTTGGACTGAAGAAGGAAAGTTGGATAGATCCCTTCATGCAGGGATTTATTGACTTTTGGGACCTGGACGTGGGTCAGGAGAAGACTGGAGTTGTGGGGACCGCCAGACTTGGAGGAACTTTGAAATATGACTGGAAATATCTTTTGAATTTCAGTTTTAACTATGGAGATTTGGCTGACTTGTCAAGAAGGAATAAAAACATTGCTAGATGGGAATTTCCCCGAGATCTACTTTTCAGTATCAAAGGAAGGAAAATAAGAACAAGATCAGGAGAAGATAAAGTAAAGTGCATGTATAAATATGAAGAAGACTTGCAGAAGGGACTTGGAAAAGAGTTAAGAGCCTCAAATAGAAGATTACCAGGTTCATGGACTATATGGAATTGACGGAAATGACTGGCAGAATCCGAGACCAGGGAGAAGAGATGGTGGAAGAATATTGGAAAAAGTTTAAAATCTATATATGGAAATAATGTAAAATTAATGAGTGTTAGAAAATGTTGGGAGGGAATTATATGGCTTTAGTAGAAATGTTTTATGGAATTAAGCATAAATAAGTATTATAGTATTAATGGAAAATAAGGTTAAAATATGTTAAGATAATCACATGACAGAAAATAGAGAAAGATGGAAAGGATTTGCTGAAATAATTAATAAAATGAAATACAAAAAGGGAGGTGAGAGGAGGTCGATGAAACAAGGGAATGAAAGAGAGGATATTGAGATGGTATGATGTGTGTTTTTTGAATTGTTTTTGCTCTTGTTTTGTTTAATGTGTTAATGTTAATGTTGTGTGGTGTATTGTTTATATATTGTACTGTATTGTTTTTTCTTTGTTTTTTCTGCTTTTTCTTTTCTTTTCTTTCTTCTTTTCTTTTCTCCTTTTTGTAAGGTTTAAAAGTAATAAATATTATTTTTTTAAAAAAAAGAAAAAAAAGAAACAAGATGGTGGACCAAACCACTCCAAACTGCACTGTATATGTGTTTCTATCAGTTAGACTATTTAAATGTACATACAATGGTACCTCGGGTTAAGTACTTAATTCGTTCTGGAGGTCCATTCTTAACCTGAAACTGTTCTTAACCTAAAGCACCACTTTAGCTAATGGGGCCTCCCGCTGCTGCTGTGCCACCGCCGCACAATTTCTGTTCTCATCCTGAAGCAAAGTTCTTAACCCGAGGTACTATTTCTGGGTTAGCGGAGTCTGTAATCTGAAGCGTATGTAACCTGAAGCATATGTAACCTGAGGTACCACTGTATATACTTCAGCTTGGTTTACTACAGTCTTCCAGTTCCCATCCTTAGCAACAGGCTGCCTCAAGGGTGCAATTCTATGCTTCCTTAAATTGCGGCTTGTACTATTAGGATCAGTAACACTTGCTTCTGAATGGACACATGTGGGATTGCTGTGTGGACATCTACCTGCATCAGTTTCATTGTTCAAAGGACATTTGGCTTTAATATTTGTCTTTTGGAAGTCACATTGTGTTACACTTCGCAAGAAAAGCAGCTAATTAAAAATAATAAATAATACTCTCTAGCATATAGTTTAAATATCATATAATAACAGCTATTCAGTTTTTTTCCCTTATTGCCTTTCTCTTGGCAGTTGCTGGCATATACAATACTACTCCATGAGCTTTGAAGAAAAAAATTAGTCCTGGACAGATTTCAAAGAACATTTGAGAAAAGCTCCAAAAGCCTAATTGGAAAGAAGGTCAGTCTTCTTTAGTTTGCTTCATTTAGGGTGCCAGGAAAAAAAACAACCTAGAAGATTATTTAAAGACTGGAGAGAGAAAAAAAGACTAAATATTTACAGGGGGACATTTCCTTTGAATGTATAAAAAAGTAAGTCAAAGCTGTACATACATTCATATTCATAAAAAAAAATACTTTGTGCATGTTTCCCATGTATGTTGGTCAATTTTGGATGTTTGGTCAGTTTAATATATGTTTATTTATTCCTTATTCTGCTATTTCATAAAATTTACACAACACTTGATTTTTTTAAAAAGAAAAGACCTCAAGTAGTTGTAGTAGTTCTTCCCCCTGGATCTGAATGAGATTCTGGCTCTTCGGTAGCCCTTTGGAGACAAGCATTAACTGAAATCATAGGCATCGAATAGGGCTATGCTACCTAGCCAACAGCACATCTATCTGACCAAACCCCCACTGCCTGCACATTTATTTAATCATTCATTATATTTATCCTATGTAAAAGGGATCCCCTACAAGGGCATACTTCCATGCAATCAGAAACCCAGAGCCATTGATGCTCCCAATCATGTGCAAGCCCATATGCACATTCAGCTGAATACGCAGGTGCTGGGAAGCTATTGCATCAGTGGAACAGCTGAGTGAACAAATGAAAGGTTTAATTTGAAAAGTGCTAGATTTCCCCTGGAATACTTCCCTGGAATGCTCCAAAAGTTCTTAGCTTCAAGCAGATATAGAATTCAATTTGATTCAATTTGTTTCTAAGAATTGTCCTACCTTATTTGCATTTCTGAAACAATACTGGAACTGAAAGCCGGGCTCCCTTTGAATTTCACACTTGCCCAAATTGTGCACTGCAGCTCTCTGGCCGAATGTACCAAGATGCATGTTGCTGTTGTTGTTTAGTCATGTCTGACTCTTCATGACCTCATGGACCAGAGCACGCCAGGCACTCCTGTCTTCCACTGCCTCCCACAGTTTGGTCAAACTCATGTTCGTAGCTTTAAGAACACTATCCAACCATCTCGTCCTCTGTCGTCCCCTTCTCCTTGTGCCCTCCATCTTTCCCAACATCAATTCTTCGGCGATCAGCCTTCTTTATGGTCCAGCTCTCACTTCCATACATCACTACTGGGTAAACCATAGCTTTTACTATACGGACCTTTGTTGGCAAGGTGATGTCTCTGCTTTTTAAGATGCTGTCTAGGTTTGTCACTGCTTTTCTCCCAAGAAGCAGGCGTCTTTTAATTTCGTGGCTGCTGTCACCATCTGCAGTGATCACGGAGCCCAAGAAAGTAAAATCTCTCACTGCCTCCATTTCTTCCCCTTCTGTTTGCCAGGAGGTGATGGAACCAGTGGCCATGATCTTCGGGGGCTTTTTTATGTTGAGCTTCAGACCATATTTTGCGCTCTCCTCTTTCACCCTCATTAAAAGCTTCTTTAATTCCTCCTCACTTTCTGCCATCAAGGTTGTGTCATCTTCATATCTGAGGTTGTTGATATTTCTTCCGGCAATCTTAATTCCGGCTAGGGATTCATCCAGCCCAGCCTTTCGCATGATGAGTTCTGCATATAAGTTAAATAAGCAGGGAGACAATATACAGCCTCGTCATACTCCTTTCCCAATTTTGAACCAATCAGTTGTTCCATATCCAGTTCTAACTGTAGCTTCTTGTCCCACATAGAGATTTCTCAGGAGACAGATGAGGTGATCAGGCACTCCCATTTCTTTAAGAACTTGCCATAGTTTGCTGTGGTCGACACAGTCAAAGGCTTTTGCATGGTCAATGAAGCAGAAGTAGATGTCTTTCTGGAACTCTCTAGCTTTCTCCATAATATACTATGGTAAAGTGTGCATAAAAATGCACATATTTGGGAAATGATTGTATTAGGCAAAATTCCATATAAAGGTGGAGAAATAAGCACTAAAACACTAATGAGTTGTCATGAGGACTTTCCCATTTCATTGCAGACTGCTGGGAAATGTGGAGAACTGGAACACCCCCCCCCCCAAGGATGCACACTTGGCAAGATCATCATCTGTTTTAGGCTCCATTGTTGGCATTGGTCTGTCTCGGGACACAATGGCGGAGTATGCATTTGGGGGGAAATCTGTTGGACTGTTGCAGTGCCTGATATGGCTGTAGGGACCGATGCGGGAGAGACATGCTTTGTTGCAGCTGGGGCAGATGAAGGTGTCCAGTTGCAGTGTTGCAGATGCACTATGGCTTCTCTTTGCATTCCTCCCAGCAGTCATTGCTCAACTGGTTGCTGCTATGAATACATGACTTACCTATCTGTCTCCAGGCACTGTGGTTGTCCTTGGAGATCCTGCAATCTTCCATTTTATGGATGTGACCAAACCACTGTAGATATCACTGAGACAAGAGTGCAAACATGCTGGGAATGTGGGCTTGAGAGAGCTCATAATCATTTGGAATACTATCCTGCCATGTGATCCCCCAAATCCTCCTGACGCAGTGCCTATGGAAGGCATTGAGCTGCCACTTCTAATGGTTGTAGGTTTCCCATGACTCACTTCCATAAAACAGCATGCTCAACACACAAGCCTGGTAGCCCTTCATCTTGGTATTGGACTATGTTCACATATCTAATTCTCCCATGCCCTTTTGGAGAGGTGAGCCATTGCCATAGCTGCCTTGTCAATAACTCCTAGTCTATGACTCCATGCATGCAAACTTTTTTCTTTACAAAAGAAAAAAGAAAGAAAGGGGAAATGTGTCTGCAGAGGGAGAAGACTCTACATTGATTTCCAAGTGAAAATAAGTTTCTTTAGCCAGCCAACATTTGATTTTCTTATCATTCTTGTTTCCTTTCATCCCCCCCCCCCCCTTAGCTAGCAGTGCCAACACGCTATAGACTTTTGATAGTGGAATCCACCTACATGAGTTTCCATCTAAAGGTCCCAGCTGGGGTGCTACATATATTTAATACTTTATTAATGTTTTTAAAATTCATTTCCTGTACTCCTGCTGAGGAAGAAAAGAAAACATGCAAGGAAGCATTTTTGCAGACTATTAAAAATGAGGCTACAATGAAGCCAAGGTATCCAACTTTTGCTTTCAAATTTTGAAAGCTAGGTATATAAAAAAGCAACTGATTACTTTGTGCTAGTGCCCTAATCCCTAGCCCCACCCCCAATATATTATTCCTATCTTGAATACATTACTATAGTTATAATGGCCTGAAGAAAAGGCAGGTTCTATGTCTAAGGGGAAAACTATGGGTTCACTTACTCTTTTTTCTAGAAGATACTTTCTTCTTTGGGATGGTCAAGGAATTTGATGAGTCTAAATTCCAAAGCAGATACACCTGATCTGCACCTTCCAGTGGATGTGGCTCTGATTCGGAATCTACACTCCTTTGGACAAGATTGTTTGAGGGATGACTCTTTCATTCTTTCTTTCCCAACTGGAGCAGGTAGAGTATGTGTGAGCCCAGCCATACATATTATAATCTTTCTACTTGCTACATTGTACAAGGGAAACAATGAGACTAAGGAGGAAGCTGACAGGCAGTGTCAACCTTTGGAAGGTGGTTGTAAGTAAGAAGGCAGGCAGGCAGGCGGGGGCTGGCATAGAGCATGCTGATATTTGTGGGGCAATGCCCCATTAGCATTGCATGTAGAGCAGAGAATTTATCTGAAGTGCTCACAACAATTATTATATACAGGGTGAGTAGAATTTAATGGGTGAGATTCATCATACCACAGTTTACAGTGCAGATGGACAAATCAGCCTACAAAAACAAAGCAAAACTCCAAATCACCCATTCCTGGCATCAGCACCCCACCCCCCAGTGGCTGGGGCCCTCACTAAAGTATAATAAAGTAGCATCAACCAAGAGGCAGAGATGGGACTGCAGAGCCTCTCCACAGAATTTACTAGCAGACCAGCTCCACCAGTCTTCTCCCTCAGGTAGCTATTCCAGCAGGCTATAGGGAGAAGAATCCTCTCATCACTCTTAATTTCTGAAAACAGTACATGAGCTGAAACAAAAACAAAAAAAACCTAGCTTTTGTAAACAGCACTGCTCTGAATGATGCAACAACAACAATAAAATGTGTATAGTAGGAATAGTTTGCACAAAATGCCTTTATTAGTACAAACTAGTATGCAAAAATGCATTATATTAGGGGAAATTGCTTGCATTTTTTAAAAAAAATACATGCAAAATGTGTATCTTTTGAAAAATCTGCACAGAACTCTGCTGAGAAATTTTCAAGAGCTCTTAATTACTACACATTTGCTGCTTGATGTGCAGCAATGAAGAAGGAATGGGGCTTGCCTCCACATCCCCAATATATCAACTACTGCCCCGTCATCTGAGAAAATATGGTTGGGTTCCTGCTTTTGCTTTTATTGCAACAACAATAATTGCAACGGTCTTTGGGTGGGTGTTTGATTTTCGTTGTTGTGTATACTGTGTATATACGGACAATGACAATAAATTTATCTTAATCTTAATCAAAAGCAGCAACAAAGCAAATTTTGATGTGGAGAACCAAACTGAAGCAAAACATGTGCACCATCTCATTATTAAACGGCGATGGATTGGCATAGTTCACGGAGCAGAAGAGGTCTAGTTGCTGGCAGCAATTGCCAATTAGGCATCAGCTAAGAATAATTGTGTGTAATTGAACTTTATAAAGTAAAAGACTGTAAAGAAAGGGAAGCAAAGACATTTTTGAGTGCCTGACATAAAGAACAATTTGCCCATGATAATTATTTCCTCAAAATCTTGTTGCTTATGAATGAAGGAAAGAAATGTTGACATTTTGGGGTTAGGGGGCAATAAGATTACAGAAGAAGCAGCTCTCTCTCTATCCGCTATAACCTGGGAGAGAGAGAGAGAGAGAGAGAGAGAGAGAGAGAGAGAGAGCTCTGTGATAGAGCATAAGCATAGCATGCATGAAGTCCCACATTCAATCTCTGACATCCCCACCTTAACGAAAAAGGTAGAAGCTCTGGGGAACAATGTCTCATTACAGCAGACCACACTTGACTAGATTAGGAACATGGGAAGCTGATCCAATGGTCCATCTAGCTCAGTATTGTCTACACCAGAGATGGGATATTAGTCATGCTGGCTAGGGCTGATGGGAGTAGGAGTCTAACAACATCTGAAGGACCACAAGTTATTCATCCCTGGTTGAAATCAGTGGTAGAGCACATACTGTATATTACACAGGTAGCCTATGGAGGCCAAATGGCCGAAATATTGGGAAATTTTGGAACAAGAGGGAGACAGAATAAAACTGCAGAGTTTTGAAAAATTAAAAAACAAAGTGCGAGATTGGCTCCATTATTATCAAATAATGGAGGCATATAATTTGGATAAAAAACTTGGCTTCCAGGTGGAAAAATCAAAATTGGAAACAGAATTGTTAGACCCCAAAATTAAGAATTTATCAAGAATGTATAACTTGCTGTTGAAATGGAACACTCAGGATGAAACGGTGAAATCAGCTATGATTAAATGGGCACAAGATGTTGGACACAACATCATGATGGCTGACTGGGAACAGTTATGGACCACAGGTATGAAGTTTACGGCATGTAATGCCTTAAGAGAGAATTTAATGAAAATGATTTATAGGTGGTACGTGACACCAGTCAAGCTTGCAAAAATTTACCATCTGCCTGATAATAAATGTTGGAAATATAATGAGACTGGAGGTACATTCTTTCACCTTTGGTGGACGTGCCCAAGGATTAAGACATTCTGGGAGATGATCTATAATGAAATGAAAAAGGTATTTAAATATACCTTCCTGAAGAAACCAGAGGCCTTTCTCCTGGGCATGGTCGGCCAATTGGTGATGAAGAAGGATAGAACTTTCTTTATGTATGCTACAACAGAAGCAAGAATACTTATCGCAAAATATTGGAAGACACAAGATTTACCCACCCAGGAAGAATGGCAGATGAAGCTGATGGACTACATGGAACTGGCGGAAATGACTGGCAGAATCCGAGACCAGGGAGAAGAGTCGGTGGAAGAAGATTGAAAAAATTTAAAGACTATTTACAGAAACACTGTAAAATTAATGAATGTTAGAAGGATGCTGGAATGAAGTTAGATGGCTTTAGCAGAAATGTTATAAAGAATTAAGTAAAAATAGATTGTTAATGGGCTAAAGGGGAAAAAAACAAGGTTAGATTGTGTTAAGATAAATTATAGGACAAAAACTGAGAAAGATGGAAAGGATTTGCTGAAATAGCTAACTGAACTAGAATACAAAAAAGGGAGGTGTGAGGAGGTCGTCGAAACAAGTAAATGAAAGACAAGATATGGAAATATGGGATGTGTTTTTAATTGATTCTGTTTTTGTTCTTGTTTTTGTTTTGTTAAGATAAGCAGTGTTTTTTTATTTTTTATGTATTCTATTGTATTGTTTTGCTTTGTTTAACTCTTTTTTTTCTTTTTGTAACTTTTAAACTCTTAATAAACATTAATTTAAAATATATATATATATTACACAGGTAGCCTGTCTAAATGCTGTCAGTGTAGACAGTACTGAGCAAGATGAACCAATATCATAACTTGGTATAAGGTGACATTTCTGTGTATCAGCAACTTATCCTTTGCACCTTTGATAATTCTGAAAGAGAAACAAGTGTCTCTAGTCACATGCAGGGCTAAGAAAAACTTCCCTGGAAACTGTGGGGAATGAGAGGCTATTGAAACTAAAGAACAGATTGTAAGGGAGGGGGGCAGATCTTTGAAGACAGAAAATGGGAGAGCAGTTGCTTCTGTTTTAGGAACCTAGAAATGACAGCATGTGATAACAAGCTCTAAATGGGGGCCATATGCTTTAGGGATGCAATAGGTTCCTTTTCTCTCAGATATCACAGCAGTATCTTAATAATTTTTGTTCCTGCATCTATTCACACACAATCACACACTAAGTATAGTCAAAGATCCCAGCTGGAAAAAAACAACAACCTAGAAGCCGAAGAGCTGGAAAGGAAATGCATTTACCAAAATTTTCTGGATAGAATTCCAAAGAATAATCTCTGGGCCACAGGAAAAGGTAGCACAATAGAGTGGAGTGAGTGTAGGCAAGAGATACGTATCTGTCTGCCCCAGAAAGGAATGCCTCTTTTAATATGACATGAACTTTGTAGCTTTGTAAGTTCTTTAAAAGAATTAAGCATAAATATATACCGCCCGATTAATTGGGGCAGATGTTTAATGTATCATAGGAACATAGGAAGCTATGTCAGATTATTGGTCCATCTACTTCAGTGTTGTCTACACTGACTGGTAGCAGTTCTCCAGGATTTCAGGCAGGAGTCTCTCCCAGCCCCAGATCAAGATACTGGGGATTGAACCTGGGATTTTCTGCTTGCAAGGCAGATTCTCTACCACTGAGCTATGGCCTTCCCTGAAACTGTTATCAAAATGCCTTCAAATGATTAATAGACTAAATGTTTGCAAACAGTAACCTGATTGATTGCTATTTAAACAAAAACAATAATACTCAATAGTCATGAAGGCTGTAATTGAACATTTTTATATTCAGTGGTTTATAAACCAAGATGAAAGATTGAGAGATCAAATTTTCATTTTGCCCTTTTAAAAATTAGGAACAAGGACATGCTAGGTACATTAGTATTCAGTAATCCTCTCCTGATTAATTGAAAATGGGATCGGAGCCAGATTCAGCTTGTGAGCAAGGCATGGGTCTTCTCCAAGATCCCTCCATGGCAGCAGTGGTCAGCTGTAAGCTGCCATTTTAAATTCCCCACATTCCCCCGGAATACTGGCATGCCTTAGGAAATTTAAATGATGTATGTCTGTAGGGGGCAGACAGGACTCAGCACTGATGGCCCAAGGGTGCTAGGGAGTGATGCTCAATGGGGTGCTTTACTATTTATTATTTACATATCATTTAATGATAAAATAGCTATTTAAGCTGCGTACAATGTATAAAATCCTGTTGCACAGAAATTAAAATTATGACCAACCATGATTAAAATGCATAAGAAAACAATCCCATGGAAACATTAAAATATGATTAAATGTAATTTCTACAGACTGCCTTCTCTAATTATACCTCTCTTGACTCTAATCTACATAGCAAAAGCAATGGTAGTGCTATTCCCACCCCCCCACCCCTTAGTATTCTCCAAATAGGAGCTATTCATGTCAAAGTATACATAGATAGCTTCAAAGTTAATAGTTCAGGTAATGAGTGCAAAACCATTGAAAAATATGACCTTCAATGCCTTGGGGCTATAGCCAATCTGATGATGTCTTTTGTTTCACTGTAATCACCCTTGACAGTACATACTTCTGTCGTGCCATTAAAGTATCTCTTCATCATTTTATTAAACTTTTATAAAATGCTCACAAAGAGCAATTCTGCAAAGAGTAACCTCAAAACTCTAGCAAGATTACAATTATGCAGATGCATACTGGCAAGGAACAAAATCCATTGGCAGCCAATGGACTTTAATTAAGATTTGCTCCAAGGTTTTGCTCATCATTTCTCTTCCCAATTTAAACTAAATCTATATTTTAATATATAAAGCTAATTGCTCAGGATCTAAATGGACTTAAATATTGAATTTCAATTAACACTTGTAAAAAAGGATATGAGACATTTCCTCTCCCTTTTTTGGTCTTTTGAGTCTTGGCAACCCCCCCCCCCCAAATCAGCACGTTGAGAGGGGGGACGGCACAGGAACAGTGCTAATGAGCACATTATCGTTTTGCTCATATTAATTACTGCTATTCTTCTAGCTTTAACTTCAAAGTATTTTTAAAAACATCAATCGTAATTAATTCAAAAGGCCACTACAATTCATCTTTTAAAAGGCCAAAAAAGAGCATTCTGGAGCTGAGTTCAGCCCGCAAGGAGATATTTGCATTGGTACATGTTGTGCAATTTTTAAAAAATAGCATCTTTGCCATTAATGTTCTCACAATTTTATGAATTGCCATCATGAAACTATAGCATGTGGGACTGAGTATGAGCATTTCTGTACCAGTAAGAATTTGTTAGTTCCTAGGAAGACCAAAGGGACACAGGTGGCGCTGTGGATTAAACCACAGAGCCTAGGACTTGCCTATCAGAATGTCAGCAGTTCGTATTCCCGCGATGGGGTGAGCTCCTGTTACTCGGTCCCTGCTCCTGCCAACCTAGCAGTTCGAAAGCACGTCAATGTGCAAGTAGATAAATAGGTACCGCTCCAGCGGGAAGGTAAACGGCGTTTCCGTGCACTGCTCTGGTTCGCCAGAAGCGGCTTAGTCATGCTGGCCACATGACCCGGAAGCTGTACGCCGGCTCCCTCGGCCAATAAAGGGAGATGAGCGCCACAACCCCAGAATCGGCCACGACTGGACCTAACGGTCAGGGGTCCCTTTAGCTTTACCTAGGAAGACCAAGTCAGACCATTGGTCCAGTATCTGCACTGAAGTATAGAAATAGAATTTTAGAGTTGGGAGAAATCCCAAGAGTCATCTAGTCTAACCCCCTCTAATGCAGATATCACAGCTAAAATATCTCTGCAGGATAGCCATCTAGCCTCCATTTAAAAACACCAAAAAAGGAGAGTCTACCACCTTCTGAGGTAGCCTGTTCCACTGTCAAACAGCTGTTACTGTCGAAAAGCTCTTCCTAATGTTCAGTTGAAATCTCCTTTCTTGTGATTTGAATTCATTGTTTTCAGTCCTCTCTTCACAATTCCAGGCAGGGTTTTTTCTCAGCTCTATGTGGAGATGCCAGAGGTTGAATCTGGGACATTCTGCATGCAAAGCAAATGCTCTATTATGAAGCTACAGTTTTCCCCCAATGAATGAAGTGGGATCCCACAGGCTGCAGCACTGCTGTTCTCTGCATGCTGTATTTCACATAAAGGAGGTGGGAAGAATGCTGTTGCACTCAGGTTGTGGGCTTCCCACAGGTATCTGGTTGTCCACTGTGAGAACAGGATACTGAAGAAGATGGGACATTGGTCTGATCCAGCAGGCTGTTCTTGTGTTCTTAAGTGTGTGTGATTTTGTATTTGCGTGTCCCTGAGCAGTCCTGGAATGTGTCCCTTGAAGGTTTTCCATCATTGTAATGTGGTCTTTGGACCACTTCTGCTCACCCCTGCCTTAAAGATTCACACTGCTATCTTTGCAGTCTGTTCAATGCCTTCCTGTATTCAAGGTGCATGGTGTGTTTGCACAGGTGTTCTGTTGTTTATATGGACATCTCACATCATGTCTCCTGAGAGGTTGCTTCCGATACAGCATGAAATTTCATATTCTCAGGATTTTATTTTAGTAAGCTAAACTTGAAACACAGGTGCTCTTTGTTTGTTTTAATGAAAGACAATGGAAAGTATTTACTTCCATATTTCAAATGACCTGCTGTGTGTGCTGTGGGAGTTTTGCGCTTGTTTCACACAGATCTGAGTCCTTGCATAATGTTATGAGACTTAGGGAGAGGAAGTAGGCGGAATGTTAGGTCCTTCTAATCCCTGGATCCAGCAAGTGCTAAAGTATAAGCCAGGCAAGCTTCCTATGTTGAGGTGATCACCTGGGTGGTGGGCAATTAAGAGTACAAAGGAAAGGTTTTTTGTGTGCAAGACAGTAAATGGGTGAAGCCCCTCCCTCAACTCAGATAATTAGAAGAACAAAGCTGAGTTGAGAGTTGAGAGTTTGCAGTAATGTGACCTAGAAGCAAAGCAGCAAGTTGAAGAGAGAGTCAGAGCAATGTTTCATTTATATTTGAACCCAAGGTTACAGCTATGGGGTAAACAAGACCCTTTTGGAGTATTAATGCTGTGACCCCCCCCCCCATCAAAGGCTCAGGTTATATATATGTGTAAATAAGCCATATATCATAAAGACATCACAGTCACTGCTGTGCCTCATTTCTAAAAGGAAACACGAACCCTGGGTAAGCACCTGGAACCCCTGAAATCCTGCACCACTCGGCGATTAGGTTGGTGTGCCATCTAGGAGGGATTTTGAAACATTGGCAGCCTACTTTAGTATTGATATCTGGGGTGCAAATTAACTGGAAACACATGATTGGCACAGCTCTGACTCATCTAAAACATGAATTACTTTTGATGATTTGTTTCTATAAACAAATAGGTTTAAAGAGATGTGATTCAACAAGTTATGATGGTGATGATGGTGATGATGGAAAAGAATGAACTTAGGGCTGAGCTATGGCACACGTGGTAGCAGATATGAAATTTCCACACCAATATGGCCCCTCTGCAAAAAACAACAACTATTTCTTGGTGTAGTTGCATAAAAAGCAAATGAACTCTTAGTCACTCCATTCTTCATTTGATGAAACTTCGATAGCTACAACAGTACCATCCACATACAAGACAAAGGGAGGTATAAGGAGGCTTGAGGGACCTTCAAGGTTTGTAGAAGTATTAAGACTTTCATGGGGAAAATCCTAAGGGGAAGGATTCCTCGGAGAGCAAATCAGGACTAAACATGTTCAGCAGTCACAGCTCATTGTGCATTAGAGGGGAAAACAAATAACAAGGAGGAAATTGAATAACATAACCTGAAAATGAGCATGACTAGCGGGACAAAATTTTGAACAAGACCACGCTACACTACAACACAGCACACTACAACATTTTGTTGCATATCTCACTTGAGAGCCAGTGTGGTGTAGTGGTTAAGAGTGGTAGTCTCGTAATCTGGGGAACCGGGTTTGCGTCTCCGCTCCTCCACATGCAGCTGCTGGGTGACCTTGGGCTAGTCACACTTCTTTGAAGTCTCTCAGCCCCACTCACCTCACAGAGTGTTTGTTGTGGGGGAGGAAGGGAGGAAGGGAAAGGAGAATGTTAGCCGCTTTGAGACTCCTTAAAGGGAGTGAAAGGCGAAATATCAAATCCAAACTCTTCTTCTTCTTCTTCTTCTTCTTCTTCTTCTTCTTCTTCTTCTTCTTCTTCTTCTTCTTGTCTCCATTTACCATCAAAACATAAAATTGATATTTTAAAAGAATTTCCCTTGCATGAACTCTGATCATTCAAATTTGTTGCAGAATGGTTGCAAAGACCAATAATTTGTATGAGTGGTTATGTTGCATAGGCTTTGCTCTTTGCTAATGTTAGACTTTCTTCTTTTATGGCTTATCAACACTAACATTCTAGGCCATCACAGTAATATTTTGTATTGGAAAAGGGAAAAAGGCAGATGACACATAGCAATTTCTGGGTATCAGAGAGCATCTAAATCACACTCTGACCAGATAACCCTTAAAAAAATACCACAATAGCCACTTTTGATCTGGAACCTGTCTTCTGGTGGCTGAGAGTGTCCACTACTAGCTTCACATAGTTTTTAGACCTTTGCAGTTGAGTGGAAGGGCAAAAAAAGAGGGGTTCATGCATAATCAAGTCAAGCCCAGCTTGTTTTCAGGATGCTTCTGTGCCCATCTTAACACTGCTCATCAGAATTCAAACAGTAATACTCACAGCCCCCTTAGCAGAAACTAGACTACAGTTCAATTTTACAGATGTTTCTTAGACACAAGCCTCACTGTGTTCAGTCGGGTTCACTCCCTAGGAGGGAGGGAAGAGAATTTCAATTCAGTTCACATTTAAAATAAAACCTACCGAATTCACACTTCCCTAAACCATGTGTGAACTTAAACAAAGCCACCTTTGAAATTTGCATTTGTATGAATATTGAAAGCAGATTTCCAGGCAAATAATGTATACAAAAATCCATATACTACATTAAAGTGTGCATAAACATGCCTATAGACATACGGGTATATAGAATCATAGAATCATAGAATCATAGAGTTGGAAGAGACCACAAGGGCCATCGAGTCCAACCCCCTGCCAAGCAGGAAACACCATCAGAGCACTCCTGACATATGGTTGTCAAGCCTCTGCTTAAAGACCTCCAAAGAAGGAGACTCCACCACACTCCTTGGCAGCAAATTCCACTGTCAAACAGCTCTTACTGTCAGGAAGTTCTTCCTAATGTTTAGGTGGAATCTTCTTTCTTGTAGTTTGGATCCATTGCTCCGTGTCCGCTTCTCTGGAGCAGCAGAAAACAACCTTTCTCCCTCCCCTATGTGACATCCTTTTATATATTTGAACATGGCTATCATATCACCCCTTAACCTCCTCTTCTCCAGGCTAAACATGCCCAGCTCCCTTAGCCGTTCCTCATAAGGCATCGTTTCCAGGCCTTTGACCATTTTGGTTGCCCTCCTCTGGACACGTTCCAGTTTGTCAGTGTCCTTCTTGAACTGTGGTGCCCAGAACTGGACACAGTACTCCAGGTGAGGTCTGACCAGAGCAGAATACAGTGGCACTATTACTTCCCTTGATCTAGATGCTATACTCCTATTGATGCAGCCCAGAATTGCATTGGCTTTTTTAGCTGCCGCGTCACACTGTTGGCTCATGTCAAGTTTGTGGTCAACAAAGACTCCTAGATCCTTTTCACATGTACTGCTCTCAAGCCAGGTGTCACCCATCTTGTATTTGTGCCTCTCATTTTTTTTGCCCAAGTGCAATACTTTACATTTCTCCCTGTTAAAATTCATCTTGTTTGTTTTGGCCCAGTTCTCTAATCTGTCAAGGTCATTTTGAAGTGTGATCCTGTCCTCTGGGGTGTTAGCCACCCCTCCCAGTTTGGTGTCATCTGCAAATTTGATCAGGATGCCCTTGAGTCTATCATCCAAGTCGTTGATAAAGATGTTGAATAAGACCGGGCCCAAGACAGAACCCTGTGGCACCCCACTAGTCACTCTTCTCCAGGATGAAGAGGAACCATTGATGAGCACCCTTTGGGTTCGGTCAGTCAGCCAGTTACAAATCCACTGAGTGGTAGCATAGTCAAGACCTCATTTTACCAGCTTCTTTACAAGAATATCATGGGTCACCTTGTCAAATGCCTTGCTGAAATCAAGGTAGGCTACATCCACTGCGTTCCCTTCATCTACCAGGCTTGTAATTCTGTCAAAAAACGAGATCAGGTTAGTCTGACATGACTATATATATATATATAAATATATATAGGCGTATGCCTATATTCATGAAAATAGCATGCAAAAATGTGCTATATAATGGAATGCTGTGTTGAAAAAGTGTGTATATGCAGCAAAATTGTATATACACATGTGTATATTGGAAGAAAAATGCACTAAAATGCAGATGAATTTTCATGAGGTTTTTTTTTAAAAAAAAGAATTTGCAAATTAATGTGGAAATGCTGATATCTGAACTCGAAGATTAGAAAAATCAAAAACTGGGGGAAACCAAAATTGACAGTTTTGTCCATCTCTACTTGCCAGTACGGGCAGGGGTACCTTTACCTTTACCTTTTTACTTGCCAGAGAATGTGATTAGGGGACTTCTTGGGAGGAGCTTATCAAGGTTGGTCACAGCTCTCAGGAGTTCCTGATAGAGTTCTAAAAGTTGCTATTAAGTGGTGTTCAGCAGCAGATTCATTTATCCACCGTCTTATTTCTGCAGTCAGAGATAACAGAAGATTAATCTCCAGAAACTCTGGAGTGTATTGACGATAATGAGGGATATAGAGAATGTGATTAGGATTCTAGCCTTTCAATGAAATGCTATTCAGAAGCAGTAGTCAATGCTCAATGGGACTAAGTATACATAGGATTGTAGCTTTAGTCTGTAAAAAGGACTAATCTTCAAATCATTTTAAAACACCTTGTAGTTGAGGTTTCCATGGGCAACATTTCTTTTGTTCTTTCCTTCCAATAAACCTTAAAGACAGTTTGACAAAATTCCATTAAAAATAATAATCCAGCAAAACTAAAAAATAAATAAATAGCTGACTGCTTTGTGATTTTAGTTGGTCTGTATCAGGATATTTTATTATATTTTTCCAGTTAATAAAATAATGTGATCAAGTTCAGGTTCTTCTACTTTGTGTGCTGATTATAATTTTCTATTAATAGTTACCAATTAGATTTTTTATACAAAGAAATAAACACAACAGATGCTTTGCAGATGGACACACCTATTTCCCCCCTCTTTCAATACAACAAAATGTCACAATGCATTTGTCAAGATCTGAATACCTTATGCAAATATAAAGAGTGGGCAGGTGCAAGAACATTATAAAAAGTCAGTTACTCACAGCCTCTCTCTTCCATGTAAAAATTATTACCTTAACAGTATTTCACACACTTTTCTTTGAGCCTTCTGAACACCTTCTGTATGCAGGAAATAAATTTGGCCTTGCAGTTGTATGTGAAACATTTTCCTCTGGAAAAGTAGTTTCTTTTTCTTTGTGCTCATCATTACAAAAATAATAATAATCAATTTACTTGTTTTCTTCGTTGGTGAGACCAACAAGTGTTTTTGACAACAAAGGACAGAAACTGATTACAGCAGACATTCTGAATGGCCGGAGAGATAGTGAAATAGTTGCATAATAAATAACTTTTTTAGAGATATGCAAGCACAAGCCTCAGTCATAGGTCTGCTCTTTAAATGAACTTTCTTCATGTCAAAACAACAAGAAACAATGAAAAACATAGCTGAATGCTAATGACACAGAACAGCATCAGCTATTCCTTTCTCTTTCTCCCCTCCTTCTCTCCCACATACACCTGCAGTGCTCAAATTATAGTGAGAGAATTAGTGGTACCCAAATAAAACCCACTAGCCTGAAGCCCACCAATTTTAGCCAAAAATTACTTCTGCAGTCTTCTACAAACAGTAACTAATGTAGAGGATGGGCTCCTCTGTTCTTTGTATTTAATACCCATGTTTTGCTTATTTATGTACATCTAAGTGGATAGATGAAATTTATTTCTCCCTCTCTCATAACACTAGAAGTCATTGTCATCCAATGAAGCTGAATGTTGGAAGATTCTGGACAGATAAAGGAAAATAGTTTTTCACACATTACATAGTTATATTTTAGAATTAATTCCTACAGGAGGCTGTAATGGTTGCCAACTAGGATAGTTTTTAAAAAGGACCAAACACATTTATGGAGGACAAATCCATCAGTGGCTAATACAGTGGTACCTCGGGTTAAGAACTTAATTCATTCTGGAGGTCAGTTCTTAACCTGAAACTGTTCTTAACCTGAGGTACCACTTTAGCTAATGGGGCCTCTCGTTGCCGCCACACTATTTCTGTTCTCCTGAAGCAAAGTTCTTAACCCAAGGTACTATTTCTGGGTTAGCAGAGTCTGTAACCTGAAGCGTCTGTAACCTGAAGACTGTAACCTGAGGTACCACTGTATCTACAATGGCTATGCTCTGTCTCCACAGTTGGAGACAGTAATGCTTTTGAATACCAGTTGATGGGTAGTTATCTTTCTGTATACATTCTTTTCGTACCACCCTGGTACATTCTATCTTTCTGTATACATTCATTTCGTACCACCCTGGTACGTTCTATCTTTCTGTATACTTGGTAGTGCTCCCTTCTCATCCTACTGCTTCTATTGTGGATAGTAATTTGCACCAGCTCTCTCTCCCTCCCCTTTCTCCACAGCTGCTAGCTGTAATTCAGAGGATTGGTGGACAGAAACTTCTTCGTAAGTATAAAATCAATGGCAAGGTTCTGGAAGGCTGGATTGACACGGGTGCAGACATTTCTGTCATATCCAGCAATTACTGGGACCCCAGGTGGCACCTTGAATCTGCCTCTGCAGTTTGGGGTGTGGGTGGACCTCAAACCTCTTCAAAAAGCGTTCAGTGGTTGCCTGTTTCTCTGCCTGATAGCTCTGAAACCATTGCATATACCCAGCCCTGTGTGCTGAAAATCCACCTCAATCTGTGGGGCAGAGACTTACTACAACAATTACAAGCTACCATTCAATTTAATGAGTAAGCTTGCACTTCCCCTCAACTGGAAGTCTACCACCCCTGTATGGTAGAACAATGGCCCATAACGGGGGAGAAACTACTTGCCTTAAAAAATTTGGTGAATGAACAATTATTGGCAGACCATATTGAGTCCTCTGTTAGCCCCTATAACACTCCCATCTTCGTCATAAAGAAGAAAAGTGGGAAATGGAGATTTCTCCAGGATTTAAGGAAAATTAATGACATCCTTGAACTCATGGGGCCCTTGCAGTGTGGTCTGCCTAATCCGAATGTGATCCCCCATTCTTATCAATTGGCTATCATAGATTTGCAAGATTGTTTCTTCTCCATCCCCTTACAGGAGAAGGATCGTAAATTCTTTGCTTTCACTGTTCCTGTGTTAAATAACAGCCAGCCCACGGAACGGTATCAATGGAAAGTCCTACCGCAAGGAATGTTGAATTCCCCTACCATGTGCCAATATTACATCAGCCATGGTACACCCTGTTGCTTAAGCCATTTGTCTATCATTTTACCCAAAAAGCATCATTTATCCCGCTCTCGATATTGCCGCTCTGTGGAATTGACTAATGATTGTGATGATTCTGTTTCTCTTCCCAGTAGGTCTGAATATATTTCCTTAGCTGTTTCTCTCTTAGGAGTCCCTGGATTGGCTGTACGGAACAGTATGAACGTTAACTCTTTAGCTTGTTCCGCAGCAAAAGCTCTGAATTTTACTTCACAAGCTCTTCACCTTTTGAATAAAGAACAGAGAGAACTTCACCATGGACTTTTACAAAATCGCGCTACTATTTGCTCATGCTTCATCATTATGGCTGTGAACAAGTGAATGACATGTGTTGCTTCAATATTATTGATAATTCTAAAGCCATTCAAAAGCAAATCTCTCATTTGCAAAATCTTACACACCACATTAAACAGGACGTTGGATTTTCTGGCCTCTGGGATTCATTCACCCAGTGGCTCACTGGTTGGTTGCCAAACCTGAATTGGCTTCGTAATCTTTTTCAATATGCTATTGTCATAATATGTATATTAATTCTGCTATGCTGCTTCATCCAATGCATTCCTGGTCTCATACGTTTTTGGTCTCAGCTTTTCTACCCCCCTCAGCCACCTAATAAGTGGCAGCACCAACTGTAAATGATAAGGGAGATCTGGGCGAACTTATTTTGGGCATGCGCTGGCATACCACGTATCCCGAAGCATTTTTGTCCCATCCACCCTGGCGAACTTATTTTGGGCATGCGCTGGCATACCACGTATCCCGAAGCATTTTTGTCCTATTCACCCTGAAATCATATAGTAACACCTCGCAAATAAGAAAAGAAAGGGGGAGATGATGGGTAGTTATCTTTCTGTATACATTCTTTTCGTACCACCCTGGTACGTTCTATCTTTCTGTATACATTCTTTTCGTACCACCCTGGTACGTTCAGTCCACATTGAGTTCACACCATATCAATCTGTACTTATCCCTCTGTGTACATTCCTTTCTTACCATCCTGGAACGTTCAGTGCACACCATATCAATCATTAGTAATTGCCTGATACGAAGTGTTCCTCCACAACCTTTTAACCTATTGATGATTAATGTCTTATATGCAACCCTTGCTTTGTACTTGTGTTAACCAATCAGCAACAAGCACATATGTGGCAATGCTGTAATATTCAATAAAAGGGACTCCCCGACACATGTTCGGAAGACGCCTCCCGTATGATACCTACCACTCGTCTGTCGTTTATTTCAACCCAACAGCTCAAAGCTGCAGGAGGGGAGAGTATTTCTGTGCTTACACCCTGCTTGCATAGGTTTCCCATGGGCATCTGGTTGGCCACCATATAAACAGGATGCTGGACATTTTTATACATATGACAGGGCTGGAGAACTGCATTGCGGATTTTGGCATAGATCAAATTTCAGAGGATGGCTGTGTTTCAGTTTGCGTTTCTTTTAGAAAGTGCAAATTAGGTAGAATCACTTTTAAATGCCAACTACAACAAATGGCCTTCTTCATTGTGACTTTTGAACATCTCAAAGAGTGAGAGGGCTTTTGCATCTTCCTTTGATTCTCTTCCCATAGAGTCCACATGCAGGCTGAAATGTTGTCCCTGTTCTACTGAGTTACATCCAGATATCCAAGTTCCACTTTTCACCCCACTGTGGTTTGCAAAGTGTACTCCATCAATCACCTATTTGGTCTACTTGCCAATGTTTCAGAATAGCATTCATTTCCCTTGATTCAATAATACATGCAGCCTCTTCATTGCAATATGTTGTCTTCAGTGGTTGCCAAATTTCCTAAGATATAATTCAGTTAATTGTGGCTTCAAGCAACTTCCAACTGAGCCAAAATGTCCATATACAATTCCCAAACAGCGCACCATTAACATACATTGGATTATCACTGATAATTCATTGTAGTATTACTTTATCAGAGCTGAGGGCAAAACAGGGCTAGAATCCTGCTTATGACTGATAGCTTTTAATAAAATGACCCCTAACAAGTCCAAACGAAAGTGTAACTCTATTTGGTATAGATTGTGTTGAACCCTTTCTATCACGTATCTAATTTGAGAATGAAAATGGGAATGTACTTTGGGCTTCACTTTTAGTCTTTGTGGAACAATGCAGAGTAATGCAGGGCTTTAAATAAACAAACAAAAGCAAAAAAAGCAAAATGAAAATGAAAAACCATTGGCTGAAACAGAAGATTAAGTAAAGCAAATGGAAAGTCTTCCTGGAGGTTTCAGAGAATTTTCTCTTGACCTATGCTGTTAACTGGTGGGTTCCATTTCATACCTTTTCATTGATGTGGAGGAACAGGGGAATGAAATTATTGCCATTGCTTGAAATACACATGGCACAATAGCGAGTCTCCCTATGTTAATGTTCTTTGAATGTATTCTAAGTAGGTGCAAATCTCATACTGAGTTCCAATTCACACAGAGAGAAATAATGTAGATAAACATATGGGTGCTTTAGTTCTGATTACAAGTGATGCAGAACTTGTAGAAGGGAGGAAAAGTGACGCCAATACTGTTCTTCTTCTGTGCTTTCAATAGCCCTAAATACTGACAATGAAAAGAGAGCTACTGATTAACTACTGATATTAGCAATTAAATTGACTATGCACATGCTGAAGGCACAAATTGTTATTTAACAAGAGTTATATATCACATAATCAACAAAAGCCTCTAAGCAGTTCACATAAAACAATATAAAATGTACATATGAAAATACCAATAAAATCAAACTCTGCAAACAAGTGAATGTAACATTTCACAAAACCAGCAGCTTCAAGTCATATCTGTCTCATAAAATGGCATATGATTTTGTACTCTTTGTTGAACATTGCTATAGTTACACAGTATTTAAAAAGCAACATAAGCAAATGCCGTGCAATGACACAATTTTTCTTTTCTTTTACAATTTAATCTTTAATATAGCCAATTCTGGAGCGGATTCCTCTCTGCCTTTTAAAACTTTGATCTGACATGGCACCGTTGATTATGATATAACTCTAGTATGATATAACTCTAAACCTCAGTATCTCATTCCACATGTGAGTGTTGAAGAAGACAAAGGCTTCATTAATTTTGATTTATTTGAAATAAGGCATTGTTTCAGGAGAAAAGATAAAGAGGAAAAAATGACCGTGCTATACAAGTGAAGACAGAAGGCCAAGCAGCATCTCACTGGAAATAATTAAGAGCATCTGAGACTCTAGGACAGGGGCGGGAAACTAGATCTGCCCCCATTTCCCTCCCACCCACCCACAGCTGATGTCACAACTGCTGATGTCACAGTGTCAGGTGACCTGCTTTACTTTGTGTGTATAATTTTGAAAACAAACTGCACAAAGATAGTCACAGCAATTTGCAGGCAGAAACAATCAACTGATCTGTGGTGCTTGCAAAGCTCTGTCCCTCTGCAAGTTCCAGTGATCATAACAAATCCTGTTTTCAGCCCAGCCATGGCTTTGCCTGCCCCACACCTCATGCCATGTATTAATAACCAGACCTTTGGACTGAAAGTTATCCATCACTGTTCTGGGTATATAAAGAACTTGGGGGGTTGTTCTGATCTCCCCATGGCTGGAGTAAGTAGGAAAGATGGAAAGGGCAGTACAACAGATGGGACCAGAGACATCATTC
This sequence comes from Podarcis pityusensis, assembly GCF_964106645.2. NCBI lineage: Eukaryota > Metazoa > Chordata > Lepidosauria > Squamata > Lacertidae > Podarcis > Podarcis pityusensis. The sequence goes on from NC_138033.1 coordinate 44,522,209, forward strand.
CTAAAGCAAGACTGGCAATTCCCCAACCCTTTCTGCAAAGCTATTGAAAATATTCTTCCTATAGCCCATCGTGCAGCCATCACTCTGATCATAGCATGGGAATATTACTCTTCTTAACCAATGACCTCTGAACATCTAGTAAGGTGAGCCTCCATCATGACTCATTGTTTTTAATATTCATAGGAAGTGAAACTATAGTATTGATTAGCTATTTTCATCTTCTCTGCATTAATCATGAATGCATTTGGAATGGATCATAAATGCAATTCCCCCTAATATCAAACTTGGTGGTCCTGTGCCAATGAGCAGGGTGGAAAATGCAGCCACCCATATGTCCAATAACTCCCTGGGCATGGAAAAATTATATAGGCTCCCTCACACACAAAAATGCTCTTCTGATGAGGGATGTGCATGGTGCACAAAGCATTCTGATAGGAATAGGAAACAGCTCATCAATATTTCTAATTTTGATCTAATTTTGTGTATTTAAAATGAGCGTATTTGAATTGATCATCAATTCCCCCTAATATCAAACTGGGTGAACATGTGCCAAATAGGGCAGTGAATGGAATGATCTACATCTCCAAAACAACAACAACAACAACAACCCCTAGGCATGGAGAAAAGCAAGGGCACTCCCCCCCACCTCTAAAAGATCCTCTTCTGCTGAGTTGAGAAAGGGGTGTAGTTCAGTGATAAAGCATTTCCAGATAGGGCTGGGGAAGACTCCTGTCTGAAATCCTGGAGAGCTTTCCTTGTGTAGACAATACTGAGCTAGATTCACCAATGGTCTGACTCAGCACAAGACAGTTAGCTTCCCATGTTCCTTGTAGATGTACATGGTGCATGAAGACATCTAACAGGAATGCAGAAGGTTAGAAATTGCTTGCTTGTTTAAAAGCAATCTGATATTTTGTTTTTTGCAACATTTATTTGTAACTATTTAAAGACTGTTCTGCAGGAAAGCTTTGAAACTCATTCTTGTGGTGGAGAGCAAATTCATTTCTGCTCTGCACAAGGTCCAGATCAGGGATTCTGGTTGCAGTGACTAACACACTTCGAGGTCTTAGTGAATAGCTAAGTGAATATGTCAACCCAGTGTATGGCAGCTATGAAAAAGACAAATTCCATGCTAGGGAACATTAGGAAAGGAATTGAAAATACAACTGCCAGTATCATGGTGCCATTGTACAAATCTATGGTGTGGCCTCGCTTGGAACTTTTCCATGTTCTGAATCTTATGGAATGTAATTTCTTTATATTTTAAATTATTTGTTTTCTATCTCTGGTAATTCTTATTCATTTTGTATGATTTTTGTGTGTTTTCCCATTGCAGAAGGGCAGTGGTCTTTTCAGCTGTGCACATGCATAATCTGCAGGCAATTCTTCAATTAGATGTGCTTGGATGAATTGATTTGATGCTAAATTACACTTTCTCAGGCTGAGAGAAATTGATAACCATCTATTATGTCTGTGAATTTCCATCTATACCAATCTGTTTCTTTCCTTTCAATTTTGTATACATTTTTTAAAGAACTCAGATAATATTATTCACTTGACTTTACAAGTGCCTTGTTTTCCACCTTGTTTAGTGTTCAATGAAAATAAAGGTAGAGCTAAACATGGGTAATCCCATACAATAACCAACTCATTCTCTGAGTACCGGTCCTTATGAGGCCTTATGCAGTAGCATCATTCACATACAGTGGCTGGCCATATGCTTTCAGGAAACCCACCCCCAGCAAGTCATACAAGCAACCACCCCTTCCTATTGTGGCCTTTCTCCACAACTACTGGTATTCAGTGATCTGCAGCCTGTCAACATGGTGGTTCAATCCAACATCACAACTGGCAGCTGCTGATGACCCAACCTCACTGAATGTTAGGCATGATCAGATGGTCCCAGCTTAGATCAGATACATCCAGAATGATTTGGGGCTGTCAAAAAGGGGGAGCATTAGGCAGCAAGGAGAGAGGAGAAGAATGAGAAACAGAATGCCTGTGTCTCCTTCCCCTTCTCCCGACTCAGTGTTTAATAAGCATACAACACCTAATATTTTAGGTGTTTTCAAATGTGCCAGATCATGACTGTATCAGCCTGAGGTCATCCCATGTTGGATCAGTGCCACTCAAAGCACTGAATGATTCCCCAAATCAGGTTGGGGTGTGTGCACAGCCTGAGCAAGTACTAAGTTGCTCCTTCCTGTATTAGTCAAGTTTATCATTTGGACCACATCCCATATTCTTAAAATCCAGTCTTCAAGTGTTAGAGCACTAATTTTTTTTCCTAGTTAATGCTGCATGAGCAGATGCTACTAGATGTATTTTAATATCCCTGTCATCTAAGAAGACTAGATCTTTTATAAAACTGTAGAATTATAACTGGGGGCTCTGCTGGTGAGTCATACTCTGTTATACTCCCTATTTCTCTTACAACTCTTATTTCAACATCACCCACACACCCAAACCCAAATAAGCTGTATATTGTCATACATTGCTTTATGGACCATCCACTACACCTGTCATGGGCCCCATGAAGATGTCACAGAGGGGATGGTGGGATCGTGAGGAGGAATAGGATAAGCTCAAGGAGTTAGAGCCTGAGCTGGATACAGGAAGTGGCCAAAATACTCTGTCTCTGGGAAGCATCTGTCTCTGGGAAGGGAGACAGTAGTTTAGGAAATAGAGGCATAGATCCAAGGGAGAGACAAAGCAGAGGGGGCTGAAAATGTTCCACCCCCATGATGTTGAACACCCCTGGTTAGACACCTCCAACTGTGGAGCTGCCGCAGATTCCTCCTTTAGGGAAGGAGACATGTTAAACTGGATTCTGAAAAGGCACCAGTGTTGCCTCCCTCTTCAAGGTTTAAGAAAGGGAGGGAAGGTATTTCCATCAGAATTGTGGGAGGAGAATAGAAGGTATTCATTTTCTTCTCCCTGAAATCCCCCTTGTGCTTCTCAAGTGACTGGGAAATAGCTAAGAGGGGTTAATGTAGGGTTGAACTGAAGGGGAAAAGGTTCCTTTGGAGGAAGGGTGGGATATAAGAATAAATGAATGATCTGTATTTCGAGCTGTCCCTTCTGCCCGCTTCTTGGTGAGTGAGGGAGGTGGATGTTTTGGGCCATGTAAGATTAGGCAGTAGGTCAGCAGCAACCTGGGAGCGCAGATTGCACACTTCTGAAGAAGAAATAAAAAAGGCAAGTTTCCTAGAGACTATGCATAGTGACTGGAGAATGTGCATATTGCCCAAAGGATGTACAACATACAGCCGAGATATGGACATTTAGCTTTTAGTTGATTTTAATTATTTATTAAATACTTTAAATTGCTGTTGTTGTTTTTTCCTGTTTTCACTAATCATTTTATTGTTTTATTCTTTTGTAAACCACTTTGAGGTTTGTTTGTTTGTTTGTTTGTTTTACAATCAAGCAGTCTGTATATAAATTTTATGAAATACATAAATTTAAAAAATTCCTAAAGCCTGGTAGAGATTATGCATAATGACCAGAGAATGTACAAAATTCACCTGAGATAAGCAATTCTCCAAGCCTGCTGGGGATTATGTATTGACTGGCAAATTTGCATAATTCCCTGTTCATGGAAGAATTATGTGTACATTTTCCATGAGGCCTGGTGAATGTGCATTAGGTATGGTTATTATGCACATTAACTACTCAGATTACATTCCCTTTCTGACACACACAAATACACATATATCCACTTAAAAAGGTTGTTTGTTTAAGAGGACAGAGACAGCAGTATTATGGAGTAGAACAATCTTTGGAGTTCTATCCCTTTTCAGGATGGACTGTTTGTATGTTTTTAAGATGAAACCTCTCTTTCCCAATTACTATGGTTTCTAAATGTCTACCACTGTATAATTTAGAGGATTTAAAAATGGTTTAAAATGTATCACAAAAGATCTTCCTTGACATTTTAATGAGCAATTTCTAAATTATGATGATGGTAATAAAACTTTTTAATGCCCCCTGGGAGAGAATTATGGTTACTTTCTTTCTTTACAAAAAAAAAAAAAAAATTGTTTCAATACTGTTTTCTTGTGGATTATTTTAAAAAACCACATTTGCTTCCAAAACTCTTTTGCATGTGAGCATATTAAAAATATCAAGAGGAACAATGCTGTCAAAATAAATTTATTTCAGTGCAGTAGGAAAGGCATTGCTTAGGTGTAAAAGAAGTATTAAAATACGAATTGTTCACATTTTACATTGCTTGTATAGCCTTAAGAGCTGAAGTAGAGTCAGCGATGGAGAATTGGAGACATCACTCTAAACCAGAGTGTAGACTAGGCTTCTTCACCCTCAGCTTGACTACAACTCCCATAATTCCTAACCAGGTTAGCCAATGTATAGGAATGGTAGAAATTGCAATCCGACAACATTTTATCACTAACATAGCAGCTTCACCCCACTAATCAATAATACTTCTGCTAGTTGCTACCCAAATGTTAGCTTGTTTCTGCATCTGTTGGGGGGGGTGTGACTTGTGTTACATATGTGATTGTGTGTAGCCAGAACTGTCTTTGCTCGGGGTTCAGTTTCTCCCATGAGTCTCAAGCAGAGTGGGAGTAGATGGTAGTTGTATTAGAAATAAGGCCTCATGTTGTGCACAGCCTGCCATTTTACTTGCTACAGCTGCTGAGGTTAATTTTGAACCGTGTGATAATGGAGTGCAAGGCAATTAATTATTTCCCCCTCCCTTTTAACTTAAAATAACAAGCTTTGACTTAAAGAACACAACACTTCCTTGATTTTTAAAACAAGATGAGATGAAATATTGCAAAGTAAATTAATGCAGTACATGGCAGATGGGGCAAAGCTCTTAGCAATTGGTGGTGCCTAAACAGTGAGAAGTTGTAATGTGCAATGAGCAAGGTTTGGGCAGTTTAAGATGTTGCAAGGACAGCCATATTTTTCCCTTGTCAATTCCTGGAGAGTATGGGGAGGAGGTGAGAAGCTAACAAATTCTCTTGACTTGAATTTGCTTGCAAAAGTAATAATAATGAACTTTTGTGCACTCTTTATGAGGCTTTCTTCACCTTTTCCAATTATGCAAGTTGATGGATTTAGCCGTTTCAGGGGGGCAAAAAGGTGGGAAAGTACTGAATTTAACAGCCTGATACTTCAAATGGAAGGCTAGGGAGGAATTTCAACTCCCGCTGACATTTCTATCAATCTCTCGTTCTCTGGCCAATCAGCTATCTGCACTGCTCAGCCAATTCCAAGCCAATGCTATGGCCAGGTGGTCTTTCCTAGCAACTTCTAGGGCACTCCCAGGCAAATTGGCTGTCCCCCTTCAGTCTAGCCAATCAAGGAACAAAGGGTTGCTCCAGATAAGTGTGTACCAGACCACAGTCTTAAAGGTGCTGGCACTGTGTGTGTGTGTGTGTGTGTGTGTGTGTGTGCGTGTGCATACACCCACACACCACATATCTATGAATGAGAAAATTCCTGTATGCAAAGATTCAGTACTCTATGGTGAGAAAACCCCAAGAGAGATTTAAGGTCACAAAATATGCAGCAAAGTAAAGCATGGAAATATAGGTTGATAGGGCTTTACAATATGGCCTTCCAAGTGAGTTCCAAAATTACCCTCTTCACCCAGCATAGGAAGTTTGGTAAGTTAAGAAATAGTTTACTTACAAATTCTCCAAGGGTCACATTCATGTGCTTCAGAAAAGCAATAAAATACAGCTTTCTAACAAAGTGGTAGAAGTTCCTAGATCATTAGTGTAGGAGCTCAAGCATGGCTGCTGAGAACCATAGGGCTGAGCTGGAGAAACCAGCTCAGACCTCTTCACACACTGAGTTTCTCAGGTAGACTGGGTTGGAACATGAAACTTGATTACCTATTTCCTTCCAAGGTAAGGGAGCCAAGCCTGACAGGACAGCTTACTCTCTGGCTGTAACCCATTCATGCATTAATTAGACTTAAGGATGTTATCCCACAAAAAGCCTTTGCAGGACTGTTAACAAGAATCTCTATAAGCCTTACTGTATTAAATGAAAATAAAACTTCTCTGCCAGTCCGTTTTTCTTCTTGTTGTCTCCTTTTGTACTCGCAACTCCTGTTGACATACAGTCTCAAAATTTCAATTCTTGAGGTCTCCAGGTTGGGATGGGAAGCCCCCTGTCTGAACCTCTGGAGAGCCGCTGGTAGAATCTACACACACACAAAAATGTTCTGCAAATTCTTTTTAAAAGCATTTTTAAAAAATACATTGAATTTTCCATAAGGCTCACCATCACATTCACATTGTATATTGCACTTAAAACACACTTAAAACTTTTTATTGCAGCTGTATATCAGTCGTTGGTGGTAATGGATGAACAAATGGTACAACTCAGTATAATGCAACTTTCACTACTCTAAAATATCCTTTCTCAGAGCCAAGTTTCCTGTTTGATCTATGTGACTAAAAAAATCACAAGATGCATGAGCTCATTCATTGTTCCTTCTCAGCAAGGAGACTACAGAAACCTGTTGAGGTTGATCAGCCATAGAACTCTTGGCATGGGAGACTCCCCTACAATCGGCATTTTGTCATTTAACTTTAGCACCATGCCAAATGAGGGATTTTAAGAATGTGCAGTATTATGATTATGATTATTCAAATCTTCTTCAGAGGTACAAGTGATCCAGTGGTGGGTAGCCTAATTGCATGGCTGAGGCAATATTGATTGCTATGTTTTATGGTGCCAATTAATCTCAAGCTCTTTTAACCAATGAGTACGTCAATATTTATGATTGTATGTCTTTGCATTAAACGGGGAGGATTGTGGGAGCAACCTGATTAAGCATCAGCAGTTCTGTGGCTTCTCTACATTTGTACATGATATCTCTCTCTCTCTCTCTCTCTCTCTCTCTCTCTCAATATCATACACCTAGTCAGAAAAGCTGCCCACGAGGACCTCTTTATTTGCTGTCAACTTTCTCCCCTTGATGAGGGATAATGTGAGCTCTTTTCTCCTGACCTTTACAGTAAGTAGTCACGTTGACTGCTGAACACTGATACATTTGCTCCATTACCTAGAAAGGTTTTAGCTTAAAGCATTGCCCTTGCTTCCTCTGCTGAAGAAGGGAAAAGTCTTTTGAAACAAATGACTGATCACATACTCCAGCTGAAAGATTTTTCAGTCTTTGGTCTGAAACACTCTTTCAGTCTCGTCAAGCAAGTATTTGAAGCCTATAATTAAATGTTGTTTAAAAATATTCTGTACCTTTGGGAGCTAAAATTATTTTAATATATGGGATTTGTGTGTGTGTGTGTGTGTGTGTGTGTGTGTTTAACTCACAGCGATAATTTTGCTTTAAAAAGTAATAATAATCAGGCATTCTGTTAAGTTCACAGCCATGCATTCAATATTGCCTCAGCCAAATGACTGCTATCCCGAAAACCAGCCCACATATATGTAGAATCATCAAAGAAATAACAATAAAGTTTAAAAAATAAAAAATAAATAAATGTAGGAATATTTCTCAGGGAGGAAGTCAAAATCCCCCATACATTTAGGAAGTGTGTGGCCTACTTAGCTTGTTTTGAATTAAATACAAAATAAAAAAAATAGATGAGGTAGTTTAAGCCTAAGGGGAGTTCTGAACCACCATCATAATGCTCTTTCCAGTTCCTCCTGAACATGTGTTGGAAGGAATGCACTGGAGCAGGTTGGCTATTTAAATTGAGTATTTAAAGAGTGTTCTTTTGGTTGCCTCCAAACTGCTGAGATGCTCTCTTCATCTTCCCTGCTGGGGCATCATAAACTGTGATAAAGCCAGAACAATGAAAACAAGATTAAGTAATCTTTTTTGGTGGTGGTGGTGGGGCAAGGACATTACCCCAAAGGGAAGTTGTCAGTGGTCACCTTCCAGTAATGGAAGGATCAAGATCCACAAACAAGATCGGAATGCAACAGCATTATACTGATTGCATGTTCAACATACTTCCCACTTCCAGATCTCGCTTGTGGGCTTCCCATCTAGTAGACCACTTTAAAAACAGGATGATGGACTAGATGGTCCTTTGGTCTGATCCAGCAGGGCTCTTACCTTAGAATCATAAAATCCTAGAATAATAGAGTTATAAGGGACTACCAGGGTCATCTATTCTAACTCCCTGCAATGCAGGTGTCTTTTTGCCCAAAACGGGGCTTGAATACATGAATCCATGAATTTCATGTTCTAGTGACTGAGCTTCTCCAGCTTTTCTTATCCCGCAAGCTGAAAAAGTTGAGAGAGCAGCTTAGAAGGTGCAGGTCAGGCCACAAGGCACACACAGCTCTTTCCGCTACCATTTTCCCACTGTTCCCCACTGCCTAGCCCCAAATCTTCATTTTGAGACATTCTGTCTCATTCTTCCTAATGGTAGGGCTTGAACTGGTCAACTGGCAAATGAGAAGTTGCCCAAGAGGTATCAGCATTATTGGAGACACCTCAGGAACAGCCTCCCATTCCTCAGTGGAAAGCACCAGGTGAAAAAAAGGCTTTTTTTTAATAAAATAAAAAAAACTCTATGCCACTACTACCAATATAAGAATGCCTTTCATTGTTGTGGTGGAAGGAAATTTAATTTCAGGTGTATCAATAAGTTAAAAAACAATCAGGGCAGTAAGTCTGTATTTAAACACACAAGTTTTTTTTCCTCCCAGGTTTACAAGCTTTAGGAATATTTTAACAACACTTCCTTTTTATCTGAGGTCAAAGCTTAAATTTGCAACTTCCAAATCCTCTTGCATTAGTGGAAATGCTAAAGAAAAGCTTGCTAATTGTGGGACCTTTGCTGACACAGGCAGCTCTGACTGCAGATAGTTTTAAGAGTTAAGTGATAGGACTGTTTGTCTCAGGATGCAAACTATAATGCAGCTATTAATGATATGAAATACTAGCTATTAGTATAATCCAGAGGTAGCTGCTTTAATCTTCTTAGCAAAAGGCCACTGTTATTCATTAAGGCCAGAATGTGGAGAGAAGATCTAGATTGTACTTATATGAAATGATTAAATATTCATTTCATTTTATGTATATAAAGCTAAAAGAATGCCCCATTTTACTCCATTATTACCTCTAACCTCCTAAAGCAATTTTAAAACTATATTATTCACAAGATACATAACTATAAGTAGAAAAGTTGGTATAGCACAGTTGAGGTGTGTGAGTATAGAAGATTTCTACCCTACAGAGATGAAGGGGATGCGTTCCCTTCTGGGCAATTTTCTGGATATCACTTGCATGTGGTGGGAGGGTCAGATGCAAAATGGATGGAGCAACAAATATAAATGCTACCTTTGCTAAATTAGCTTAGTTTCTACACATGTCCCTTTCTATTCTCAATCCAGGAAGCAATATGCATGAGGAAGACTTCAGATGCAAAATGTATGGTAAAATGATTGTCTTTATTACATATAACACATTAAAAAATCTGCACAAACCAGTTAACCAAAACAGCTAGATCAAAGGAGTCTGGGCAGGTGAGTGATCTAATAAGGAGGGACCTGATCCCTCACATCTCTTGTTTGCAACCCCAATCTGTGGCCACATGGCAAAGAATTTAGAGGAAATTCTCCTTCATTGCTGTGTGAAACTTGGGTATGTGGCCCTGACACACACTCCCTGGCCCCACTGTCCAGTATTCACTATACGTACAGGGTGTTGGGATACTGCCAGGGAGTCAAAGTCCATCATGGCCCCCAAGCCGGCTGCCGGACGATCCATCGATCTCCCGTAGATACAGTATCAGCAATTAGCGACACGAGCTCCAGAAATAGCCTGCCACATTCTCAAGCTCATGCACGCTCTATCAGCAGATAATGCACAGCGAAAGTTGCACGCAGGAGAGCATTATTTACAAGTTTTATTCAGCATTGATCAAAACAAAGAAAAACATGACTGCCTGCTTCAGTGTCTCTGACACAGAGAGAGCGAAAACAAAAGACACAACAGAAACATCCTGTGGAACAGGAAATACACAGACTCTGTGACTCACAAAGCCTGCCCCCTTTTAAGGTGGAACGGAAATATCCTAACATCCTCCCCCTTTCCGTGTAACCTGTAGTACCTGTGGTTCAGCCCAATTGCAACTTCTGTACATAAACCTTAAGTTGTTCTTAGACAACAGATCAGCAGGAATTTCATTTCCTGCCATGTAGGACACCTGAATGAGTCCTTTCTCAATACACTCTCTTGCATGATGTAGCTTAATCTGCAAGTACTTGGTTCTTTGCTTGCAACTCTCTGAGTTCAGCAAAGCCAAACAGGATCTATTGTCTTGATACACTTGTATAGGACATTTCAGAGAAACTCTGATGTCCTTAAACAGTTGCATCAACCATTCACAATCCATGAGTGAATATGACCGAGCATTGAGTTCTGCTTCACAGGAACTTAGGCTCACTGTCATCTGCTTCTTGCACAGCCAGTCAAACAGACAGTGGGTGTACATGTAGCATACTCCAGAAGTGCTTGTACCATCCGTGGTGTCACTTCCAAAACTTGCATCTGCAAAGATTTCAAGACCTCCAGTCTTCTGACTGGTGAACCTCAGCCTGTAGTGCATAGTCCCTTTCAAATAGCGGGCTATGCGCTTCAGAGCTTTCCAATCCTGAACAGTAGGATTGTTAGCATGTCTGCTAAGCAGGTTAGTGCTTACAGCTATGTCAGGTCTTGAGCATCTAGCAATGAAATTCAACTTGCCTAGAATGCATTGCTAACAGCTATGTCAGGTCTTGAGCATCTAGCAATGAAATTCAACTTGCCTAGAATGCATCTGTAAAGCGTTGTGTCAGAAAACGCTTCAGCAGTACTATCTACCTGGTAAACTGTCACCATCGGTGTGTCTGCTGGGTTTGCATCAACCAAATTCAACCTGGTTAATACATCAGCAATTTTCTGTGTTTGGTGTACCAGAAAATTATCTGCTTGGTCCCGCTCCACCTGCAGAGAAAAATAGTTGGATACCTCACCAAGATCCTTCATGTCAAAGTGCTCCTTCAGTTGAGCTAGGGTGCTTTGGTACAAAGCCTGATTCTTCCAAAACATCAGAAGATCATCAACAAAACATAAACAATACAGTTTGTTTTGCCCCTCCTCCTTGACAAACACACATGGATCAGCTTTGCCCTGGTGAAAACCTAGAGAAAGCAAGGTCTCAGTGAGTTTTGTGTTCCAACACCTGGCACTCTGCTTGAGACCATATAAGGATTTCCGCAGTTTACAGACCATTCCCTTCTGTATCTGCATCCCATCAGGTGGAAGCATAAACAGCTCCTCGTCCAAAATCCCGTACAAAAAAGCTGTATTAATGTCATGATGGGAAACATGCAGTTTCTCCTCCGCAGCGATCTTGAGCATCAGCCGATTGCTTTCATACTTGACTGTGGGAGAGTAGGTCTCGTGGTAATCCTGTCCTGGTACCTGTGAAAAACCTCTGACAACCAATCTGGCTTTGTGTCTAACTACCTTGTCATTCTGGTCTGTCTTGGCCTTGAAAACCCATTTGCTGCCAACCAGTCTCATTCCTGGGACTACTGGTACCAGTTCCCAAGTTTGATTCCTGTTCAAGGAATCAACTTCAGCCTTCATGGCATTAAGCCAAGGCTCAGCATCCTTAGAGGTTAACTCCTGAACCTCTTTGAAGCTTGAAGGTTCCCACACCTTCTCTGAGCTACTAAGAACAGCAGTTGCTGTCTTAGCAAACTCATCAGCAAATCTCTTTGGAGGTTTGCCCTTCGTTGCCCTTTCAGATCTGCGTACTAGACGCAAGTCTTCTGGACTCATCTCCTCCTTCTTAGGAGAAAAGTGACCAATGGTGAACAGTGGTTCTTCCAGTTCATTGTCAGACGCATCAGATGGTCTGACTAAGGCCTTTGCGCTCTTGTAGTCTGCTGTGTCATCACTGTCACTGACATCAGCAGCAGCGCCGCCCACTGAACTGGAATCCGAACTCTGATCATCATCAACATCATCCTCAGCTTCCTCAGCTTCCTTCTTCACATCACCTTCATCCTCCTCTGGGTAACTCTGGAAAATTCCCACATTTTCCCTCCAGTTAGGATTGTTCTCAACACTCTTTGTGAACTTAATGGACTTAGAGTCAGTCATCCATACCCTGTATGTTCCTTTTTCGTACCCCATGAACAAACCATGTGCCCCACGCGTCCCAAGCTTGTTGCTCTGTGGGGTGTGTACCCACATGTCAGAACCAAAGATTCTCATGTGCTTGATGTTGGGTTTCTTACCAAACATCTTCTCATAGGGGGTACAACCAATAGGTGATGACAGTCTCCTGTTAAAAGTGTAAACAAAAGTTGACAGAGCCTCCCCCCAAAACTTATCAGGGAGATTGGCATCATGCAACAAGGTTTTTAGGCCTTAAAGCAACGTTTGATTTGCTCGCTCCGCAATTCCGTTCATCCATGGCGATCTAGGCGTTGACAAGTCATGCTGGATTCCCTTCTCAGTCAGGAAAGCTTCAAACTGCTGAGAAGTGAACTCCCCACCCCGATCAGTAAAGAGACAGCCGATACGTTTACTGTGAACATTCTCCAACCAAGCACAGAATGCCTTGAACTTCGGAAATGCTTGTGATTTCTGCTCGAGCATAAACACATGAATGTACCTGGAAAAAGAATCAATTAGAACCATGAAGTACCTTGCTCCTCCCAAAGAGGGCGCAAGTGGACCTACCAGGTCTGCGTGGACTAGCTGGTAGGGTTTGGAAGCCTGCCTGCTAGACTTCTTGCCTTTTGGAGCAACCTTCACCTTGTTCTCTGCACAAGATACACATTTCATGTGAAACTTACAGGGTTTGATGTTCAAACCCTGAACCTATCCTGGCATCTTGGCCAGCGCCTGCCAAGACAGGTGACAAAATCTTCTGTGTGCATCATGAATGCATTCTGTTACGATATAGAAGCAATGCGGCCACGAGCTGGTAGCTTGAAAGCAAAACATAATGGGAATGTTGGGACTGTTCCGTAGGAAACAGAGGGACAGTCAATTCACAGTGCAGAGGGCACCGGAATTAGCTCAGAGTGTAATATGAGCTGTACAGGAAGTACAGGAGGAGTTTGTCTCTCGACTGCTGGAGCTTGAAGAGAGCAGTCATGATTTTTGTAACGCTGCAAAGACAGAAATAAAGGAATGTAAATACGTTTCTGTCTATCTCTTTCCCCTGCCTGGGGGGGCAGGAAAGAGGGGGGGTGTTCTTCTCACTCTGAGAAGGATCGCCTACCGCGACCTAGCCTGGATCCTGCCGGGAATGCAGACAGGGAGGTCAACAGGAGATCAAGCCGGGTGCCTGGAGAGTGGCCAGTTTCTCCTGATAAAGGCTTGAATCCCAACATCCGGTAACGGAGCCGATGGTTTTGATCCATGAAAGCAGCAAGAGAGGTTGATGGATCGTACTTCATCCTCTGCAAGGAGATAAAGAAAGAATGTGGTAGCGGGCGGATGGAAGCTATAAGGACGGCTGAGCACCGGAGGAGGTGTTTTTGCTGAGCAACGGATTCCCTCAAGGTATGGTGATTTTATGGCTGTGAGAGTGAATGCGAATTGAAGCATTCTTCGGTTCAATGAGTGTCTGCTTTTGGATGAAACCAGCACTGAAAGAGAGCCACATATTTCGCATTCCTGAGTCTTGATAAGCCTGGAATGTCCAGTTGCTAAGCAACGAAACGTCAGTAAAGTGCAAAGTTACTAGCCAACAACGGAAGAGGGGCTGGGACTGTGAGAGGCTGGTAAACAGCGTTTGTTCTGTCTATTATCTCACTGCTCTTGGAGGGACTTTCAAAACAGCCTGCGTTTAGCCGCCAAGTGAGGCAGTAAACAGCCAATAGACTCTTGGAATTTTACAGGCTCGAGAGTGAGAGCTGAGGCTTGGATTCAAAATGGATGCCAGGAAGGGGGGAGGCTTACCTTACCCACCTCCACTGACTAATGACAATTATTCCTCATGGTCTGTAAAGATGAAAGCCCTGCTTCAGAATCAGAGGATTTTTGGGGTGATTGATAACCCCATCCCTGCAGCACCAACGCCAGGTTGGAATTCACAGAATGTGAGAGCCAGGATGGCCATAATTCTGTGTATCTCAGATGATCAACTCGTGCATATTCAGGATTTGGAATACGCACGTGAGATTTGGCAAACGCTGCGTAGAATACATCAAAGAGATGCTGGTTCTTCAGCGTTGCTGCATTTTGAAAAACTGACCAATCTGAGGCTAGCGCCTGATGGAGATGTACAAGCGCATCTGACAGAGATGAAATTCTTACGCCAGCAGATGGCGGAACGCAATTTCCCTCTACAGGAAGAGATATTCTGCTTCATGATTCTTAACAGCCTTAATCGGACTTATAAAACGGTTGCAAGTCAGCTTGGTTCTCTACCTGCCGCAGATCTTTCAACGGAGAGAATTTGTGCCATGATTCTCAATGAGAAAGACAGACTTGCTGCAATAGATGTCAAAGACAGGGGGAGAGAAGCTCGGAGTTCTGACACCCCCACTGCTATTGCTAGTGAAGAACAGGCTGTTGCTTTGAACGTTGTCCATTGTTACAATTGTGGACAGACTGGGCATCTTCAGCGGAACTGTAAGAGGCCAAGTCAGCAGAAAGGAGCTAGGGGAAGCTCTGCAAAGCCTGAGGTGTCAGGCAAAAGTCGTCCCAAGTCCCAAGTGGAACCAGCTATGGCTTTGATGTCACTAAAAGCCACACCAGAAGTGGAAAACGCTTTTATTTTGGACACTGGAGCGACGCAACACATGACGTCGCGGCGAGATCTGTTTTCAACGTTTAAGAAGCAAAGCTTCACTTTGAAACAAGCCAATGGCCAGGAGCTGGAAGCGACCGGGTTTGGAACTGTGTATCTTGAGAGTCTGAACTTGACTATAAACAATGTGTATTTGGTTCCTGATTTAAAGTTCAATCTGCTGAGTGTTTCGCAGATCACAAAGAAAGGACTGACTTTGTCCTATGATAGAGAAAGCTGCAAAATCTTCAAAGATGGAGAGCTGTATCTTTCTGCCAGAGAGAAAGATGGACTGTATTTGTTGACTTTTGATCAAAGTGATTGCATAAGTTGTAATGCATCTGAGTCTAACATGATTTCTCTCGCAGGTGTGTCGAAAAACATCCAGAAGACGACGCAAGTAACCAAAGCTTTTCAGCAAGTGTATGCTGATGTGATTGGTCCTCTAGCACCGTCTAGAGGCAATGCAAGATATTATCTTGTGTGTGTGGATTATTTCTCTCATTATGTGTGGGTATATATATTGCAGAAACCACAAGAAGCCTTAGAAAGGTTTAAAGAGTTTTGTGGCAAGGTTAAGAATGTTCACGATGCTAACACTGATTGTCTTTTCACAGATGAAAAGCCAGTTTTTCTTTTGCAGGATTTTCAGGATTTCCTGGACAAGAAAGGGATAAGGCACAAGACTGCTGTTTCAGCAGATGCATGGAACAAAAGTGTCTGTGTGCAAGTGAACAAAGAATTGCAAAATGGGATGAAGGCGCAATTGCTGAGTTCACATTTGCCACATGAGTATCCAGGACAGAGGAAGTAGAAAGGGACTAAATTGTGCCTTTAACCCAACATTGTCTCAGGTGCTTCATCCATCAGTCCTTAAAATTCTCTCATCTACCCAGACTAAATGCCAATTAAATCCAATTCACAAAGCACAACTGCAATAGAAGACCAGCCAACAGTCTGAAGTAGGTAAAACAGAGGAGTCCAAAGGGCCAATCATGGATGTTATGTACTGAAGTTCTCACCCTGGGCTAGCAGGGGGTTACTGTAGATAGTTTTCACTCAGGTCCACATATGCAAATAAGGGATTGAAAGTGACGTTCAGTGATTGGATAGTTACAGAAAGTTGTTACAGTTGCGCTGTACTGGAGCTCTATATAAGCAGGCTGGCGGAACCCTTCAGTTCAGTTCTGTTCTGGCCTGTGAATAAACAATAGCTGTTTGAAGAATTGCTGTGTCGTCTGATATGTTCACCCACAACTTAACACTGGACTTGCCCACAAAATACTTCTCAGTCCCTACAAGGGGCAACTACTGTATGTTGAGAGCTGCAGTCTTAAACATGCTTATCAGGGAGTAAGTATTAATGCACTCAATGAGGCTTACTTCTAAGTAGACATGTGTAGGTTGCCTGGGGAAACATCTACCCATGTTGTAAGGAAAATCAATGACTTCTAATAATCAGTGTACCTCAAAGATTCAACACACTAACAGAATCACATGTCAAAAATCATTTTAATGCAAGTTCACTAAAGGTAACTTGACAAAGAAGATTAATTATGCCCTGTTTTGTTCCACTTTAATTAAAGTCTGGGTGTATTCTGTGTTAATGTCTGCTATTCATTGTTTTCTTTTATTGTTTGATCTCAGAAGTTGTTATTACATCTAATTTAGGCATTTCCAATTAACTCCCGATCATTCTCCCTATTTTCGGATACAATGATTTCATGGTCTTTAAGCCATTCTGTGGTGTTCCATTCTTATTCAAGAACATATAAAAGATTGGTTTAAAATGTTAGCTGTGTGTCAAGCTCTTATTTTACAGCTGAACACTGCATTTCACCATCTTTTTCTGCTTGACAGTTCTCTTTTAGCAAGCAGTACCAGAATCCTTTCATAATAGGCTTTTAGAGCCTTTCCCCAACCTGTAGGAAAGTCTATTAGATTGTCTTTCTACTGACTTAATGAGCTGAAGCACAGGTTTTGGGGTGTTTTAATTATAAAAAAAGCAAAGCATTCCGCAGCTCAGTCATAGACTTCCTCCTGGTAAACAAAGCAGGAGAAGAGACATGCAAATAAAGCCAGATTCAGCAAGAAATCTGAATTTCAAACATGCTGTACTTAAAACTTTTCCCTGCTGAGCACAGGATGCTCTGGGATGCATTAGAAATTCTAATTCCGGGAGGAGAGCTAATTCAAAAAAAAATCTGCTATAGTTCATAGATGCATAATCCTTCCTGTGCTACAAAAAACATGTCAATTAAAGCCTGTCATTTCCCATGTGGCTCATATCAGATAGGTAACAGCCTTTATTTTCTTATTTTAGTGTGACATATTTATTAATTTAAAGCAGGGGTGGCTAACCTATGCTCTCCAGGTGTTGTTAGGCTTCAGCTTCCATTAACCTCGACCAGTCTGGTAACCAGGTAAGGGTAAATTAGAGAGGGAATCAGTGCAAAAATATAGATTTCAAAAGTGCACTGAAACTGAATTATTGGCCCAAAGCTCTTAAAACTCACAGCTGTTAAAGCAAAATTATGTTTGATTGATTTAGCATTTTCTTCTCAGCCATGCATAGCACCATGTAGTTCCATTTTCCCCATTAATGATAATGCTATTCTTATCTAAGAGGGAGCAACACTTCCTCTACACCTAGAGTGGCCATTCTGGTGCCCCATCATATGTTGCTGCACTTCAAATCCAATCAGCATTAACCAGCATAGCCAATGGTGAAGAATGATAGAGGTTTTAGTCAGGAAGGAACTACCTTAGCTACCTTGGCCTACAGTCTGGTTCATGCATACAAATTCACCCACCTACCTACCCCATTTTGCCACACACCACACAGCAGCTATTTTGTGACTAGCAGCCATGACAGTCTCAAAATCCCTAATGTGTTCATTGGCCAAAAAAGCTTGGCAGTCCCTGATCTCCTTTATTTCAGAAGGGGCCCAGCTCATTCAATAATGTAGGCTGAGGGCCTTGTCCTGGTGGCAAGACACTGTCCCCCACACCAATAGGTGTGTGTTGTGTGTGTAGCCCAGCCCCAGGTTAGTATATGAATGAGTTTAGAACTCAGATCTACAACTTGAAGGTGCGTAGACTCCTTATAAATGGTCAGGGACCCTGCTTTGTCTACAAGGTGTATGTACTCAAGTTCTGTACAGAGGTTACTGAATTCAAGCAGGGTCCCCCCCCCCCCCCGAGGTTCTCACCTGTCCATGTGTTAATTCCACCCTGTTGGTTGTCTGAATAAGACTCTAGTTGTCTGACTGGGGAGACCCCATTGTAGAAGCCATTCTGGTTCTGCTTCAGCATGTCTTAGTCTTCTACAGGCTTGGTAATTGTATCTTCAACAATACTTTCCAGTATGTTTCCCCAAACAGGCATTATGCTAACCTGCCTGTAATTTCCAGTAACACCCCCTGATCTCCCTTTTTTCTTCATTTTTTAAACTGTGTAACATTGGCCACTCTCAAGTTCTCAGGTATAAAGGTTTGTCTTGGAGACAAATTGAATATTTTTGTTAGAATACCAGCAATTTCACAACTGAATTCTTTAAGAACTCGCATGTGGATGCCATATGGGACTGGTGATATTGACAGATTGATCAATTCTCTATAAGGCCTAGAACTTTACTTCTTCTCACTCTTAGTTGCCTCAGTTCCTCAGAATCCCTATGTGTGAAATTTAGTTCTGGCAGAGGTATCATTCCACTACCCTCTTCTGTGAAGACAGACACAAATAATATATCCAGCTTCTCTACAATCACTTTTTTTTCCATTGACAAGGATGTTCTTTGATAACTTTGCTTCCATTGTCACCCAAAGGTCCAACTACCTTCCTAGCCAGTCTCCTGCTACTAATGAATTTGATTCTTATTATTTGTTGTTGCTGTTTTTTATGTTACTAGCAATTTTCTCCTCAAATACCTTACTTCCATTTAGAAAATACAAAGCTGAGAGCAACTGAAAAATTGCATTATTCTCATGAATTAGGCTTACCTGAGCTGTTCTAACCTTCATGACAGTTTTGGAAATACTAAACTGAACAGATGGTGGTAGTTTTACACAATCACCTCAGAACAGATTTTGACACAGTATCCTATTGTTTAATCAGTGGTGTATGAAACGTTTAGCAGAAACATCAAGCAGCTCTAGAGTCTTTAGTCTTTTTTCATCAACAAAGCTATAGAAAAATATATTAGGGAAAGATTGACTAAATATATATTTCTAGTGAATTTGAAGCAGTTATAAAAAGTGATATTGATTACTCTTTCAGACATTAGACCAATGATGCAGTCTTCAAATATACTCTCACAGTGAAGTACTATGCAAGTCTACTCAGAAGAAACTGCCAGCTGTCTTCAATGGGACTTACAGTGTAATCCTAACTTTATCTACTCAGAAGTAGGGATGAATGAATTTCTTTTTTGGTTTCTCATTTTTCCAATCTTAAATTCAGTCCTCCACATGTAGTTTTCATGAAAATTGGTCAGCATTTTTCTCCTTATAAACCATTTTAGTATATAGTTCTAATTTGCATATTTTGCCTAATAGTTTCTTCTTTTTCTTTGCGTGCTGAGGTCCCCCAAAACACCCTTACCCCAATAACTCACACATCACACATGAATTTTTGTTTAAGGTTTTTGGCATAAATTTTGGCCACAACTTTATTAACATACAAATTGTGAGTGGTTGCTTAGGCATTGGTTCTGACTATCTGTCCCCCCCCCCCCCCGCCTTGGGGACAGCACTGACTCCCGGATTCCAGCGAAAGTCAGTGTGGAGGAACAAGATCAGGGATAACTGGAGCTGTGGCACAGACCCTCGGCTTCTCCCCGCATGCTCCTAGGGGCTTACACGGCCGAAACCCGATTCCAGGGGTTTGGACGAAAGGATGGTAAGGCCCTGAATTCCTTTAACGGAATTCCCGTGCAGCAGCAGCATTGGAGGGGCAGGCACAGCCAATCCATACCCCTCCACCAACCAATTTAAACCAATGCCTAACTGCCAACCTTACAACTTGTGACGATTTGCTACGCAGTAGGCAAAACCCAAAAGGCACACACTAATCAGCCCAATGGAAAAATTCCTACCAGGCCCCCGCACCAATGCGGACGACCCCATGACAGGCATAGCAAGGTCAAAGCGCAAGCCCAACAAGGGAGGGTGGGCGGGAGATCCGATGTCCACAGCGAAAGAGAAAGTAGCCTGCTGTGGACCCTGCTTAAATAACCTCTGATCCCACCCCTAAATTGGCAACATCGAATTTGCCCCAGCAACACCATTCACCAACCATGATCAGGCCCCTTAATACCAACTTGCCTATTTACCCCAGGGTGCTTTGTCTGGCCCCATCCGCAACACGTGCTCTCCTTTAGTGAGAACACGCTTTATTGAATTTGTATGACTGCTCTACATCTGAAGACCACAGGGCAGCTGACAATATTCAAAATAAAAAATGAGAACAGAAAATACATAATAAAACAAAAGCAAACCAATAACCACTAATGTTTTTAAGAAGGCCATAGAATGTTAATTAGTCAAAGGCCTGGTTATAGCGAAATGTTTTTCCCAAGCACCTAAAGATATGTAATGCAGGTGCCAGACAAGCCTCCCTGGGGAGAGCATTCCACAAACAGGGAGTCACCACAGAAAATACACATTCTTGTGTTGCCACCCTCTGGACTTCTTGTGGAGGAGATATACAAAGAAGGGCCTCTGATGATGATTGCAGGCTCCAGTTCAACTCATATAATACATGTTGTATATTTTTGAGATTCATTTTAATTAATGATATGCCTTTAAAAAATAAAAATAAAAAATGTACACTCCTTATAAATCTGAGATTAAGTTGTATATAAATAGCTCAGGGGATGCAGGTGGCACTGTGGTCTAAACCACTAAGCCTCTTAGCCTTGCTGATTGGAAGGTTGGCAGTTTGAATCCCTGCGATGGGGTGAGCTCCCGTTGCTCTGTCCCAGCTCCTGCCAACCTAGCAGTTTGAAAGCACGCCAGTGCAAGTAGATAAATAGGCACCACTACGGTGGGAAGGTAAATGACATTTCTGTGCCTTCTGGCACTCATCAAAGTTCTCCATGTGCCGGTAGCGGTTTAGTCATGCTGGCCACATGACCCAAAAAGCGATCTGTGGGCAAACGCCGGCTCACTTGGCCTGAAGTGAGGTGAGGGCCGCACCTATGACTGGACTTAACTGTCCAGGGGTCCTTTACCTTTTTTAAACCTTTTAAATAGTTCAATCAATCAATCAATCAATCAATCAAGGCATGCATGTATTCATTCCAACACTAGTAAAGCAAAACCACATAGGCTCTGATATGGTAGGAGTAGGTGAAATGCCATCCTAGTACTAACTGTATACTAGTAAAACCAGATCATCACATCTGACATAAGTGGATGTAGCAAGAGTAAAATAGTTTGTTCCCATCATGGAAAGGTGGTGGGAACTTTTCTTGAGGCTGTTTCCACTTCTGCCTTCTGCAAGCTGTTCAATAATAAGTTTTTATCACCAAATTCACATTATGTTTATTCCTGTAATATATCTTAACTTCAAGTGTAGCTGTGGTTAATTGCTAATCCATATTCACTGAACAGAACAAATGAGGGCAGGAAAAGTGGCGGTTTCATGTTCTGTCTCATCAAATGTGTGAACTTATGGTCTCCCCTCCCCCCCTCTTTTGAACTGAGACATTGACGTGGCTTCTTATCCACCAATTTAGGAAACCCTTCAGGAACGATAGTAGCATTTTTAAGAGTGAGGTTAGGAGGCAGAGTTTTCAAAGACGGAGATGAATCATATTAGAGAACGTAGTTGCTGACTGGGTATGCTGCTTATTCGTTAATGTTTTCATTTTCTCTCTCTCTCCCTTAAATGTTCTCTAATGGTAATTTAGTAATTGCATTATGAGCTTTAACCTCAACCTGACTTTCTTCTGCTAGAGAAGCAGTTCTAATGAGGACCTCCAGCTGTGATGTATGACCTACTGTGGAATTGGGTGCAAAGAAGGTAGATGAGGAGCTACGAGTAGATTTCTCAGTGATTTGTAGAAGATTTAAAAAAATGGCTCTGACTCCCAGCTGTTTAACAATAATGACCAAAACAAAAAACAAAAAAACATTTCCCACATTAAATCAGTCTACTAAAATGTAGACAGTAATCAGATGTGGAGTTTTATGTGGATAGACTTCATACGCAGTTCAATTCTGGTATTAAAAACCAATTCCTAAGCTCAGAATGCATTCAAATGCATCTCTGTGTGTGTGCACACACCCACGCTAGTAGATCTTAGATTTTAGGTAAAACAAACAAACAGGACATCCAACAAGCCTGCCATTTGTCCATCTGAAATTATGATTATGAAATGTGTTCTTCTAAGTAACTAATCAGTACAACCACAGTTATTCAGCACTAGCCAACATATATTAAAATGCCACTACTCATTGTGGTGGTTGCTGCTGCTGTTACTAAGAATGTAAGATGATAAGAAGAGCCCAATTGGATCATAAAATGGCTCTATCTTGTTGCAATGATTGAAGAAAATCATTCTTTGTGAATTCCATCAGAAATTCATGGAGGAGGTGGCTATCAATGGCTACAAGGCACTATGGCTATGTTCTATCACCACTATTAGATGTAGTAATCCTCTGAAGACAAATTACTGGGGATCATAGGTATGTGGAATGCTCTTGTACTCAGATCTTGCCTTCAGTTTTCCCATAGGCCTCAGCTTAGCCACTGTGAGAACAGACCGCTGGACTAGATGGGCATTTGGTCTGACCCAGAAGACTCTTCTAATTCTTATCTAATTTCTGCATTAATCTGCAACTAATCCACATATCAATAATATTTAATAGATATTTTTGGACATTCTCCCAAAGTATGCATTTCTAAGACTTCACTCTTAAAGGAGAAATGAAGAGAGAACAAACAGTGGTCAAATTGCCACATTCAATAAATTACAGGTTGAATGAATTTGCTTTCCAAATTGTGCATTTTTATTTTTAAAAGTTTTTACATGCCCCGGAGGCCTTGGTGGGGGCATCACAAAGTTCAGAGGAGCGCAAAACATGAAAGATTACTGCATTCTGCAGGTAAGGTTGGCTAGCCCAGAGTGATCCAGTACTGTCAGGCATCATCAAGGAAGCAGGAGAGGCAAACATTAGGCTGGAAACTATAAAAAAGCTGAGAGAGGGGGACCTACTGTACTTGACTGGCCATGTCTTCTGAAAAGACAGTAGGGGTTCTTGCCCCATCTACTTCGTCCCAGGCCTCACCTGCCTTTCATCCCCACAAGTAGTATAAGATGGAATCTGTTTACCAGCAGATCAGCAGAGAATTCAATCCTCCCCAATGCAGATTGCTGCTCATTTGCAAGGAGTTTCTCTGCAGGGAAAGCAGTCACAAAAGAGGAGAACCATGCAGAATGGAATCTTCTTCTTACCAGATTCCATCCTTTGGAGAGCTATTTCAGGGGGCGGGAATTCAGGTTGCTGCTTACTTTTTCAGGGTTTCACTGCAGGGTTTCACTGCAGGGAAGCAACCCACAGGATAGAACTTGCCTGCTTTCAGTAGGGAGAGGGCAGCATCTCCTCCTTCCCCTTTGACCATAAAGGGGTTTTTTTAAAACCCTAATTAAACATTAGCCCCTCACCTTGTATATACAAAGTGGGGTAGGTGGACCCCAGTGTAGCACAGGATGCGCCAGGGCCACCACATTTGGGGATGTTTGCACAAACCTAGCCAACACTTTTCACTTTAAAAGGCTACCCCCCAAAAAAAAACCCACACCCTTTTTTTGGATTGGAGCATATTTGTTTTGAAAGCCAATTGGCAATTTTAATTCTGCATGCCCCCCCAATTATATAAATAAATGTTAGGAAAGGTGCTAGGGGTGTCAAAAAGCAAAGAAGCAAGCTTCCTTTTATCTATGTTGGGTGAGAGCCATTTTGCTCAGTTCTGTTTGCAGTCTTCTCAGCTACAGTCCTCTGTACAAATATCCCTCATTAGTGGCTATCAGGAGACAGTGCACTTGCCAGCATTAACTGTGGCTTTGGGCGGCGTGTGCTTCTAGGTCATAACATTAAAAAAGAAAAGTAGAAAAGTACTGAGACTGTACATCAGTAGCAGAATCTACCTCTTAGGGAACCTGGAAGGATTTCTGGGATTGCATCAATTAAAACATGTGATGCCCTTGGTAGTTCCCTGGAAGGATGAATGTGAATTCTGTTGCTTGGCTAATTTGGAGGAGGCAATTGCAGGCAGGAATGCTGAGCAGTGAAGATAAACAGGGCTCCAAAAGGGGTAGTTAATATTCTTTTCTGGGAAGTTCAAGCCTGGAGAGCAAGATATCCAGCTCCCTCAACTGTTCCTCATAAGCAGGCTTCCTCAACCTCAGCCCTCCAGATGTTTTGAGACTACAACTTCCGGAGGCGGCGCCAGCGATTAATGGCGGATTTCCTCCACTGGAGGAAATCTCACTGCGAATTAAGGGTCGGATCCCGCTTTCGGCGTAGCGGGGGACCCCTAAAAATCACAGGCGGGAGAAGCCTGTGAGCCTGGGACCCAGCGGGCACATTTGGCGCCCCCCCAACCCGGTAGGAAGCCCGGCAACGGGCTTTGAAGCGGAGCGGGGAGAGCGCTGTGCTGTGGGCTGTCTGCTCGTTCGTGGTGTGAAGCCGCAAGCTGTTGATCGGAGAGCGCTGCCTTTCTTCCTTAAAATCCGGACTTGAAAATCAACGATCCGTGAGTAGGATACAATTTAAATTGGAACTGTATAAAATTGGAATCTGGTCGAAAACGGAAAGAGGCTTAAAAAGGAAGTCAGCCTCTTTATTTGTAGATAAAATAAAGCATTGAACTTGAAAGCGGAAGCAATTGGAAAGTACGTTTTAGCGGATTCTAATCCAATCATCTAACCTGGACTTTTCCCCTCTCAAATTGAGGGAAAAGGGGGAAAATTGTGGATGTGATTTTTTCATAAAGGGTGGAAAAGGAGGGATTGAACCACCACTCAACTCCCTGGGAAAGGATCTCCAGATCTCAGGAAAGAAAGAGAGGTACTGTCTTGCAATATATTTTGACAGCTAGTCCAGCACAAGAAATAAAAGTTTGGACAATTTATGTGAATATATTTCTCCTGGTCTTAAGTTAAAAATTTTGAATAGACTGCTTCTGTTCTGAAAAAAACTAGGGGGGCTTGGGAAAAAAAGGAATTAAAGTATCCAAGAACTTTTATGACTGTTACAGTGTCCCCCTAGTGGAACTTGGAACTGTTACAATTTGTTACAATTGAAACTGTAGCAGACTTGAGGAGTTCTCACACTGCTTGGCTAGGAAATTTCCACTGTTTAACTTCAAATACGTGACTGACCTTGGAGTTATCTAAGGAATGGCAGAGGGGAAAGAGAAGGCGGATGCTTCGACTACAAGATCGGGGAGGCCCCTTCGCACAGAAGAAGGATTACAAAGGAGATCTTCGGCCTCAGGCCCTTCTGGAACCTCAACAATAGCCTCATCGGCACAATCAAAGGTAAAAAGTACGACAAGTGAAGAAGCCTTTGCTCATGTTTTGGCCAAAGTTAATGAATCTTTGAATAAAATAAGTCAACAAGTAGCAGAGGCTTCTGAGAAGATTGACCAAAATACATTAAGTATCAATCAGAATACAGCAAGTATTAACCAGAATACAGCAAGTACTAATCAGAATACAGTAAGTATAAATAATTTGGGCCAAAAAGTAAATACTAACACAGAGACTATCCAGAAATTATTAGAGGAATCGGCCTCAATTCGCCAGATTGCTGAAGAGGCTAAAGAAATTGCTACAACTTCTGCTACGGAAGTTAAAGAGGTTCAAGAGGAATTACCAACACTGCATAAACAATTGGAAGACCACAAACTAACTCTGTCTATGATAGATTTGAAGGAGAAGCAAGTGAATCTTCGGGTCAGATCGGTACCTGAGGCGGAAAAGGACAATCTAGCTGAATTTCTCACGCAGGAATTTTTGGACTTTTGGGATCCAGAATTGGTAAAAGACAGTTTCAGAATAGTAAATGCCTTCAGACTTGGGAGAAGAGGAGAGAAGAAGGTGAGAGACTGTCTGATTACTTTTCGAACAAAAGAAGAGAGAGATAAGATTTTGGGCCTACATTTTAAGAAGGCACTGGAAATCCATCGGACAAGGGTGGAAATATTCAAAGATATTCCGAAATATCTTCTGGATCTCAGATCAAAATATAAAGACTTGGTTATCCTGCTGAGAAGGAACAATATCAATTTCAGGTGGGAACTTCCTCAAGGCCTGTCTTTTAGCTACAAAGGAAAGAAGAGGAAAATAAGATCAGAAGACGACAAAGACAAATTTTGTAGAGACCACGGAGAAGACCTACAAAAAGAACTATCTCCGGAACCAAAAGACCTTTCGAAAGAAGGGATACCACCGACGGATGAGGAACAGGCACTAGGTGCAATAGGAGGAGAATTAAAACAATAACATCATGGCCCTGCAACTTCTAACATGGAACTGTCGGGGTTTGAATTCCCCTCAGAAGAGGAAGTCAGTATTTCATATATTAAAAAAGGAACAATTGGACCTAATTTGTTTACAAGAAACACACATAACAAGATTACACAGGAAATTGTTGATAAATAAAAGACTTGGTCAGGAATTTATTTCGTCAGATAAAGTTAAAAAGAGAGGGGTTGTGATTTACGCAAAAGACAATTTATCACCAAAATTTGTTTTTAAGGATGACCAAGGAAGATTTGTGGCAATTGAAATTCAAACGCAAGGAGAAAAATTTTTGATTGTAGGAGTTTACGCACCAAATGATGGGAAATCTGATTTTTTTAAGAAGTTGCATGAGACCTTGATGGACCATATGGATTACAACATGATTTTGATGGGAGATATGAATGGAGTGGTATCTACCTATATGGACAAGGCACAAAGACAGGTAGTCACCAAAGATGGTAGACTACCGAAAACTTTTTTTGACATGACAGACAACTTGGACTTAGTGGATATTTGGAGAATTAGAAACCCCTTGGCAAAAGAGGGAACTTTCTTTTCTGAAGCCAAAATGACTTGGACAAGAATTGACCAAATTTGGATAACTAGAGGAATGGCACCAATGACAAGAAAGGTGGAAATCTGCCCGAAAATTTGCTCCGACCATAATGCTGTTAAGATGGAAATGAGACTAACACCAACTGGCTCCTTCAGATGGAAGATGAATGACACCTTATTCAGAGATGAAGAATTTCTTAAGAAGGCCCAAAAAACTCTAAGAGATTACTTCGAGATAAATCTCAGTTCCAACGTGGAGAAAAGAGTAATCTGGGACGCAAGTAAAGCGGTTATGAGAGGGTTCCTAATACAACAGAATGCGATAAAGAAAAAAACTCAAAATGAAAAGAAGGATAAAATTATGAATAAAATGAATGAATGTGAAAAAAGACTGCGAGTAAATCCCAAATCTCAAGAGATTCTGAGAGAGTTAAAGTTACATCAGGTACAATATATGAAAATAATGAATCAAGAAATAGAATGGAAGATTAAACAAATGAGACAAAAGACTTTTGAATCGGCTAATAAATGTGGTAAATTGTTGGCATGGCAAATGAAAAAGAGACAAAAATTAAATACGATTACGAATCTAGAAGTGGAAGGAAGGAATATACAGAACCCTGCAGAGATTAGAAGTTGTTTCCAGAAGTATTTTAAAAGACTATATACTCAAGGGCCAGTGAAAGAAACAGATTTAGACCAATTTTTGAAAACAAATGGATTACAAAAAATATCTCAAGAAAAGAGACTAATTTTGAACGACAGAATAACTGAACAGGAAATAGAAGGTGCCATTCAAAATATGCAACTGGGTAAATCTCCAGGACCAGACGGCTTGACCTCTAGATACTATAGATCTTTAAAAGAATGGTTAATCCAACCATTGAAAGAGGTCTGTAACGAAATTATGGAGGGGAAGAGGGCACCAGAGTCGTGGAAAGAAGCGTACATTACACTTGTACCAAAAACAGAGACTGAAAAGACACAACTTAAGAACTACCGCCCTATATCATTACTTAATGTGGATTATAAATTTTTTGCGGATATTTTGGCGAAGAGATTTAAGAAGGTGCTGTTGGAAGAGATTCATAAAGACCAAGCGGGCTTTCTCCCAGGAAGACATTTGTCTGATAATTTGAGGAATATAATCGATATCCTGGAAAAACTAGAAGTGAATATTAACACTAAAGCAGTGTTGATATTTGTAAACGCGGAGAAAGCCTTTGACAATAATTCTTGGAATTTTATGAAGAAGAACCTTCAGGGTATGGGGGTAGGCCAAGGTTTTGAGAATGGTATAAG
The DNA here is from genome assembly GCF_964106645.2 of Podarcis pityusensis. NCBI lineage: Eukaryota > Metazoa > Chordata > Lepidosauria > Squamata > Lacertidae > Podarcis > Podarcis pityusensis. The sequence continues at coordinate 44,550,364 of NC_138033.1, forward strand.
TGCAATTTATTCAGAACAAAAAGCTAAACTAATTGTAAATAATGTTGTTACGGAAGAACTTAAAATTGAAAAAGGGACACGACAAGGTTGCCCAATTTCCCCACTTCTTTTTATATCGGTCCTGGAGGTTCTGCTGAATATGATCAGAAGGGACCAGATGGTTAAAGGTATACAGGTCGGAATTAAACAATATAAATTGAGAGCATTTGCAGATGACTTAGTATTGACGTTACAGGAGCCAGAATCTAGTACAAAAAGGGTTTTAGAACTGATTCAAGAATTTGGTCAAGTGGCAGGATTTAAATTGAACAAATCAAAAACTAAGGTTTTAGAGAAAAATTTAACACCGTTTGAAAGAGAGAGGTTTCAGAATGAGACAGGTTTAACAGTGGTCAAGAAAGTTAAATACCTGGGGATTAACATAACAGCAAAAAATGGGAATTTATTTAAAGATAATTATGAAAAATGTTGGTTAGAAGTGAAAAAAGATTTAGAAATTTGGTCAAATTTGAAGCTTTCACTGTTAGGCCGTATTGCTGCAATAAAGATGAATGTATTGCCTAGAATGTTGCTCTTGTTTCAAACTTTGCAGATCGTGGACAAAATGGATTGTTTCAAGAGGTGGCAGAAAGATATCTCTAAATTTGTCTGGCAGGGCAAGAAGCCTAGAATAAAATTTAAAATACTAACAGATGCAAAGGAAAGAGGTGGATTTGCCCTGCCAGACCTTAAACTTTATTATGAATCAGCAGCCTTTTGCTGGTTGAAAGAATGGCTACTTCTTGAAAACACTGACATTTTGGACTTGGAAGGTTTCAATAATGTATTTGGATGGCATGCATATCTATGGTATGATAAGGTCAAAGCACATAAAGCATTTAAAAACCACATTGTCAGGAAAGCGCTATTCAATGTTTGGTTAAGATATAAGGATTTGTTAGAAAACAAAACCCCAAGGTGGCTGTCACCGATGGAAGCGAAAGCCTTGAAAAAGGTCAATATGGAGGTCAAATGGCCGAAATATTGGGAAATCTTGGAACAAGACGGAGATAGACTGAAATTGCAGAGTTTTGAAAAACTAAAAAACAAAGTGCGAGACTGGCTTCATTATTATCAGATAATGGAGGCATTTAAATTGGACAGGAAAATTGGCTTCCAGGTGGAAAGATCCAAACTAGAAACAGAATTGTTAGAACCCAAAACTAAGAATTTGTCAAGAATGTATAACTTGCTGCTGAAATGGAATACTCAAGATGAAACGGTAAAATCGGCTATGATTAAATGGGCACAGGACGTTGGACATGACATTATGTTTGCTGACTGGGAACAGTTATGGACCACAGGTATGAAATTTACGGCATGCAATGCCTTAAGAGAGAATATTATGAAAATGATATACAGGTGGTACATAACCCCAGTCAAGCTTGAGAAAATCTATCACTTGCCCGATAACAAATGTTGGAAATGTAAAGAAACTGAAGGTACATTTTTTCACCTTTGGTGGACGTGCCCAAAGATTAAGGCTTTCTGGGAAAAGATATATAATGAATTAAAAAAGGTATTTAAGTATACCTTTCCTAAGAAACCAGAGGCCTTTCTCCTGGGCATAGTGGGCCAAATGGTGTTAAAAAAGGATAGAACTTTCTTTATGTATGCGACAACAGCAGCAAGAATACTCATCGCAAAGTATTGGAAGACTCAAGAACTTCCCACGCTGGAGGAATGGCAGATGAAACTCATGGACTATATGGAATTGGCGGAAATGACTGGCAGAATCCGCGACCAGGGAGAAGAGTCGATGGAGGAAGACTGGAAGAAATTTAAAGACTATCTTCAGAAACACTGCAAAATTAAGGAATGTTAGAGCGATGTTGGATTGAAAATAAGTGGTTTCCAGCTGTACAGGTTAAAGTTAAGGACAGATTAAGACTAAAGATCATGATTAAAGATGTTTAAAGAAATGGAAATTTGATAATAAAAGGGAAAAATTTAAAGGTATATGACATTAAGAATAAGGATTAGGTTTAAAAAAGTTGAAGTTATATATTTTAACATTTTATTAAATTAAAGATTGGGTTTAAAAAGTGGAAAAGAAACTGCTGGACAAATAATGTGGATTGGAATACAAAAGAGGGAGGTATGAGGAAGTCCAGAAAATAAGTAATGTAAAATTGGGAATAGAAAAGAGAGTTTGTTTTTAATTGTTACGTTTTGTGTTTTTATTGTTAAATTTTGTATTGTTTTTTTTGTGTGTGTTGTTTTTCTTTCTTCTGTGTTCAAAACCTTAATAAAAAATTATTTTTTTTAAAAAAACAGATGTTTTGAGACTACAATTCCCATCATCCCTGACTACTGGTCCTGCTAGCTAGGGATCATAGGAGTTGTAGGCCAAAAACATCTGGAGGGCCAAGGTTGAGGAAGCCTGCTCATAAGGCTTGATTTCCAGGTCTTTTTCATCTTGGTTGCCCTCCTCTACACACATTCCAGCTACTCAATATCTTCTTGCACACACTGACTTTTCCCCAGGAAAGCATGCAGCCTTCTTGACATTTAGCCCCATGAAACTCAGCAAGACTTACTTCCAAGGAAGCATGCAAAGACTAAAGCTGCATAAAGGTAAAGGGACCCCTGACCATTAGGTCCAGTCGTTGCCGACTCTGGGGTTGCGGCGCTCATCTCGCTTTATTGGCCAAGGGAGCCGGCGTACAGCTTCCCAGTCATGTGGCCAGCATGACTAAGCCACTTCTGGTGAACCAGAGCAGCACATGGAAACGCTGTTTACTTTCCCGCCGGAGTGATACCTATTTATCTACTTGCACTTTGACATGCTTTCAGACTGCTAGGTTGGCAGGAGCAGGGACCGAGCAACGGGAGCTCACCCCATTGCGGGGATTCAAACCACCAACCATCTGATCAGCAAGTCCTAGGCTCTGTGGTTTAACCCACAGTGCCACCTGTGTCCCTAAAGCTGCTTAGCATATGCCTAAATTCCTAACACTGAAATTGCACAATGCATTTTTTAACCCAATGGAAATCCAGATTATTCTACCCCTGTGCCTGCTAACTTGTCCATAAAAGATGCAGCACAGAAAGCACACAAACAGAAGCCAGTGTCCTATTTGTATATATGTGAAATATGTCCAAGGAAAATGGATCCATTTCTATATGTGCTATGTTGACCTTGATTGGAGTTATTGGTACAATGAAACTCTTACTATATAATAGCAATGAGCCACCGAAACATTAAAAAAAAGATCACAGTACATTTATTGCACAGTCCTATTGCAGCATGTTGTCAACGCAAAGGAAATTGCCATGTCCACATCTAGATTTAGTATGTCAATTTGCACACAATCTAATTTCATAGATTCACTCATGCATACCCACATGCAAAGCTGTCTCTGAGTTTCAACATAAAGCAAATTTAAAAACAAAACAAAAAATTTAACTCGACTACATTTCCTGGTGCTCTTGGACTAATGTAAGAGGAAGGGTAATTACATAATACATCTTGTATGTCCATGACAAGGTACACATGAGGTGCCAAAGGCAAAGGGACTCTGATGAAGAACAGATCCTTGGAGCGAGAACACAAATGGCCAGCTTCCATTGAAGATGGCTATTTCACAGGAAACCATCCCATCCATTAGGAAACCCGCAGGGGAAAAGAATGGTACAGGCTACAGCTGAATACTCGCAGCGGAACAGCTTTTAATGTATTTGCTCAAAGGCATGCTAGAGATTTAAACTGGTCTTTCTCCATTCATTTTTCTACAATTTGCTTAAGCAAAACTTGGTGAAGCAAGCCAGTTATAGCACAGCCATTCACTCAGTGTCAGCTCCAGATTTTGGGTGGCCCTGGTGGAGGGGAGAGGTGTCCTTGTGGCTTCCGTCCCTGAGTAGGAATACCTCCTTGTTACTATCACCACTTGCCCTCTCCAGCCTGGTCCAATCCACACCACATCCCAGCAGGTGTTTGAAGGGAAAGGAAGGCTAATGCTTCTCCTAGTCACTGCATGCTTTGAAGGCGGTCAAAGAGGAGAGGTAGCACTAGACCCCCTGATGGGATGTGGGCCTCAACAGATCCCTGATGATGCCAACTTCTGATGCTGGGCCTGAAATTCACATTTCAGTTATATTATCCCCAAAATGAAATGTAGGGTTTCTGAAGTTACTGGATTCCTACGATTTATCCCTAAAATGTTATCAGCATGGTATTTGTTGCACATCCTTACCGTTTAATTCTATGTATAATTTGCTCTGATTCAGTGGCGTAGCGTGGGTTGTCAGCACCCGGGGCAAGGCAAGTAATTTGCGCCCCCTAACCCGTGGATTTGCACCCCCTAACCCTAACCCCCAGATGTTGCGCCCGGTGCGGCCGGCCCCCCCTGCACCCCCCACGCTACGCCACTGCTCTGATTCATATAATATTTAGAATTGTTTTTCTTTTTAAAAAGAGATGGAACTAGAAGTCAACTTTCACAGTAAGTCCTAGAGGCTGGCTACTGAGGGTTATATCTAGCGAAGTTCCACTCAAAGTAAGCCCATTGAAATTAGAGGACCTAACTTAGCTGTGGCCATTAATTTTAATGGGTCTGCTCTCTGTAAGGCTTATTTGGATACAACCCAGGGCTTGGTGTGCTCACCGATTTTCTGCTTGAGGGAAGTGTGTCCTTTTAGCTTAAAAAATCCAACAAAACAAAACTGTACCTGATTTCAGTGACAGAAACATGTCACTGGGGGGAAAGTGGTGGGGGGACAACTTTCAGTTGTAGAGCTGTTAGCCTCCCCACTTTCCTATGTTTATGAGAAAACTCAGATGAAGACAACATGAGGTTTTCAGGAAACTCAGGCACCCAAGAAGGCTGCAAGCCACACTGGAGGGATGATTTGTAGAATGAAAGAAAGGACACTTACAAACACCCCTTGATCACCTTGATAGTAAGGTGAATGCAACAAAAACCCTGCACCACCAGCTTTTCCCTTTCCTTTCATATTTTTGGAATGCCATTTGCTTTTGGTTAATTGCTGGAGAAGAGTTGGATGTGCAGGGGAAAATTTTGGTACAGCGCTGCAGATGAAAAAGTCAGGCCAACCCCCCAACCCCCAATAATGTTTAAGCTGGCAAATAAAAATAATGTCAAGAGATCATGGACAGTTACATGCCATTCCCTCCTATATGCAAAACTTGTATCTTCTTTTTTGGGCATGCACACAAGATGTTGAGATTCTGCATACATACTTTTCCGCATGAAATATAAATAGGTCAGAGTCATTTCTTCACTTAAGTGAATCTCAGTGTTTTATGTCACAGAGGTAACAGAGAATATACACCAAATAAATGGAGGTGAGAAATGAAATTATGTGAAACTAATAATGCTGGTGAGACATGTTTTGTGATAGCCGAAGATCAGTCAGAGTTATTCTTTTTGCATCAAGGCTAGCAGCAACAGCTTAAGTGGGAACACAAATTTAGTTTTTTGGGATAAGATGATAGAAAATTTCTTTACATTTGAAGTATGTGAGGTAGAACTTAAACCTTTGTGTGGATGAGGAATGGGGAACACTTCTCAGCCCAAGGACCACTTTCACTCATGGGCAACCTACCAGGGGACACAGACCGTTGGTGGGAGGAACAAAAGGGAAAGGTGGGTGTGATGTATGTGACTTTTAAATTCTCCACAGCAGGCTACGTTTCAACCACAAGTCTGAGGGCAGAAACACTTCATCCTCCATTCAGACAAGCAAGAGGCATCATTAGAGTTCAAAGACGCATTCCAGGCATTCAAAAGCACTCAAGGAGAGTGTGAAGCTGGACTGCTGAGGTATTTGGCTTTGGGAGAGGAAGGAGCTAGGGCGGGGTCAGGAAAGAGACCCAGGAGGACTGGAGGGCCACATTTAGCCCCCGGCCTTTTCCTAAACCCTAGGTACTTTCAAAATGGACGTGGCTTTTCAGTTAGTAATTGCCATCATCCTTATTCACCTACGTTGACAGTAAAAAGTCCTAGGAGAGTAGGCCGGGCCTATCTGACCAGCTGCATCTTTTCAGGAAAAGGTATGCGGGCAGATGCCTTTAGATGCAGGAGGTGGGGTACCCCTTTTCAAGCAACCTTTCCTGCCCAACCTGTCCTCCCTCCTTCCCCCCTGACACCCAGCTGTCCTTCCTGCCCATCCCTTGCCCTCTCAAGCAGAACCCCACAGGGTCATGTGGGGTTTAGGTTGCTCCTTAGCAAGCTGCTTCCCCATAGGGAAGCTGTCTGTGAAGGATTAGCCTGCAGGATTGATCCTCGCCTCCTGCACCCTAGGTTGGGAGGTGGTAAATGAGACACAGTATCTCCTTCCCCACCTGACCATATATTTAATTAAACATGACCCCCCCCACCTCCCAAACTGAGCTTGGGCAGGATCTATGGCAGATGGTCTCCAGTTGGGTCAGGCCAATCTGGGATCCCTGGATTGGGGCAGTATAGCCCTAATTTTCAGTCATCTACATGCCTTCCCTTGTGGTTCTATGTTTAAAAATTAATTGACTCCAAAATTTCTGGATTGAGACAACAAATTAATTGATGAATGTATCTAACATATGTCAGCTACTTAGGACATTATGCAGAGATTCCCACCACCACCCCCAGAAATATTGAAGCAAGCACATTAACACTGTATTTATCTGATAATTTGGAATTACAATCATTTACAAAGCAACTGCAGGGAAAGCAATATGCTTTGTATAAGACTTGACAGCAACCAGTGACTTATCCACCTGCACAATTATAGATAATAGATTGACTTCAACCATCTCCTGTAACTCAACATGCTCCATAAACTGATTAAAAGGATTCAGATTAGATAGACTGAAGTTTCTGAAGCAGAAATGCCAATGAAATATAGAAGAAACAAGATAATCTGGCTTCATGCCAATTAATAGTTCATCAAGCTTAACAAGTATATTTATAAAATGTTGATGGTTGATTGGCTTATATAAAATCAAAGACAATCTTAAGGAAATGTGGTTTGTACCACAACAATTTCTTTTAAGAACAAATATTAACATAAGTATGCATGATTCATTTGGCAAATAGCATCTTTAACATGTATATGTAGCCTACCCTCCAAAAGGAATGCAAATATAGAATAAAAAGACTTAGGAAAGCCTTGAAAATGTATGGTGGCCCTTCCAATACTTGGCATCCTCCCTGTGTCTGCATCCCAAAGTAGGTCATTATCCACCTAGTCTGTTTCAAAGGGTTGTTGTTGCTACCACTGTTGTGACAACTTCCCAAAGCTCCTTGAAACCAACGTGGGATTTAATGCACAAAGAGAGCCCCCAATAATGTGTAAAATCAGTATTTTCACTACTGCTAATCCTTTGCATTTTTCACACCTATCGAAAACATTTGCAGAAATGCAACCCACTCATTTTTATACTGTCTTTGTCCCTCTTTTCAATGTTACTTTTCTAATACGTTTCCCAAGGACATTTGTATACGCTGGACAGCTATGCTTAATGCTTTCATCTTCTGTGAGGTTACAAAGCACAGCGATCCATCTCTCACACAGTTATGGTATAACAATATTCACCTATCGGTCAATTTTACTGATTCACATTGAAAAGCTTAAGTTTTATTAGGCTCAGGAACAATTTTGATACAACTGTTGAAGTCAGATTCTTATTTAATCAGGGTCAGAGCCAAGATGCAGGTTCTATACAACTGAAAGTGTGTGTGTCGTGGGGATTCGAACCGCCAACCTTCCGATCGGCAAGCCGTAGGCTCAGTGCTTTAGACCACAGCACCACCCACATCCCATAAATTTGATTTAGTTTGCATTTAAAGGCTAACGTATCTAATTTGCACTTTGTGAAATGATACACAAACCGAAACATAGCAATCCTTCAAAATTTGCACTGAATTTTGCAATCTTGTTTCCCAGACAAGAGTTTTAATCTTTCCATCAGCATCTCCATAAGATGGATGCCATTTTGTTTTTCTTCTGATGACTCCATGGTTATGGAATTCCCTTCCAATGGACCTGCATAGCATTTCTGTGTTGCATTGTTTTTAGATGGTCCTGAAGACCATTTTTGTTTTAATAAAGTTGATGGTTTAGAAATATTCTTATAAATAAAAACTGAGAAAAAAAATTGGTCTTCTAGACATGATGTTTATTAGCTGAGTGGCATGATGGTCTGGTGGGATTATGTTTACCCCCAGCCCTGTTAAAATAGATAAATAGAGATGATAGCTTCAAGTTTTTATTTTTTATTTTAAAAATGTGGCATTGATCTTTTCATCTTTTCTAAGCTGATTAGGATGGGTATTTGCACAGAAAAGCACTCTGAAACATTTTAAACAAATAAACTAAAAATAAAACACTCCTATTCAGGCTTCAATAATTCATGCAGGCTAGATTTCCACACTTTGCTCTTTTGATTCCTTTCTATATTCAATAAGAGGGTGAACTTTCTCATGCTTCCATTCCGGAATTTATGTATATATTCTCATTTCATATTGAAGCATTTTATATTTATGTTGACTTTCAACCGCAGGAATATCTCCCACTGTTTGTCCCCATTTCTCACCCGTCAGCACATTTCACCTTGGTCTTGATTTTCTTTTTCTACCAGGTCATCGATTAAGTAAAGCATTCTGAACTGTCTTCCTATTGATCAGCATGTTACTCTACTAGACCCCTGCTCCCTTCTATGCTGAACCAAGTTCACTTATAGGCATTTGCTTTAATAACCAAGTCTGTCCATTAATTCACTCAAGCAACTCAGCAGCACCCATGACATGTTGACTTCCCCTTATGCGAGATGGATCAGATTTCCCCAAAGATGAAGAGAATGATGTGAGCAACTTCCTTCAGTCAGCATTCTTTTTTCCCCCATTTCTGACCTGCAGAAAACATCTTATGTATAGCACTTGAAAGTAACTTTATAGGCTATTTTTAATGTAAAACAAAAAGCTCCGAAGTCTGAAATTAAATGGCCTAATTTTGCTGTTGCATTTTGCTCTTCTTTGTCATCTTCTTTGGAAAGAAGTTGCCTACAAGAACATAAGAAGGGAGTTGCTGGATAAGGCCAATGGTCCATCTGTTCTCAGAGTTGCCAGCAAGACAGGGGCAGACATTGGTCTTTTAAATTTCATCATGGCATGTCTTTAAAGATGCTAGCAACTGTGATTTCTTAAGAGTGCTAAGAACTGTAGCTCTGTGAGGTGGGTTTTCTAACAGCTCTCCATACCCACAACTAACTGCAGTTCCCAGGATTCTTTGGGTGAAGCCATGACAGTTAAAGTGGTATAACAGTGTTTTAAATGGATGGTGTGTGGATGTAACCCATGTGCTGTGTGTTTAGTTCATTCTCCTCCTCAGTAAACTGGTGACAGGATTTCAACGCAGCTGTGCTAAGATCCTCATTGTAACTTTTGGGAAAGTTTGGTAGCTAATTCTTTTTATATCTGAGGAACATTTAGGGTGGCCATTAATGCACCCCAAAAATAGAGGAGATGCATCACCAAAGAAGAGGACAAAAGCAATTAATTTGCATAGATGCAATAGAGAAATACTTACAATTTAAATGGAAATTCAATAAATATATCCATAGTTTGGATTAATGTGACCAAGGCTGCTCTGCAAATGCTAAGTGTTGATGGCCACTTCAAGGCCTCTGCTCTTCTTTCTTGATATTACAGTGGTACCTTGGGTTAAGTACTTAATTCGTTCCGGAGGTCTGTTCTTAACCTGAAACTGTTCTTAACCTGAAGCACCACTTTAGCGAATGGGGCCTCCCGCTGCCGCCGCACCGCCAGAGCACGATTTCTGTTCTCATCCTGAAGCAAAGTTCTTAACCTGAAGCACTATTTCCGGGTTAGCGGAGTCTGTAACCTGAAGCGTATGTAACCTGAAGCATATGTAACCTGAGGTACCACTGTATTTATTTTTAAACCATACATGAACTTGGCAAAGCATAAAACAGAAGACTTATTTCTGTGAAGGCGGGTGCATAACCACTGTGGATACAATCTGAATTCCTATCTGGCTGACAACCCCACCCCCCCACCCCCCAAAAAAAAACCAGCACCAGTTTTGTATTGGTTAACATATGTTAAACAGTTTGGACCACGTCATAAATGTGTGGTTAAGTCATAGAACTACAGCAAATCTGTTCGCCTGCTAATTGAGTATATCAGCATATGCTGATATGAGTACAAAATAATCAAAACTGCACATTAGTCCAGGAACTGTAGTTCAGCTCAGTTTGTATTGGAGTTCACAAAGGCCAGATTTCACTGTGGCAGAAAGAAAAAATTGCCAGTCGTTCTCAAATGTTTTCCTCTGGGCCACACTTTCAGAATAAAAATTTGCTCACATCACACTGATTACTTTATTGATAAGAAATACATTTGAAAAGAAACCAAAAAGAAAAGAAACAACTCCTGGTTGTGCTTGATTTATAACACAGAACATGGAAACTTTATAATATGATCATGGGTCACCCAGAAAGTATAAAATAATGCAGCTACATAAGAACATAAATCACTCCCAAAATATAACATTGATTATACTTGAATCTTCCTGCCACACTTGCCATCCTCTCCTGCCACACCAGTGTGGTGTGCAACACCCTTTGAGAACCTCTGGGCTATGCAATATATGAGGCAGATGCCTCTGAGGGCTTAGCCACACTTTATCTTGTCCCACTGCTTCCCCGCAGGTAAAACCACCCTTTACTGATCAATTGGAGCAAATGACAATTCTGTGGATTGCCATCTATTCCAATTTACAGTGGAGCCTCGGGTTACATTGCCTCCGGCTTATGTCACCCTCAGCTTGAGACCAGCGCAAACCCAGAAGTACTGGAACAGATTACTTCCGGGTTCACACCGTTCATGCATGCATGGAAGCGCTAAATCATGTATGCATGTGCAGAGACGCGGCACTTTGGGTTGCATCATTTTGGGGTTGTGGCGGGGCCTCCAGAACGGATCCTTGCCGTAACCTGAGGTTCCACTATATTGCTACAGTGGGGCAAGGGGACAACCGCTCAAGGATTGTCCACACTTCTGCTTGTCCTATGCCTAGATAGCATGGGTCTGGGCAGTTTTCCCCTTGCCTTGCTCCTTTCCTAGGAAAAACCTGCTTTTTAATGCTAATTCTGAGCAAACATCAATCCAGAGAAAACTCAAATTGTTGTTTGCTCTGATTGAGTGCTAAAGAGCAGTTTTCCGCAGAGAAAAGCAGCAGGACAAGAGGAAGTTTGGTTAAGCCCTGAGTACCAGTTTCTGGGCAGCACAAAATGGGGAGAGTGTTGTGGCACTCCTGCCATGCTTGTGTTGTGAGCTTCCCCTAGGCATCTGGTTTGCTACTATTAGTGTGCTAGACTTGGTGGCCATTTGAACTGATACAGCAGGTCTCTTAATGTGCACTCATATTTTTATGCAGAAGCAACTCTATTTTAAAAACAAGCAGGCAAACTGAGAATAGAACCCAGATCTGGCAAGAGGAGCACCATTTATGGCCTATATAATTCTAACCCTTACCTTAGGCATAGGCAAACTCGGCCCTCCAGATGTTTTGGGACTACAATTCCCATCATCCCTGACCACTGGTTCTGTTAGCTATGGATCATGGGAGTTGTAGGCCAAAAATATCTGCAGGGCCGAGTTTGTCTGCCTTACCTGTTAATATATGAAATGTGCTGTCCACCCAGCTACTTAGGATTTGCCATTAAATACATTCCTATCTTAATTATCCAGTGCATGACACAATTGGAAACTATATCTTCTAGGGTGAAACGAGAATGTCTGCATCTGACCTGGTAGTTATAGCACTACTATCAGTATTATAAATGTGGTTTACTAACTAGCACAGATTGGCTTTCAGGAAAAATAATTCCCTTGCACCATTTTCTATTGCTTGCCAGGTATCGTATTCTTCTCACTTTTGTGTAGCTGATTTTATGAAATGGAAAGATTTGCTGTCTACTGCAGCAATAGAAATCATATTACAGAAAGCAGAATGCAGTTAAACAGTGGCTCAATTACTTTAAAATGACTGAGCTACCTTCAGTGATGCGATGAGGCTAATATATTTCTTACTTCCACAGGATCTTTAATAGTAGGGCTGTGCACACACGACACAATCCAATTTGTGGCTCTGCTCTGTAAATCCAGATCAGACCCAATCTGATCTGGACTGATCTGCACCCATTCCAACCCCACCCAGATCCAGATCATGAATCAGAAATAGCAAATATCAGGAAATTGCTTTGACTTGCATTGCAAAATAAAAATGTCTATAAGTTTCTTCTTCTTCTTCTTTTCTCATGCTCCCACCCTCTGGACCTCTTTTGGAGGGGCACATGAAGAAGAGCCACAGATGATAATCACAGGATCTGGGGTGGTTAATATGGGGAGAGGCAGTCCTTGAGGTATTGAAGTCCTAGGCTTTATAGGTCAAATCCAGCACTTTTCATTGGATCCAGAAACTAACTGGGTCACATTCACTGTTATATGCTCAAACCCTCTTGCCCAACTAAGCAATCTGGCCACTAAATTATGCACCAGCTGAAGTTTCTGAACTGTCTTCAGAGGCAGCTTCAGAGGCTCAAATTTCATTTTACTAGTCCAAAGAATATCTTGAAACTTCTGGAGAAGCAGTATTATTTGGCTCAGACAGGAGGGGATGGATTTTTCCCATACCAGGCTACCAGGTGAACAAGTCAAAATGGTAATGTCTGCATGCAGGAAGAACATAGAGAAACCCTTGAAAGAGAAGTCGAAAGTAGAATTGTTTTTCTTTACCAAGCCTGGAATGATAGCTTAGTTTTGGAAGCTTCAGTTCTGGAAGTGCCCCTGTCTTATTACCATATCTTGTATACGACATCTTCAGATGGGGCTCTAAAATAATCAGATGGGGGTCTAAAATAAGTATGAAACTTAGAAGAACATCTCCTGTTCAATGTAAATGAGACCATTCTGGCCCTCCAGATGGTGTTGGGCTATGACTGACATAATCCCTGTCCACTGGCCATGTTGGGTGGGGCTGATGGGAGTTATAGCCCAACAACATCAGTTGTGGGGAGACACAGGTTTCCTATGCCTGGTGTAGCCAACACTAACTCAGTGATCTCACTCTGTGCAGGGCAGCTTTCTATGCTTCCTAATAAGACTGATGCAAAGCAGCCAGTACTTAACACTGTGCATGCCTAAAACTTCATCTTAGTGAAGAGCACAAATGTTAAAAATTAAACAGACAAATGTTTGGAAATGCTTATTAACCTGCTAAAGTCATCACTGGTGCCTGACGCAGAAGCAAAGCAGGAGCTGAGCAGTGCCACAATTAAACTGTCATCCACCCTGATCTTTAAACTGACCATGATTAATGGTCCAATATAAGCACACTTAATTAATTCTACTTAATTTGCATTTTTGAAATAAAGAAAAGAATCTAGATTAATTTTTTTTGCTTACAAATAAAATGCAAAATGTTCTGTGGTAAAGACATATTGAAAACCTTTCTACTGTTTCTTTTAAGCGACTGCTACATGATAGACCAGGGATAGATGAGGGCCTGAGGGCCGCATTCCATTCTAGGCAAATTTCCAAGGGCCACATGTCAGTGGTGTTGGGGGGGGGGTGCAGAGGCAAACGTGGACAGAGCAAGGAATGCAAATTTTACTTTTTTTAAGTAGGCTAGTTCCTACACACATTTGCACATCCTTTTCATCTAGGTGAGCAAAGTAATTCTGACCAGTCAAAACACCAAGGGTGGAAAGCAGGGCCAGTGAGGGGTGTGACCTAGAGAAGATTCTGAAGACCAGAGAGAGAGAGAAGCCTAGAGGGATCCATTCAGCCCCAGACCTGAAACTTCCCAGCCATGTGAAAAGTGAATACAGCAAGCTTTGATTTGTATTGGAGAAGCTGATAAAGAGCAAAAGTGCAGGAAGTCTGACAAAACCAGTTCTTCTAAAATTAAAATCAACCACTCCACCTTCATTGTGTCTTATGTTTGCTGGATGTGTTGATATCACTCTGTACCTTGCTTTTCTCCTAATTCTCCTTTTCAGTGGTGACTATTCTCCTCTCTCTTTTGCAGTGGCAAAGCGCAGGGAGGTCCTCCTTGGCACTGGTCACATGAAGGGATCTCAGAGAGTTCCAGCAAAACCAGGAGCAGAAGTGACCATGGGCCCCTTATTCATCCCACATCAGGAATGGATATCAATCTAATGAATACAATCAGTATTTCTGCTGTAGTTGTTGGTTTCAGTTTGCAAATGATACATAACCACATGTAATTTGATTCTGACCCCCACACCAACACACACTTTGCATTGAGTTTCCTTTGCAGTGAGACGAATAGGATGAGATGATGTAATGATAGTGTAATTAATGACAAAATAATTTTGTAGAATTTCTCCGTAGCAGAGAGAGGAACAAAATCATTTTTTGTGAAAATGAAAGGCAGTTCAGGAGCCTTAATGCTAGTCTTAATATTGAAGTATTGGAAGCCACCAAAGTTTGTATTTTAAGCCATGGACATTTGAACACCAACAGCACACATGTTTCCTCAGAAATAAGCCCACTGAATTCAAAAGGATGTACATACAGGTAAATGACTGCAACCTAAGTCTGTTATTTGCTGAAAGATTCTATAGGCCTTACTCCTCACTGCTCAAACTCAGGATTGCAAAACCTGATGCATAATTTTAGCCTGTACTCTGGAATGAAGGAATGCTGGATCTGCTTTCACATTCCTGATCCAACTTCAGATTGGGAAGGGAGGTTTTGCAGCAGAAATGTATTTTGTATGCAAGGCACAATTGTAGTTGTTAATTGTTGCGATAACTTTTTTTTAAAAAAGTGGGCTGGGTGACTGTTCTACCTTTGAAAACAAGCATGGTTTTAATAAGAAAATCATTCAGTTAAAAGTGCAAACTTCCAAAGTTCTTGCTGTAGATGTAATTCTGTAATTTTATCAGACAAGAAATCTACTTCTGAAAGAAATGACTGCATATTATTGTTTCTGGTACAGACTGATTCTCTTCTTCACATGAAAATTAGAGTCAGGAGATAAAAGAAAGGAAGTTTTAATGGAAACACATGTTCTTCATTCTTTTATATAGTCCTCTTCAGATTTCTGCCCAGTTATGATTGATACATTCTACATTCTTCCGCCACTCAATTTGCTAACACGCAACAGCATTTACTGATGCAAATGCTGTAGCCTAATCTTTGGTTCATCCAAAGGGAACATGTTATAATATTTGATTGACCTGAGGACAAAAGTAGATGCTATAAGAGACACAAAGGAGATTATGGCACAGAGGAAGCAAGGGTAACAGGGCATAAATGCCATAGCGCACCTCCATAAACACAACCAGATGCCTTAATCTGCCTCAGCTGCAAGAAACCATGTCTCTCCCAGATTGGTCTCTATAGCCACAGCAGGTGCTTTAACTCCAAGGGTTTGACTTCACTTGCAAAGGCACACTCTTCCATCATCTCCTGAGACAGATGGATGTAGTGGCACCATCTAGAAGGGGCAGTGGGGCCAAGGGCCCCCAAAAAAATTCAAGGAAGGGGGCAGGCGCCTTCAAGATTCAGTGCAAGTGTGCACATACTCTTCAAGAGTGATGTCAGCACATCAAATGTGTGCATGTCACACAGCCCTGGCCCCCTCACCGTGGGGACAAGCCAGTGCACTTGGATGGATGCTAACCAAACCAGAACCAGAAAAGGCTAGATGTGGTTAAATGTGGTTTCACGGACTTAGGAGCTGTATCTAACCTTCTCTACTCATCAGTGCTCAGCAGTTTAAAGGTTCTACAACAAAGAAATCCATTTCAACAATTGCACTACTATTAGTTTGGGGTGAAACAAGGAAATATCCAGAAACCTTGTTCTACCCAACCCAGCTGCCTGAGCCAGCCTGCCTGTGTCTACTACCTATGCTAGCCAACCTCATCAACTGGATTATCCGTGACATTCCAAGGACCTTTCCTTAACCGCATTCGAGGACTGTGTAATATATGAACTCAAACAAGAATGTATTAAGAAAGGGGGGGGGGGAATATATGCATTGGATTTAATTAAATAGGTTATATACCTTGCTTAAGGATTGTATATGGTGTACATCCTGGACTTGATTCATATGTTAGGAAGTAACCAGTAAAGAAATTTGTTACAAACATTACCATTCAGCCTGTTGCGCTCTATATGTTGTAACTATTGCATCTGCATAACAGGGTATTGTATTTCTTTTGACTACTATTAGTTCTCAACTGCAAGATACAGTTTCCATTTAAAGTTGAACCCAATTTTCACTTTTTGAAACAACATGCAAACCAAAACACAGCCAACTTTTACAATTCCTCAAATTTTGCAATGCATCTCTCTAGTCATTTGTGCTAAAAGACATATATTATGGTAAAATGTGCATTTAAATGCATGTATTGATTTAAAAACATACAAATGCATTATGCTAGAGTGTCTCTCCTCTCCTCACCACCCAACCCATCCCTGATTTTGATGGTGCCAAGTGAAGCCAACCCCAGGTAATGTGGAACTGTCTTGAATTGGTTCACATAAATAATAGATTGGCCATAAATTTGATTTGGGGGTCTGAGATTTGTTCAGGCCAGATGCACCCTAGAGGTTGTGTGCTTAATATCTGTATCTTCCAATGGATTGTTATGGAAACAAAAAATAAAGTATGATGTTCTCTCCATAATTTTTCTCTTAATGGCAATTTTGGCATGCTATCTGGCAGATATTAACCCACATACAAAAAGCTTGGGAGTTCTATTTTTCTGATTTCAAGTGAGCAGTTAAATCCAGGTGGCACAGATTATGTGTAAGTATAGTATTATGGGGGTTGCCAATGAGAGAGGTGCCTTTTGTTGCAATCCATAAGTTGTCATCATTTTAATCTCAAATGGCAACTCAAACGGTAAACAAACAACTGTTCCCCCGTGTTTCCCCTGGAGTCTGCAGAGTCTCAGCCATTGATATCAATCCAGGTGGTAGGCAGCATGATAAATATGGGTTCTCTCCACATGATTACTGACGCAAGACCCTCCCACAGAAAAGAAAACTTGGCGTGTTTTGCTAATTCCAATATTGGAGACCACACAGTTATATACAGAAGATTGTATTATTATTTTTTGTCTGGGAGAGATTTTGTCTGTAGCTTCTGATAGAAGTGGTGCACTGTCCTGTGTCAGCTAACAGACTAACCTGTGAAACAGGAAGCCCCTGGTTCAAATCTCACCTCTCTCTATCATAAATGCATTAGCTAATATTATACCCCTTAGAAAGAAAATTAAAAGAGATTATAGCATAGCTGTCAACTTACAGATTTGAAAATAAGGGACCAGCAGCCTTGAAAATAAGGGACCAGCAGCCTCACTTGTTCCAGGCACTCCAGTCTTCCTGTCCTCCTGCAGTCTGGTCAAACTCATGCTGGTAGCTTCGAGAACACTGTCCAACCAACTTTGTAACCAGAGGTTCAACTGAATAGAATCTGAATCACATGCACAACAAGGCCTATGCAGCCTCAACTTAAGATGGCTCCCCGACCTGGCTTTGCACTGCAAAGTTTGCAGCAGCACGTGCAACAAAATGGCGTCCAGCAATCAAAACCCCCCTCAGCTTGCATTAACTAGCCACACACAAGGCATGCAAGCTCCACCCCCCCAGTCGTTCTTAGACTTCTTATTGAGTGAGCAACACAGCCAAGCAACACAGTTGGAGCTTCCCTCCTCCCTGGCTGGCAGGGAGGGAGGGAGAAGAGCTGCTTCCTTTGAAATTTAAGGGACATCATTTAAGGGACATTTAAGGGACATCCATCAATAAGGGACAGCAGCGGGACATGGCGCTGGAATAAGGGACTGTCCCTTCAAATAAAGGACACTTGACAGCTATGATTATATACCGGTATTTTAAATAAAACTAGCCATTTTGAAGGAAAGCAGCAGCAATTAAAAGGCATAATTTATCAAGAATGCTGTATCTTTTCCAGATGTTACCAATAAATGTTTAGTTCCAATAAAAAAATACACTCTTGGCAAAAATTACTAGAAATACACACACACACACATACACACAGTCCCTCTGGTTGGGGACATGTCATGGTTCTCACCCTGTATTCAGCTCTCCCCTGTGGCTCCTGGTATTTGTGAGCATGAAACAGCGGCCATACCCCAGGAAATGGCTCTGACTGGCCGGCTAAACCAGGTGAGGGGAGCCAATGGGTTTCATATCCTTAGTGAGTTAGGGACAAGCTCTGGCAGATTGAGTGGACGAGGCCAATAGTGGGTCCAACAGTCATGAAGGTGCTTTCTATATGTGCTGAAGAAGGAAGTGAGGGGCAGCTGGGGCTCATCAACCTGGGAAGGTATGAGAATCCTGGACATAAACCCATTTTTGTGCCCTGCAATACAGATTCTTTAAACCTGGTAGTCAATGAAGCTACTAAGTGTTGTCTGGAAGCAACTAGATTCTTCAGTTTTGTTCAACAGATCTATAACGCTTTCTCTGCATCAACTCAGTGCTGGCAAATTCTAGCTTGCCATGCATCAAACATAGGCACAACTATTAAACCATTGAGCAAAATAAGATGGAAATGTCAGACTGATGCTTTGAAACCACTGAGATATTATCTTGGTAGTATATATATGATGCTTTAATAGAGATCTTTGATGACACAAGCCTAAAAGGTCTATCTGGAAATATTTCCTGAATTGAAGTGAAGACCCTTGCTGATACAATTTGTAAATTCAAGTTTGTAGTATCCCTTGTTACATGGTACATCCTTTTTGAAGTCAATCCTACAAGCAAAGGGAGATTCTAACAGCTACAACAATATAATTCCCTATTTGGTTTCTATATTCCTATTTGGTTTGATATATACTGTATCAACAGAAAAGCTACTGGAGTGTACTTACAGCCTCCAAGAATTACTCTCTGTTAATTCTCTTCAAACTCTCAGCAGCTTTCAATAGCGTCATCCATGGTATCCTTCTGTAACAGTAGTCTGAGTATGGAGTGGGTGGCACCACAATGAGGTCTTACTTGGATGGTCACTCCCAGAGTGTAATGCTTGGGGAGTGGTGTTCAGCCCTGTGGAACCTTCAATGTGGAGTTCCTCAGGGCTCAAGTTTATCCCTTATGCTGTTTAAGGAAACTGCTGAGTGGGATTATCTGGAGCTTTGGAGTATGCTGTCAGCAATATGCTGTTGACACATAGCTCTACTACTCCTTTACATCTGCAGGCGTAGCAGTGGATGTCCTGGATCATTGTCTTGCCTCTGTAATAGACTGGATGAGAGCCAGCAAACTGAAGCTCAATCCTGGTAAGACTTAGGCACTGTTAGTGGGTGGTTCCCTAGACGATATAAGCTTTATTGTACTAGCCAAAGGCCAGGACAAAACCATCCAAACGCTATCAAAGAAAGAAGTACCCTAGACCAGGGGGATGGGAGATTACTTGCTCTTGATAGGGTTACAGTCCCTCTGAAGGAATAGTTACATAGCTTGGAGGTACCTCTGGACCCTTTGCTGTCACTTGAGGCTCAGTTGGCCTCAGTGGTACAGAGTGCCTTCCATCAGCTTCAGCTGGTGGCCCAGCTGCACCCCTATCCAGACAGGGACAGTCTAACAAATGTTATCTATGTTCTGGTTAGATTACTGCTACACATCATATGTAAGGCTGTCTCTGAACACGGTTTCGAAACTTCATCTGGTGCAGAATTTAGTGGCCAGGTTGCTCACAAGAGCAAGACAGTTTAATCATATTACAAAAATTCTGGTTACAGATAGGTAGCCGTGTTGGTCTGCCATAATCAAAATAAAAAAAATCCTTCCAGTAGCACCTTTAAGACCAACTAAGTTAGTTCTTGGTATGAGCTTTCGTGTGCAAGCACACTTCTTCAGATACACGTATCTGAAGAAGTGTGCTTGCACACGAAAGCTCATACCAAGAACTAACTTAGTTGGTCTTAAAGGTGCTACTGGAAGAATTTTTTTTACAACAATTCTGGTTTGACTGAACTGGCTGTCAGTTAGTTTATGGGCCCAATTCAAAGTTCTGATTTTGACCTAAACAGTTCAGGACTGCAATATCTCAAGGACTGCCTCTCTCAATATGAACCAACACATACCTGCTATCATCATCTGAGGCCCTTCTTTGTGTGCCTCCTCCATAGGAGGTCCACACAGTGGCAACATGAGAACAGGCCATTTCTGCGGTGGATCCCTATTTGTGGAATGCTCTCCCCAGAGAGGCTTGCCTGGCACCTTCATCACATATCTTCTGTTTCTCTTCTTTTTTTCTTTCTATAAAATGTTTATTGAAATTTTACGATAAACATAGATTTAAAGAATTTAAAAAAAAGTTAAACCAGAAATTACACATAGAGAGAGAGAAAAAAAAAAGGCTAACAAGAAAAATACCAAAAAAGAGACCTAAAAAGGAGGAAAAAAAGAAAAAAAAGGATGATACAAAATACAAAAAATAGATAGCTAAAAAAAATAGAGGGGAAAAAAAGAAAAAATATTTTAAAGAAGAAAAAGTCCATTTTTCAATGTCTTTAGGCTCATTTACTTATTTCCTTGACCTCCTCACACCTCCCCTTTTTGTATTGCCGTTTACAAAATCCTTTCAGCAAATCCTTACCCTCTTTCATTTATCTTTACTCTGTATCTTAACCTATTATAACTATATATTTTCATCCATATAACTATCAATATTTACATATTCTTATTAACCTTATTACCAAAACCACTTATTTTCTGTTTCTCTTCAACCAGGTATTTGGCTGATTAACATTCTGTGACATTTAAAATGTTTTCGTGGGAGTTGGGTTATTGGTTTATTTTTATTTTTAAATGATATTTATTAAGGTTTCAAAAAAAAGATTACATAGATAAGAAGAGGAAAAAAAGAAAGAGATAAAAAAAGAAAAAATACAAAATACAGAAAAAAGGTAAAAAACACTTAAAAACAAATCCATCTTCCATGTCTTACATTTCATTTCCTTGCTTCCCTGACCTCCTCACACCTCCCTTTTTTGTATTCCAGTTCAATTAGTTAATTCAGCAATTCCTTTCCCTCTTTGTTTTTGTCTTAATCCTTTAACTTAATATATTATAACTTTAGATTCTCACCTGTTAACAATCCATTTTTACATACACCTTTATAACATTGCTGCTAAAACCACTTAACTTCATTCTGACATCATTCTAACATTAATTAATTTTGCAGTATTTATGTAAATAGTCTTTAAATTTCTTCCAATCTTCTTCCACCGATTCTTCTTCCTGGTCTCGGATTCTGCCATTCATTTCCGCCAGTTCCATATAGTCCATCACCTTCATCTGCCATTTTTCCAGAGTGGGTAGATCTTGTGTCTTCCAATACTTTGCAATAAGTATTCTTGCTGCTGTTGTGGCATACATAAAGAAAGTTCTGTCCTTCTTTGGCACCAATTGGCTGACTATGCCCAGGAGGAAGGCCTCTGGTTTCTTCAAAAAGGCATATTTAAATACCTTTTTCAGTTCATTATAGATCATCTCCCAGAAAGCCTTAATCCTTGGGCACGTCCACCAAAGGTGAAAGAATGTACCTTCAGTTTCTTTACATTTCCAACATTTATTATCGGGCAAATGATAGATTTTTGCAAGTTGACTGGTGTCATGTACCACCTGTATATCATTTTCATCATATTCTCTCTTAAGGCATTACATGCCGTAAACTTCATACCTGTGGTCCATAACTGTTCCCAGTCAGCCATCATTATGTTATGTCCAACATCTTGTGCCCATTTAATCATAGCAGATTTCACCGTTTCATCTTGAGTATTCCATTTCAACAGCAAGTTATACATCTTAGACAAAATCTTAGTTTTGGGTTCTAACAGTTCTGTTTCTAATTTTGATTTTTCCACCTGGAAGCCAATTTTCTTGTCCAAATTGTATGCCTCCATTATCTGATAATAATGAAGCCAATCTCGCACTTTGTTTTTTAGTTTCTCAAAACTCTGCAGTTTCAATCTATCTCCCTCTTGTTCCAGAATTTCCCAATATTTCGGCCATTTGGCCTCCATATTGAGCTTTTTCTGAGCTTTCGCTTCCATCGGTGACAGCCACCTTGGGGTTTTATTTTCCAATAGATCCTTATATCTTATCCAGACATTAAACAATGCTTTCCTGACAATATGATTTTTAAATGCTTTATGTGCTTTGACCTTATCATACCACAAATATGCATGCCATCCAAATACATTATTAAAACCTTCTAAGTCCAAAATGTCTGTGTTTGCAAGAAGCAGCCATTATTTCAGCCAGCAAAAAGCAGCTGATTCATAATAAAGTTTGAGGTCTGGCAGGGCAAATCCACCTCTTTCCTTTGCATCCGTTAGTATTTTAAATTTTATTCTAGGCTTCTTGCCCTGCCAGACAAATCTAGAGATATCTCTCTGCCACTTCTTGAAGCAATCCATTTTGTCCAAAATTTGCAATGTTTGAAACAGAAACAACATTCTAGGCAATACATTCATTTTCATCGCAGCAATACGGCCTAGCAGTGAAAGCTTCAAATTTGACCAAATTTCTAAATCTTTTTTCACTTCAGCCCAGCATTTTTCATAATTGTCTTTAAATAAATTCCCATTTTTAGCTGTCATGTTAATCCCCAGGTATTTCACTTTCTTAAGCACTGTTAAACCTGTCTCATTCTGAAACCTCTCTCTCTCAATCGCTGTTAAGTTTTTCTCTAAGACCTTTGTTTTTAGCTTATTCAATTTAAATCCTGCAACCTGACCAAATTCTTGAATCAGTTCCAAAACCCTTTTAGTGCTAGATTCTGGCTCCTGTAATGTCAATACTAGGTCATCTGCAAATGCTCTCAATTTGTACTGTTTAGCTCCGACTTGTATACCTTTAACCAATTGGTCCCTTCTATTCATATTCAGCAGGACCTCCAGGACCGATATAAAAAGCAATGGGGAGATTGGGCAACCTTGTCGTGTCCCTTTTTCTATCTTAAATTCCTCCGTCACCACGTTATTTACAATTAATTTAGCCTTTTGTTCTGAGTAAATTGCACTTATACCATTTTCAAAGCCTTGGCCTACCCCCATCACCTGTAGGTTCTTCTTCATGAAACTCCAAGAAATTTTGTCAAAAGCTTTCTCCGCGTCCACAAATATCAAAACTGCCTTAGTATTTATATTCACTTATAATTCACTTGTAATTTTTCTAAAATATTGATTATGTTTCTCACATTATCAGACAAATGTCTACCCAGGAGAAAGCCTGCTTGATCTTTATGTATCTCTTCCACTAGCACTCTTTTTCGTCTTTTAGCCAAAATGTCTGCAAAGATTTTATAATCCACATTGAGCAGTGATATGGGGCGGTAGTTCTTAAGCTGCGTCTTTTCAGTCTCTGTTTTCGGTACAAGTAATATACGCTTCTTTCCACGACTCTGGTGCCCATTTCCCATCCATTATTTCATTGCAGACTTCCTTTAAAGGTTGTACTAACCATTCTTTTAAAGATCTGTAATATCTAGAAGTCAGTCCATCCGGTCCTGGAGATTTACCTAATTGCATGTTCTGAATGGCACCTTCTACCTCCTGTTCAGTTATTTTATAGTTCAGCATTAATTTATTTTCTTGAGAGATTTTTTGTAATCCATTTATTTTCAAAAATCGGTCCACATCAATTTCTTTCTGTGGCCCTTGTGTATATAGTTGTTTAAAGTACCTCTGGAAACAGTTTCTAATCTCAACTGGGTTCTGTATATTCCTTCCTTCCACTTCTAAATTTGTAACAGTATTTAGTTTTTGTCTTTTTTTCATTTGCCAAGCCAACAATTTCCCACATTTATTAGCCGACTCGAATGTCTTTTGTCTCATTTGTTTAATTTTCCATTCTATCTCCTGATTCATCATTTTCATGTATTGTACTTGATGTAACTTTATTTCTCTCAAAATCTCTTGCGACTTTGGTTTTGCTCTCAATTTCTTTTCACTTTCCTTTATTTTCTCCAATATTTTATCCTTCTTCTCATTTTGGATTCTCTTCTTTATTGCATTCTGTTGTATCAAGAACCCTCTCATAACAGCTTTGCTTGCATCCCAGATTACCCTTTTTTCGACATTGGTGTTCATATTTATCTCAAAATAGTCTCTCAAGGTTTTTTGGGCCTTCTTAATCACTTCTTCATCTCTAAATAAGGTGTCATTCATCCTCCATCTAAAGGAGCCAGTTGGTGTTAGTTTCATCTCCATCTTCACAGCATTGTGGTCGGAGCAGGTTTTTGGGCAAATTTCCACTTTTCTTGTCTTTGGTGCCATTCCTCTAGTTACCCATATTTGGTCAATTCTTGTCCATGTCAGTTTGGCTTCAGAGAAGAAGGTTCCCTCTCTAGCCAAGGGATTCTTTGTTCTCCAAATATCAACTAAGTCCAAGTTGTCTGTCATCTCAAAAAAGGTTTTCGGTAGTCTGCCATCCTTAGTGTCTATCTGTCTTTGTGCCTTGTCCATATGTGTAGATACCACTCCGTTCATGTCTCCCATCAAAATCACGTTATAGTCCAAATAGTCCATCAAGGTCTCATGCAACTTTTTAAAGAATTCAGATTTCCTCTCATTTGGTGCATAAACTCCTACTATTAAGAATTTCTCTCCTTGTATTTTAATTTCAATTGCCACAAATCTTCCTTGGTCATCTTTGAAGATAAATTTCGGTAATAGTCTCTCCTTTGCATAAATCACTACTCCTCTTTTTTTAACTTTATCCGATGAAATAAACTCCTGGCCCAGTCTTTTATTGATCAATACTTTCCTGTGTAACCTTGTTACATGTGTTTCCTGTAAACAAATCAAGTCCAATTGTTCCTTTTTTAGTAAATGAAACACAGTTTTCCTTTTCTGAGGGGAGTTGAGACCATTACAATTCCAACTTAATAATTGCAGAGCCATGATGTAGTTACTTTACTTCTCCTCCAACTGCGCCAAGTGCCTGTTCCTCTTCAGTCGGTGGTATCACCTTCTCCAGGCAGTCTTTTAATTCAAAAGGTAGTCTTGGTATGTCTAAAATTCCTCTTTCCAGTACTCTTAACTCTTCTCCAGCTTCTTTCTGCAGGTCTTCTCCATGGTCTCTCAAAAATCTTTCTTTGTCGTCCACTGATCTTATTTTTATCTTTCTTCGTATGAAGCTAAATGATAGGCCTTTGGGGAATTCCCACCTAAAGATGATTCTGCTACTTCTCAGCAGGGCAACCAAATCTCTATAATTGGACCTAAGGTCCAAAAGATATTTCGGAATGTCCTTAAATATCTCCACTTTTGACTGATGTATTTCCAAAGTCTTCTGGAAGTGCAGACTCAAGATTTTGTCTCTCTCCTCTTTTGTTCGGAGGGTGATCAAACAGTCTCTCACCCTGTTCTTCTTCCCTCCTCTTCCAAGCCTAAAAGCACTCACTATCTTGAAGTTTTCCTTCTCCAAATCTGGGTTCCAAAAGTCTACAAATTCCTGCGTAAGAAAGTCAGTCAGGTTGTCTTTCTCAAGTTCAGGTACGGCCCTGATCCTCAAATTTGTTTGCTTCTCCTTCAATTCAATCATAGACAATATTGACCTGTGGTCTTCAAGTTGCTTATATATCGGTGGTATCTTCTCTTCTACAGCAACGGCTATTTCCTTTGCTTCTTCAGCTGTCTTTCGGGTCAAAGTAGATTCCTGTAGCAATTTCTCAATAGTTTCTGTGTTAGTATTTACCTTCTGTCCCAAATTGTTAATACTTGTGGTATTTTGATCAATTTTAACTGATGCTTCAGCTACTTGTTTACTTAGTTTTTCCAGAGATTCATTAATTTTGCCTAATGCCTGGGCTAAAACATCTTCGGATGCCATTCCTTTGGGTTTGGGTTGTACTAATGCAGCCCCTGTTGATTAACCAGAAGGGCCAGATGTTGATGCTCTTCGCTGCAGAGTTAGCTGTCAAAAAGTACTTTCACCAACAGCGCATTTCACAGTACGGCATTCTTATTGTTCATTGGCAGCCCGTTCCCAGGTTTTAAGCGGTGGATTTTAGCTTCCTTTTCTCTCTTTTTACAGGGAAATACAGTTCACACCTTTCCCCCCTCCTCTCCTGCAGTCAAGGGGGGGAATCGCTTGTTTTGATGATAGAATTATAGTCCTTTTCAAGCGTCTTTCAAGGTTTTAGCTTACAAGTTCACTGCTTTACTCTATTTACAAAGAACGGAAGGCAGACTTCCTGTTTATGCCTCTCCGCTTCGGTATCCAATTACTTCTTTTTTCTCCTTTATTTCCCAAATTAACCTACTCACGGATAGTTGTTTTGTAGCCAAATTGTCACAGGAAAAAGGTAGCGCTCTCCGGTAACGGCTGTGCGGCTTCGCTCCACGGAAGAAGCAGTTGACTCACAGCACCGCGCCGCTTCCCCGCTTCACTCCGGAACCCGTAATCGGGCTCCTTTGCAAATTGGGGGGGACGCAAAAGGTGCCCGCCGAGTCCCACGGTCACAGGCTTCAGCCGCCTGTGATTTTTTCAAGGGTCCCTGCTTCGCCGTAGCGGAACAGACTCGATTCCCGTAGAGCTGGTCCCTCCGGATCAGAGGGAGTCCGCCATTACCGATGGCGCCACCCCGGAAGTCTGGTTTAGTTTTGTTTTATTATATATTTTGTATTCTTATCTTGTATTTTTCTGTTTTGAACCACCCTGGAATCTTCAGTTGAAGAGAGGTATACAAACCATAATAATAATAATAATAATAATAATAATAATAATAATACTGTAATAAAGAATGAATTTTTATCCATCTTTGCAGATATTTTGCAGATGTCTAGAATTCACCAGGCACAAATACCAAGTAATGCAAGATACTTAGCAAATGATGGTGTTCTATAGTGCCAGTTGTGGTATAAGGTTATTCTTAACAAGGAGAAACATATGTTCAGTGGGCTAAAAAAATCTATTCAAATAAACACATCCTAATACTGCTGATGGTATAAAAATAGCAAACAGGTGTTTGTTAACTTCAGAAGCTCTTAAGTCAGTCAGTCTCTCTCTCTCTCTCTCTCTCTCTCTCTCTCTCACACACACACACACACACACACTAAGTAACTGGAAAAACCCAGACAGTATATAACTTAAATTTACGATACAAGTTATACTAGGATCTCTCCAAATCAAATGTTATGTGATTACCGTGTACGGTATAGTCTGATGAGTATCCATGGGTTTATACTCTGTGTCAGCCTTCCTCATCCTGGCACCCTCCAAAACATGGGCTGGGGAAGGCTGATCTACATGATGCCAGGAGTCCCTCCAGTCTTGCAGCCAACACCCATCCAGTCATTGAAATATCTGCAAAAGTAACCTTGCAGGCTTATAGCTTCCACAGCTTGTTCAGTCTAAAGTAATGGTGGAGGTTGTCATATTTATGGATGGGATACGGGTGGTGCTGTGGTCTAAACCACTGAGCCTCTTGGGCTTGCCGATTGAAAGGTCAGCAGTTCAAATCTCCATTACAGGGTTAGCTCCCATTGCTCTGTCCCAGCTCCTGCCAACCTAGCAGTTTGAAAGCACACCAGTGCAAGTAGATAAATAGGCACTGCTGTGTCAGGAAGGTAAACAGCGTTTCCGTGCACTCTGGCTTCCATCACGGTGTCCTGTTGCATCAGAAGCAATTTAGTCATGCTGGCCACATGACCCAGAAAGCACTGTTCTGAAAGCAAGATGAGTGCTGCACCCCATAGTCACCTTTGACTGGATTTAACCATCCAAGGGTCCTTTACCTTTACCTTTTTACCCATATTTATTTCTCAGAGTTGGATAGATAGGATCATTCTTGGCAAAGGCTACAGATCAATTGACTAAACTTAACATAACGAGACTCCTTTGGTCTTTAGGGTACCAGCAGGCGGCCTTAAAATCCCTAGGTCTATGGGTAAATCAATATGGCTGACTAAAGAGCAGCCAACCAATTGGATTATGTCTTTGTAAAATGAAACCCTTCCGAAGATCCTCTCAAGAAGCTTCCCCTCCCCCTGAAACTGTATTTTATCAGTTGCTTCTATTACTCTTATCCATTATTCATATGCTTTTTCTTTCTTTCTTTTTTCTGTTGTCCAATTACTATTTCAATGTGGTTCAATAAGTGTTCATTTCCTTTTGGACATTTTCCCATTTAGTGCAGAAAGCATGTATAGCTATTACCCCCCCCCCCAAAAGTATGTTGTTAAAAATTCTATTTATATGAATATTTTATATGGGTATTCTGTTTCTGTAAAAATGGGCAATATGAAATCTGACTTTATTGTATTCAGTATTTTTACCTTTCAGGATGACTTATTTTATTACATATCTGGCCGTTTAAAGGAGACAGTAGAAAAACATGTCACACACACACAACTTTTACAAACCTTCTCAAATTTGGTGTTCTTCCGATGCTTTGGACTACATCTCTGTCACATCTGATCATTGACCATTCTGGCTGGGGCTGATGGGAGTTATAGACAAAAATGTTTGGAGGGCATCTAGTTGGTTTTCACCAATCTCAGCTATCTTTCCCAAGTCCCTTTTGCCTCCAAACCTTCAGAGAAACTGGCTCAGAGAGTCCTGGCTAAGTGGCGATGCAACATTTTCCTGGGCCTAGTCTGACATTCTAGTCACTACAGCTGGCACAGACCTGGCATAGCCCTGACAACTAGTTAAAATCCCACATGATGATCTTAAAAAGAGGTGGTATTTGATTGGACCTGGAACCACAGTATTTCCGCAACACATTAACCCTTGTTATTACATTTCAGAACCTTCAAGGTTAATTACATTTTCATAAAAGTGTGCCATATTCAGTGGGCTATTGGAATTCAGCTGTTTGCAAATGATCCCTAAGTTCTACATATTTCTACACATTGTTCATATCTGTGCAGTGAAATTTTGCATTTTGGAAGATCTTCTCATAATAGGAAAGGTTGCTAGCAATCAATAAATGTGAAAGAGTAATCAAAAGCACTGAAGGATAAAATTGCAAATCCAGGATCCAACTGCATGGCTAGAAACAGGATTAAACCTTTGCAGATAGACTATGAGGCAGCCTTCCCCTTTAAAATTAATTTTCACAGGCAGAGCCAACCTGGAATGTGTAAACCATTAGCTTCCCTGCATACAGCACTTACATTAGCCACATGAGCTATTTTGATAACCAATAAATATGTTTTTAACCTCATGCTTGCTAGTATTTCAGGGTGTTCTTCAAATATTCATGAGCACAAAATTGTTATTTAAAAACAAGAAAAGGAAACCTGCAAACAACTCTGTATTATTAATAGAACTAAAATCTTCTAAAAACTTGAGAGAAGACATGCTTTTTCCTTTTCTTTCTTTACTATGTGGACAAATGGGACAACATATCCATTGTAATTCAGCTCATGTTAAACTAGGAAGTTCTGTGCAAAATGTCTGCTGAAACAGTATTACAGTTTTAAGGGATGCTGGTGGCGCTGTGGTCTAAACCACTGACCCTCTTGGGCTTGCCGATCAGAAGGTTGGCGGTTGGAATCCCCACAATGGAGTGAGCTCCTGTTGCTCGGTCCCAGCTCTTGCCAACCTAGCAGTTCGAAAGCACACCAAAAAAGTGAAAGTAGATAAATAGGTACTGCTCCGGCGGGAAGGTAAATGGTGTTTCCATGCGCTGCTCTGGTTTCGGTGTTCCATTGCACCAGAAGCGGGTTAGTCATGCTGGACACATGACCTGGAAAAACTGTCTGCAGACAAACGCCAGCTCCCTCGGCCAGTAAGGCGAGATGAGCACCGCAATCCGAGTCGTCTGCGACTGGACTTAACTGTCAGGGGTCCTTTACCTTTTTTATTGCAGTTTTAAGACTGCTCAGAGTCAGACCTTGCCTAGTGCTTCAAGTGCTACCAGCATGATCCTTGTGATATCTGAACCATCCAACATTGAAAGGGATTCAGAGGGGCTTCCTGCCACCACAACGGAACCCTCATCCACGGCTGCACCCACGACACAGTGGCAGTGATGAGGATGTGGCATTAGTGGTGAGGGTGGGGACACTTAGGTGGGGCTGGTAGCAACACAACAGGGTGCTGCCATGGGGCATTGAGTAGGCAGGGTGGGAGCTGGATCTGCCACCTGAGGCAAATCGCTTCAGCCTGCTTCAGGCAAGTGCTGGCAGCCTTGCCTCTCTCTTTCTGGGATCTGGCATTGGACCAGAATATACTTCGTAGGATGAAGAAGCTTCCTCTAAAGTTCCCTCTTCATATAAAGGGAATTTCTCTGGATCTAACAAATTATGTCCTTCAGTTCTGCGAATGTATCTTGTGTCATACTGTACGAGTAGAACCACACAAAAAATTGTTTCACCAGTAAACAAACCTTGTATTTAGCAACTTACCTGGTAACTGTAGGTGATCAGGAATTTCTAACATGGGCACAGAATCTATTGGTATCTTAGCAGCTGAATAATAATAATAAAAATAAAATGCATCTTAGTAACTTTTGTGTGCTTATTAACAAGGCTATAGTAGGCTATTCAGCTTTGAAGGCAGATATTAGTTTTATTGGAAACAGGAACTATGCATCAGTGGATCTGAAAAACTGAAGGAACAACGTGCTTTTATAATATATATTTTTGTTCTG
This sequence comes from Podarcis pityusensis, assembly GCF_964106645.2. Lineage (NCBI taxonomy): Eukaryota > Metazoa > Chordata > Lepidosauria > Squamata > Lacertidae > Podarcis > Podarcis pityusensis. The sequence continues at coordinate 44,581,054 of NC_138033.1, forward strand.
GGGTGAACAGAACAAGGGAACAGAAAATAAGGAGGGTAGGCAGTCACCCTAGCAATGAGCAACAGCTGTTGTTAAATTGTGAGCTTTTGATTCCTTCAGCCTCACAAAAGACCTTATATTGAAATTTATATGGCTTTCGCATTTGTTTCAATTTCAAAGCTCAGTTGATTAAATTCATTTAATGAATCAATCATAAGGTTTTAATTAGTAGATAGCCATAAATCTGAGTGGTACAATAGATTTCTTTAGCTGTAAAGAAAAACTGCTTGAGAGGGGTTGATTGATTGATTGATTGATTGATCTTATTTTTTGCACTCAGGTGCCTCAAGGTGACTTACAGCATAAAAATGAAAATAGCAAAGATGTTAAAATAAGATAAAATCTGTAATAAACAAAAACTAAAATACTCATTCCCACTTCACTTAAAGGATGAGCACAACGAAGGCCACTGAGATATCTAGCAATGCTCCAAATTGAAAACCATAAGCCTGAGTAAATAAGAATGTTTTTGTCTGGTGCCTAAAAGCAGGCTGTAAGCTTGCTTTATGAGGCTAGTTTGGCTTATTGCCTAAAATAACTTTACAAGTAATTCATACTTTAACAGGTGAATTGACGTGGATAAAATGAAATGCATACATCAGTTATCAAATGATGGTGATGGTGGTAATGATGATGATAATGCTGATATCAGAGCGGACAGTTGTCTCCCTGATTTGTCTAGTTATTAGAACAGTTAGAATGACATAAAAGTCAAGTAGACTTCCACCCTCATATTTTCTTTTTGGGAGTCTGGGTTTTAGCTTTCTCTCTGGACGTAAAGCACAGAAGTGTGCAAAATTTCCCAGATGTATTTTGCTAATCTTATTGAAATTATTTATCAAAAAACATAGAATGATAGAATTTTACAGTTGGAAGGGGCCCAAAGGGTCATGTAGTCCAACTATGCACCTTCCCTGAATGTGAATTAGTACATTTATCTTCAATTTCCTTTTTGGTGCACTCTATAGGAAACTTTAGCAAAACAGTAAGAACAGCAAAAACTTATCCCATTTATACACATTAAAATTTTACATATTAAAACTCCCATCTCCTAAAAAGAATCAATTCTCAAATTTCAGGTGAAATTTGGTAGCTCATCCTCTTCAAATGTGTATTCTTTGGTACCTTTTTAAAAAATTTCTATTTTAATCACCTTGAAGACTCATGTGAATAGCAAGAATGAAACATTCTTACAGCTCAGATGACAGCATAGCAAAGGAGCTAGCCATGTTTCAAGACCAATTTCTGTCAAAAAATAGAATACAATACCCCCACACACACAGTTGCCCACATGCAACACAAACAACAAGACAAGAAGAAGAAGAAGAAGAAGAAGAAGAAGAAGAAGAAGAAGAAGAGGAGTTTGGATTTGATATCCCGCCTTTCACTCCCCTTCAGGAGTCTCAAAGCGGCTAACATTCTCCTTTCCCTTCCTCCCCCACAACAAACACTCTGTGAGGTGAGTGGGGCTGAGAGACTTCAAAGAAGTGTGACTGGCCCAAGGTCACCCAGCAGCTGCATGTGGAGGAGCGGAGACGCGAACCCGGTTCCCCAGATTACGAGACTACCGCTCTTAACCACTACACCACACTGGCACTACACCACAAGTACATTACTACTCTAGATATTGGTAGTCAGAAATTTTATGAATTCCCCCGTTTTTTTATTCACTCCATTGAAATACATTAAGTATGTGAGCTGTCTGTGGAATGTTTTTTCAAGACATACAGTCTGACACCCTCCTCATTTTTACAGAGATCAAATCATAATCCTGTGCTGTTCCCCCTTACAAAAAAAGATCATCCATAGTTTTAATGTATCGTGCATTTTTCTTCATTTGAGCTTTCAAAAATAAAATTTACTAAATGGCAGGCACTATTTGTTTTCTTATTACCCTAGCTTTACCATGCTTTTCGAAAGGTCAATTAGAAGACAACTTCAATGGTCCATGAGGCACTGTAATTTATGCATACCTCTAACTGGGAAACGTTCCAAGCAGAATTTTAAAGATTCTTCCCCCCTTCTCTCAACTTGAATTATTTCTCTCAACTTGAATTATTTCAATTGCAACGCTTGTTGGCTAAGTCTACCCCTTTTGATTTGCAAAGATCTGAACTCTTTTATAAAAATCTCATTCTGCTAGAGCCAAATGCATGCTTCTTCATACTGTATAATATTTCTGTAAAGAAAATGTTGGCACACTGTAATTTGCATGACTGCTGATAGATACTGCTGCAAAACGCAGCATGAAGACAAACAGAGGGTGCCTGTCCATTACCCTGGCCTGCCAGGGGTGGAGGAAATAAAGATCTGACCCTCCAGCCAGTAAACATTCCACACCCCTGCTGTAATATATAGGGAAAGTGGGTTTGGGTGAGCTGTAAGACAGGAGGGGGGGTGAGGTTGAAGGTGGCATGTGGGGTTGGCAAGCAATATGAGCAGTGGCAACAGTGCCTAGTATCATATATTTGTGGAGGTAGGTACTTCAGAAGAGTAACAAAGGGTTTAATGCTATAGGTTGGTGGCAGTGCTTGTCTTCCTGGGGGGATGCAGGGGGATGCATGCCCCTAAACATTTTGCGAATCTTTATACTTTTGTCCATTTACTGTATTTATTTGTCCCAATTTGAATTATAAAATGGTGATTTTCTTCAGTCAAAATGAGAGTACCCCTAAACTTTTTAAAAAAAAAAGAAAAAGAAAAAAAGTCACCCAATGCATGTCATGGCTGAGTGGGGATTCAAACTCTGGTCTTCCAGGATATAGTCCAACTGTCTAACCACTACACCATACATTGAAAACACATGGCTTCACCAAAAGAATCCTGGGAGCTGTTGTTCACCAGAGTTACAATTCCCGGTACCCTTAACAAGTTACAGTTCCTAGGATTATTTTGGGGAAGTCATGCACTTTAAATGTGCCTTAAATGTATGGTGTGTACACAGATTGAGTCACAACTGCTCTTCAATGTTTCCTCAGCTGAGGCTCATTCAACACAAAACTTATGGCTCTTAACTTGATTGTAATTCTATACGCAGTTAAGTTTCTTATTTCCCAATGAAGTCAATGGGAGTTAAGAAGCCAAAGAGAAAGCCACAGGGAAACCATGTGTGTGTGTGTGTGTGTGTGTGTTGCCATTCTACTGTACAGTTCAACAGCCACTTACTTGAGCCAATTGTTAACATTTCCACATTTTCTTTTGTCGCTTTGTCATGTATTATTGCACTCCGACTACATGTAATTTAATCACCCTGCATTCCTTTAAAGTCATTTCTTAAAAGGCATATATTCTTTCTCTCAACTGGAGGTACATCACTATCACCCCACTCTTCTTTACTACATGGCGCAAGATAAGGCTGGGTATTTGGAAATTGCTGGCATGCTGCACTGATTCTTAGCTGTGAGGTAACAGCATGCCTTGTCGGTATGTTTATTCTCTAAGTTAACAAAAGCAGTTCTGTTTTATATTGCCTTTACAATATCCTCAGCATGATCACTATTACTGTTTTAATGCACATAAAAAGACAAATATCCTATAAAGGTTGCACAGTAATTCGTTACTGAAATTTCAGTTATACTAGGATTCAATAGTTATATTTCTTCAAAGCGATACATTCTTAACTATCAAGTGCTCCCTATTATTAAAGGCATTTGTGATTTGATTTTTTTTTAAAAGACATTACCTGTCTCCTAATCTGTGCAAAAAACCATGAACACCTGCTCTTTGCAAGCCATGTGGTGGGCAGAGGCAAATTTGATGCATAGTAACACAAACTCTCAGTGTTCTCGAAGCTACAAACATGAGTCTGACCAAACTGCGGGAGACAGCGGAAGACAGAAGTGCCTGGCGTTCTCTGGTCCATGGGGTCACGAAGAGTCGGACACGACTAAACGACTAAACAACAACAACACAAACTCTATGTGGATATTTTGACAAACACATGGAGCAAGGTAATCCAGTTTGTGCAATCTCCCAGCTTTTGACCTCCATGTGTTCATATCTGAAGGAAGGAACAGATGTTTTATATTAGTTTTATTTGATTTGATTCCATTTATGTAGCTCCTTATAAAACAATTTACAGCCGTTTAACAATAAAATTATTGGCAGAAATAACATATATAATTATCTTGATTCATTTCAAGATGGCTGACCTTTATTGGGAGAATAACAGGGGGAAAGCCACCCTATTTTCTAAATTGATATTTTCATGGCTTTTGATACCATTGACCATAATCCTTCTGAAACCAATGTAGTGGGAGTGGTATTAGAGGCACTGTTTTGCAGTCCTCCCGATACTATCTGCAGGATTGGTTTCACAGAATAGCATTGGGTGATTGTCTTTCAGCCCCATGGCAGTTGTTCAGTGGGGTGCTGCAGAGTACCATCTTGTACCCAATGCTGTTTACCTTGTATATGAACCATTTGGGACAAGGTGTCATCAGTATGCTGATGATATCCACCCCTACTTCATTGTAACATCTGAATTAGAAGAGGCTGTGCAAGTCCTGAACCAATGCCTAGACTTAGTGGTAGAGTGGATGAGGGCCAATGGATTGTCTCTGATTTCTAGCAAGAAAGATGTGCTGTAGGTGGGTGGTTCCCGAGTCCAGCCTATTGGTCACTTGTGTGCTTTAGAAGGGGTTGTTCTCTCCTGAAAGAGCTAGTTTGTAGTCTGAGGGTGCTTCTGGGTCCATCTTTGTGGCTAGAGGTCTAGGTGACCTGAACAGATAGGAATGTCAACTGGTAAGATAGATATTGTCAGTTCTGGATGGGAATCGCTTGTACTGTCATCCATTCACCGGTAACTTCCAGGCTGGATTAGTGCAATGCACTCTATGTGGGGCTGCCCTTGAGGTTGGTCCAGAAGCTGCAGATGGTGCAAAATGCAGTGGCTCGACTGCTCACTGGGACAGGATATTGCCAACACATTGATTTTCTATTGAAAGAATTGCACTGGCTGTCAATTTGCTTGCACAACCTCCTTGCCCTAAAGCATGGATGGGGAACATTCTTCAGCCTGAGGGCTATATTCTCAACTAGGAAAACTTATGAAAGTTACATGGGAGTGGTGGGTGGGGTTAGAGGCAATGGGTGTAAATTTTAACTTTGTAAGTATGATTCTTTTCACACATGCATTATCCGAGTTCAATGGCACATTCCAACCAAGTAAAAACACAAAGAGTTCGAGCAGAGTGAGTCAGGGTGGCCTGGGGAGAGCTCTGAGGGCCAAGCAGAGAAGTTTGGAGAGCCACATCCAACCCCTGGCTCTGACGTTCCACAGCTCTGTCCTCAAGGAAACACCAGGAGGGGCTTTAACAAAATCACCAATGAGTTCTGAAGATTTATTTTCTTTTTCTTTTCTTTAATGACTTTTATCAGTCTTTAACTAGAACACTTTAAGGGTGTCAAGGATGGTAAATTCAGTGAGTAACCCTCAAATTCCAAGTTTCCTGAATCAGCAGAAAAAGATATGACAGCGCTGACCTGTAAATCCTTTTATCAGTTCATAGCCAGCAAGCTGTTAAGATAGAGAATTAAATGGGCTGCGGTTTCATCAGTTCTAGCACAACTCCTGATTTTTGATTGGAAGGCTGTGAGGACGGCAAGCACATTCCCATCTCCCTTGCATGGTCCCTGCACTTCTTTCTAAAGATGAAAATATAATGAGGGCCTGAAAGTTAATTAAACTCTCGCACAAGGACAGGGATGAGAAAATGAATCAAAAATGCTGTTGCAGTGCTCTGAGCAATATTCCCCCTTTTTTATTATGACAGTGTACTGTACATATGGCTCTGGGACCTGCTGATGTTACATTGTTATTGCACAGTGTTTTATTGACAATAAAATTGCCAGGATGTCTTAGACATAAAAAGGTCAAATAAATATTACCCCCCTCCCTGTTTGTTACCTTCTCCTTATACATATAGTGCACAATTACAAGTGAGTGCTATGCAGGGCCAATTCACACATGCACTGCTTGATGAACATGTGGCCCTCCAAATGCAGGTGGATTCCAACTCCTATTGGCTCTAGCTAGGTTGTCCAGTGGTGAGAGATGAAGGCCAACAACAACCATAAGGCCACCTGATTCCTTCCTATCTATCATCTCTTTATTTATTTATTTATTTATTTATTTATCTATCTATCTATCTATCTTTCTTTCTTTATTACGATTATGATTACATTGATATCTCACCTTTCCTTCAAGGTGGCAACATGGTTTCCCCCATTATATCTTCATGACAACCCTGTGAGGTAGATTAGGTTGAGAGACAGGGATTAGCCCAAGGTCACTGAGTGAGCTTCATTGCACTCCCTACATCACAATCCTAATCAAAACTGCTCAGAAATAAATCCTATTGAATTCAATCCAGCTTGGTTCCAGCCAGGTAGGTGGTGATAGGATTGCATCATCTATGAATTATTATTTAACTGTTAAATGTGGCTGTATTTTATTCAACCCTGTAAGCCACCTTAGGAGCCCTTTTGTGGGAAATGTAGGATCGATGGAAAGGTAGAGGGAGAAAGGGAGTGAGAGGGTGTTGTGCATAGGCTCTCTGTGTAGGGTCCAAATGTATTTGCCAATACACCCTGGATAAAAGACTAGAGAGAAAGACTAATGATGGAAAAGTCATATTTATTCAAATAGGACAATAGAGGTCCTTCCAAACAATAACCAGATTATTGCTGGTGGAATTGAATTAGTGTAGGAGGGAAGCATCTGTGGCTCCCCAGCCAAGGATTCTCTCTCTGGTTTCTACTGGGAGGGTATCCCATAAATCTGAACTCACTACACGGAAAGCTCTTCATTCACATGAGTTGTGCTTCTGGTCCATGGGAGAATGTGCCCCCCACCATTGTCTCAGTGATTGGCTTCAGACATATGGGTTAAAGTTGTTCAGGGCTTTGTACAAGAACCTTAAACTGTGTTTGGTAACAGATGGGAAGCCAGTGCAGGTGTTGGTGGTAGAATATATTGGCAGTAGTCTGCATGTGAAATTGAGGGGAAGATATCTTCACCTCAGGCAGCACAATGTCTTGATCTGGTCCTGATGTCAGCTGATTCACTTTTATCTGGTGTGAAGGCTCATTTTTTATTTTGTGTTATTTTTTGAATTCTCTGCTTCTTCCGTACAGAGCATCCAATGCCCCACTCCAGTGGTCCTTAAACTCTCCCTCCCTTGGTGAAACATTTAATTTCCCTCTCCAATCCTTTCAAGTTGCTTCCTCCTGTCTTTTTAGCACCTAATATTTTTCACTCTGTTCAAGTCACTTCCTCTTGCTCTGTCTTTTGAGCTCTAATCATCACCACGCACCAAATACGTTCTGTCCTGCACACTTTCTGGATGGAACTTCCAGATTTTTAGAATGATAGAACAGCCATGGCACACACCATTCACAGCTGCTGCTCCTGCCATTCTTCATAGACACAGAACAGACCACTTGAGTGAAGCTCAAATACCACAGTTTGGGAGTCCCTGTCCTACTCTTATATCTAGCAAATAACTACCCAGTGCACCTACTAAACATTACCAGGTTATCTCAGGGATCATGAGAAAGATAACAACATTGACCTTTCACACAGTGTATATAAGATGTCCTAGCAAAGCCCGACAATCTACAAATCAGACATTTTTGAATTTAGAAGCAGGTAGAGGATATAAATTAATTTTGCATGCATGTATGAGAAGCAAGAACTAACAGATAACAGAATCTTTTGGTTGATGCGTGCCTGGGCTGGATTTCTCTGACATTGTTGAGGGGAAAGGTTCAATATCCTATTAACAGTTATCTCTGCTATCAGGCCTCTGAAGATTTCTAATCAGATGGTGTTTGCCTGCATGTTTTTTTCTTTAGGTACATTTCTTTAAAGCCTTAAATTGAACTTCATTGAAATATCTTACATGATACTTGGAGAATATAAGAAATTACCTGGATGTTATTTTGTGTACAAATTTATAAAGCAATAAATAATATAAATAATATCTTTAAAGAATGCAAAGAATATTTTTTTAAAATGTACACATATGCGTGCATCACATCTAACAGTTCAATCCCCCCCCCCCTTATATCATGTGAATTATCAGACTCTCACATGGTCCTGTGCTTGCATGCATGCTTGAATTAAAGCAGGGGTGAGAAACAGTTTTTCAGACCACATTCCCTCTGGGAAACCTTTCAAGAGCCACATGCCAGTGGCTAGCAGGGCTGGAGGCAAAAGTAGGCAGAGCAAATGATGTACATTTTACCAATGTGCAATAGACTAGCTTCTACACACATTCACACACCTTGCTCTACCATCCATTCAGGCAAAAGTTCAAGGACAATTCCAACCAAGCAAAAATACTCAAAGAAGTTGTAAATCAGAGCTGGTAAAATGTGTGGCCTGAGGAGATGGGAATGTTAAAGATAGTAGGAAAGGGTATATTGAATAAGTATTATCCTTCCTTCTCTCACGCTAGTAAGTGATGTAGCAGAGCAGATTCCCCTCAATATAGCTGGAAGCTAGTTTGCATATTCATTTGAATCTCTTAGTTAAGATTATTTCCTGGTGTTCCCTTTAATCCCTCTTAAAAGAATAAAGGCACGAGAGTCTTTCTGAGTAAAGTAACAAAAAGTTACTCATATTTCAGTTCATGATTTGATCCCTGAAAAGCAGGCTTTACTTAGTGGTTACATAAAGAAACTGAGCTCATCTCATATGGAGACTGAACTCATGTGTTGCTGGCTGAGATCCAGCAGACAGCAAAATTACATTAAGATAACAAAATGGCTGCAGGAGAGCAGCATGGCAGCAAAAGATCAACAAGACAATAGAATCATAGAATCATGGACTATATGGAATTGGCGGAAATGACTGGCAGAATCCGAGACCAGGGAGAAGAGTCGGTGGAAGAAGATTGGAAGAAATTTAAAGACTACTTACAGAAATATTGTAAAATTAATGAATGTTAGAATGATGACGGATTGAAGTTAAGCGGTTTCTAGCAGTAATGGTTAAAAGAATGGAAAAATTGGCTTTTAATAGGTAAAAATTTAATGTTATAATATATTAAGATTAAAGATCAGGATTAAAAAGGAGGGAAAGAAATTGCTGGACTAACAAACTGAATTGGAATACAAAAGAGGGAGGTATGAGGAGGTCCGGGAAACAAGTAAATGTAAAAGAAGTGATGAAAAGACGGAATCGTTTTTAACTGTTTTTTCTTTTTTCTTTTTGTATTTTGTATTGTGTATTTTTCTTTTTATTGTTAAATTCTTTTTTTTTTATTAATGTGATCCTTTTCTTGTGAAACTTTAATAAATATCATTTTAAAAAAAATAGAATCATAGAATCATAGAATCATAGAATCATAGAGTTGGAAGAGACCACAAGGGCCATCGAGTCCAACTCCCTGCCAAGCAGGAAACACCATCAGAGCACTCCTGACATATGGTTGTCAAGCCTCTGCTTAAAGACCTCCAAAGAAGGAGACTCCACCACACTCCTTGGCAGCAAATTCCACTGTCGAACAGCTCTTACTGTCAGGAAGTTCTTCCTAATGTTTAGGTGGAATCTTTTTTCTTGTAGTTTGGATCCATTGCTCCGTGTCCGCTTCTCTGGAGCAGCAGAAAACAACCTTTCTCCCTCCTCTATGTGACGTCCTTTTATATATTTGAACATGGCTATCATATCACCCCTTAACCTCCTCTTCTCCAGGCTAAACATGCTCAGCTCCCTTAGAAAGACGAAACTAGACTGAGAAAATGGTTGCATGACTCGGCTCTTTTATAGAGTTAGCCAGAGCAACGCCCATCTCCCAGATCACACGCAGGGGGAGGAAACTCCAGACAAGTGGAACAGGAAGTGCCCACTCTAGGGAAATAAGGAATGTTGGGGGGGGAGTCTGGGAAGGGCAGATAGAGAGACATGGATGGTTCCCCATCCCTGAATTAAACTTGCTGATTTAACCTGAAGTGAAATTTGAAACAAATTTATTATGATCAGTTCAGTTGAATTATTCGATCCTCAGGAATTCAGGGACCATAACCCAGCAGCAGAGCACACGCTTTTCATGCAGGATGTACAAAGTTCAATCCCCAGAACCCATAGGTTTGAATGCCTCCTGTCTGAAATCCTAGAAAGCCCCTGTGCCAGTCAGTTCAGAAAATACTGAGCTAGATATACCCATTACCCATGGTCTCCCTCATGGTCTCAAAGCAGCATTCCACAATTAAGGCACCACCATGAAAAATGCCTTTTCTTTGGTAACTAACCCTCATACCTCATTTGGCAGGGATAACCTCTGTTTGAGGTTATCTGTTGGAGGGCCTCTGTTGGAGATCCTAAGTTCCGGATAGACTTTTGTCACCCGGTCCTGGTAATATTTTGACTGTTTGCTTATTGAATAGCATTATAAACTGCTCAATATTTAAAGATTATCTAAGACACATACAATATATCAAAAAGAATATAATTAAAACAAAAATACGACCAATACAACCATAGTACAGAAGCCTCTAAAAACAAAGCAGGAGCCAATATTATAGGTCAGGGAAAGCTTGGGGAATAAGATAGGTATATACAAGGTGTGACCGGAAAGTTTGGTGAATGGTCACAGAAATCGGACAGCGAGAAATATTTGAACCTACATACCTTACAGGCCTTAAAGTAGGACCCCTCTGATACAATGCACTATTGACAGTGTTCACAGAACTGTTGAAAACTTATGGAGAAGTTCTATTTTCATACTGCTTTCAGTTCCCACATCACAGCAGCTTGGACGTGTGTTGGAAAATCGGTGCCCTTTCAGTGCAGATTTCAGTTTTGGAAAAAGAAACAAATCTGGTGGAGCCAGATCAGGAGGAGGGTGGGACAACTCAGAAACCTCAGTAATGATTTCATGTGGAATATGCAATTCTTCTGCCCTCATTCAGACAGACATACGCTGATCCCACATCAATAACTCATGAACTCTGTTGACATTTGCCGCCATTCTGCTCGTCAATGGTCTGCCAGACCGAGGGTCATTGTCGATGGTTTGCCACACTTCACAGAAATGTTTAAACCACTCATACACTGTCTTTCAAGTTACAGCTTCATCTCCATACACAATTGTGAGCATTTCGTGGGTTTCTGATGCCGATTGTAGGTTCAAATATTGCTCGCTGTCCGATTTCTGTGACCATTCACTGAACTTTCCGGTCACACCTTGTATACAGCATTTGAAACAATAGATGACTGCTGCTTCGTGTATGGCAGAAGCAACAGCATTCCACAGAATAGGGACAACTGCAGAAAATGTCCATGCTTAGGTCATTTTCCTATTACATGCCCTATAAGATCCAGTGTAGTACAGTGTAATATAGGATCGGATAGGTTAGAGTGTTGAACTAGGACTTAGGAGACCAGGGTTTAAATTCCCACTCAGCCATGAAGCTCACTGAATGACCTTGGGCCATTCACTGCCCCTCAGCCTAACCTACCTCACAGGATTGTTGGGGGGATTAAATGAGGTGAAGGAGAACCAAGTAAGCTACTTGGAGCTCCTTGGGAAATAAGCTGGGATAGAAATGCATGATATAAATAAAATAAATATATTCTGTAGGATGTGGCACCATGAATAGAATTCCCCCAGGTGATCTAAGAGATCTTATAGGCCAATACACAGGAAGGTGGCCTTTCATATAACCTGGTCCCAAGTTGCCCAGGGCTTTATGTGTTAACATCAAGTTCAAAAAGAGTGTGCTTTCCAACAATTGCTTGAGTGACCTTTGATTTTGTATTACCGGCAGCCTTCTGTTCTATTTGCCTATGGCCCTATATTTAAGCAAAAGGATGTGTTTCCACACATAATCACCTGAGTTTCATTTGAATATTTCTCCCAAGATCATTGACTACTCTCACTGTATGAGGTTTTCTACTTCAAATTTAGTGCTGACTCCAGCAGAGCATAAAATAGATTTGAAGACAATAAAAAATGCACTGCCTTATTTCCCCAAGGCATGTACTATATGATGGTTCTTCAGCAAAACTAATTTTATAAGGAGAGACAAGCAACAAAGGTAATCTCCAAGTACAACAATTTATCTATTGTTTTCTAAGTTATTTTACTAAATATTGATTGACTCTCTTGCTTGGTAGGCTTTTGCCATACATGCTACAGTGAAGTTGTGGGAGTTTAAAAAAACATATAAATACTCATACTTTTTATTTGTAAGGGCTTAACAGACAAAATTCATTCCTGTCAAACTGGTGTGCTGTCCTGGCTTTCACTAGTCCCACCTTTAAAAGTGGGGATGATTCATTCAATTGAAACCAACATGTCTACCAACACAGAATAAATTCATTTCAGAATATGGGAATGACCCCAGCTGTTTCTAACGGGCCAGGGGTATTTGATCTCTATCTTACTAATTAGTTTGGCTCAGTAATGACTATGCCTGACTGCTACCTGGAGCACTATTTCTGTACTGGTGCACTGTGTGAGCAATCAATGACCAATGAATTGAGGATACACTGGGCTCAAAATAGGTTAAAACACATTTAATGACATCACCCACAGATCTGTTTTCACTTTTCTTGAGCTCTTTAAATAGCCCACCAGCTTAACTCCCCATACTCTCAATACAGCCAGTTCGCAGCTGATTTTTGTTTATTTATTTTTACTTCATCTTGGATGAATATATTTTGTCATTTTCTTTCTGATTATTGGTTACACATCTACCCTTTTCTTCCTACAAAGAACTTAGTTTGGGTGAAGGACCAAAGCTCAGTGTTAGAGCAGCATTTCATGAAAATGGAGAAACTCTCCTATGTGAAATTTTTTACAGAGAATCGTAGGATTATAGAAATCAAAGGGTCCTCTAGCCCCCTGCAATGCAGGAATCTCAACCAAAGCATCCATGACAAATGACCAGCCAACCTCTGCTTTAAAACCTCCAATGAAGGAGGCACCTTCTGAGGGAGTCTGTTCTATTGTCGAGCAGCTCATACTATCAGAAAGTTCTTCCTGATGTTTAGTTGGACTCTCTTTTCATGTAATTTGAATCCAACCCTCCAGAGCAGGAGAAAACAAGCTTGTTCCATCTTTCATGTGACAGCCCTAGGGATCGCTGAAGATGGCAGTGTTTGGTTGTGGGCATCCCTTAGTCACTGTTGTCAGGCATAACCTGCAGGTGCTGGGGGGTGCCCTTTGGCCTACGCACACATGGGGTGAACATTGACCAGTGGGGCCAATGTTGGGCTCTTACACCCAAGGTCCACACAGCGGGGAGGGAGGAATCTTAGTAAACCTAGCTGCATGTGGCTGTTAACTTGCCCAGGTGATGGGGGTAGAAATTACCCCCATCTATTAATGAACACCTGCCCGGACTTAATTTGATTTGGTTACATTTGTTGAATCTGACTAGTTAATTTGTTTTGTGGATCCTAAAGTTGTTATATTTAATAAATATAACCTATTTATCCACAATTGCTTGACTTGACTCTTCTTCCTGATGTGCTGGCAATATTGCAGCATTTGTTCTTACTTGAGCTTTGATACTCTAGTCACACCCCAACCCATCACTGGAGACTGACACAAGCCAGGGCGAGTGCCAGGATGCACCACAAAACACAAAGCACACACTGGAATAATAAAGGAAAGACAATCCAATATCTCAATAGCCCCTGAATTATTATTTTTTTGAAACCAGCAAAACATCTAAATTCTTTTGTGAAGAAAAAGGTGAATGAGGCCTTGATTTCTATTGACCCTGAAGAAGCAGCTTACGCAGGTCAGGGAATGGAGTTTATGAAAAGTGACTGCAGCAGATGCTGTGCTTCCAAAGGTGATTTATAGATAGCTCTCCAGTTAATGACTTAATTTACTCTGTATAAAGAGCAGGTCTCCAAAGCGCTCGCGGTCAGGTGGACATCCTCCCTTACTTCTTCGTTTGAGTAATTAAAAGGAAAGGAGAGAAGCGGATGTCAAAAACCTCGGAGCAAAGTGAAAGAAGTCACAGAGTTCCAATTCCCTTGGTGAAGAAGAGCAGGGGAAAGTAATGACTTGGTGTGACCCAATTTTGCATAGGGCTTGTTTCCTCCTGAAGCACTCTTCTTCTTTAGCATTTCCCACACATTTATAGTTAGCAGGGCTTATTTGTTCTGAGGTTTGCTGGCAACAATTCCCTTTTCTGGCTATTTCCTTTTGATGTTTTGTTTTCTCTTTTTAAAGTAGTTCAGCAAACCAAAACAGTAGCAGCACCAGGGGGTATAGGAGCAGGGGGCACACAAACAGAAATGTCCATTTCAAGGGAGCAGAGATATTTCATGTGTTGGATTTCTGAGGAAGAAATAACCGTGCATTTCACATCAGTGTTCCCATCCGAAATGTATTTTCTTTGAAGTCGTGTTGATTTTTTCATTTTTTCGTTGAAGACGCTTAATGTTTCAGTTGTTGATTATCTAGCAAACTTAAGGTAGTGCTATTCAAATGCAAGGAAAAAGTTATGTTTTCTGTTTTTGTCAATTGTGTGTGTGTGTGTGTGTGTGAGAGAGAGAGAGAGAGAGAGAGAGAGAGAGAGAGAAAGAGAGAGAGAGAGAGAGAGAAATATTACCAAAATCAGAAAAAGAGCTTGCAAATACATGCAAAGCATAAAAAAATTGTACACATGAATTCCAACCTAAGGCTTCAGCTGAAACCATTTGCCCTGTGAGGAGGAAGAAGAGGGTGAGTGAGGCAGACAGAGGAACTAAGTTAATTATATATACAGGTAATGACTGATTAACGTGTGTCTAGAAGTGACCTAGAAACAACACTCAGCACATCTTGAAAAGGGTGTAACAGGAGTATAACAGGGGCGGGGTGTAACAGGGTGGGGCACGCTTATACACACAAAATGGTGGTTGACTATATTCAGCCCACAAAAACAGAACAAAACAAAAAGTTGAACCAGTTCATATTGAATTTCTTCTCCTTTCCCCCCATTTTTTAAAGGCTATTACTTTTCAAAGGCTCATGGGGAAAGGTTGAATTCCAGTGAACTGTTAGTGGTGCTTGCCAGCAGACAAAATACTGTTGAAAAGCTTGTAGCTTGTAGACCTGCATAAATTCAGCTCTGACATGGAAGAAGTCTTGGAGAACAAGTGTGTTGTGGAGTTTAGAGTTTTGGACTAGGACCTGGGAGACCAGTATTCAAGTCCTATCTCATCCATGAAGCTCAACAAGGTGACCCTGGGCCAGCACTCTGGCCTAACCCGTGGAGAGGGAGAGAACCAAGTCTGGCACCTTGAGCTCCTTGGAGAAAAGTTGGAATGCAAATCTTATAAATAAATATAGAAATACCTAATTGCCTGCATAGGAGCCTTTTCACAGGTACAATAATGTCCACCTACGCACTTATGAACCCAGATGATTGGGTTCAATTTCAGGCTTATGGTACAAAATCATACGTACTAATTAAAAAGCTTTTTCAAAACATATGCATGTACAATTCATAAAAATACTTATGTGCAGACATTTTTATGGGGATGGGGGAAGATGATGGAAAATTATGACCACCAGCTGCTGGTTCTTGGTGGAACAACTGCTAATGTTCCTGCTGCAAATCAGGTAGCCATGGCAATGCATGGCTTGTAGCAGCATGTGTTAACCCAGAAGGTAGTGGTTTCAGCATCCTGTTTGCCTCTTTCTCCACCACCCTGCATTTCATCTGAAAGTTCACTTTGGATAACTGTTTATTCAGGCCAAAAGGCTTCTTTTTAAGGCTTAGAACTTTGGACAAGCCCAATGAAATCCCAAGCCTTGGAAAATGGAGAATTGTGAAATATTTTGTTGGAAGCCACTCAGAGTGGCTGGGGAAACCCAGCCAGATGAGTGGGGTATAAGTAAATTATTATTATTATTATTATTATTATTATTATTATTATTAACCAATCAAACAGTATATAAATTTCATTAAATAATTAAATGAAATCCCCAACCTTGTTGAAAGAGTATGGGGAAGCTCCCTACTTTGAATGCTCCTTTGGAGGATCACATACAGCAGGGGTGGGGAACCTCAGGCTTAGTACCTGCCAGATTTCTATATCTAGACTTTGGGACTCACCCCAGATCTCACCCTCACCACCCTTGCTTCACATACCCCTTGAGGACATTCAGTTTGATGCCCTGTAGGCCATTTGGAAAACCTGGTCATACAGAATCCTTTATCAATTTGTGTCTTTTAAACAAGGCACAGCTTTGCATTTGTGAGTATGAGAATACACTGTGCCCTGGATGTTTGCAGCTGTTTCACCTTAACAGCACATTAAGATATTTTCATTTTATTTACTGCTACATAAAGGAAGCACCAAGGACATTCAATAGTGAATCTGTTGCTAAAAGATGTAAGAATAATAGTAATTGAAATCAGCAGCATGCAAACCATGGGAGGCTCAGTGCTTTAGTGGTTTATCTTAAGTTGATATTACCCAGTGCAAGGTGCTAATGCATTTTGAATGAATGTTAATGGGACTCCAGCAATTGTGGCAATCTATTTAAATTAAAAGGGGGAACTTCTCCAGGTTCCTCTGCAGCTTGAATAAGAGTGATACAGACTGCAACTTCAGGGGTGATGGTGCATATGAATTATCTACCTACAGTATACCATGCTTGCCATTTCTGGGGTAGTTTTGTTATATTCAGCTCACAGCCTGCTGTGCAACATATCATGCACTAATTGGTGGATTCAACTGCAAGAATTGTTTATGAATATGTCAATAGGGAGTCAGCACCCAAGTCATAGACTTGGGAATTGTGAAATGAGTTTTGATCATTGTCAGCTTTAATTGATTTGGATGGTTTGAAGGTAAACCTTGTATGCAGATAGGCTGTATTTGGATATAAATATTTATGCAGTGCATTATTATTTCATGGGAAGAATTGTGTGGCATTTTGGGAAGGGTGTCTTCACACATAAATATATGCAAAATCTTCTAGGAATCAAAGAGGCTAGGTGAGATGAGAACAAAGGAATGTGCCTAAGGCCAGGTCAGATGATTGTTCATGTAACCTGGTATAGCCTACTCTGACATGTTGTTGTTCTTTAGTTGTTTAGTCGTGTCCGACTCTTCATGACCTCATGGACCAGAGCACGCCAGGCACTTCTGTTCTCCACTGCCTCCCACAGTTTGGTCAAACTCATGCTGATAGCTTCGAGAACACCATCCAACCATCTTGTCCTCTGTCGTCCCCTTCTCCTTGTGCCCTCCATCTTTCCCAACATCAGGGTCTTTTCCAGGGAGTCTTCTCTTCTCATGAAGTGGCCAAAGTATTGGAGCCTCAGCTTCATGATCTGTCCTTACAGTGAGCACTCAGGGTTGATTTCCTTAAGAATGGATGCGTTTGATCTTCTTGCAGTCCATGGGACTCTCAAGAGTCTCCTCCAGCACCATAATTCAAAAGCATCAATTCTTCGGCGATCAGCCTTCTTAATGGTCCAGCTCTCACTTCCATACATCACTACTGGGAAAACCATGACTCTGACATAGGGATGTAGAAAAGATTTGGTTTGGTCTCTGTTTTAAGAGCATCAGAAGATCCTGCTGGATCAGGCTAACCTGAGTACAACAGCACTCTCCCCACTTGTGATTCCCAGAAACTGGTATGCTGAGGCATACTGCCTCCAACAGTACATGTAGAATATTGCCATTGTGGCTAGTGTGTTGAGAATTGTGTTGGGAAAATGGAGGCACACTGGTTAAAAGAAATCAGCTGAAGCAGAAATGCTGGGACAAGCTAGAGTGGGGACACTGGCAACTGGGTGACATGGGAGCTGTTAGAATCAATTATGCATGCATGAGGCTGCTTGTCGAGAACTATAAAAGTATGCATATAACCTGTAAGTGGGGTCTCTTGTCTGCACTGCAAGTTGGATGAGAAACAATCCTTGTACAAAAATAAATCTTTTTCTTCTTCTTTTCTGCCCATTGCCTGATTATTGGTCTCCACTAGATATGAAACGTCAAAGTAGAGAGATCCAAGCTAGTTGCTTTCGATAGCCTTATTTTCAATGAATTTGACTAATCCTCTTCTGAAGCATTAAAAATGCACAATAACCCCACAAAACTGCCAACACGTTAAAAAACAACACAATGGCAAAGATCCATTTATCCTGCTGAGAAAACTGTAACAACAAATATGTCTTCAAATGTTTCCGGAAAATACAGATATAGTTGTATCTCAATAGGAATGTTATTTCACGAAACCGGGAAAACCATGCTGAAAGCCCTCTGAGTTATTGCAGGATGAGCTTCCAAAATCTTTGGAAGTTTCAAAGCAGACATTTTCTGATAGACTGCAGGAATCTATTGAGTATATAGGAGACAAGGCAGTCTCTTGAGTAACCAGGTCCTAAACTGTATAAAGCCTTCTTCTGGGAATGAATTCCATAATTTACTTCATTTTGTCAGTCCTGAATCTTTCAACATCATGCTTCATTAGATGTCACCATTTATGAATCATAGTAGAATAATGAACCAGATCCTTAGTTGCTTGGGATCAATGTGCCAAGGGCTTTTTTTTCAGGTGGAACTCACCAGAACTCAGTTCCGGCACCTCTCAGGTGTGCACCATTGTCATTATAAGATGACAAGGGAGGTGTTCATGGTGAGTTCTGGCACCTCTTTTTCTAGAAAAATAGCACTGATTATGACAGTGGAAAGTCGTTCTTAATAGTTTGGTAAAAGAAATGGCTTTTTATTAAATGTGTAAGTGCCTTGTGTCAAGATGGGACACCTCTTTAACTGACTCAATGCCCTCACTCTCAAAATTGGTATAAGCGACAATCTTTTATGCTGTTACTCCCATTTCCTTATTTCTTCTGAAGAGTACAATAAAAAAAACCATTCTTGCAGAAGGTGATTTCACTTCTTGGGTACATGAGTGCATGTGCAGAAATTAGCCTACTGTGCATTAATTGCTTCACCCACTTTTGCCTCTGGCCCCAACCACAGCCTATGGCTTTCAGAAGCTAATGTGGTAACCGGAGTGAAAAGGGTTTCCTAGTCCTATGCTGTAGCAATGTCCAAGGTACCAGGCAGGGGTAGAAAGATGAAGGGAGAAGTATGCCAGAGCAGCACCAGATGGATAAAAATGTTGAGCAGATGTGAGAAAGAACCTAGGTTCTCATGGAACACCATGGAGTTTCCAACAATCAGCTATTATTTATTTAATGCATTTTTGCCTAGTAATCTGGTTGCTGACTTTGGGGCTAGTTATAGTTTCCAAGTTGACTTCCAGGGCAGCCCTATATAGAGTGAGCTGCAATAATCCAGTCTGGAAGCTACCAAAACATGGAATACAGTGACTATGAGTATAGTTTAGGAGTTAGCAGTTTGGGAGATGCCAGTCTGCGTACATGAAGAATGTGTTTGGTAGTGTTTGTGTGTTTACTTGTTAAATCCAAGGCTTTGGGTAATGGTTTGCTCCCTCAACTCTACAAAATCCCCTTTCTAGCCACACTAGTAAACTTTTTGCATTTCTTTAAGCAATGGTTTTCTGTCATGTTTTAGTGTTTTCTATCATCTTTCTCTTATTATAGGATTTTCAGATACAGACTATAATTTACTGATATTGATGTGTTTATTTTCTCAATTGTATGTATGCTTTTAGGACCAAGAAATGGTGTATTTTATATAAGTCTCCCTCTAAACTTACTTGGCCTAGCATATCACAGTCAGGATGGATTTTTAATTTGGATCCTGTGGTCAAAAGTGCATTCTTGAGCTGCGTTGGGACAAGGGATAGGATTTTCTGAAAATATTGATGTCTTGATATCCTCAATGTTTTCCCGCCCCCTCTAATTCTCATCTCATTGATCTTGACAAAAAGTAAGTTGTTTTTACCAATTGATAAAAGTATGAACCATTCTTACATCTCTCTCTCTCTCTCTCTCTCTCTCTCTCTCTCTCACACACACACACACACACGTATTATGTATAAATGTTCTCCTAGTATCCTAATATAACCAACAAAAAATAGATACATACAATACCTAGAACTGTGTAAAAATGCATGGGGTTTGACATATTATGGGTTCTGACCAATGTTAGGTCCTTTCCGCACTTACAATTTATAGTGGTATAGGTGCTGTTTGATCTGACTTTTTAAACCATGAGTTTGCAGCTAATTATCTGCACCTTTGGTCACATGTCACTGTTATTAGACAGTGAGTAAGGGGTTTCCTGTTCCATACTAATGGCGGATTGTATCCAAAATGAGAAATGTTCCATGTCTGGAATCACACACCCCCTACATACGCTTACATTCCTCAAGCCAGGAAATGTCAGAGTTATTGACAGGAACATGAGGTAGCCATAGTTTTAAAAGTGTGCAGCAGCTTTCATCTGCTGCTCTGAAAACTGTGTTCCAGAGTATAACATTCATGATAAGGGCTTGCTCTGGAACAACAACAAAACGGTGTCAAAACTCTCAACAAATTTATCTGTTTGTTTCTGGGCATATTCTAGTATGGATAAAAATTCTATCTATGCAGTGAACCAAGATCATCAATTTGCAAGAAATAAGCCATTTTTATTAGCACTGTAATCTCCAGAATCCTCTCAGAAATATATTTTTGTAATCTTTTAATTTCTTGGAGACGTCTTAACATAATAATTCAGTACATAAGCGATGTCCCTGGACAAGACAGCCTAACACAGCAGCACAGTGACTTATCCGTTTTTCTCCCATGAATTCTGAAACAAGTCACTTTTTTTCCGATGGCTTTCATTATTTTCTTAAAGGAGTGTTGTTTGAAGATAATAATCTCTTACTACTTAAGCCTCCCCTGAGGCCCCATTTCAATGATTTTTCTTATTCACATAATCCTCCATCAAAGCTTCATTTTATTTGAAGAGGCAGATGTGATCATCATTGCAAATTTAAATCCCATTATGCCAGTCTGATGGTGTTCAGTCCAAATAAAATAATAAAATAAAATAAAATAAATGCTTAGTACTGGAAGATGTGGGCGATTGATACTCATCCTTAGATCGAACTGATCTCTAATAGTTAAAATTATTTGTAAATCCAGTGAGAGCAATCAGAAGGGTATTGACGGAAGTTTAGGATGCTGAATAGTACAGGCTTCTTAAGCAATCACACAACATAACCTGTTTATTGGGTGTACTTGGAAAGTTCAGGCCAAGAGCTGCAGGAATTCTGTCTCTGAACAGACTGCTTGACACACATACGAACTTCTGTTGTGAATTACAGCAAGATCCATGTCATTCAGCATCCAGTTACCACAAGGGTCAACATTGATGCCAAAATCCAGCATCGCCTGAGCTCTGTGAGTGCGGCTTTCTGCCGATTGAATTGCAGAGTGTTTGAGGACCGGGACATTCGCAGGGAAACCAAAATGCTTGTTTACAAAACTATTGTACTACCAGCCTACAGGGATGAAGGAAGGCGTCATGACACCTGGGGCAGGCGTCACGGCATAGGGCGCATGTGCGGCATCGCTATGTACAATGCATGCGCTGTATGTAGTGATACCGCACATGCACTGTATAGCAGTTTGCCGCTGGCGCCACTTTAGCGCTCTATGGATGGTGCCGGGATCCCTCTGGCACCGCTACAGCAGCGAATGGAGGATCCTCTGTTCGCGGCTGCAGCTGCAAGCAGAGGATCCCGGCACTGTCTGTAGGGTGCTGGAGCAGCGCTGGTGGCAAACCACTAAGTACAGCGCATGTGCAGCGTCGCTACATACAGCACATGCATGTGACACTGCACATGCACTGTACTTAGTGGTTTGCTGTTGGTGCCGGGATCCTCTGCTCCCGGCTGCAGTTGCGAGCAGAGGATCCTCCAAAGGTGGCTGCGGCGGCGCGATGGCTGCTTGCACTGCTGCAAGCCCCCACAGGGTGACTTCTTGTCACCCCTGCAGGCATGGAATCCGGGGCGTGCCGCCCCCCCCCCATTGTGACGCTACTGCCAACCTTACTGTATGCCTGTGAAACATGGACCACTTACAAACGCCATCTCCAACTTCTTGAAAGATTCCATCAATGGTGTCTCCAAAAAATCTTACACATCACTTGGGAAGACAGGCGAACTAATATCAGTGTACTGGATGAAGCAAAGATCACCAGTGTTGAAGCAATAATTCACTTCGTTGGACTGGTCATGTTGTGCGGATGCCTGATGATCGTCTTCCAAAGCAACTACTCTATTCTGACTTAAAAATGGAAAGTGCAATGCTGGTGGTCAACAAAAGAGGTTTAAAGACTGTCTCAAGGCAAATCTAAAAATAATGTAGTATAAACATTGACAACTGGGAAACACTGGCCTGTGAGCTCTCCAGTTGGAGAACAGCCTTTACCAAAGGTGTCATGGACTTTGAAGACACTCAAACTCAGGACCCAAGGGGAAAACATGCTAAGAGAAAGGCACGCTTGACAAATCCACACCGTGATCAACTCCTGCCCGGGAACCAACATCTCCACTGTGGAAGGACGTGTGGGTCCAGAATTGGCCTCCACAGTCACTTATAAACTCATTGTTAAAACCATGTTTATGGAAGACAATCTTACTCAGCTACGAGTGATCGCCAAAGAAGAAGAAGACCCACAATGGCCAAGCAGGTGCCCCTATCCCCACTCTTCAATCTGGCTGACTGTTTGGTGTGTCATCACCATACAGGTGCATCAAGGCATTCACTACAGCAGTCCATTGCGTTTTCCCTGCTGTAGTCAAAACTAAATGTCAGCCAAACAATGCCACTACATCTGAGATCAGAGCTTTTGGAGTTGGTGAAGACAAGAAGCTCCCATGGCCAGTCAGGAGATATGCCCCATCAACCTTACATTGGACAGGTCAACTCCTAGTTTCATAATACTTGAAGGGACAGGCAGGTGGATGCTGTGCAGATCAGGAAGTAGAGGTGTTCAGATAGGGGGCACTTTTTCAAGGAGGCATTAACCTGAACTTCTGGGCATGTCCATGCCTTCAAGCCAGCATGCTTGGATGATACAAGCATAAATTCATGCTCACAAGCATTTTTTTGTACATTACAGGGGTAATTCTAAGAAGGTGATTTCCCCCACCTACAATCTGAAGTGGTACAATCAATTATATCACCCAAGAATGCTTCACAAATCATGTTGTGATGTGTTTCATATACAACAGGCCTCTGACATAATTTCTGCTTCACTCCAGAGACTGGCTGTCCACAACCTAAATTCATGAGCAGCCTGTATTTTACCATTTAAATTATTCATGCATTAGTTCATTTACCAGTGGTGGCATTAAAAAGAAAGAAAGAAAAAACTTTAACAACCTCTAGATACTTTACTTGTGGTCTATGCATTTGGGAATATACCACCACAACTGGCTTCATTATCTATGCTACTTCACTGAAAAGAAAATGGGAATTAAAAGGTAATAGCCTGACACATTTTTGAGATTTGCCTTCAAAACCACAGCATATTTCATTAGTTCCACTCGTGTTCTTTGCTGCGGTGTTTGGAGGATCTTATAATGAAGTTTTCAGCTCTTGCTTCTGCTAAATATGCTTTAGTGTTAAGCATAATGCTAAACCTGATATGTGAAAATCAAATCAATTCTGCAGCTGAGAACATCAGCAGAAAGGGAAGAGGCATGGAGATTCTTTTAATGGCTAGAAAACACACACAAAAGGGATAATATCTCAGTGACAGAAGTAATGCATTAAAATGAATTTCAGGAGGCATTGATAGCAATATCTATTTGCAACTCTCTTTCTGTCACACACACACACACACACAGAGAGAGAGAGAGAGAGAGAGAGAGAGAGAGAGAGATTGCACCACAATGAAGTCTGTGTCATGGCCAACATTAAAACCAACTCCCACATGCAGCATCAAGCATCACACTTAAGAAATGGGGTGGGGGCGTTGGGGGTTGGAGTGGTTGTAGGGTTGATGGTAGCAAAAGCAGGTATTCGGGTGGCGTGGAGTTACTACACTACTTTCCCAGCTGGTGGTTTCCTGTTGCTTACTAAGACGAAGAGGTGGCAGCAGCAAGGAAATCAGTGAAGTGCAAATGCACCAGTGGAGCCCCCCAGTGCTCCTGCCATTGTATTTGCACCACACCTCCCAAGTGTGTTTGCACTGCACCAATTTTCAAGCTGAGGTACTACATGTCCTTGCTGATTAGTAACAAACATTTTATTAATTCCAAATCATTCTGTAATAGTGCTCCACTCAAATGTCCTAAAGGTACATTTCTGGAATTATTTGGAACATCCTAACCAGGAGGTCTCAATAACTAGACACCAAATTATCTGTAAGACATTTACTTCTAATGCCAAAGGCCTTCCAACAGTAATTGGTGGTTAAATCTGTTTCAAGGAGAGGTCCTCCTCCATGAGAGGTCCAGAGGGTGGCAACATGAGAACGGGCCTTTTCAGCAGTGGCTCCCAGTTTGTGGAATGCTCTGGCCAAGGAAGGCATCAGGCATAAACATTCCTCAGCTCCTAGGCCTTTGGCTAATTAAACAATCTACGGCATTGTAAACTTTGTGTGTGCGGGGTTTTTAGTTTTTGGTTTGCTACTATGTTATGTATTTTTGTGTTTTTTCTATTGTAAACTTCCCTGTGATCCTTGAATGAAGTGTTATAGAAATTTAATAAATCATAATAATAAGGCCCATGAGGACACCAATGCCAGCTCTGCTCCCAGTAATCTCATGTCCACCCACATGACCCCTGACCTTATGGTGTTGATAAGGAGGGTCTAAGCCAGCCTTTCTCAACCTGTGGGTCCCCAGATGTTGTTGAACTTCAACTACCATCACCCCTAGCTAGCAAGGCCAGAGCTCAGGGATGATGGGAGTTGTAGTCCAACAACATCTGGGGACCCACAGGTTGAGAACCACTGTAAGCACATTCTAAGGAGGCTTCTGATAGTTTTCAGCTGAACATGCTTAGCATCCCCTTTGAGATATTCCTGTTCTACATAGGAAGGTAGGGCAGCCAGAGTTGGCATGTGCAGGGAAATTGGGGGTTAGGGTAGTACACATGGAGGCATGGACTCCATGGCCCCTAGTCATTCTGGCATTCTCTGCTTAGCCATATGTCCTAACTAGGACTCATACATTATAATAATCATACAGATAATAGCTTTTTGTATTCCATATGCAGCCGAATTCTTACTTCCTTCAGAATACATTCACCTAACTCTAATACCATCTTATGCTGGAAATTCTAGCAAGTCAAATCTGCTTTCAGGAGAAAAGATCACTTCCCTATCAGACTCTTATATCTGGGGACATCTGTAGACACTGGGATTCTTCCTCGCCCCCCCCCCAAAAAAAAATGATTCCAAATTTCTGGATCAAAGTATTCATTGTTTATCACCTGAGAATACTGGAATGCTTGTTTTAAAAAATAAAAACAAACAAGCCAATTATTTGAAATGTTTCCAAACTTGCAGTTCATCAAACTCAGTGTTGCATTTTTGTCTGATTTTATGACAAATCAGCAGGCATGTTGTTGTTTAGTTTGTGTCAAAATATTCACAGGGAGTTTGTAAAGCTATAGGCTCTACATATTCTATATGCGTGGAGGCACTCACTGAATTATAATTATGAATGCATTAGAATATATAGCACCAATAAAATGGTGACTGAGATTCATTATGTAAATAGAGGACATGAACTGCTGTGTAAAAATTTGGAAGTGGATTTCTTTATTTATATATATAAAAAACTCTATATTGTTGGATCACAACACATCAGTGTACAATGTGAAAGTACAAAGCACAATTAAAATATTAACAACAACAACAACAACATTAGTAAAATGATCATTAAGGTGACTGGCTAAACAAAAATAATATTAAACAGCTGGAAAGATCTGTCAGCATAACAAGATCTGGAAGAGATGCTTGAAAGTTAAAAGTAGGGATGTCTTCTAAATCTATGTGATGATGTTTGTGGAATATTGATTGTGATGCCACAAAGCTAATGCTCATGGGAGCGGAATCCTCTTCTTGTTGCAAGAATTATTTGTAATTTAATACTTCAGAAGAAATAAGGAAAAGGGAAGAAGAAACTAAAAGTTTGTTGTTTATTCCAATATTGAGAGTAAGTAGTTAGCAATTGGGGGGGGGGCACATTAAGTCAATTAAAAAGGTTTCCTCTCTTGACACAAGGCACTTATGCATTTAATATCAAGTTATTTCATTTATTAAACTGTTAAGAAAAGCTTTCCACTTCACCGCAAGCTCTGCCTTTGCATCCAGGCACACTCATCTCAAGTAACTCAGGATCTGGTTCATTATTCTACCAGGGCTTTGATTCACAAATGGTTTAAAAGCCTACATTTCAGAATCAATTATCTAATTGGTCTTGCTGTTAGCTTGGATTGATTTGTATTTTGTAACTGAAGGCAAGCAAGCACTTTCTGTGTGTTTCTGATATTTTATTAGGGGTAGGGGGAGATAAATTACTGTATAAAGCCTGCAGCGGAAAATTCAAGAGAAGAGGGTCTTGTCCAAAATGAAGCATCAGGTTTGACAGAGAGGCTCAAGAATTTACTTGGGTTCAGTGCTCGACTGATTCATTGCCACCACTCTCTCTCACACCCACCCCCTGCCCCGAATGCTGAAATGTCATATTAACTTGGAGTGATAGAAAAATGGTGGAATGATTTTTTATGGGCTTAGCAGAAATGTTATAAGGAGTTAAGTATATATAAGTATTTTAGTTTTAATGGAAAATAAGGTTAAAAAATATGTTATTTACAATATGATAGAAAATGGAGAAAGATGGAAAGGATTTGCTGAAACAATTAAAAGAAGTGGAATACAAAAAGGGAGGTGAGAGGAGGTCGAGTACACAAGGGAATGAAAGATAGAGTACGGAAAAGAGATGATGTATGTTTTTAAATTGTTTTTGTTTTGTTTCATTTAGGGTTAAGGTTAGGGAGTGGGGTTTGTTTAGTTTAGTTTAATGTGTTTAGTTTCGAGTTTAGGTTGTGTTTTGCATTGTTTATATATTGTGTTTTGCATTGTTTATATATTGTATTGTATTGGGTTTTTTTTTCTTTTTGCTTTCCTTCTTTGTCTTTTTTTCTGTTTTTTTTTCTCTTCTTTTTTCTCTTTTTGTAATCTATAAAAGTAATGAACATTATTTTTTTAAAAAATGTCATATTAACATGGATAAAAACAGTTCTGGCACCAGGAAAAAAATTGTGGTGGGACACAGAAGAGACAAACTATATTTTGAGGTGAGTAAGTTGTGTCACATATATTATCTCTGAAAAAAGAAAGTATATGTTAATGACAGGAGCTCAGTAATGGGAAGAGCAAGTGGGGTGGCAAGCTCCTTCTTTGGAGATGGTCTTTTTCCCCTGCCCCCTACAGTGCCACCCATGGATGAATTATTTATTTAACTCATGAGAAGGATCTGCAGCAAACAAAAGAAAATAAGGATACATTCTGGCACCATCAAAATGCAGGAGTTTTAGAGAAAGTGTTCCCTTTTGCTTCCACCTAGGTGAAGCCACCATAGCTCAAGGAGTCAACCTGGTGGAGCACATCAGCACCCATCTATTAGAAGTGCAGCAGCAGGAATCATCCATTGGCAACTTAGGGGTTAATCATGTTAGTGTGAAAGTAAGCTAGCCAAGAATGGGGCCGGTGGAGGTGTTGCTTAGCAACCAAGCAGAGTGGCAGGATGTCTACTGAGGTATTACAGTGCTATGATTGGCTGTGTAATTCTGAGGGTGGAAAACCTGGGTGTGGCATGCACTCATAGGAAACTGCAGGAGGGGAGATTGTTGTTGTACACAGATGCTGTTTGTGGGTTTTCCCTTGTCATCTAATTGCCACTGTGAGAACAGGATGGCAGTTTAGATGGGCCATTGGCCAGATCCAGCAGGGCTTTCTTTTGTTCTTGTCAGTGCATGAGGAAATAATCCTCCAGTTGAGATAAAAGCTAACTAACTTAGATGGTCCATGAAAAGAAACATTAAGATGACTACATTTTAGAAAACTGTGAAGTACTAATGAAGAGAAGCCAGCATATATATTTTTGGTTAAAAAATAATCTAAATTAAAATGGAAAGCACTTGAAAATTATTGTAGAGTCTCAGGGAAATGTATTAGCAATCAAAATGCAAACCTTCAGAACCTGAATAGTATATGGGGAAAGTATTGCATTCGCTATAATTTTATCTGATGGAAAATGGTAATATATTCCTTGGTACAGAACTAAAGCCTTTTGAAATCCATTCAGGGATAGAATCTTTGTTAAATAATATTAGCTAGTATTAACATAATTAAAATGAACCCTTTGAAATGGTAGGCAGCTCATAAGTTGAGTAGTAACATAATTAGTTGAAGATGAGTGACTGATTTGAGACAAGAAATTCTATTTGCTATAAACTACAATTCCCTAGAATTATATGCATATATATAATCAAGGAATACGAAAACTAAGATGAAATATATGTCTCAAATAGATCTCCATTTTCCCCCAAATGTCATAACTACTGTGCAAAAGTTGTATTCTGAGACTTGAATGAATTAACTCACAATCTGTGACGGAGACTGAACCTATTAAACTAGCATGGACTGTGAGCATGTTGGTGTGAAAGTCTTCTTTCTGGAGGGATATTAGAAACCTTTGCATGTCTCCCTGTGTTCTGTACTTGGACCAATGCTTTTTAAGTTGTTTATAAATCATCTGGAGTCAATGGAGAGCAGTGAGGTGGTCAAGTTTTCAAATAATACCAAATTGTTCAGGGTGGTAAAAACAAAACAGGATGGCATGGAGCTCCAAAAAGATTTTGTTAAGTTGTGGGTGAACATATCAGACGACATAGCGATTCTTCAAACAGCTCTTGTTTATTCACAGGCCAGAACAGAACTGAACTGAAGGGTTCAGCCAGCCTGCTTATATAGAGCTCCACTACAATGCAACAGTAGGGACGCGGGTGGCACTGTGGGTTAAACCACAAAGCCTAGGACTTGCAGATCAGTGGTTCAAATCCCTGTGATGGGGTGAGCTCCCATTGCTCGGTCCCTGCTCCTGCCAACCTAGCAGTTCGAAAGCATGTCAAAGTGCAAGTAGATAAATAGGTACCGCTCCAGCGGGAAGGTAAATGGCATTTCCGTGCTCTGCTCTGGATCGCCAGAAGCAGCTTAGTCATGCTGGCCACATGACCCAGAAGCTGTACGCCGGCTCCCTCGGCCAGTAAAGCGAGATGAGCGCCGCAACCCCAGAGTCGGTCACGACTGGACCTAATGGTCAGGGGTCCCTTTACCCCTTTACCTTTTACAATGAAACAGTAACAATTTTCTGTAACTATCCAATCACTGAACGTCACTTTCAATTCCTTATTTGCATAAGTGGACCTGAGTGAAAACTATCTACAGTATCCCCCTGCTGGCCCAGGGTGAGAACTTCAGTACATAACAGATTTCTCCAAGTTCTATGAGCTAAGCATAAAAATGGAAATGCAGGTTTTAAGTTTAAAGAAAAGGCAAATAAGGTGGAGCATAGTAGAGGTGGATGACATTATGCAGGGTGTGGAGGAAGTGCTAGAATCCAGGCCCATCCAATGCTGTAAGATTGAGAACAGATGAAAGATCACTGGAAATGTTGACCCATTGTGGGGGGAAATGGTGATTCCAATGCTACAGAGCATTAGAAAAGGGACTGGAAATGAAACTGCCAAAATCATAAAGCTGTTGTACATAATACTGCTAATTTATGGTGCAGCCCCATTTAGAATGTTCTGTGCAGAAGATGGAAACCAAGATGGGAGAGGTTTATGACACTCACACCTCCTTCCCATTGGCATATGGCTGGTAACTACAAAAACAGAATTTTGAACTCATTTTGCCTTTGTTCTGTTCACACAGGTCTCTTCCTATGTTCTTAGTTCTCTTGGTTAATGCATAACATGTGTGTGTGCGGATGTGTGTGCGTGCTGTATAGGTTCTGACACTTGTTGTCAGGAATCCAGACCACAAAAGCAAATAAAACAATCAGCCACAATGTCCTATACAACAGACGTGATACACACTGAACTATGATAAATCTTCTACAAAGCTCCAAGCAAAACAGGAGATCATCAGCAAACAACAGTGGCTCACAGCACTCTTGCACTAGCTCAAAGCTTGTAAACCACTCCCTCCAAATCTTTTTTGGTCTGCCCAGAGCAAATATTTATTGACGAATTCAAATTAATCAACCAGGGAGTCCTTGTTGAAATCTGACCTGCCAATTCGTATTTGCTGCTCATCAAAAGACAATCAGTGATGTAGGCCAGGCTAACTTCTTTGGCAGGATCTTCTTTAGACTTGGGGTCACAAGTGGGAAGGGAACATGGACCAGGGCCATATTATGAATATACTCTGGCCCCAGATTATTTAGGGCTTGATGTCTCAAAGCTACTGAAAATGTGAATGACGTTTTTGCTTAATTGTACAACAGATTGCCTGATCAGCTAGCTCATCCTTTCCCCTCTACTATTATGAATGTGGCATCAATATTCTCTGTGGGTGGAATTGTGGTCTATTTGGAGGGAGTCCCCAATTGGCCTTTGAGAATCTTCACACTGTCAAATATTTTTTGAGTGTGAACACTTGACTTATTCAGCATTTAGGTGAGGGAATTTTAATAACTGGATTGTTAAAAACCTGAGGTGTTATTGTGTTAAGGTAGCCTTTAGTCACCTCCCACTGCCTTTAGCTTGGAGTTGTGGGGTCTTTGAGTGTGCCTTTTAGGTTTGGTATGCACACCTTGCTAAACATTGAGAACAATGTGTGTGTATCAGTTTCTCATACCCAAGTTTCACATAGCAAGGAGGGACTATTTAGTTCCAGTCCTTTGCTGCATGGCCACAGCTTGTAGCTGTAAACATGCCCAAGATATGGGAGAAATGAGATCCTTTCTTATTATATAAACCCATCTGCCTGAACTCCTATGATTTGGTTAATTAGTTTTGCAGATCTTCTTATTTGTTGCTTTTAATAAATATAGATATTTTACCAATAATTTTGTGTCTTAAGTCTTCCTTATGGATGTTCTGGCAAATGTGCAATTTTTGAAATGGAAGAGAATTTCATGAATATTCATGATGTCCCTATGAAGAACCACAAACATCCAGTTTATATATCTCCTACCCCTTCCCTGAACATACAAGGAGAGAGGGGTGGCGGTGGCTGGCAATAATAGCTCCAAATCAGCTACCTGATCAAGGTACTCAGTTGCAACATTGAATATTCAGGTTTCACAATGGGAATTGAAGAGCATAGCCGATCATGACAAGTGAAGGAAGAGCTGTGGAGAGGGAATTATGAAAACTTCCAGTAATGTATCGTGAGTATTCTTAAAAGGCAAGGCTCAGTCTGTGTTTTTAATTTTTTAAAAAACATTAACTTCTAGCTCAACTGGAGTTTTAGGCAAAAGTAAACTTCCACACCCCTCCCCTTTTATCCTAACTTTTGTCCCTCACCCACAGAGAAATGCTTGCAGAAGAAGGTGGCATGCATTTTCAGTGTTATCTGCTAGATTACAGGGTCCTCATTCTCTTCACCTGAGATCCCCTGTGGCAACAAAACAAAGCATCTTTCTCACTTAAACGGGGTGGGGGGGGGGAGAGATGATTAAAGCTATCCTAAACACAGTGCCACTTCTTTGGGTCTATTGCTGCAGGCCTTCCTCCTAGTGATAGAATTATGTGAGTGCTTTGGTTGAATAAGTATTTGCCCTTTATCAAATGGACACTTGTGTGTTTCTGCATTATGGAGATAGCCAAAAATATATTGGGAAACTCCTCAGTTCTAATGAAGGGTTTTTGTTTTGTATACTGCAATGCTCTGAATTTGCTAGAGGTTTTGAAATGGTTGTGGGGTGAGGGCTCATTATTGATGAAGGGGATGAAGGGGAAAATTTGGCTGTGTTGCACTGTTCTTTTGTCTTGTCTATAGGAACAAAATTGGTGAGGGGGCAATGCAACTTATTCTCCTCTCCACAGTTCTGCATTTGGTATGAAATATCAGTTGCACAGTCTCTAGGGCTGTACATTTGTTTTCAAGTGAATGAAGAATTGTCATGAAGGAGGGCCATCCAGTTCCGTTTTCATCTATTCCAAAATTAATGCAAGGAGCACTGCATTGTTAACCATGAACACATTTTCCATTGCTCACATGTCTCCATTCATCCCATTCATTCCTCTTAGATTAGGACTGACATCCCTCAGGCCCAGGGCCTGAATGTGGCCTTCCATGCCTCCATATCTTAATTTCGGGAATCTCCCCAAGCCAGACCCCTTGAATGGCTGGAATGTGTCCTCTGAACTAGGACCATATGCTCTTCTAGTGAGTTTCCCCAGTCAAGAACAGGACATGTTGGGAAATGGTGTACGTGCAGCTACTCACACAGAGTCAATTGAGGTTTGGCAGACAGCCAGAAGGTTATGTGAAGGAGTAAGTCTGCCTGGTGATAACAGAGGCATGGAGACAGCTCCCTGATTGGTCAAGCTCTCTCAAGGGAATGATAATTAATGGTCTACTAACTGGAATGTGTTAGTTCAGTGTTTGGAGTTTAGAGGTTCAGAGTTCTGTGTCAGTGTAGGAGTTGTGATTCGTGTATGAGAGAGCTAGCTAAAGATCCATGTTCTGTTCCTGTAACTAGTCTACTGTATATAATAAACACCTAACTACAAGTTCCTGGTTCCTGCTTCATCTATCCTGTCTGAAGCCAAGTCACCAATTGCTTCCGTGGATTCTGTGTATACTCTGCTAGGTCTGGCTAAGGTCCTGCAACTAGTCAGAAAGTTGCAAAACACCAATAGGTTTTGCCAATACAGTGGTACAACGGGTTACATACGCTTCAGGTTACATACGCTTCAGGTTACAGACTCTGCTAACCCAGAAATAGTGCTTCAGGTTAAGAACTTTGCTTCAGAATGAGAACAGAAATCGTGCTCCGACGTCGCGGCAGCAGCAGGAGGCCCCATTAGCTAAGGTGGTGCTTCAGGTTAAGAACAGTTTCAGGTTAAGTACGGACCTCTGGAACGAATTAAGTACTTAACCCGAGGTACCACTGTAGGACATTCTGCTAATTCCCTCCTCTCCAGCACCTCTGTTTTCCTTGAATTCAGCCTCAATATATTGGTCCACATCCAGTCCATTACCACCTTCAGACACTAATTTGAGATGTTTAATTCCTAAACATACCCCGCCCCCAGTTTTGGTATTTCAGTAGCCTGTGACCATGGCATGGACTGGTGTAATATTATTATTTTCCCTATCCAATTTGTATCTGTTATGACTTTTGTGTTGTAGGATCATATCCCCATTCAAAAGGTCCATATTCTGGGAGATTCCAATAATATCCATCATCACAGTATTTATGCATGCTCCGTTTTGTTTTTCTGCACACTTGCATATGATCAATTTCACTATGGTTTTCTGTACCACACAGTAATAGAAGCAATTCCCTATGCTGATTTGAATTCACTCAAGGGAGTAAAAAAGAAACAAAGAAATAAAATCACGTTTATTTGAGTGATACAGAAGGATGCTGTGGGTTAAAACAGTGCTTACAACCAGTACAAACAGCTAGTCTCTGTGAAAGTTCGTCCTAAATTGAAAAGCATATTCCTGCAGACTTAGTTGTGGAATTTCTGTCTAAATTGCCGGGTAATTTTCTCCACTCTCAGTGAGCTATATAATCAAAGATGGTCAAAACACGGTGCTAGGAAGCATAATGGAAAATGCATTCAGCAGAACTACAGCTCCCTGAGCCTCAAGCTGTTTCACTGGGTCAGGAATTAAAATGACATATTTATAGACTGAGGTTTAGCTGCTTGAAAAGACAGTGCAAGAGGCCCTCAGTACCCTTTCTCAATAGATGCAGATGGTCTGTGTCAAAATAATTTGCACAAACTGTAATCCACAAAGCAATTATTCCAGGGCACTCATGTTTAAACAGATTTGCATTTCCATTCATTGCAAGTTGATCTGATGCTTTTCCATTCAGTGGTATCAGAATCGTAACCCATGTTCTGCCTGACACAGGAGTCCTGTTGGGATAGTATGTGGTTGTGTGTTCCTGAGTCTGTAAGTTAGCTAGATGACCTGTTCCCAATGGGATTGCTCTCTGCATAAGAGAACAGGTGCAGCCTGAGGGTGCTTCCTATTTTCTTTTTCTTTTACTCAAAAAGTAAAAGCCAGGACACCCCAAAGGTTGTTGAGCTTTTACAAACCCTAAAATTGTTGAGATTTTTTTACAATGCCATAAGAATGTGAATATTCAATTGACTTGTCTAATATCCGCCTTATGGGAATTCCCCCTTTGAAATCCCAGTAATGTCCAGGAAAATCCAGACGTATGGCAGCCCTATCTAGATTCTGCTTCTTGGAAGACACAAGAACTTCCCACGCTGGAGGAATGGCAGATGAAACTTATGGATTATATGGAATTGGCTGAAATGACTGGTAGAATCCGTGACCAGGGAGAAGAGTCGATGGAGGAAGACTGGAAGAAATTCAAAGACTATCTTCAGAAACACTGCAAAATTAAGGAATGTTAGAGTGATGTTGGACTGAAAATAAGTGGTTTCCAGCTGCACAGGTTAAAGTTAAGGATAGATTAAGATTAAAGATCAAGATTAAAGAAGTTTAAAGAAATGGAAATTTGATATTAAAAGGGAAAACTTTAAAGTTATATGATATTAAGATCAAGGATTAGGTTTAAAAAAGTTGAAGTTATATATTTTAACATTTTATTAAATTAAAGATTGGGATTAAAAAAGTGGAAAAGAAACTGCTGGACAAATAATGTGGATTGGAATACAAAAGAGGGAGGTATGAGGAAGTCTAGAAAATAAGTAATTTAAAACTGGAAATGGAAAAGAGAGTTTGTTTTTAATTGTTGTGCTTTGTGTTTTTATTGTTAAGTTTTGTATTGTTTTTTGTGTGTGTTGTTTTACTTTTTTTGTTGTTTAAAACTTTAATTAAAAATTATAATAATAATAAAAAAAATCTAGATTCTGCTTCATTGCAGGAAGCTCAAGTACTTGCAGTGGTTGTGAGTGCCATTTGACAACTTTGTTCACCAGATATAGTTGGCCCTGGATAGAGATAGCCTTGTTATAGTGATCCAAGCTCTGATCACACTGACTTAGATAACTGCAGTGTGCTTTGTGTAAGATTACCCCTGGATAAAATTTAGAAACTCTAGCTAGTACAAAATGTGGTAGCCAAGTTGTTAAGTGAATCAACCAGCTGCAGCTGCTACCCCAGATCTGATGGAGACACGCTTGCTGCTAATGTTTCCAGTCTGAATTGAAGGTGTTGGTGATGACCCAAAGCTTGTTCATATGTTACCCTGAAAATAGGTACAAATTGTCCCGACACATGCAAAAGTGTTTGTGTGAAATAGTGAAGACTTGTTGTTTTCTACTGCTCAACTAATGTGTACAGAGACTGACCACTCGATGAATTTAATGTGTGAACAGTCTTGAATGATTTGGAACCTGAATACTTGTGTCTAGAATATTGCTTTGTATACAAACGTTTTCAGGTTCAATACCTGGTATATCCAAGAGAGTATGGGGAAGACTGCTGCTAGAAACTCTCAAGAAACTCTGCCACTCATGATTAATAACACTAAGCTGGATGGACTGATGGTCTGACAAAATGTAAGATAGTTTCCTGTGTTCCTGTGGGGAAAACAAATTCCACATTTTGAGGACTTTGAATGGCATTGCATTAGTGCAAATTGAATGATCAGTTTCAGAGTCCTTCAGAAACAGAAGCATTGACTGTGCATGTATAGATTTCGTCTTTAAGTTTTGAAAGCTGCATATATTTTCTGTATTCCACCCCCAAATTTGTATATCATATTTAATTTTTTCCCCCTGGTTTTCTTTGCTGTGAAGTGGGGGGATAGAATGCAAAACCCAGTGGAACTCAGGATACAGATGAAAAAAGAGAATCTGATTAATCATAGTGAAAGGAATCATTTCAAGCTTTGCTTACAGGTAGAACTCTAGGAAAAGAGGATAGTGGAGCATTAGAGGTGGCAGCACATCAGCTCCTTTGATGCAAACATGAAGAAGAAATTCCCCAGCAACATGGGTTAAAAATAGCCAGCTTTAATTACACCCCAAAAATATTTGTCATTAATAGATATATTTACATACAAATTTCATTGCTGCTAATTGGAGTGGGGCTATTTTAGAAGCTACATGTTTTGACATTTAAAAGGTTGGTGCTGTTTAGAATATCTCTTTTTTATAATTGCAAGAAGCTGTTTCAGATTGTGCAGTCGTGTTGATTAATGAACACCTGGGGGATGGTGGAGGAGATCATGACACATTCCTATAGTCTGAGCCTGATTGCTTAATTAAAGATGAGCTTGACAGGAAACCTGGGCTCCATGCCTGTAAAGGATACAAGATCACAGAATGAAGGTATACTTGCCTGTTCTAAATTTCCATTCATTATTTAAAGAGCATGTTTCTCACCCTCAGCCAGGGAGATCCATGTCAAAGCCACCACTACATCCAGAGCCATGTTGGCTTCCTACAGCCAAAGAGGAAGCTGGTGTGCCTGTATACATCTTTTTTCATTTTGTTTTCTTCTGTGCCCCTCTCCACCCCCAAAAGCCCTCCTCTCATTGACTGCAATGGCAGAGCATGAAATATGTCAGCTCAGAGGCTGGTGTTTTTCTGGGGCTTCTTTGTCAGCAGACTTGGGATCCTACAGATACACAGGTTCCCCTGAGACCCCTTTGACACATGTCATTCCTGCCCCCACTACTCAGAGCACCAGTAGCAGGTCAGCAACAATGGTAGAGGATTATGATTTCAGGAAAGTCTTTAAACGGAATTCTACATTTCATTGTAGGATTAATTTCATGTCCCACCACCACCTGACTTGTTGGCTTTTAGATGCCAGGCTAAAATTCAGTGCAAAGTATTATAGGCAGGATCCCATGAAAATTAAGCCATTTTCAACCCTGTCTATTTCAGCGAAAGAGATTACATAGGTATTTGAGTCCCTTATTGACATAAAAGAGAATCAAATGTGCCCAGTGGATTGTATGGCACGTCTTTTATCAATATTTACACCTTTAATGTCATAATTCTATGGAATCAATAGAAATTTTCCACTGCCTTCTATAAAGCCATGACAACTGAACCCAAAGAAACCAATTTGTTTATTCTTCCAGTGAGCACTGCTACTGCTTAATAATAATATTTTTTTGCAGTGTTACTTTTTAACAATGTGAAGTTGTAAGGTTTTTCTATTTCTAATTTAATTGCACCAACAGCCATTTATTAAATTAAACAACTGGTTCTTATTGTAAGAAATGTAGGTTCAGGTGACTTACTAGATAGTAAATATCTGAACATGGATCCAGGTAGTAATGGTATAATCATTTGCTAATTGCTCTATGACTACATTTACCTTTGGCTGTCAAAATGAAAATGGTATCCTAATTAAATCTCAAATAATTGTGTTCTTTTATCATGCTAGCTTGTGCTCAACTGCATGGAAAATCAAGGCAAGTTAATTGCTTCCAAGTGTAAACCAGCTGACTCTGGTCACTATAGGAAGAACTGGTGAAAGAGAGATATAAACAAGACTCACCACCCATTGCAAGAAGTTATATTTAAGGTTGAGCCAAAATACTATGCAGACTACATGGGTTTTGCAATCTCTCCCTAGAAAATGTGGGGTTTGAAATCACTCTCCCCCAAAGCCATTTTTCCCCCAGTTTCATTTATTCTGTGGCTGATCACTGCCATGATGAACTGTGCAATTTTTGTGTGCAAGGGCCATAGCTCAATAGTAGATTATTCATTTTTTGTACAGAATATTCCAAGCTGAATCTTCAGGTAGTGTTGGGAATGTCTCTGACTACCAGTCAGTGTACGGTACAGACAATATTCAACTAGATAGACAGTGGTCTGACTCTATGTGAGGCAGCTTCCTATGCAAGAATGGGGAATTACCCAGGTGCATATGCAATTTGGGGATACTACTATTTTTCAGTACTATGCCCTGCACCACAACATAAGGAGACAGAGAAGCGTTTTCACCTTGCCAAGCAATTGTTGATTCTCTGGCAGCACAACACTGAAATATCAAAATGGCAAGAATCATTGTAGCTCTGAACAGGCATAGAGGGGAAATAATTTTGAAAGTAAATGGCAGAAGGGGGGTTGCCAAACCAAAATACCATACCTCAATTTTTTAAGAAGCACAAAATTCAAGTGGGAGTGGGCTTCAGGGTAGGGGGGGCGGACAAAAGCATTAGGAAAGTGGGAGTGATTTAACTGCCCTTTTCTATGCCTGAGCTCCTCATTTTTAAGCTCAGAACTTTTAGCTCAACACTAGTACAAAAAGTACATTGCGAAAAATGGGGTGCAGCCTCTCAGCAAGCAAGCAAGGCTGCAAATTCTGAAGATTAGCTTTGGCTCAGGTCTATATTTGCAATTACCAGATACTTCCAATCAACTTTGGGTGCTCTCTCAGCCCATGGGCAATGTAATGATAGGAATTGAATGAACATCCATCCTTGGCTCATGTTGCTGATAATGTTTTGAATTTCCCCACCAGTCTCATTTAGAAGCCCATCATAATGTTTCCTACGTAACGGAAATGGATGTGAACCTAATGGTATAAATGGCAGGACCCCGGGGAAGCACTAAGTGTGCAGTAAAGCTTTTCTACCTGGAGCTTGCAACTGCTTTCTCCATTCCAAGGGGCTATCCCTAAAGATATATACGTTTCCCCTCTGAGATGCACTGGCACTCAAACTCTTATTTTTACATTTTCTTTCCTCTTCAGTTTCAAGACTAATGGATGTTTGCATTCCACATCCCATCTGGGAATACCTGATGGTGTGTGCAACTGCTAATGCTCAGCCCTTGGAAACTCTGAGCTCTGACATGCTCACATGTAGAAATTGAACTTCTTCTGCTGTTCTTGTTTCTTTCTGCTATAAGAAGTAAGTTCTATTGTATTCCAAATTCACCTGCATTAGCCTTCAAGAATAAGTTCAGAAAATAAGGCTGGAATGAGTTCCACTGCATTGAATAATTAGGGAGAGAGAAATCTGTTGATTCAGATTCTCTAAATTCATTGTATTTCCTATATTAATTTCAGTTTGCCACATTTCCACATATGTTTTCTTTCTTTCTTTCTTTCTTTCTTTCTTTCTTTCTTTCTTTCTTTCTAATATATATCAGTATTTATTGTGCACTTGTCCTATTTATATATTTGGAATTCTGCTGAATACATTTTGTTTTTCTTAGTGGTAAGCTAAAAACATAATCTGGGACAGGGAAGATAAACAACAGGAAAAATAGTGAAAAGTGAAGGGTTTTTTAAATTTCTCATTGAAATGAAAGAATGCAATGTGCAGTCCATATATATTATTAAGGAAGATTCAGACAGAAAAATGGAGATTTCTTTCGAAGTGTGAAATCCATTTGATCTAATTGATTTGACTGTGACTCGTTAATCTTTAATTATAATAGTAAATTGATAGATTATGTTTAATTGCAGATAAATATTTATACATTATATATGCATTACACACACACACACAATCTATCAATTTGCTACATATTACCTGAAATGTATACTTATTGAGAGATAATTTTATATATTTAACTTTAAAAATTCAAAAGAATAATATTGCATTTCTCTGTGTTATTTTAAACTAATATATGCATTTTATGCAACATTTCCCCAAATACAGGAATTTTTGTAAATGTAAAAATGAATAATAAAATTCAGAAAAATGAGATTTTCTAAGGATAGCTGTACTTCAGTATGTTAGTAGTTTCAGAAAGTGCAAATTTGGTATGTCCGCATTAAAATCTGAAAGAAACAGAATTCTATCCCCTGTATCCCTAGAGATAGTGAGCTTGCCACCACTATTGCTTACCTGGTCTTTATTGCTAACAGATGAGAAAGAAACACTGAGATATGGTTGCTACTGTAGCCCTACTCTTTTTCTTCACGTGATTAAAATAATGTGAAAAGTGGGGGTTTGCAGCAGAGGTCACTTTCTAGCTCGGTAGGTTCTTTGTGCATTTGGGGGTCTGGTTTTCCAGGATTCTACAGTCACAACCACACCATACATTTAAAGCATATTTATACCACTTTAGCAGTCAGGGCTTCTCCCACTGAATGCTTGGAACTGTTGTTTACTACAATTCCCAGTATTCTTTGCAGGGAGGGACCATGACTGCTAAAGTAGTATAAGAGTACTTTAAATGTATGTTGTGGGTGTGACCTAAATCATGTGGAGAGCCTACATGGGTAGACCAGGCTCGCCTTTTCAGAAGTTATCCATAAAACTCATTGAATAAGCAGGAAGAAGCATGTTAGCTTTTTCTGCTATTCCTACCACACTCCCTGAGTTGCAGAGACAACTTCTGAACTGGGGAGCCTGGTCTCTTCCTTCACACATGATGCAAGTGTCTCTAAAGCAAACACTTAAAGCAGTGAAAATTGTGCATCTAAAATGCATCTGTAAACCTGATGGGAAGACCAAGTTGACAGAGGATGTAACGGTATAGACACAGTATAAACTGTGTGTGAATTTATAACGTGTTTTAGTCTGTTCTTAGTTTATGGTTGGTTTTTATTGGTTAAAAATGTTTTAAATAGTTGTTTTCAATTGTTTTTACAAGGGACGCGGGTGGTGCTGTGGGTAAAACCTCAGTGCCTAGGACTTGCCGATCGTATGGTCAGCGGTTCGAAACCCCGCGACGGGGTGAGCTCCCGTCTTTCGGTCCCAGCTCCTGCCCACCTAGCAGTTTGAAAGCACTCTTAAGTGCAAGTAGATAAATAGGGACTGCTTTATAGCAGGAAGGTAAATGGCGTTTCCGTGTGCGGCACTGGTGCTGGCTCTCCAGCTGCAGCTTCGTCATGCTGGCCACGTGACCTGGAAGTGTCTTCGGACGGCGCCGGCTCACGGCCTCTAGAGCGAGATGAGCATGCAACCCTAGAGTTGGACACGACTGGCCCGTACGGGCAGGGGTACCTTTACCTTCACCTTTCAATTGTTTTTACTGATAATCTTGTTTTATTCCAATTTGAGGGAATTATTATTATCATTATTACCATTCAGGGCTCTGTAAATTTTATGAAATAAATCAATAAAGAGGACATGTGATTCCCAGCACAAAATTTGCATCTTGTTGGTCTACAATGTGTGTAAAGCAGCAGCACTCCAATTCCGTCATTCAAAACCGTAGCTGAATTCAAGGTTTGTGTGTTTTCATCATTAATGGCTCATTTAATGGACTAACCAAAAGAGCAGGATCCAATTTGCCAGTGCAGACTCCATTGCCCTTAATTAGTTACCTCCATTCTCCATATCCAGTTAACTAAATTGCCCTCTTTACTTCTCTTTCGTCTCTGCTCCTGTCCGAGAACAATACTCATTTTACAACATGTCTGAGTTACCCGTTAAGAAAGTAAGCACTGATGTAACCTTTAATGAACTGGGCGCTGCTATGCTGCTAAAATAATGTGTCTTTCTGCTCTCCTGGATACATATCCTTTCACTCAAATCTTAGTTAAATCAGGAAAATGTTTTAAGTTGCTTTATTTTTCCCAGACAATAATTTGAAAAGCTTCCACTTCTCTTTATTTCTAGAACTGCCACTGAACTCATTCTTCTTACCCCTCATCCACTCTGACTCATTCTCCTCTCTGTTCCCTAATGGCTTTCTGTTGGCCTATCCCTGAGTAATGTTCCATCTTTGAAATGATTCACGACAGCACATTTTTAGTGTTTCTTTTTGTTTTTAAGCCAAAAAAAGAAAAATGGGCTGCATTTCACTCTGGGCCGATGGGGGTGCAGGGCAGTGAGACGCAGATGGACCTTCAACCATGGCTAGAGATGGATAAGAAATTCAACAGTTTGCATTCAAAGCCTACCTAATTCATGCTTTCTGAAACTATGCAAGAACTGAAATGCAGTCATCCCATGAAATTTGATGAATTTTGCGATGCAATTCGTCAGCCAAATAATGTGTACAAAATGCATATATTAGTGAAAATAACATTCAGCAATGATTTCTATTAGGGAAAATTGTTCTGCAAAAATTGTTTATTAGGCAAAGTTGCATACAACCCTGTATATTAGTAGAAATCTGTACTAAGATACTGATTTTAAAAAAATTACAAACTGATGTGGAAATGCAGAGAACCAAACATAAGAGTGAAAACGAATGAGAAACTGAAATTGACAGAATCACCCATCCATGGCACTCTGCTTAATGAGCTGCTCCAGGCAACTTCCCAGTCCCATAATGAATGCAAAAAGGCTGGTATCCCACTCATTCAGCTTTAAATAGCCATGCCTTCCCCGAAAGAATCCTGGAAAGTGTAGCTTGTTGAAGGTGCTAAGAGTTGTTAGGAGACCCTTATTCCCCACACAGAGCTACAATTACAGCATTCCCTGAGAAGAGGAACTGATCATTAAACCATTGTGGAATTGCACCTCTGGGAGTGGAACGGGGGTCTCTTAACAACCCTCAGCCTCCTCAACAAGCTATAGTTCCCAAGATTCTTTGAGGGGAGCCATGATTGTTTAAAGTTGTATAATAGAGCTTCAAATGTATAGTGAAGACTGGGGCTACAGGAAACTGAAACTGACAGATTTGTTCATCCCTATTCAGAAGTAAG
Source organism: Podarcis pityusensis (assembly GCF_964106645.2). Taxonomy (NCBI): domain Eukaryota; kingdom Metazoa; phylum Chordata; class Lepidosauria; order Squamata; family Lacertidae; genus Podarcis; species Podarcis pityusensis. The sequence continues at coordinate 44,623,763 of NC_138033.1, forward strand.
CCCCCTTGAGTTCAGTTATGCTTACTTCCAGGTAAGTGGGTATAGGATTGCAGCCTGTGTGTATTTTTCATCAGTGCACTCCATTCTGTGGAGGGAAAACCTCATTTGAACTAGTTCTGAGCAGAAACCTAAATCACACAGACATTGTAAATAATTTAGAAAAATGTGCATGCTTGGAAGAATTGGTACAGGTGGACTTTCCTCCTGGGTTTTGCAGTCACTGATGCTCAAGGCAATTCGATATCACAGGAGAGAGCTGGTTACCCTTTTGCAGCTGAAAAAACACAAATTATAGCATTTTTTTAATACTGAAAGAGCACCGTGTGCTTGCTGTTTTATCACCAGTGTTTCATTCCTTCAGCCAATTGCTACAGGCCAATTCTGTGTAGTGAGTGATTCTTCCTCTCTCCTGGCTCTTTTGGAGCAAAGTTATTAATCTAGGAAAAGAAATGAGAGTAAACTGAAGTTTACTAAGCGAGAGACGAAGCTGTTGTAGCAAAGCCTAGAGCAGAAGGAGGAGGAGGAGGGAAAGGAGGAGGAGGAGGGTGTGTGAAGATGAGAGGGTGTGTGTGTGTGTGTGAGAGAGAGAGAGAGAGAGAGAGAGAGAGAGAGAGCGCTAGGATAGCTCAGTCAGTAGAGCATGAGACTCTTAATCTCAGGGTCACGGGTTCAAGCTCCATCATGTTGGGCAAAATATTCCTGCGTTGCAGGGGGTTGGATCCAAATAGTCTCCAGTATACTCTGTGCCTCTATGGATGCTGGAGACACTTGTTTCATGTTTTCATTCTGTCCCCAGACTTACCTGTCCTTGCTTTCTAAGTAAAACTGTTCAGTGATGACATCAGGACAGGACTTTTTGAGAGAAGTCTAGGGCCTCACTCATAATTTCCAGATCAGGCCAAAGGCCCATCTAGTCTAGTGTCCTGTTTGTACAGCAGCCTATCAGATGCCAATGGGAAACACAAAAGCAGGACTTTAGTACAATAGAACTCTCCCAACTTGTGATTCCCAGCAACTGGTATTCAGAGGCATACTGCCTCCGATAGTGGTAGCCATCATAGTTAGAGCTATTTATAGCCTTATGCTTTATTAATTTTATTCTTAACCTATTTTAAGCTTATCCAAATTGGTAGCTGCTAATGTGTCTAGTGGGGACAAGTTCCATAGTGTAAAGAAATACTATTTCTTGACTGTCCTCAGTCTTCCAATAACCAGTGTCACAGGGTGACCCTGCATTCTAGTATTATGAAAGCATGAGGAGGGGGAAAAACTTTACCTGTCTATCTGCTTTTTCCACGCCATAAATAATTCTCCACACTCATCAGAATGAGCAAGCAGGCCCTGAAGCAAGATAATGGCTACCACATTTTGAAGAAAGTGAAGCAATACACATTCAATATCTAAATTGCCCACTCTCCAATAAGAAAAATTCACAATCTGAGAAGTAAGTCACGTAATGTACATTAGCACCTAAAGAAAGTACGTACAGTGGTACCTCGGGTTACATACGCTTCAGGTTACATACGCTTCAGGTTACAGACTCTGCTAACCCAGAAATAGTGCTTCAGGTTAAGAACTTTGCTTCAGGATGAGAACAGAAATCGTGCTCCGGCGGCGTGGCTGCAGCAGGAGGCCCCATTAGCTAACATGGTGCTTCAGGTTAAGAACAGTTTCAGGTTAAGAACAGACCTCCGGAACGAATTAAGTACTTAACCTGAGGTACCACTGTATATGTAAAGCCATTATATCCCAAACCTAAAACTGCCTAACTGCACCACTGAGTGCATTAGGAATTATTGGCTGTTTCAATTTAATTGGTGATGCATTTTTAAGATGTAGGTGATTATTCAACATGCGAACAGAAGAAGGAACTGAAAGTTGTTGTGTACTGTGTATGCTCAACTTCCATAATTTTAGAACAATAATTCAAGAGGCGGTGTAAACCTACAGCACATTAAAGAAACAGAGCAAAGGAAATCTGCTTATCCATAATGCAAATTCTTTGACCTGTTCTTCTGTACCAGCGATGGGGAAGCATTTTCATCTCATGGGCCACATTATCTCCTTTGCACCATGAGCCACTGGCAATTGGGGCTAGAAGCAAAAGTGAGAAGAGCAATGAATGCTGATCAAGGGGTGTGGCCCAGGGAGGAGATGTGGCCATGGTAGAGTCCTGTGGGCCAGCTAGAGAGGACCTGCGGTTCCTTACACCTTCTATAATGCAACTATTTACTCAAAGCAACACCTCTCTCTGTGTGTTGTCTTCTTTGCTGACTTCAGTCCATTATTTTAATCTCCAAGTACATGTGCAGCCATCATAAATTACACACTTTTCTCCTATAGCAGGGTGGATGGGAACTTTGTTAACTTAGCAATAACATAATCCTGTTTTATTATGGCCTGTTCTTTCAAGGTTTATAAGCACTACTGAGAATACTTCTCTTTGAAGGTAAACAAATTCCTCACATGGACTTTTCTTACTCAGGCATTAGTGTTGCTTGGATACAGCTGGCATTATTCAGCAAACCAACAGCAAAGGCTGTCAGTGAGGCCATTTTGTTTCCCTGATTTATAAATGCATTATCTGTAAAACAAACAGCTCAGCCTTTTGCATGAACAAACCCCAGAGACAAACAAAATGTCACCTAATTAGCTTTTTACAATAGGTCCTGCTTTTCACTATTTTTCACATAACCGACAGGCACTTAACGACTTATAGCAGTTGTCAGCTCTTAACTATTAATTCCTTCTAATAATAATACACTACCAGTAACCTAATATAACTGGTAGCTTGTCTCCTACAATCAATTATTTCCAATTTCTATTGTGTGTTAATGCTGCAAAATATGAAGTGTTTCAGGATTCTAACATCTATCCAAAGATCAGGGAGCAGGCTTTTGTCTAGGTTTAGATACAATTGGACATCATTTTGAATCAATTGGACATCAATTGGATACAAGTGGACATCATTTTGGTGAACTGAACCCTTCACAGATACACTGTTTTTAACCACTGGTGTCAAATCTTTTGGTGTATAAATTTTACCAAATAAATAAAATTACTTGGCTGGAGAACTGCACTACAAAAATTCATGTGAATTTCAAAGGAGGTTGTTTCTTGATTCATGTGCTGCTTAAGAAGGTGTGAATCATATAGGTTCACCTTTAACTGCAAACTGAATTGAATTTCTCTCCCATTTCTACCCAAACATTTGCTTTCCCTCCATGTATTCACCTTACATCTTTTCAGATCAGGTGCCAGGGATCTTCAGATCGACAACTTTTTTGTGTTCTCACATTGCTTACAATTTCAAACGCAATCTATGGCAATCACAGTCAAAAATATCATAGTACTTCCATAATTTGGTACATTCCTGGATTTCTTATTTTTTCAAACAACAACAACAACAACTCACCACACAAATCTATGGGATACTTCAAAATGCAAAAACAGGTATTTCTCACACCAACAGCTAGGAACATATTTCTCAAGAGATGCTTTATTGTAATCAAAGAGCTTTTTGTATCAAAAGAAAAGGTATCTACTTTCCTTTACCTAGCAGTTGTCATCTTTCTTAGAGTGGCTTACTTCTTCTCAGTCATTGCTCTTGAACATTTAGACAGAAAATGATCATGGAGATAGTTTGCTCATGTATTTTACTTTTTGTTAGAACAGTGCTAATGTTGCTGGAATGTTTTCAAACATCGAACTCATTTTAGAAACCATTTTTTAGAAACCTGTGTTTTTCTCAATTTGTCAGTGTAGTATAGGCTTGCTTGCAAAGTATACCACACACCTCATATCATCTAATTGTGTAGCTATACTGAGTCAGGCCATTGGTCCATTTAACTCAGTATTGTCTTCACAGAGTGGCAGCAGTTCTCCAGGATTTCAGATTGAAGTCTTTCCCAGCCCTACTTTGAGATGGCAGGAATTGAACCTAGGATCTTCTGGACACAAAGCAGGTAATGTATTAATTTTATATCCCTCCCTCCCTCCCAAAGGAGCCATGGCTACCTTGAGCCATAACTCAGTGTGTTCTCACAGTATACAGAGGGCATAGAAGAGCATTGGAGAGGATGACAAGGAAGAAAATAGCAATTGGAAAAGAGTGGTAAAATGGAACTCACAACAAATGAAAAGAGTGCTGAGAGAAAGCAAAGGTCCCAGCCTTTAGTCTTAGGACACATGCTGTAGCTACACTACCGAAGCCATGCTGGGAACAACATGTATGCTGTCTTCAGTTCCATGATAAAAGAAGGTATTGTGAATTCCCTTTAAAATGTATTAAGTAAATAACAGCTATGGGTACGAATTCAAAATGACATGTTAAATGACTGTCCTGGAAAAACAAACATGAATATGCATCATATTCTAGCCCTAGGATAGCCAACCTGCTACACTCCAGATATTTTGGACTACAAATCCCATCATCCCTAATCACTGGCCTTCAGGCTGATGCTTATAGAGCTGTAGACCAAATTGTTTGGAGGACACTAGCTGGCTACCCCTCTGCTAGTCAATAGTTCCTCACTACCACAGTCTTCCTAATACATTGGTTTTCAACAAGCTGATCTCATCACCATTTCTTTTTGCCATAGTTTGAGGTGTTTTTCCCCCCTTCCTTCTTCCTAAGAAGGACTAAGATTTATAGAGGAAGAAAAAATAAGTGACAATGGGAGAAGTCGGAGAAAACAAGAGGAGAAAGATAGATATATTTTTTCATTGATTTACTGGAGGATTTCTATTCCACTTTTCCAGCTCAAAATGACTTATCAAAGTGGAGAACAATACTTTAAAAAAGCACACCCCAAAATGCATTGGACCATCAAAGCAAAAAATATAAATTGAATTCAGCTGCATTATCTTAACAGCAGGGAGATTTAATGCAAACCAGACTAAACTGCATCACAGTTAAAGGTCAAAAGACTGCTTAAATGTGAGGGGGGATTTGCTGGGCAATGCTCCCAGCTCTGATTATTCAATTGCTGTGCCATCCACTTTGCTACCTGAGCGGCTTTTTCACAAAAGGGGTAAGGTCTCAGACATGTGGTTAAGATCCCTCCGACATTTGTCGGATTGAAAAGCCATTGGGGATATCCCAAAGCTGTCAGGGGTGGTCCAGAATTCCTGAGCCAATATACTGTAACTGTGGTAGCCTTGTTTATTTATAGGCATCTACAGCCCATGCTTCACCTTGTGGTGCTCTTAGTTTCGATAATTAATGAATATATTTTTTATATTCCACCAGAAATATGTTTGGCACTTTAGAGCAGCAGATCCCTGCCCTGAGATGCTTACAATGAGGAGGGTGGAAGAGATAGTGGAGGGCAAAGACTAAGATTATTATTCTCTATGTTCTATCTTTGTTGGTTCATTTGTCCCTTGTAATGGTGGTGGTAGGGTCCTTTCCTGGAGGACGTCTGTGTGTGTGTGTAAATTCCACATGTCTTTCAGGTGCAGGGGTTGTTGAAAAAACATGGGTGGTTTTCTTTTCTTAAAAATAAAAATAAAGCAAGCTAAATTGATATTTCAAGCAGCTGTGGCTGCTAAGCCCTTTACAAATGACAGATAAAAGGTCTCTCAAAGCAATGTCACATGATGATCTTTCCTTGACCTTCCTGGGGGAAAGAGACCGGGGTCAGGCATTCAGAATCCTTTACTGCCCAAACCACACCCCTGCTCCACACGCTCCCTGTGTGCTTTTGCCTAACTGGATTTTGTCATTGCACTATGACAATGCCTCTCGCTTACCCAGGAGGATGAAAAGGTGTGTGTGTGTGTGTGTGTGTGTGTGTGTGTGTGTGTGTAAACCTATTCTTTGTCATGGCTGGGATGCAGCCAACTGTAAGTTCCCCAACCTTTCCCTAGATGGACCCTGAAAATAGATCAAAACATGCCGACCCATCTCATCTCATCTCATTTATGTTTACTCTAAAAAAGGCATTCTTGAATTTAGTGGGGCTTACTCCCAAATAAGATTACAGACTCAGTGGATGGGGAGGGTTCATGTAAATACTGTGTGAACATTCAGCTGAGTTGTGCTATATATTATCTTTAAAATGATCTAGCTGTACCACTGTTTAATGTCTTATTCCAAGCACATTTCAGACAGTTTGAGGCTGTTTTGGTGGGTAACTGGTTACTCCACACACACACACACACCAGTTCTCATCGAGAACTAATCACATCTTGCCTTGGTACTTGTACAACTCCCGTTCTGTTACCTTGGCTCATCTGCTGTATTTTCTGAGTTCTGATATCCAATTCATTTCATCTCTAACTCATGTTAGGAACAAATCCCCTGTCAATAAAGACTTGCTTTTGTTTATAACCTCTCAGGCTGCAAAGTCCTCCCAGCAGCGACCTCCTTTCCTTTCAAAAAGCGTTTTGTCAGAACTCTCCATTGCCCCCTCACTGGCAGATTGCTCTTCCCTTGTCAGTAGGCTCACCTCTTTCCATGTCTCTTAATCAGTCACAAAGCAGGCTGAGTGCTGTGTGGCTTTGCTACCGAACCATGCCGTTATATGTTCCCCTCACCCCTCTTCTTTCAGGCAACAGTGCTGAGCCCATCTGTGAACTGCTGGCATATGTGAATATTATAGCACCCTGTGTATCTTTTTTTAAGCTTTACACTTGGAAGAAATCCGTTAATTTGTGAAAGAATTTAAAATTAAAGCTGTTAACACGTGGGGGGCAATCCCACCTGCTGAACAAGAAGAACAAGAAAGAGAAGGGGGGGGGAGTCTTTAAACATATTGCATGGCATTTGATTGATTTAGGCCTTTGTGTTCTTTCCCGCTGATAGCTTGCTGTCTCCAAACATGTTCTTTTTCTTTTTCTCAACCAACCAGATGCTTTACACATGATTGCTAGGACCACCTAGGCCTAAGTATTAAGAGTCCTCTCCTACCACCTGACCATATTAAAGAAAAATATACGGGCCAAATGCTTATGGCTGCTGATCAATACCTACTGGGGTGGCTAACCTGTGGCTGCTACAGGAATTGTGGGACTTCAACTCTCATCACCTCCAGCCAGCATGGCCAATGGAGATGGAGGGTGGGCATATTCCTTCACAACACCAGGAGCACAGTAGGATGTGCATGGCTCCAAACCCAGAAGTCGTCCCAGAATGTCATAAGGACGTCATGAAAGAAGTGGAATGGAGCTGAAAAGGGGTGGAGCACACTTACGTGTTCTCCACTGATGTGTGTGTGGGCGGGGTCTGGAATGGTACATGGAAAATGTATCCTTCTACAGCTACATGCTACCTTAAAATTTGTTGCTGCTTTGCTCCTCCCCCAGTCCTGTTGCTGTTGATCTATCAGGAATTAAGCTATGGCTTTGCTTAGCATTGCGTCCAAAATTGGGGCCACAGTTTGCCTCATCTAAACCATATGCTATAGTTTGTTCTCAGCTTACCACTCATGGTTTGTTTGAGGAAGACAAAACATAAGTCCTGGTTTGGACGTACCATTATGTGTGAATCAGGCCAATGTGGCCCACTGCTGTATTTAAATTCCTGTGCTTATAACTATGATGAGCTATATTTTCTTACTCTTATTAGATAAATATTGTATTTCACAGCACTGTGTTACTTTGTAATGCAGATCTAACAAGTTTGACATGTAAAAAAAAATCAATAGTGACATTCTAATGAGACAAAAATAAGTTCTCCAAATTCCTTTGGATTGTGCTTTTAAAAACACTAACTTTGCTTTTCTGATTTTAAAAAAGCACATTTATGAGCTTCGTCATTAAGGACAGGCAAATGCCACTTTGTTTTCTCTCTGTTTCTTGTTTTTCCAGTTTTGAGATCAGTTCTTCAAATTTGCACATCAATTTGCACTTTTTAGCAAATAAAAATGTCCTTGTGGAATCCATTCACATTTATTCCCTATCTCCCAAAAAGTGTTATTTCTGCCACCAGGCTTTTCAGTGAACTGGCAAAAAGAAGGAGGAAGGAAGGAAGGAAGGAAGGAAGGAAGGAAGGAAGGAAGGACATCATTTTTGTCAACCGGCCTTCAAAGCCTGTGATCTCAATTTGCAGAAAAAAGTCAGAGCACTGCTGTGAGGTCACTGGATTTTAGGTCACTTGTTTCAGTGAGGAAGCTTGTTATCTAATAGCCAAGCCCTTCTTGTTTGTCTTCTAAGCGAAATCCAGCTGTGATGTTCCTTGGAAGCACATCATATTTAGAAAATAAACAGGTAAATGAACAGCACAGGCACTTAGCTCATTTGAATCCTTGTTCTCAGGATGTGAAAGACTTTAACTCTGTCAGCAATATGTAGTGCTTTGCTGCTGAAGTCAATGCCCAGATGTGTGTATGTGTGCATGTATCTATATCTTGATTAGGAGTGCATTACATCTGCTTTTCTAAAAAAAAATTCTGATCTGTTTTTGAGTCACTCCACTTTGTTCTGTCTTTCAGGTGCCAAGTTTATTTCATAAAACAAAACTCTGTGTCTTCCACTCTAGTATATATTTTAGAAAGTGGCTTGTTCATCTATTTGTCCATTTTTTTCTTATACATTCAGATGCCTCTTGAGATATTGTCAAACTTGGCCCAAGGGTTCCCAGGGCTTTGGCAGCAGACTTTGCCACCATTTGGATGCAAAATGTCAGACTAAAACATCTTTTTGATATGACCTGCCCATGTTTTGGCCTCCTCTCCAGATATCATCACCAAAATTTTCACTAGGATTCCCAAGATAGGGGTAGTAATCTCAATCACTATTTAGATGCAAAGGTGCCATTTTGAATCAAGATGGCAAACTAAAATGTTACTTTGGCATTACTTCACCTGATTTTTGTTGTGATGGGTCCAAACTCACAAATTTGAGGATGTATTTTAAAAAAGCAAAATATATTTTTATTTCTTAAAAAAACCATTGGCAGCACAGGGGACTTGCTACTAGTTGGCTATCAGATCCTCAAGAGGGCCCTAACCTGTGGTTGCTCATATGTTGTTGGACTCCAACACCCATTAGCCTGATCCAGCTGTTCAGCCCCATCTAGAGTGCTACAAATTAGGCACCACTATTTTTGGCAGAATGATTATGGGCCAGTCAGTGCCCAAGTTGTATGATGAGGCACAGTGGGAAATGTGTGCTGAACATTTTTTTCTAACCATGTTAGATTGTACAGTGGTACCTCGGGTTAAGTACTTAATTCATTCCAGAGGTCCGTTCTTAACCTGAAACTGTTCTTAACCTGAAGTACCACTTTGTGGTTCAAGGACCCGATCCCCGCTTAGTGGAAAGAAGACACAAGGACACGTAATATAAGGTTAATGGGCAAGAAAAGGCCACAACTTTATTGATTACAGCAAGTGAAAGGTATTAGCTTAGGCATTGGATCACGTGACTTGACTCCACCCACTCGGAGAGGGGTGAGTCTAAAAGGGGGGTTTATTCACCAGTAGGTGGAGCCCGTTGATGCTAATCCAACTATAAGCTCTCCCCTGATGTCACCGAGGGTCGTGCCATGGCCCCCCGCCACACAGGCATTGGACAGGATCCACGACTGCCGGATTCCTTTAACAGAATACCCAAAATTGAAGGGGTAGGCCGATGGCCACACCTAGCCCTTCCACACACCACCAACACATTCCAATGCCTAACCGCCACCCGAGCCCAAAAGATAGCGAGGTGTGTTTATAGAAGCTAGCCAGCTGTACAAAGGTACATCTGTCGATCCACCCACTATTACCTCTGTCCCTTCTCAGGCAGGTGACCCTCAGGCTTGCCTAGAAAGGAATGTTCCCCACTGCAGCTGAAATATATTTCCCACCCCTGCTCTATCATTATGAGTTTATAAGCTGGCAGCTTGCCACAGAAGTTCTCCTGAATCGTCTGAAGTAATCCTGTTTTTTAAAGAGACCATTGTATTGATTCTGTGCATTTTATTTAGGAATTTAGCACCCGTGTGCAAATTTAATTTGTTCAAACTAATATTGGCCTTTCATTTGAATTTCCTTATGGTTAATCATACATTTATTTCCCTTGTTATTTTCGCTATATTTTCTAAACATCTGTCTCATTAAGTGAGCTTTTGGCCACCAACTTGCTGAAATCCCTGCTGAGGACACAATGCTTCTGGAGGACTATGTAATTCTACCCACTGTGTAAATGAAAGATTAACATAATTTTGGTTTCTTGTGCGGCTATAGTTTGCTGCTTTTGAACAATGTAGTTTAATATCCTCAGAACATTTAATTAGCTGAAAGAGTCTGCCATGCTGCAACGACATATGATTCTTGGCCTCAGCATTGCACAGCTGAATTTGATGACATTTCTTCCATAGCATACACTGATTTATTAAGGGATGTGATTGGCGCTGTGGTCTAAACCACTGAGCCTTTTGGGCTTGCTGATCGGAAGGTCTGCAGTTTGAATCCATGTGACGGGGTGAGCTCCCATTGCTCTGACCCAGTTTCTGCCAACCTAGCAGTTTGGAAGCATACCCATGCAAGTAGATAAATAGGTACTGCTGGGGTGGGAAGGTAAATGGCATTTCTACACACTCTGGCACTCGTCATGGTCCTCTGTGTTCCAGAAGCAGTTTCGCCATGTTGGCCACATGACCCAGAAAGCTGTCTGTGGACAAACACCGGCTCCCTCAGCCTGAAGCAAGATGAGCGCCACACCCCTTAGTTGCCTTTGACTGGACTTAACAGTCCAGGGGTCATTTACCTTTACCTTTATTGATGTACTATAACCTAGAATGTGTGTGCCACTCTGGGCGGCTCCCAATCAAGTGTTAAAAACAGTACAGCATTAAATATTCAAAACTTCCCTGAACAGGGCTGCCTTCTGATGTCTTTTAAAGATAGGATAGCTGCTTATTTCCTTCACATCTGAAGGGTGGGTGTTCCACAGGGTGGAAGGCCCTCTGTCTGGTTCCCTTTAATCTCACTTTTCGCAATGAGGGAACCGCCAGAAGGCCCTTGGCGCTGGATCTCAGTGTCCGGGCTGAATGATGGGGGTGGAGACGATCCTTCAGTTATACAGGACCGAGGCCGTTTAGGGCTTTAAAGGTCAGCACCAACACTTTGTATGTGTGTTTGTGTGTGTAAAATACTTAACTGTATTTTATTATTTATTTAAGCTATTTATATGCCACTTTAATTACCATGGTTCAAAGCAGTGCATGTAAAAGCATAAAACCGATATTGCTATGAACTGAAAACATCCTTAAAATGTCTTCTGAGTCAGAAATGTCTTTGTCAAGAATCTGAAGTTCAACAGCATGAAGTATGAATCTTGTCACAGAAAAGGAAAGAACTATTTAGTCTCTGGCTGATTATTTCCTCATTCTCTTATTTCATTCAAGGTAATGGAGAAACACATGAGGTAATGTCGCCTCATTCAGGTACCAGAGCCAGGAAAGTCTGTTGGACAACATCGTTGATCTCAGTATAGAAATAAAGTTCTGGAGCTGTGCTACTCTGCATTCTCGCTCTACTGCATCACTGCATGAGACTCCATAAAAGTTGGCATCAACAGTCCTTAGATGCAAGAGCACAGGCATTTCCAATGGCTGACAGGAATGTATCTGTGCAAGCTGTATTACCAGCTTAATACCACATTATTATTTTTTAAAAGAAAAACTAGTGGTTGTTTTATATGTAAAAGCATATGCATGCCTTAGGCATCTTTCTTTTTAGATATTAATTGTTTGACCTTGTCTGTACCATCTTAAATCCAGCTGGATAATTATTCTGTGTGATATTTTTAATTCTTCATATTTTTAAACAAATAGCTCGGGAAAAAATCCATTATCTCCATCCCCCCTCCAACACTGCTTAACAATTATGGATATGACTCATACACATCAACCTTTCAAATATCTTGTCATAAAATAAAGGTCAACCCATGGAATAGTTTAACAAGAAGTGCTTAAGGAATATAAAGGAATAATGTTGTATCTTCCATTAGAGTTTTATCTTTAAATGCTCAGAACTTATTATTAAAGTTAATTTTCAGATGACTTTTTAAAAAATGGCTATTTTTGACCTGATTATCTATCCCACAAGGCTTAAACTAAATGATGAACGGGGGGAGGGGGGGCTTTATGATGTACTCTAAAAAGTTTATGGCACTGTTGTAATTTTAATCAGTAGCTATCAATCATCAATATGAGATAAGTTCTATGGGTTTTATACACTAGTATTTTATAATCTTGCCTCTGACTTTCAGTATCTGAATATTCTGGTATTCTGCAAAATGGAATAGAATTTGATGTAGAGAATATCATTTCATCTGCATTTTGGGAGAGAAGCCACCTAATCTTCCAGACTCGCCAGACTCATGCAACCATCGGAACATGGTTAGCCCTCCTAGTTCCCACTTCTCTGAATTTTGCAATATCATTCTTGGTTCAAAAAGTGTACTAAAATCTGTGTTCTTAAAATGGATATTTTAGGGTAAAGGGACCCCTGACCATTAGGTCCAGTCGCGGACGACTCTGGGGTTGAGGCACTCATCTCGCTTTACTGGCCGAGGGAGCCGGTGTACAGCTTCCGGGTCATGTGGCGAACCAGAGCAGCACATGGAAACTCCGTTTACCTACCCACCGGAGTGGTACCTATTTATCTACTTGCACTTTGATGTGCTTTCAAACTGCTAGGTTGACAGGAGCAGGGACCGAGGAACGGGAGCTCACCCCGTCACGGGGATTCAAACCGCCGACCTTCTGATTGGCAAGCCCTAGCAGTGCCACCCACGTCCCTTATTTTTTATTTTAGGATAAACTATGATTTAAAATGTGCACGTTGAGATAAAATATTGTTTGACTATGATTTGAATTTGGGTAAGGGGTCTCTTTTTTTAATTGCAAAAGATCAGTGCATAAATAGGCTGGAACAGACATGAATAAAGGCATGTGAAACTGACAAGGCTAGATTTAGACTGACTCTGTCTATCCTTAAACAAAATGCACAATAAAAATGACACCAAATCAATCCAGCATTAATCATTTGTACATAATTCATTAATGCAGTAGATTTGACTTTGAAAGGATATGTAGCCTTATGAGGAATGGTTGAGGGAGCTGGGTATGAGGGAGTTGGGCCTTTGAAAAGAGGAGACTGAGAGGAGATATGATAGCCATCTTCAACTATCTGAAAGGCTGTCACATGAAAGATGGAGCATGCTTGTTTTCTCCTGCTTCTGAGGGTAGGACCTAAACCAATGTCTTTAAGTTAGAAGAAAAATTCTGCCTAAACATCAGGAAGGACTTTATTACAGTAAAAGCTATTCAGCAGTGGAATAGGAGTCCACAAGAGGGGGTGGACTCTCCTTCCTTGGTGGTTTTTAAGCAGAGGTTGGATAGCTACCTGTAGTGGATACTGAGATTCCTGCATTGCAGGGGGTTGGACTAGATGACCCACAAGTCCCTTCCAACTCTACAATTCTGTGATTCTATTCTATGACATACACACACACACACCCCATTGCGTCCTGCATGATTGATGGCTGGAAGAGGTTGGCGTCTGTCCTGTGCACACCCAGTCAAGGAAGACAATTTCAGCAAGAATGCGTTCAGAATAATTACACTGAAAGTATATGTGAAGATGAACCCTCAATTTAATAAGCAGCATATTAGTTTTAGTTTTGAATCAGTCTAGGGGAGGCTGGTGGAAGAAAGCCATAAAATGATCCAGAATTATTTTACTCAATGGCTCTTATTGCTTTAAAACATAAACCTTTCAATAAGACTAATGATACAAGGTACACAAGTTCCTCTTTTAGGTAAAAGATGTCAGTGTGAACAACATTTATGAGACAGAATCCAAGGGATTTCTTATATGTATATAATTTGCGGCACCGCTGCACTCCTCTTGGTTCATAAATCTGCAAAATGTAATTCTGGAGGGTCATACTGTCTCTTCAGAAAGATCATTGCTGCTGCTTGTGCTGAAGTAAATCATTAAGAAGAAGCTAGAAGTGAGCGGCACTGGGGTGGAAGCATCAGCTGGGAAGATTTCTTACCTCCTTGAATTCTGGGGGCAAAAACCAACATCCTTAGGACATTTTGTGGTTATGTCCTGAAAAGCTTTCTGGAAATCTACATCACCGTACCCATCTCCTATATGGAGATTTTCAGAATTTAAAAAGTGAAAGCAAATATGAGTTAAGAACAGCACTATAGCAGGATTAGTGACAAAATAAAAACATAAACAATAGGCCCAACAGAGCATTATGATTTACATATTTATTACTTCTTTTATTTATTTCTATTCTGCCTTTTTATTGGCTAAAATGGCTTTAAAAGCAAATTATTCTCCTGTAGATCATTTTTTGTCTGCTCATCCATATTTTTTACTCAATTTTTAGTTCTACTTTTGTTTATTTTAAGTCCTACAACTTACCTCATGGCTTAGATTAGACAGGCTGTCTTCCTGTTGAACACATTGTAAGAAAGGTTTCTGTTTTTATGATCAATAATAATTGAACTTATTATGCTTTTTAAAATTAATTTATATAATTTAGAAACTTTGACAATAAAGTGGTATGTTGCTGTTGTTGTCATCTGTTTATGACGAGAGACAATAGTAGAGTTCATCTTTGGGGGAGAAGTCAAGCTGTGAAGAGATATAGCGCCTACTGTGGCTGTAGAGACTGATACAATAGAGATATGTTTCGTTGCAGCAGGGGCAGATGAAGGCGTCCGGATGTGCTGATGCAGATGCACGATGCTGATACTTCTCTGTGCAGAAATAACAGAGCTGACTGACTGATTCATTGGACTTCTTACTTGCCATTCACCATAATGTCCCAAGGCAGGTTAAAGCAATAAAATACGCAGTTATACTGAAAAGTTAAAACAGTTATGATTGTGAAAACAAGATGTAACTGAACGACTGCAAGGAATCATAAAACCCACTGACAAATACCCCTTCCACTTGGTTCATGTGGGAACCAATGACACTGCAAGCAATAGCCTCCAGAAGATCAAAAGAGACTACGAGGCTCTGGGCAGGAAATTGAAGCAATTAAATGCACAAATTGTCATCTCATCTGTCCTCCCAGTTGAACGACGTGGCCCAGGGAGAAAGGGAAAAATAGTGGAAGTGAACAGCTGGCTTTGCAAATGGTGTAAACAGGAACGGTTTGGATTCTTAGATCACGGACTGCAGTTTCTTGAAGATGGACTTCTGGCAAGCGATGGGCTACACCTCACAATGGTTGGGAGGAATGTTTTTGCCAAAAATCTCAGAAACCTCATCAGGAGGGCTTTAAACTGACTAATGTGGGGGAGGGAGACAGTGCTCCTGAAGGTAGGAGTCTATCAATTGATGAAGATGATTATCCAAAGGTCATAGACCAAATGGAGCAAACAGCACGCAGACCTAGTGGTGGGCGGAAAAAATCCTTAAATAAGAGACACGGGGGAATGATTAATGGACTTCAAAGTCTGTACACTAATGCGCAAAGCATGGGAAATAAACAAGATGAGCTTGAGCTCTTGGTACAGCAAACTAAATATGACATAATAGGCATCACTGAAACCTGGTGGGATAAGTCCCACGATTGGAATGTAATAATGGGGGGGATACAATCTATTTCAGAGAAACAGACCAGACAAGAAAGGAGGAGGAGTGGTGTTATATGTCAGGGATGTGTATACCTGTGAAGAGATCCAAGATTTAGAACCTCAAAGCCAAAGTGAGAGCATTTGGGTCAAAATTAAGGGAGAGAAGAAAAACAGTGACCTCATTGTGGGAGTTTACTATAGATCCCCAAGCCAAACGGAGGACATAGATGATGCCTTCCTGGAACAGATGGCCAATCATGCAAAAGGAAGGGAGATAGTAGTAATGGGGGACTTCAATTACCAGGATATTTGTTGGATGTCAAACTCAGCCAAGAGCATAAGGTCAAACAGATTCCTCACTGGCCTTGCAGACAACTTCATTGTCCAGAAAGTGGGAGAAGCAACAAGAGGAACAGCCATTTTAGATCTGGTCCTAACCAATGTTGACGACCTGGTTAGTGGGGTAGAAGTGGAAGGATCATTAGGCACGAGTGATCATGCTCTTCTGAAGTTTACTATACAGCAGAAAGGAGCAGCCAAACATACTAGGACTCAATTTCTTGACTTTAAGAAAGCCGACTTCATAAAACTTAGGGAAGTGCTGGGTGAGATCCCATGGACAGTAATACTAAAAGGAAAGGGAGTTCATGATGGCTGGGAGTTTGTTAAGAGGGAGATAGTAAAAGCACAACGTCAGGCAACACCAATGAGACGGAAACATGGAAGGTGCCTAAAGAAGCCAGGGTGGCTATCTAAAGAACTTTTAACTGAGTTAAGATTAAAAAAAGGATGTGTACAAAAAATGGAAAAGGGGGGAAACCACCAAAGAGGAATTCAAACAAATAGCCAGCACGTGTAGACACAAAGTCAGAAAAGTTAAAGCACAGAATGAGCTCAGGCTTGCTAGAGAGGTTAAAAGCAACAAAAAAGGCTTTTATGGGTATGTTCGTAGCAAAAGGAAGAACAAAGAAACAGTGGGGTCACTCAGAGGAGAAGATGGTGAAATGCAAACAGGGGACACAGAAAGGGCTGAACTCCTCAATGCCTTCTTTGCCTCAGTCTTCTCCGATAAACAAAACAATGCCCAACCTGAAGAATTTGAAGCAAATGATTCAGCAAAGGAAACACAGCCCAGAATAACTAAGGAGATAGTACAAGAATACTTGGCTTGTTTAGATGTATTCAAGTCTCCAGGGCCAGATGAACTGCATCCAAGAGTATTAAAAGAACTGGCAGATGTGATCTCAGAACCACTGGCAGTCATCTTTGAGAATTCCTGGAGAACAGGCGAAGTCCCGGCATACTGGAGAAGGGCAAATGTTGTCCCTATTTTCAAAAAGGGGAAAAGAGAGGACCCAAATAATTACCGCCCAGTCAGTCTGACATCAATACCAGGGAAGATTCTGGAGCAGATCATTAAGCAAACAGTCTGTGAGCACCTAGAAAGGAATGCTGTGAACACCAATAGTCAGCATGGATTTCTGAAAAATAAGTCATGTCAGACTAACCTGATCTCGTATTTTGACAGAATTACAAGCCTGGTAGATGAAGGGAACGCAGTGGATGTAGCCTACCTTGATTTCAGCAAGGCATTTGACAAGGTGCCCCATGATATTCTTGTAAAGAAGCTGGTAAAATGAGGTCTTGACTATGCTACCACTCAGTGGATTTGTAACTGGCTGACTGACCAAACCCAAAGGGTGCTCATCAATGGTTCCTCTTCATCCTGGAGAAGAGTGACTAGTGGGGTGCCACAGGGTTCTGTCTTGGGCCCGGTCTTATTCAACATCTTTATCAACGACTTGGATGATGGACTCAAGGGCATCCTGATCAAATTTGCAGATGACACCAAACTGGGAGGGGTGGCTAACACCCCAGAGGACAGGATCACACTTCAAAACGACCTTGACAGATTAGAGAACTGGGCCAAAACAAACAAGATGAATTTTAACAGGGAGAAATGTAAAGTATTGCACTTGGGCAAAAAAAAATGAGAGGCACAAATACAAGATGGGTGACACCTGGCTTGAGAGCAGTACATGTGAAAAGGATCTAGGAGTCTTGGTTGACCACAAACTTGACATGAGCCAACAGTGTGACGCGGCAGCTAAAAAAGCCAATGCAATTCTGGGCTGCATCAATAGGAGTATAGCATCTAGATCAAGGGAAGTAATAGTGCCACTGTATCCTGCTCTGGTCAGACCTCACCTGGAGTACTGTGTCCCGTTCTGGGCACCACAGTTCAAGAAGGACACTGACAAACTGGAACGTGTCCAGAGGAGGGCAACCAAAATGGTCAAAGGCCTGGAAACGATGCCTTATGAGGAACGGCTAAGGGAGCTGGGCATGTTTAGCCTGGAGAAGAGGAGGTTAAGGGGTGATATGATAGCCATGTTCAAATATATAAAAGGATGTCACATAGAGGAGGGAGAAAGGTTGTTTTCTGCTGCTCCAGAGAAGCGGACACGGAGCAATGGATCCAAACTACAAGAAAGAAGATTCCACCTAAACATTAGGAAGAACTTCCTGACAGTAAGAGCTGTTTGACAGTGGAATTTGCTGCCAAGGAGTGTGGTGGAGTCTCCTTCTTTGGAGGTCTTTAAGCAGAGGCTTGACAACCATATGTCAGGAGTGCTCTGATGGTGTTTCCTGCTTGGCAGGGGGTTGGACTCGATGGCCCTTGTGGTCTCTTCCAACTCTATGATTCTATGATTCTAACTTGCTAAGACCCAGTTTAGTCAAAAGTAAATATATGTGTGTGGGTCTGAAGAAAAGAAACTTCAAATGCTGTTTACAAATGTGTAGGGGTGGGGATGAAATCACAATTAAATGCTCTTTCCATTCACAATTTCTGAAACAATATGAATGCCAAAACACAGCCATTGTTTGAAACTCGCACTTCTCCAAATTTTTCAGTGCAGTACTCCAGGCAAGTAATGTGTTCAGAAATGCATATTCTAGGGTAAAGTGTGCATAACAATG
Organism: Podarcis pityusensis; assembly: GCF_964106645.2. Classification (NCBI taxonomy): domain Eukaryota; kingdom Metazoa; phylum Chordata; class Lepidosauria; order Squamata; family Lacertidae; genus Podarcis; species Podarcis pityusensis. Next base: position 44,642,289 of record NC_138033.1, read on the forward strand.
CATATATTAGTGAAACTAACATTGAAAATGCATTATAATAGGGGAAATTGCTTTTTGAAACTGTACATATTATGCAAAATTGCATACAAAGATGTCTATGTCAAAATAAATTTGTTTAAAATGCAATTTAATTTTCATCAGGATTATTTTTTTAAAGAAATCTGCAAACAAATGTCAAAATGTGGAGAATTGAATTTAAGATTGGAAAAATGAAAAAAAAAAAAAAATCAGAGAGAAATTGCAATTTAGAAATTTCCCCGTCCCTAGAGATGTTGGGGGGGGGGCGGGGATGAATGAATTAAACATTTCTTAGATATTATGCTTCAACAGGAACCATCTAAATTTATTTTGCTTTAAATTTAAATTCTTTCCAGATTTACCATACACAATATTTTAGATAGAAGAAGAGTTTGAAGAAGAGGAAGAAGAGTTTGGATTTGATATCCCGCCTTTCACTCCCCTTCAGGAGTCTCAAAGCGGCTAACATTCTCCTTTCCCTTCCTCCCCCACAACAAACACTCTGTGAGGTGAGTGGGGCTGAGAGACTTCAAAGAAGTGTGACTAGCTCAAGGTCACCCAGCAGCTGCATGTGGAGGAGCGGAGACACGAACCCGGTTCCCCAGATTACGAGACTACTGCTCTTAACCACTACACCACACTGATTAATTCCCATCTTAAAAAGAGGAAGCCAGACTTCCGGGGGAGGCGCCGCTGGTAATGGCAGAATTCCTCTGACCGGGAGGAGTCTGCTCCGTGGAAATCTGGGTCTGGCCGCCACGGCGAAGGCGGAGACCTGTTAAAATCACAGGCGGGAGAAGCCTGTGATCGTGGGATTTGGCGGGCACCTTTTGTGCCTCCCCCACTTGCGGGGAACCCCGGTTTTTGGGGCTCCGGAGCGACGTGGGGTGAGCGGCGCGGTGCATCGAATCGTCTGCTTCTTCCACGGAGCGAAGCCGCATAGCTGTTGCCGGAGAGCGCTGACCTTTTCCTGTGGACAATTTGACTTTAAAGTAATTACCCGTGAGTAGAGCTGAAATGGAAGAATTGGATTTCTAAAAGTTTAATTTGGTATCGTAACGGGGAGGTTCAAAATAGGAAGTCCACCTTCCCCTTTTGTAAATAGACTGAGGCAATGAAGTTGCAAGCTGGAGTCCTGGAAGGTCTTTTGTAAAAGATCAAATTTCCAATGGTAAAGAACATTAAACCCCCTCTTGGAGGCAGGAGAAGAGAGGGGGAAGTTGCGGATTGAGTATGCCTGCGGGAGAGAGCGAAGGGACTTAAAACACCGCCGCTCTGACCCTGGAAACGGGCTGCTAGTAGGACTGACGTCTTTTGGAATGTTCATTGACAGCGCTTAGAACGTTCATTGACAGCTAGCTAAATAAGAGAAATACATTGTTTCTACTGTCTCCGGCTGCTTTAAAAAGGAGTAAAAGTAACTGAAAATTGAAACTAATTTGAAACTAACTTTGGATTGTTTAAAAGAGTATACTATTGACTATTAGAAATAGAAACTGTTTCCCCCTAGTGGAAGCCTTTGAAACTGGTTGATTTACAAGAGTTGGACTAGGGGAATTTCCAGCTGCAAGTTAAAAACCGTGAGACTCTGGGACTGACCTTGAATCTTTCAAATGTTATGGTAAATGGAAGAGGAAAAACAGACCAGTCAACTGTTGATAAAATATTAAGGTCTGGGAAGACTTGGTAACAATCCAGGAAAGGTCTATTATTAGGCCCTCCTGTTCTTTTTGTTGCTGTCTTTGTACTAGTATATTTGAAACCAAGAGGAATGTCGACAGAAGAGGCTTTGGTGGCTGCATTATATAAGATAAATGACTCATTGGATCAGTTTCACAGGAAAATGGAAATGATAAATGCGAAAGTGGATGTTTCAATTGTTGAGGTTGACTTGAATGCAGGGAGTATGGACAATACCAATACAGAAACCACCCAGAAATTGATACAAGAACCTATTTTGATATGGCAAGCTGTGGAGGAAGTCAAGGAAAAAGCTGTTGCTGTTGAAGGTACAGAAACACAACTGGAGAGAAAGAGAAAGACAGCCCCAGCCCTACAGAGGCAATTTGATGAACATAAGTTGACGCTCGCTATGACTGAACTTAAGGAAAAACAGATGAATTTGAGGATTAGAGTTCACCTTTGGTGGACATGCCCAAGGATTAAGACACTCTGGGAGATGATTCATAACGAAATGAAAAAGGTATTCAAATATACCCTTTTGAAGAAACCAGAGGCCTTTCTCCTGGGCATGGTCGGTCAATTGGTGTTAAAGAAGGATAGAATCTGTCTCATGTATGCAACAATAGCAGCAAGAATACTCATTGTGAAGCACTGGAAGACACAAGATTTATCCATTCGGGAAGAATGGCAGATGAAGTTGATGGACTATATGGAATTGGCGGAAACGACTGGCAGAAATCCGAGACCAGGGAGAAGAGCTGGTGGAAGAAGACTGGGAAAAGTTTAAGACTATTTATAGAAATACTGTAAAAATAATGAATGTTTGAAAAATGTTGGAATGAAGTTATATGGCTTTAGTAGAAATGCTATAAGGAATCAAGTATAAATAGATTAATAGTGTATTAAAGGGGAAATAAGGCTAGAATATGTCAAGATAATTATAGGATAGAAAACAGAGGAAGATGGAAAGGAATTGCTGAAATAATTAATAGAAGTGGAAAACAGAAAGGGAGGTGTGAGGAGGTCGTGGAAATAAGGGAATGAAAGATAAGACATTGAAATTGTTCTGTGTTTGAAATGGTTTGTGTCATGCTTTGTTAGTTTTATGTTTTTCTGTTTTTTTTCTTTTTTTGTTCTTTCTTTTTTTTGTCTTTCTGTTTTGTTGTGTTTAAATGGTTGAAAATTAATAAATATTATTATTATTATTATTTTAAAAAGAGGAAGCCAGAAATGTCTTAGCAACTGTTGCCCCCAAACAGTAGCCAACACATAAGCAGTGGAAGGCACTTTCTTGACTATAATGAAATATATTGGAGGTCCATCAGTGACATACCAAATGACTGAGAATTGTGGCCAGTCAATATAGAATAGCTTCCAAGGATTCTAGATCCATAAAACACAACAAACAGCCCCAACCATGAGTTCAATCAATGAGATTAGCATTGACTTAAAGACTAGTACTTCAACCTAACTGGCTTTTCATTCCAGGCTGCTAGTTTTCAGTTTAAGAGCTCAGCAGCAAAAGTAAGACTTTCCCCCCATTTCTGAGAAGTGTGGATGGGAAGAGTGACTAGTATTTCTGATAGTGAGGCTGTCATCATAAAAATTAGGTTATAATGAATATGGGCTACAAGAGAAGGCTGGGGAGGAAGCCCCATCTGTTCATCTCTGTGTTACAGCATTAAAGGGAGCAGATGGACACAAACGATGCCAAGATTGGGGCTAAGAGAGACGTGCAGCTCTGCAGTTTTATCCCTTGGTAGAGAAACCCCTACTGTCAACTCTTAATCCCCTACACACAACTCAGTGTAAAGCTATCTTACCTCAGTGTTAAGTGGAGGAATTGGAGAACATTCTTAATGCTAGTACTTTATAATTGCACATTCCCTTGATAATTTGGGTTGCCTCACTACAGAAGCTGGCACCAGCACTAAAGCAGATTATTCCAGATTATTTCTCTGTTTGTGTGTTTTTCCCCAATCTGAGAAGAGATGAAACACACTTGAAAAAATTCCATGTTTAATACTCCAAATGTCTTGGATGTTTTCCCAAGCAGGATTTGTCTCCAGTTGTTCTTTAGGCCAGATCCACTGGCAATTTGGGGATATAGTAAAATCCTCTGAGATCTTCTTCCAAAATGAGGTAGTGGAAACTATTTAGAATGGATATTCAGAGATTTGAGAGGGCAAGAGAATTAGGGATTTGTAGAACCATTTGGAGACTTTCATTAGCTAGATGAAAATTTGCTTTTACTTTCCTTAAAGAATTCACTTCACATTGTATTTTAAGGTCAAATTTGATAGCAAGTCACATATCATATATATCATTTTAACGCAGCTATTGCACAATATCATATCCATACAGCAAATTTATGTGCTGTATGGAAAATGAATTTCCCCTAAAATAGACCCGAATTTTTTGTAGATGAGATTCCCCTGCTACAGCAAATGTGTTCATGGAAATGGTAAATGTCATATGGTAGTGAGTGTCATAGGGGATAGATTTGTTGAGTTCACATTTTAATGTGAAACTACCTAATTTGCATTTGCTGGATCAATATACAAACCAAAATGTAGTTACCCTTCAAAATATGTGCTCCTCTGAATTTTGTGACACAGTTCTCCAAACAAACAAAAGAGCCCACAGTTAGGTCAATTCAGTCTTATCTAGGGTTAGTTCAACTGAATGCATACATCTGTAATAATACAAAGGCATCTAATAGGAGAGAATGAGAAAAAAGAAACTTTTTACAGTCACTTTACATGCGATCGCTCAGACCATAAGTGTATCTAACCTGCTTTGTTCTTCACTTAGGTGGGTTATTCAGTTACATATCTCTTCCAACTGTAGATATGTCACATGGTCTCTATTCCAAAAGCATCTTCCCTGAAGTCTAACTTCCATTGTTTCCTCCCCTGTTCTCTGAGTACATTGCTGAGTGCACACTTAGCGATGCAATCTGCATGACTGACTCAGCCTGCATTGAGCCACTGCTCTTAGCAACAGCCAGAAAAGATAAGGGAGAGCCTATCAACCCGTCCTTCACCCCTTTCTAACAAACTGTTTGCTAAAGGCAGCAGGGATTGGTGTGCAATGCTTCTTATTTGACCTCCCATCATCACTGTTGCTGTGGCATACGGGGAAGAGTGGGGCAGCAGAGGGCTCAGTGTGATGAAAGGGCACCAGCAGGAGTGCTGGATTGATTCTGCCAGGGCATTTGCACCGCACTGGCCTTGCTGCTGCATCACCCTGCCCCCTCCTGTTACATCACAGTGGCATCAGTGATGGGAGATGAGGGAAGCAGCAGCACCCTGCCAACCACTCCTGCCTCAACGAGCTAGGACCACCTGGATACTGTAGAAGGAAGGGGAAGCAGTGGAGATAAAACCTTCTGCTCTCACCACTTTAATGCAGCTCAAGCACTCCACAGCTTCTTTGTTTTCCCCCTAAGAGCTTTGCTTTCCCTACTGTTGAAAGTGACTACAGTAGCAACTGTGTTGGTTGTTTGTTTGCTTGCTTCATAAAATTTATGCACCACTTGCTTGTAAAAAAAAAAAAAAAGTGCTTTACAAAAAGATAAATCAATAAAACCGGAAAAAAAATTACAATCATACTTTAAAACACACAAAATTTAAAAAGATTAAAACTACCTTAACTTTCTAAGTATCTAGGTAGGCTTGCCTAAACAATACTGTTTTAAGCAAGTGCCAAAGAAGAGTACAGTGTGTTAGGTGGTGGGTTGACATAGCAGCCGGCACAGCGATTTCTTCAAGTAGCTCTTTATTATGGTAAGCTGGAATAGAACTAACTGCGAACAGCTCAGCCGGCCTGTATTTATAGGCAGCCGGCTGTCAACATTGTAACCACAACAGCCCAGAGTTCCCGCCTAAAATAACTGCCGCGGACCTGAGTGAAAACTATCTACAGACCTGAGTGAAAACTATATACAGTATCCCCCTGTTGGCCCAGGGTGAAACTACACTACATAACACCCCTCCCCACCGAGATAAGGCGTTAGTTACAATCGTAATGGTTTCCTTATATACAGCACTACGCGTAATGGTTCAATTAAGCACAAAAGCATATCGGTTACATTTCCCATACTTAGACCAACAGTGATACCTGTCCAACAACATAGTCCTTTAAATAAGTTGGGCGCTTGGAAACTCTGCCAGACCGCCGGGGACTGGTAGCCAAGTCCGGAGGGCCACACAGTTCTCGCTGAGGCTGTGGTGCGACCCTAGGTGGCGTTGGAACCAACTCCCCTGGATCCGCTGCTGTGGGTGGAGCCTCCGCAAGTGGAGTGGTCTGAGTCTGTTCTGAAACGGCTTGGTTCGGCTCCACGCTGGCAGTTTGTGAGAGAGGTGTAGGTGGGGCCTCGCCATCTGTACGTGTCTCTTCTGGAGCCGCAAGCGCAGTTGGGGGCACCTCGGTAGTGTCCAAGTCCCCAACCCTGCGCCTAAGCTGGTCTATGTGCCGTCGCCACAAGCGTCCGTCTTCGAGTGCCACCTGGTACGAGCGAGGTCCAGTGACTCCCACTACTGTGGCTGGCACCCAAGGGATGTCCCCCACATAGTTCCGGGCAAAGACCTGGTTTCCTGGGACAAATGACCGTGGTGCGTTGGCACAGCCTGGGGGTTCAGCCACGGCAAAGTCTGGGTGTAGCCGGTCGAGCGGTGACCTGAGGCGGTGGCCCATAAGCAGTTCAGCAGGACTCCTCCCTGTGGCCGCATGAGGGGTGATGTGTTGCACAAACAAGTATTCGGCGACCCGCTCATGCCAGTCTCCCCGGTCCAGGCGCGCCAGTGCCTCTTTTGTCGAGCGCACCATTCTTTCCGCTTGCCCGTTGCTGGATGGATGAAAAGGTGCCGTTAGGGCATGGCGGATGCCCAGTCCCAAAAGATACCGCTCAAACGTGCCTGACGTGAACTGCGGTCCGTTGTCAGAGACAAGGACATCAGGACACCCATGCATTGCAAACAGGCCTCGCAGCACCCGGATGACAGCTTCGGTAGTGGTGGAGGGCATCAGGGCGACCTCCAGCCATTTGGAATAGGCGTCCACCACTACCATAAAGGTCCGGCCGTGAAAGGGGCCAGCCAGATCGATGTGCACCCTCGACCAGGGTGTCTTTGGCGTCTCCCAGGTGTGTCCCTTAGCTGCCGGTGGTGCAGGCCTCGACTCCTGGCACGCTTGACAGGCGGACACCCAGGCAGTGATGGCATCGTCCATATTAGGCCACCAGACGTAACACCGAGCCAACGCCTTCATTTTGACAATTCCCGGGTGGCCAACGTGCAGAGCCTCCAGGACGCGCTGACGGAGTCCCTGGGGAATCACGACGCGGTCTCCCCACAGCAGGCAGCCACGATGAGCTGAGAGTTCATGTTGTCTGGTTGCGAAGGGCTGGAACTCCGATGCAAAAGGCCCTTGTGGCCACCCCCTCCACACCCAGTTGAGCACCCGGCTGATGGTGCGATCCTGGGCAGATGCGGAGGCCACAGTGGCAGCCGATACAGGCGCTGCCAGAAGATCCTCAATCAGAAGGAGCGATGAAGCTGGAGCCGGGTCTTCCACAAATGCTGGAAGAGGGCAACGGCTGAGGGCATTGGCATGGCCCATCGATTTCCCCGGGCGATGGATGAGCCGGTAGTGGTAGGCAGCCAGGAAAACAGTCCATCGCAGCATGCGTGGTGAGAGGACCGGTGGAGTTGGACGATCACCGGCGAGGAGGCCCAGGAGTGGCTTGTGGTCAGTGATGAGGTCAAAAGTCCTGCCATAGAGGTATTCATGGAACCTCTTCACTCCAGCCACAAGTGCCAATGCCTCCTTGTCGAGCTGGCTGTAATTCCGTTCCGTCGGAGATAGTGTCCTGGAAAAGTAGGCGAGCGGTGCTTCTCTTCCATCTGGAAAACGGTGACTAAGGACAGCACCGATGCCAAAAGGTGAGGCGTCGCAGGCAAGGACCAGCGGCCTGGATTCACTGTACTGTACCAGCACACTGTCTGAAGAAAGGAGAGCCTTGACCGCGTTGAAGGCCGCCGTCTCCCGATGACCCCAGGCCCAAGGCGTCTTAGTGCTAAGGAGTCGGTGAAGAGGCTCAGCCACTGTGGCTTTGTGGGGCAGGAACATGTTATAAAAGTTCAGCAGCCCCAGGAATGCCTGCAACTCCATTTTGTTCTTTGGGGTGGGGGCCTGCTGGATAGCGCGGATCTTGGATGTGGTTGGATGAAGACCGGAGGCATCGATAAGATAGCCCAGGAACTCTACCTGTGGAACGGCGATCTGGCACTTCTCCCTCTTTACCTTGAGCCCGGCCTCCTGGAACCTGGTCAGCACGGCACGGAGGCGCTCGAACAGCTGCTGGTGTGAGTCTGCAGACACCAAGACGTCATCAAAATATGGTACCACGCCCGGAAGCCCTTGCAGGAGACGCTCCATAAGGCTTTGGAAGATGCCAGGAGCCACACTCACGCCGAACTGCAACCGGCGGCAACGGAAAGCCCCCCGGTGGGTGACGATCGTCTGGGCTTCAGCAGTGGCATCATCGACTGGCAGTTGTTGATAGGCTTGGGCAAGGTCCAGCTTAGCGAAGACCTTACCCTCACCCAGGGAATGCAGCAGGTGTTGGACAACAGGAACCGGATAAGCGTGCTGCTGAAGTGCCTTGTTGATCGTGCACTTGTAGTCAGCGCAGATTCTCACCGACCCATCTGGCTTGACAGGCGTGACGATGGGGGTTTCCCACTTTGCGTGGTCAACCGGCTCCAAAACTCCTTGGGCGATCAGTTTGTCCAGTTGTTCATCCCCCTTAGCCTTGAGAGCAAAGGGAACCCGGTGTGGCTTTAGCTTGATGGGGGCGACTTGTGGATCAAGGCTAAAGGAGATGGGCGTACCTGTATATTGGCCCAAGGTGCCGTCAAAAACCTCGGCAAAGTCTTTGACCAGACCCTCAGTCTCTGCGTTAGAGATGCAGTTGATGCCGGTGACTTCCAGGCCGAGGGCATCAAACCAGTCTAGCCCTAGGAGGCTTGGCCGCTGACCTTCGACCACCACCAACCGGAGCAGGCCCGAAAAATCCTTGAAGGCGATCCGGAACCGGCCAACGCCTACCATGGGAATGTCGTTTCCCTGGTAGTCTCTCAGGTGTACGCGGTGAGAGTCGAGTTGCCTTTTGGACACTCTGGGTACCAGTCTTTTGATGGTGCTCCATGACACGATGGACAGGGCAGACCCGGTGTCGATCTCCATGTCACATGGAGCTCCTTCAATGAGCACCGTGACGTTCAGCTTGCGTCGCGTAGGCGAGTCGGTTTGGCCAATCGTGGTTCCAGAAGGGCAGCGGCAGTTGGTGAGAGCGAAACAACTTTCCTTGGCAGACTGGAGTGAAGACTTGGACTTGCGAATCGATGAAGGGGGGGTGTCAGACGGAGCCGATCGGCAGACCTTAGCGATGTGGCCCCTTCTGGAACACTTCCTACAGATGGCGTCTCTGAATCGACACTTGGCACGGGAATGGTTGCCTCCGCAGCCAGCACATTCCGGTTGGCCCTTGGACTTCTGTTGGAACTTCCTGCGCTCCCGCTTTGTCTGGTGCACGTCATCGTCTTCACTGGAGGATGCCTCCTCACTGCTGGCCTTTTCATGATGCACCGGAACTGGCTCCCTAGCAAGACGCGGGCTGCTGGACTTGCGGATCTCCTGGGCGGAGCGTTCAGCAGCTTCTGAGGCCACAGCCTCCTCAATGGCTTTCTGTAGCGTGAGGTCTGGCTTGGCTAGGAGGCGCCGTTGCAGATGGATGTCCCGGACCCCGCAGACGATTCGATCCATCAGGGCATCGTCTAAGTCTCGGAACTCACAGTGCATTGCAGCCTGTCGCAGGGCGGTGGTGTAGTTGTTGATTGACTCCCCCTCTGCCTGGTTCCGGTGGTAGAACGCATGGCGGGCAGCAATCTTGGACGGCTTTGGTGCGTAGTGGTTGCGGAGCTTCTCTTGGATCGTGTCCCATGGTGTTGCCTGGACTGCTTCAGGCGCAACCAACGCTCGGGCCGTCTCAAACACCTCAGGCCCACAGAGGCTGAGGAATAGGCCCCGCTTCCGCTCCTGTGATACTTCTGTCAGCTCGTTGGCTTGGAGGTAGCAGTCGAACCGAGCGAGGTAGGAGTCCCATGATTCAGAGGCTGGCGCAAACGGCGGTAGAGGCACAAGTGAAGCCATGATTCCGATGCCGGCGTGAAGGGCGATGGATGGAACACAGTGCTCTAGCCAGAACAGTCAGCTCTGAATTGGTTCTGCCCAGTGATTTCGCTCAGTGATTTCGCTCTGTGATTCAGCTCAGTGATTCAGCTCAGTTCAGAGGCTGGCCGCATCTGGCTGTGCTCTGATGTCCATCAATCCCATCCTCGTCGCCAGTGTTAGGTGGTGGGTTGACATAGCAGCCGGCACAGCGATTTCTTCAAGTAGCTCTTTATTATGGTAAGCTGGAATAGAAATAACTGCGAACAGCTCAGCCGGCCTGTATTTATAGGCAGCCGGCTGTCAACATTGTAACCACAACAGCCCAGAGTTCCCGCCTAAAATAACTGCCGCGGACCTGAGTGAAAACTATCTACAGACCTGAGTGAAAACTATATACAGTATCCCCCTGTTGGCCCAGGGTGAAACTACACTACATAACACCGTGAATACGCCTTCTTGATCTCAATAAACAGGGAGGTGCTACCAAACCAAATTATCGAGTTCTTACAAATGTGGAATGGGTACAGTGGCGTAGGGTAGGTTGTCAGCACCCGGGGCAAGTAATTTGCGCCCCCTAACCTGTGGATTTTAGCACTCGAGTGCGAGCGCCCCCCCCCGATGTTGCGCCCGGTGCGGCCAGCCCCCCCCTGCACCCCCCATGCTACGCCACTGAATGGGCATCAATTCCACTTAGTTGCTGTTTTGTATCCTCCACAACGTCCCCAGACCCAGCAGAGTTCCCTTCAGAGGTCCTCATTTCAGTACAGGGTTTTTCAGAAGGATCCTGCATTGGTCTGGACAAGCCCTGAACCCATCCAAACTGCCCCCCTTAATCTTAATCCCATGCACACCTCTTAAATTAAACATTTGCCTGGTTTAAAGGAGAGCTTATTGAGCACATTCATTTTAAGAATATTGCTGTATTCCTTCTTTTTCCATTGCTATCCAAATGTTTGATGTGTTCTCCTTTTCTCCATTTGCACTGCTGATCTATGTGATTGGAAGGAAGTCTTATTCTTTAAGTGGCACTGAAAAGATAGTCTCTTTTGTTGAAAGGTTTATGGGATAACAAGCAGATAAATGTCACCCAGAGAGTTTACTGAAATATCCATGTTCCTCCTCTTTCTACTGACACGTCTCGTGTAGCCAGTGAAATACAACACTGCCCATCGCAGTTCCTGGCTGCTACATCCTAATGAACACACACAGAAAAAAATGATCCACAATACATTAAGATTCCTTAGCACATATTGGCCTGGTTTTTTTGTATTAGCCCTCTGTTCTGTATACTTTATGCATATACTAAAATAGTGGCGTATACCAAGTACTAGAAAGTAGCAATTTGCAGGTGTTCACAACTGCAGGGAGGCTTCTAAGTGCATCACCCTCCAGAAGCTGGTGCATGCACCTTGCGGTGGGGCCTGTTTGTCTCCATCCTTTTCCCCAAATTTAAGCCCATACATGTTCACCTCAAAATGCCTGGATAGGATTACTATCCAACTCACCCTTCTCAATGGTTTAAAAGAAATGTTTCCTGATGGGAGGAGACAGCCCAGTGACAGCAACAGTCGCATACCCTCAAACTTTTCAGAAGGGCAAATCAGGAAGCCCCCCCCCATTATGCCACTGCCGCCCACCCCACCCTTCCCCACGCCTTCCCACCTTACCTTTTCTGGCTTGTGCCATGGCAACCTGAGGCCTCCCCACATGGCACCAACAGTGTCCCCTCTCTCTCTGCCACTGTCATGGCCTCCATCTCCACTTCCAATGTTGAGACCGCTGTCATACTTCCAGAAGCTGGCACTGCACTTCTGGATGCCAGTGTTCCCATAAGTGTGGCATCCGCTTCTGGAAGTATGGTGGTGGTAGTGATGGAGGCCACAGAGGAGGAAGACAAGGAAGAGGAGGGAGCCCAAACTGGACACCTGGGCTTGTGATCAGAATCTGGGGTGGCTTCTGTCAATCTGGGATGTTGTGCTCAAAATAATAATAATAACAACAACAACTTTTATTTGTACCCCACCTATCTGGCTGGGTTTCCCCAGCCACTCTGAGCGGCTTCCAACAAAATATTAAAATACAATAGTCTATTAAACATTAAAGGCTTCCCTAAACAGGGCTGCCTTCAGATGTCTTCTAAAAGTCTGGTAGTTGTTTTTCTCTTTGACATCTGGTAGGAAGGCGTTCCACAGGGCGGGTGCCACTACCGAGAAGGCCCTCTGCCTGATTCCCTGTAACCTGGCTTCTCGCAGCGAGGGAACTGCCAGAAGACCCTCGGCACTGGACTTCAGTGTCCGGGCAAAACGATGGGGGTGGAGACGCTCCTTCAGGTATACTGGACCGAGGCCGTTTAGGGCTTTAAAGGTCAACACCAGCACTTTGAATTGTGCTCGGAAACATACTGGGAGCCAGTGTAGGTCTTTCAAGACCGGTGTTATATTGTCTTGGCGGCTGCTCCCAGTCACCAGTCTAGCTGCCGCATTCTGGGTTAGTTGTAGTTTCCGGGTCACCTTCAAAACGAGAGATAACTAGAGCACGCACCACTCTGGCGAGACAGTCTGAGGGCAGATAGGGTCTCAGCCTGCGTACCAGATGGAGCTGGTAAACAGCTGCCCTGGACACAGAATTGAACTGTGACTCCATGCACAGCTGTGAGTCCAAAATGACTCCCAGGCTGAACACCTGGTACTTCAGGGGCACAGTTACCCCATTCAGGACCAGGGAGTCCTCCACACCTGCCTGCCTCCTGTCCCGCAAAAAAGTACTTCTGTCTTGTCAGGATTTACTCTCAATCTGTTAGCCGCCACCCACCCTCCAACCGCCTCCAGACACTCACACAGGACCTTCACCACCTTCACTGGTTCTGATTTGAAAGAGAGGTAGAGCTGGGTATCATCTGCATACTGATGAACACCCAGCCCAAACCCCCTGATGATCTCTCCCAGTGGCTGCACCACAGTTAAGAACCTGCTTCCCTTAAAGGAAGGAGCTGCGTCCATCTGCATTAATCATTTAAAGCAGTAACATACCACTTTAAACATTCATGGCTTCTGTCAGACAATCCTGGGATCTGTAGTTTGGCAAGGGTGCTGAGCCATGTTAGGAGACTCCTGTTCGCCTAAGAGAGCTACACTTCTCAGAGTGGTTTAGCAATCCACATCTCTTCCCAGGAACTCTGGAAGTTATAGCTCTGTGAAAGGAATGGTGGTCTCCTAACCAGCAAAGGGGCAGGGAAGCAAGTGGAAAAAACCAAACCCAGACATGCCATCCTTCAGCAGAGCTCTATTTCCACATCTTCCACTGAGGGAGCTTGTTGGCATTGCTGCTGCAGGGTGACAGACAAAGGAAGAGGCCCGAGGCAGCTGGTGTACCAGAGAAAGGGAGATTCTGCTGAAGCAGTGGTGGTGAAGAAGGGCATGTGTACACTTACCCAGCAGTAAATCCCATTGAAATCAGTTGGGGCTTACTTCTGAGAAGATATATGCAGGATTGCACTGCTAATCAGATTTGTGCAGATTCCAGAAGCTAGCACAGTAAAGAGGTTTTGGCTTTGATCCTGCAGTTGGTTGGGAAGGAGGGCACTTGCTTCCGTGGGAATCTATACAGGGAAGAATGAACATCTCTGAATATCTTCTCCTTTAGAGTTGTCTATGCAGTTCAGGTATTCATTTGCAAGCATAATATATTCAAAATTCAGATGAGATGGTCTGTGTCACGAGCAGAGTGAGGGGGAGACAGGTATCCAAGTGACTGATTGCTAAAAATCCAGCTCAAGAGCTGTATGATTACAACAATATGGAAAATGGCAACACCTTTGTAACATGTTTTATTTCAGCTAGAAATAACAAAATCCTGCATCTGTGTGTGTGCATTTACAGCAAAAAAACATGGAGGCAAATCAGCACCTTGCAACTCACTACTGAATATATTCATTACTGCACAACCCCTTGCCTGAGACTGTGTGACATAAATAAAGCTGCCCAAAGCTTCTGTTTTCCCACTGAGCCTTCTAGAATTTAAAGATGGCTTTCTGAGTTTGTGAACTGGGAAGGGGTAATTTCAGCCATACCCCAATTTGCATTAAAATCAGTACATGTAGTAATAATTCAGTTACATAAGAAGGCATCTAAGGATCCATGCTGCTAAGAATCGTTGACATGTATGAAATTCTCACAGTTAGGGATGGAGGAGGATTCAATTCACTTCACATTTAAAAGCAGATCTACCTAATCTGCACTTTCCAAAACAATATGAGAACCAAAACACAGTGCTCTTTTGAAATTGCCTAATTTTATAATGCAGTTTTCCAGCAATACAAATGTATAAATGTGAATCAAATGTGCATAAAAATACATATAATATGGATAAAATGTACATAAAATGCATATGATAGCCTAGATAACATACAAAAATACATTAATTTAGGGGAAATTGCTTTGCAAAAATGTGTGTTAGGCAAAAATATGTATATTAGGAGAAAATGCTGATGAATTCAAAGGGCAGGGCCTCATTGGGAAGGAGGGATTATGCTGTCTACGGCCATACTACCCTGAACATGCCAGATCATGTCTGATCTTGGAAGCTAAGCAGGGTCAGGCCTGGCTAGTACCTGGATGGGAAAGAGGGCGTATGCGAACCTGCCAGTGGAAGTGGCTGAGCAAGAGTTGGAGTCAGAGGGGCAAGACAAAATCTTGTCACCAAGAACCAGGTGCCTCCTCCATAGGTAGAATCAGATGCCCTTGTCTGATGCAGCAGGAATTTGCCTGTGCAGCGGTCACTTTAAAAGGTGGACAGGAGGGCATGACAATTATCCAGCCATCTTTGTAGCTTCCATTTGGTTCTGAATCTCTTGTCTTGCTTGTGTATCTTGGAATCACGACGCTGTGCTGGCAACTGAGCCTCTTATTGGCCAGAATAAAGGCATCTTTCTAACTCACTGTGGTTTGGGATGGCAACCTGACACCTGGAACCTTTGCATTTATTTTTAGCTATTACATTTCTATGCTGCCTCTTTGTACAAGGAGCTGAAGGTGGTGTACTCAGTTTTCCTCCTCCTTTTATCTTCATAACAAGCCTGTGAGGTAGTTTAGGCTGAGAGGCAGGGACTGGCCCCAGATAGGCTTCATGGTTGAATGAGGATTCAAACCCTGGTCTCTCAGATCATAGTCCAACACTCTAACCTTTATGCCAAACTGGTCCTCTGCACAGAAAATGCTCTATCACTGAACTATATCCTTCCCACAGAACCCACTCTGAAAAATCATGGAAGGGGCCTGGCATGAGATGTCCAAGCTGCTAAAAATATGGAAGTTGGGATGCGTACAGTTTGGCACAGTCTTGCTCTTTCGCTATGTTTTCTGCATAAGCATGATTGTCAAATAAGGAGCTAAAGACTAGATAAATGTATCCGACAGGGAAGGAGGGTGGATTTGATGGTAATACACCCCTGAATTTTTAATGCAATAGTTTATTCTCTGGAACTCATGAGAAAAGACATTTTCGCGTCCCCCCCCCCCCGCCCCCATCCCTATAGCTGATTGTGGGAACTAAGATCTTTTTTTGCATTTTTTTCCCTGAGTGCGTTAATACAAGATCACTGGACACTGACTGAAGCTTTTAAATGCAAATTCTTCAAATTGCTGAAGTAGGAAAGGCTTTCTTCTGCTCTCAGTTAATCAGAATAAGGCTCATCCCCTCCTCAGCTTCTTCTATCAGGAAAGTCAAATGGTTCAAGTTAATGTGCCCTTGGCATATGCAATGTGCTGAGCACTCTTACTGAAATAACATGGAGTTTAGAGACATAAATATTCATAGTCAAAGTTACTGTTGATTTTATCACTGAAAATTGTCTTATCCTGCTACTACAGGACATGACTACAAGAACTATCCAAATGCTGCTTCAGAAAGCATTATGGGGGGATGGGGGGAGAAGAGATTATGAATGCTACAGATTTGCTAGATACAGAAAACGGATGTGAGTTAAGGCACCGAAATGTCTGGTAAAGAGGCTGTATGAAAGCATCTCGTAGTCTTCTTAGAGCAAATGGTGTCCTAGTTTATGTATTCAATCTGCCTTATCCCACAAAGAAGCAGTGTGTGTGGTGGGACAGAGGGAAGAGCACAAACAATTTTTTTTTAAAAAAAAAGTTTACTCTTGTTTATTTACACAAACGCACACACACACACACACACACACACACACCACTTGATTGTTAACGTGGTTTACGAAGAGAATAAAACAATACAATTTTCAGTAACAACAGTTGAAAAACAACTATTTAGAAAATTATTAGTCAATAGTCATGGAGTTCCATATATTGATTTCTTACAATGCAGAATGGCTATTTTGTGGCACCTGTGAGATTTCACATTCTGCAGATCGAAGAAATCAAGCGGGCATATATGGGGTAAGACAATCTTGCAGGTACACTGGTCCCAAGTTGTAAAGGGCTTTATATGCTAATATCTTGAACGGCCTAGTAGCAAATCGGCAACCAGTTCAGATCTCTGAGCACAGGTGGTACATGTTGACATGGTCTAACTCCTGTCGCCAATCCTGCCACAGCATTCAACACAAACTGATTGGTTAGGTTGTGTTTATTGAATTTGTATGTTGCTTCCCATTAAAATGTCCTAAAGAAATTTACAAGCAAGTAAAAAAGACAACAATGAAATTACAAAAGCATAACAAAAACTGATTTGGCAATGAAAAAGAATACCATTGGCGCTCCCCACACCCCCATGAAAGTAAAAAAAAACACACACAATTTTTTTTTGAATATTATGAGAGTTATATGTAATGCAGGAAACATAATATATAGCACTATCCTATCTTTATGGCCAGCTTGTCACTTCCTACTCAAGTCCAGAGATTATGGCAGGGTTGCTGAAGTAGTAAAGAAATTTATGGAAGCTTCTAATTCTATATTTTGCCCCAGAGTTTGAGATTCCGTATTACCAGATAATTTTACCAAAGCAAAACTGAAAATATATAAATTCAAAATATTTTCAAAAGTCTATTTCTAAAAATGTGCAAGAGATTGTTTAAAAAATAAAATAAAAAGTGATTTCCTATTTATTTCTTAGTGTCATTTCACAGAATTGTGTATTAATGCAAATCTGTAATTGTGCAATTGAGTAATAATAATAATAATTAAAAAAAAAAATAAGGAAGGGGGGTAGTTACCACTATTCATGGATGCATTGTCCAAAAGAAAGCTTTGCAGAAGTGTGTTTGCATACGACTGAATCTTCGCTGAACATACTAGTTTCATATTTACGGCCACCTCTGCTTGATTAGCATAATAAATAGGATGCTACATTAATCAATGAGTGACTCCAATGCAGTCTTGCTAATGTCCTTGCACTCAATAGATCTTGTCTGTTATTCCTTTGGATGCAGACTCCCATGTCAGACAGATTAAATGGAAAAGAACAACAACCAGAAAAACGTGATGGATGTAGACTGAACAATGCCAGTTTGGGCATGTACTTCTAATTTTGCTAAATATTATTCCCTCACTTCACCCACACCTTCAGGGATGTAATTCACCCAATTGTTGGGACTTCAATTCTTTCCTTATTTCATTTAATAAAGCCTTTGTCTTGTCTGACTTCATGAAGAGATGTTAGCCTTAAATCAGATTGACTTTACCCTACCCAATTTACATATGCTGAAGAAATAAAAGCCTTTTCGAGAGTTGCCAAGGGCCTTCCAGCAGCCTCAAAAGAGTATTAAGACCTTGAGTTTAATGTGAACTGCCTCTGACACAAAACACAAAGCTTCCCTTCCAAATGCTAATGGATTCATGTACAACGAGGTATTCTCTGCAAGTTTTAAAAGCAAATGATGCTTCATTCGTTCAGAGCCTTGCCAAGACCATAAGGCCCTGAAGCCTCGCTTTTCCCATTCAGTAGCAGAACTTGTTCATCTTTGTGGCCATAGGCTAGTGAGAATTTTTCTTTGGTTTGCATTATTAACTGACCTGATTAGCACTTCCAGGATGAATATGAACATTGTTCTTCTTGTTGTTGTTTAGTCATTTAGTCGTGCCCAACTCTTCATGACCCCATGGACCAGAGCTCGCCAGGCCCTCCTGTCTTCCACTGCCTCCCGCAGTTTGGTCAAACTCATATTGGTAGCTTCGAGAACACTGTCCAACCATCTCGTCCTCTGTCGTCCCCTTCTCCTTGTGCCCTCAATCTTTCCCAACATCAGGGTCGTTTCCAGGGAGTCTTCTCTTCTCATGAGGACACAGTTATCCACTGGTTTATACATGGCTGGAAAAACATCAGAAGCATGTCTTAGGTTAAAAAATTGAACTGGATATGGAATAACTGATTGGTTCAAAATTGAGAAAGAAGTATGACAAGGCTCCCTGCTTATTTAACCTATATGCAGAATTTATCATGCGAAAGGCTGGACTGGATGAATCCCAAACTGGAATTAAGATTGCCGGAAGAAATATCAACAACCCCAGATATGCAGATGACACAACCTTGATGGAAAAAAGTGAGGCGGAATTAAAGAACCTTTTAGTGAGGGTGAAAGAGGAGAGTGCAAAATATGGTCTGAAGCTCAACATCAAAAAAACGAAGATCATGGCCACTGGGCCCATCACCTCCTGACAAATAAAAGGGGAAGAAATGGAGGCAGTGAGAGATTTTACTTTCTTGGGTTCCATGATCACTGCAGATGGTGACAGCAGCCATGAAATTAAAAGACGCCTGCTTCTTGGGAGAAAAGCAATGACAAACCTAGACAGCATCTTAAAAAGCAGAGATATCACCTTGCCGACAAAGGTCCGTATAGTTAAACCTACGGTTTTCCCAGTAGTGATGTATGGAAGTGAGAGCTGGACCATAAAGAAGGCTGATCACTGAAGAATTGATGCTTTTGAATTATGGTGCTGGAGGAGACTCTTGAGAGTCCCATGGACTGCAAGAAGATCAAACCTATCCATTCTTAAGGAAATCAGCCCTGATTGCTCACTGGAAAGACAGATCCCGAAGCTGAGGCTCCAATACTTTGGCCACCTCATGAGAAGAGAAGACTCCCTGGAAGAGACCTGATGTTGGGAAAGATTGAGGGCACCAGGAGAAGGGGACGACAGAGGACGAGATGGCTGGACAGTGTTCTTGAAGCTACCAACATAAGTTTGACCAAACTGCGGGAAGCAGTGGAAGACAGGAGTGCCTGGCATGCTCTGGTTCATGGGGTCATGAAGAGTCAGACACGACTAAACAACAACTAGGTTAAAAAATACATACAAAAATGTGTATGTTACAAAAATGCATATTTTGTGGAAAAGTACATTTTAAAAACGCAAATTTCATTGTTGTTGTTGTTGTTTTTGTTGTGTGTTATTAGTCACGTGTTCCGAAGGTATTTGAATTCCCAGGCAGTGTCTGACATTCCTTGCTAGTATATGTGTGGAAACTGAGACTGTATGGAATAGCAATGGATGTAATTAAATAGGCACATTAATAACAATTTTATATTACTTTGAGTGGGGAGAGGATGGAACTGGGAAATGAGGAGTAAAGCTAATTACCAAAAGGAGCCAATGTAATTAATGAGAATTTCCAGTGAAGGAATCTCAAATTCAAAGTCATTACATCTTAATAGTACATTTAAGTGCACATGCAGTGCAGTGGGAGTCAAATGTAAACAGCCTCTTGTTGTTATCCGCTGAAAGATTTGCTTCTCAGCAGCAGAAGAAAGGGACATTTGCTGCTGATGACAAGACACACTAATTTCTGACCATCCATCTCATTGACTTTATCAAAATTGCCAAGCTAATGAGCCTTATTTAGAAACATCAGTCCTATTAAACTTCATTTGCATTCAGAGATGTTTGCAGGATCAGTAAATACACAGAAGGTGTAGGCTATATTCGCCTATGACCCTGATTAGTCAACCATCAATCTGATGGTTTTAAATACTCAAGAAAGAGGATTTCTGGATGAGAAATATGTAAAAGGATACACAATGAAATGGCTTTGCATGGTCTGGGAGTGCCAAAATATTGCATAAAATCTTGGAATGGCACCTGGTGTCCAAACATTGATTAAGACACAGCCCCCACCTCAGGAACCCTATGTTGAGTTTGGCTACAGTATCACAAGACAGAGCTGAACCTATGTGAAAAAAATGAGCAAATGAAACCAAAGAGATGTTTCAGTCTGCCATCTTGATTCAAAATGGTGCCCAGTGTCCAAATGATTAAAAAGTCTGCTGCCCCACCTGAACAACCCTTGTGCCAAGTTTGGTGATGATATCTCAAGAAGCGTCCAAACGTATGCCAAAAACAAAAACATAAAACCATGCCAAAGTGATATTTGGTCTGCCATCTTGACTCAAAATGGTGTCTGGCGTCCAAACATTAACAAAGACTACCACCCCCAACTTCAGGAGTGCTAACTTGAAAAAAATATTTGGGGGAACATAAGCCCCCAACATAATGTAATCGTGACATATGCACATCATTTGAATGACAATGCCCATCAACTGGAGGGGGGGTTGTACCCCTCAAATATTTTATTTGGGGGACTGAAGTGACCTCAACCCCTAAGAGTTGACTCCTATGTCCATCTGGGTAACCCTTATGTCTTGTCATTGGTGCTAACTTGAATAAAATATGGGGAGGCATTTAAGACCTGCCTCACATAATATCACAAGGTGTTGGACACACACACCATTTGAATGTCAATGCTGAGTAATTTTTTGGGGGGTGGCCCCCTCAAATATTTTATTTGGGGGACTGAAGGGAGCTTGGCCCCTAGGAGTTGGCTTCTATGTGCCTTGGTAACCCTTGAGAGGCATCTGAACATGTAGAAAACAAAGAGACAGTGGCTTTCCAAAATATGTAGTAGATAATCCCAAATTATTATTATTTTAAATTCCAAAGCAGCAAGCTGGAAAAACCACATACACACACATATATAACTGAACAACTAACAGCTCCAAAGCAGTCAGCAAAATAATGTTGTTTTCCCTAATACAATCCAATGTTTAACTTTCCTTGTTTTCTGGTTACAAAAGTGGCTGGACAGATGCCACAAGCATCTCACAAGCAGTAAATGGCGGATGATTAGTTTCAATGGGAAACACTTTTGATATCAGTTATTCTCCTACTTGCTGCCTTATTTTCTAAATTCAGTAGAGTGAATATATATATTTGACCCTTTTCTATCATGTGACTTGAATATTTGATTTGTGATGAGCAAAGTCCCCATCTCTCTTATTCGATTCAGAAATGAGCTCAATGAAAGTGTTATTAAGCAAACCAGGTACAGTGGTACCTCAGGTTACATATGCTTCAGGTTACATATGCTTCAGGTTACAGACTCCACTAACCCAGAAATAGTACCTCGGGTTAAGAAATTTGCTTCAGGATGAGAACAGAAATCGTGCTTTGGCGGCGCGGCAGCAGCTGGAGGCCCCATTAGCTAAAGTGTTACTTCAGGTTAAGAACAGTTTCAGGTTAAGAACGGACCTCCAGAACGAATTAAGTACTTAACCCGAGGTACCACTGTAATAGGTTTATTTATCCTGAGCCCAAATCTGTGTCCAGTTTGCATGCAATCACTCTGACAATGATATCACTTGAGACCAAGCACTTAACCTTCACATACACCCCATGAAACATCCCTAGGTTTTCCTAGGCCTTCCCACTTACTTTGCCTGGCCACAGTGAATTCTGACAGTAGCAGCAAGAGAAGTATATCTCCTTGGCATCTTCTGTTGCATTGCTACAGCTTCACACTAGGTGTCAGTGGGCATGGGAAATGACATTTTCCCCAGGGCACCTGACATCGATACAAATAACATAGGTGTCCTAGTGAAATTATATTTTTCCAGGTTCGGTGACTCCTGGGAGGCTTGAAACATTCAAGGGCAAAGGAAGAAAAGGTGATGTGAACTAGTTTCCATACTTCTGCTTCCTTCATGTTTGCAGTCACTGCAGCTTTCAGGTAAATTCATAGTTACTTGGTGATGGGCAGAGCATTTCTTCACTGTCTTGCATAACAGCTCTTGCATTGTTATGCTCAAGTAAGGTGTGTAAAAGATATGTTTACTGTGCATAAAATACGATGTTTGTGTGCATTGTGTATGGAATGTGGTAGAAGCTTGCATTTGCAGAGAAATGTCACAAGCGCAGAAGGTGTTTGTGCAGCTAAAGCTGCAAAGAGGGTAGAGTTTGTGTTTTAATGTTATGTTAATTGATGACTCATAACTGGGAGTCTGGGTCTCTCTCAGAAGCTGCCAGCATATGAAGCAAGCAATTTGCTTATCTGAATCTGTCTCTGGAACCAGAAAGAGAATAGTTATTGGACTATACAGGCAGCAACTGTTCTAGGCATGTCCAATATGTGCACAACCATGACAGTGTGCATTGCGCCAAACCCAGAAGTGACCCCAAAACATCACAAAAATGTCACAAAAAGGAGTGGAATGGGGTGCTTGTAGGCTTTTTCAATGGTGTTTCAAATATATGTGATTTCACTTAAATGTGCAGTGCCTTGGAATGTAGCCCCACACAAATTGGGAATTGCCTGCATTGCATGACCAGGTGGAGTCCCACCCCCGGCCCCCAGTAACCACCAGAATGAATAATGACCCATGACAATATGTTATGGAATTAAAATTTTAGCCACAACTTTATTAAACTTTCAAATATAGGAAGACCTTGGCTTAGGCATTGGGCGTGTATCCTTCCCAGCCCCACAGCCAGGGGAACTGGGGCTCCTCAGGGTGAATGGTGTATGGGAGGTGCACTGCAAGATGCATGTGTACGGAGGCAGCCCACCCCATATCCCCGCATGCAGGGTAGTTCACTGACAACATTTCAGTGTATGGCCAGAGACACCCATTTACAACCCCTTTAAGAGGAGACCCCAGAATCGCTGCCACTGGGGGGGGGGTGAGTCACCACTTCACGCCCCCCCCCAATTTTTTTTAGGAAAGAAAAGACTAAAGGATTCCACCAAGGCCTTAAACCGCCAAAGTTGTGATGAATTGCTACGGGGAAGACAAAACCTGCCAATGCAGGAAAATTTATTCCTGGCTCTTCAACAGCAACCAGTCAAAAGACCGTAGCAGCGCCCGCTGAACAGGAAGAAAAAAGCTAACCTCCAAAAAGAACATTAAACTAATGGAGGGTTGGCTGGGTGAAGCTCCTGAGCCAACTGCCTGGCTGCTGCCGGCTCTGCCTCCTATTTACGATATACAATATCTTTATTGTCATTGTCCCATGCGACTGGCCCCACCTCCAGCAGTGATAAATGACTAACTGAGGTTTGGCAGGAACCTCCAAAGAATAGCACTGAGAGGCAGGCCAGCCCAACCAGCCAGTAGGTCCCCAGGAGCCCGAGGTGCCATGTGTGATCCTGCAAAGGGCACCCACAGTGTAAGGTGTGAGCGCTCATTAGCAAATAAGAACTTAAAGAAAACTGGACTGCATTGCAAGTTTTTTAAGAGCAATGTGTTGATTGTATTTACAATTTTTTTGTAACAAGTTTAAAGACAGTTAGCAGTAAACCTTGGGTACTCTTTCCTTGGTGTGGAGAGCTTATTGATTCATACTGTGCACAAGATCCATATCAGAGAACTCCACTCGCATAATTCTAAAAAGGTGGCCATTAGAAGCCACTATGATTTGTATATCAAACCAAGAAATGGTTATGTTTTATGACATCCCTATATTTGACAGCTATGATGACACAAAGATCTGCGTTCTAGAATAGCCCGTGGGTTGTATGTACGAAGGGGGTTCAATGTAAATAACGGGAAGCTGGACTGTGCTACTAACCTCATCCCCAGCCAGTGGCGGACCTACATTTTGAGGGCCCTGAAGTTTGCACTGTTATAGGGGCCCCTTTGCAACCAGCAACAAGGGCTGGATAACCACTTTTATCTTCTTCCGTAGGGTTATTCCATGACAGATAACCACATTATTTTTTTCTTAAAATGTAGTTACTACATCTCAGATTTTGACTAAAACTGCTCTACTGAATTATCACATTTTGAACTGGATGTATTGCTAGTCCTACTCCACAACATCCATGCACTGAGCAAGGGCATCTTAAAAGGGACAGCTATACACTATCAGGCAAGATTTTGCTCTGTCCTTAATCACTAAAGCATTGACAAGAACCGCAAAGCATATTTTTAGTAGCACAATTTAACATACTATTTGTCATGTTACTGCCTCCTACCATGGGTTAAATGTCTTCTAATTCACTTGCATTGCTAATTTAAATGCCCTGTGTATACTAGGGTGTAATTACATTGATTCAATAGAAATGCCAGAGGCAGCAAATTATCTAGCTATTAATCATTGTGCATATTCTAAAATACTGGCCCGCACAATATACACTGATGGCTAAAAGAGAATGCCTTCCAAAGAGAGCAGTTAGTTAAAAGCAAAGAATACAAATCCGTTTATGTGCTTTCAGGGAAAATAGAGGGTGAATGCTCTGGTGTGCACTGTGTAATGTATAACGCCAATCTCTCTTCACCACTGGTGGAATTCAAGGATTTGTTTATAGTTTAACTGACATTGCTGCGTGTTGGAAGCTAAGTGGTCTTATCTTGTTGACCTGTAAGAAGTTCTTGAGTTAATTCACATATTATGGGAAGAATTATCACACCTCATGCCACTAGTGGGGAATCTCTGGACCATAGGCCTAATTCGGCCTGTCAAAGGTCCCATTTTGTTTTGTTTTTTAAAATGATATTTATTGAGAATTTTATTTTTAAAATTACAGACAAAAAAGAAACAAGACAAAGAAAAAGAAAAAGTAAAACCATCATTCTCCAATTCTCCACTTTCAATACTTTCTTTCCTTGACCTCCTCCTCCTCCCTTTTCCTGTATCCTGATTTATAATAATCACAGCAAATCCTTTCCATAATTCATAATATTCTGTCCTCACATTACCTTAATCTATTTTCATCTTATCTTATATATAGAAAAAATTTAAAACTTAAATCTTAATTTTTACCAACTTCTCCTAACCATAACATTCTTACCTAATTCTTTAGACATTTTTATAAGAGCCAAATAATTTCATTTCAACATTTTCCTAACATTCATCAATTTTGTAAAACAGTCCTAATGATAAAAATAGAAACTTAAGCAATACAATCTTCATCCAGCGTCCCTTCCTCCTGGTCCCGGGTTTTGTCAGTCCTTTTTGTCCTATTATCTAGCACATTAACCTGGCAATCTTATATCCGAGGTCCCATTTTGGCCCACAAGGCTGGTTTTCCCCATGCCAGATCCACCTGCCCAAAGGAACAATCAGGAGTGTCAAGTGAATTCTCAATTGTTCCATGACAAACGGGGATCACTGTCAGTGTCTATCAGCTGATAGACACTGATAGCAAACACTTTTCAAGTTGCCCATTATCAGGTATGGCTTGGATTCAAACCACACCTCAAAATTGACATTTTCCCTCTGCAAACCTGCTTTGCAGACAGCTTTTCCCATCTGCAGAGGAAAGGTGCCAGCTTTCAGGCACAAAAAGAATCCCAACTGTGCCTGCTAATAGAGAAAATGGGACTGTCAGAACCAATCAGCGCTGACAAGGAGCCCTTTGTCACCTGATGCAGTGGTGTCAGGTGACTGACAGGTGAGCAGTCCTGCCTACCTGTGAAAGGGGGCTGCAGGAGTAGGAAAGGATAGGATCTGGCTTACTGCCTGGGACCAGTTTCTCATTTCTGTTTAAAACCATCATTTTCAACTCTGTGTTCCTCCATCACCGCTTTACTCAAGCCTCTGCTATTGATTTAGCAAAAGCTAGATAGTATAGAAAGATACACATTTTTCTGTTAACAAACAAGCTTTTCAAACTAGCAATCACACGCTTTTCCAGGATTGCTACAAAGAATGTGATTAGAGGTGTGGTATCATGGGCATCAAGGCAGCCCCCAAGCCCAATACTGTGAATGCTGGTTAGCCATCATAGCAACAGATGGAGTGCAGGGCTCCAAACTGGGGCTGCTTTGAAGGGCAGTCTGATCAGTCACATGGTTTTTGTGCTTTGAGACACATGGGAAGGACTCTTTGCCATAGCTGGAATTTTGCATTAGGAATGACTGAGTGCTGCAGATACCTGGTTGGCCAGAAAACAGTAAATAGAAATGTTTGCAGAGTTTCCTGGAATTCAAAGAATGGAAAGACTACGTGGCTTTGAGATTTGTGGGGAATTTTTTAATTACTTGACATTCTCCTTGGGAGGGCTCTGCCCCTACTGTCTGAGGGAACCAGGTTCTGCTGAGTCAGGGGCTTTTGGATCTCTGTTTGGTTGTCTCATGTGGTGAACCAGTGACCTATAGGTGATAACCTTCTCAGTGAGGAACCTTCTAGGGTTGGACTCAGTTCATCAACTGAAGCTGGCCATTGGATCTTTCCAAGCAGGAAGGAATAAAAGAGCTTCCTATTCAAGGTGAGCTTTGCTTTAGTTCTTCCAAACTCTGAGAGGAGACAATTTTGTTCTGGCCGTCTGATAATGGCTTTTTCCACAAGCCTTGCCCCACCCTCCAGCCCTAGGAGCCTTCATAGGGAAGCTGTTTCCAGAGGAAAAACTGTGAAGGATGAGAGACTGGCTTTCCCAGTGCTGCCCTACCTCCAGCCCAAGTAACCTTCAGAAGGGAGTTGCTGCCACAGGCATTATTTGTTTATGTATTTTAATGAGCTGAATAAAGTGAAAGATTATGAGTTATGGGGTTGTGGAGTGTGTGTGTTTGAATTCCACAGTGCTTAGCTTATTTTTTTGTTTGATACTTTGTTAAAGGTGTTTTCTATATTATGAATGCTGTAGTACTTTGTGGATCCTATTATACTATTTTTGTTGCAATTGTGCAGCTTAGCTTCTTCTTGTTGTTTTGTTAATAGCGTTTTATAAATTCTAATTGTTTTACTGATGATTTGTAAGTTTTTTATTGATGATTTCTTAATGGTTCTATATGATTTATATTGTATTTGTTATGTTCTATTACATTATTATTTATTTTTTGTAAGGCACATTGTGATTCATTTGAATTAAAGTGGCATTCTTGTATTCTTGGTATATCTATAATGATTCTAGGCCTGGGACATTTTGCTGCTGCTAGTGGTTAGTTCCACTCCCAAGTAAATGTTTGAGAATTTGTACTGCCCTTTGGGACCATGGGTGAAATCTCTCTCTCACACACAACCACACAACCAGTTTCTCTGTCCACAACTAGGTGGAACATGTGGAGAGATTGTTTGCACACAGCTTGAGTTTGCACTTGGGAAGCCACTTCTGCATTTATCTGTTTTCTCCTTACTATGAATGGACTAACAACAAGGGATATAATTCAGGCTTCCTCAGCCTCGGCCCTCCAAATGTTTTTTGGCCTAAAACTCCCATGATCCCTAGCTAGCAGGACCAGTGGTCAGGGATGATGGGAATTGTAGTCTCAAAACATTGGGAGAGCCAAGGTTGAGGAAGCCTAGGGTATATAAATGCAACAACAGTTGGATGACATCCCCAATGGAACTTTTTTTCTTACTTAATTGAAAGGAGGGGTTTATGGCTCTCTGTAGAATGTTATTTGTTTATGCATTAATTATTAGTAAGTTGCCTTGCATAATAGTGCTGTGGTAAGGAAGTCCTACAATATTTAAAACAGCTAAAATAGATAGGGGGAAGTGCTTATGAAAAACTGATAGATATTATGACCTTTGGTCCTCCCTGCCCCAGTCCTGTGTTGTTAATCATGTGAAAGCAATCTCCAAGCATATCACTCATGTATTTTGTTTTTGCTGTTGAAGTTTCCTGGATGTAGCTCCCATGGGTTTCCATATCAATCACATTTCAATCACTCATCATGGCCCTGACAAGTAAAGAGAACCTTTTGCTTATGTAGCATACATAAAACCGCCAAGTAATGCTCATCTGTGAAGAATGCTATGATTAACTCGGCTGTGATTGAAACTCTTATATGGGCCGTTGCCAGATGGTGTAGTCTTAATATATTATCAGAGTACTGTTCATGCTGGCCAGTCCAACATTAATGTATCATGTAAGCCATAATCCTGCCGGCCATTACTATGTTAATGCAACACTTAGTATCATTCGTTTGATTCATTGATATTGCAAGAGCTACCAGGAACCCATTATAAAGAGCCGAAGTCCCTGTATTTCATCACGAATAAAAAGCACTTTTTCCGTAGAGAAAATTGTTGGAGCTACAATAAAAAAATGACAAATCTATGGTGCAAAATTGGATGCTATGAATAAATGGCATCACTTTAGGGGTGCTTCTAAAATTGTATTTATCTGCTCCAGATCTTGAGTTCAGAATTACCTGGTCTTGTTTGAAAAGAAAACATAATACATTAGGCACCCTCTACTGTTTTGTTTTTAATGTCTGAATCTTGTAAAACATGCTATGCATGCACAGTTAGCTCCTTTCAATTCATTCAGTCTGCTTTTGCCTTCCTCAACCTTCTATATTTCTAACTATATCCCCCCTCCACGTTTTATCATTGTGCACCTGCACATGGGTAATGTGGCGAAAGAGAAAATAAAACATGAACAGAAAGCTTCCATAAATCAAGCATGCTCCTCTTCAGGTATTAATTTTAGAAATCTCCTAGATCAGGGATGGGAAAGCTGTTGCTGAACTACAACTCCTATTACCCTTGACCATTGGCCATGCTGGATGAGGCTGATGGCAGTTGAAAATCATGGTTCGGCAGGCTCCGCCATAAGAAGAGGAGTGGCATGTATCAGAGCCCTTAACTGTAATGGTAGTAAGCATAGGAAAACTGGTGGCTTCACTGATGGTTTGGGAAGAAGGAAATAGAAGAGAACAGCTGAAGCAAACTGTGTGAAAGAGGTCTTAATTGAGTTGGGAGATAGTGGCTTTTGGGGTGTGATGCTACAGTCAGAATCTTTTGCTTCCTTTCACTTGGAATACTCAACCTAAATTTAAGGCAAGGTTTACCAAAACTTTCTTTGGGAAGGGAGAATTTGTTTTTAAAAAGTTGGGGGGAGATGCTACTTAACTTACTGGGCACTGCTGGGAACTGTGGCTGTTAGGAAGTTGTGGAGAATGCCAACCATACTTTGCAAAATTCACTGGGATTGATGTGACTTTGCAGGACTGTGGACCAGTATGGGGGGGGGGGGGTTAAGGTGAAAAAGCTGGAAAACAATGGAAAACTCTTGTTTGTGATGTAAGGCTAAATAAAGTAAGACACAACCCACTCCTAAAAATTCCGGGACATTTCTTCCTTTTTTCATACATGATTTCTTGGGAGGGTTTCATTTTGTTTCCTACCCATCAAATGATGAAAAACGAAAAAGAGATAAAACATCTCTAGTTAAATTTGTTACTCTGCATCTCCCCTGATGTGCACATGCGCACATGCATATACACAAAAACAGTATGTACATTCCAAAGGGATATTCATATATTAGCATCCAAAATGTATTCATCAATTAATTTAATATAAAAGTTATGGTAATTTATAATCAAAAGAAGATCCTACATGGAATGCCACAGTCATAAGGGTAAATAATTCTGTGCTTTCCATCGCACAGAGTTACTTAAACAGCAGGGTTAGGCAATAATGTTTGTTATGATTATGTTTCCATTAACCACCCACAGATGTTCCCAGATGGGTTTTTATAAATTCTAAGACATGATTGTTGGCAGAGATCAGTCGGCAAGCATAGTAACATTTCACCATGGGTATCCCATAAGTGTCCATGTTCCCGCAGCAACCATGACCTCTTCATTCTGGTGTTTCTTGCAGTTTTCAACGTAGCAATGTTACACAAGAGGCTAATCTATTTACATGGTGGTATCATTTCATGGGTAAATTTGCTCAACTTGACAGAGAAGCAATAGAATAAACAGCAATATCCATTAAATTATGCCCTATCAAACTTTAACTAGGGATTGTTATAACCACAAAGTCTTGCGGCATCTTAAAAACTAACAGATTTATGATAGTATAAACTTTTGTGCATGAAGGTCCACTTCATCAGATGCATGGAGTGCTATTTCCTGTTGGCTATGCTTACTAAAAAGGAAGGGAAATGGGAGATGCAAACCCTGGCAAACAAATGACCATGACCATGAAATGCAAAGAGTGTCATGTTGCTGTTTTTGCTCCTTCACAAAAGCATTTTTTTAAAAAGCACACACACAATTTGCACTCCTATAGAAGCTGTTTTTAAAAATGGGAAAGCAAGGGGGGAGAAGATAAACATAATTCATTGGTTTTAAAGCATAACATAACAACTCTGCCGTTGCAAAGGTGTGAAACTGCACAGTTTCAGAATAATGAAATTGTGAAATATGGAGGGCGAGGGAGTGGTTGGGCTGCAATCATATTGTGTCTGCAAGGGTATCCCAGGGGGTCATAAGATGTTTGGGAACTTTAGCTCCATTGGTGGAAACACACACACACACACCCTTGAAGAAGGAGATCTGATCTCATGAAAAAGGATGGAAAGGATCCATGGCCATCCCATTCCCCTGACATTCTCTAACATCTGGAGGGGTGTGGAACCTATGACCCACTAGATGTTGCTATATTATACAGGCTGTATCCCATGTTAATCCAACTAAGAGTAGACCCACTGGAATAAATGGGCATGTTTAATGAATTTCAGTAGGTCTACTCTGGGTAAAACTTTGTTAGTGCAAAACTATAATTCCCATCCTCCCAGAGTATTGGCTATGCAGGTTGGGGCAGAAAGAAATGCTGCAGCATCTGAAGGGCCACAGCTTCCTAGCCCCTGGAATAAGTGACCTTCCCATTCTATGATTCAGTGAGTGTTATAGGATCACAGCCTTTTCATTTATTGATGTGCTCCTGACTTGGTGTTACAAAGAGTATGCAAAATAAATAAGATGGCATCATCAAGTTTCTGTTCCTGTCCTCAAAATTGTGTTGCCTTTGTATCTAATAATGAAGACGGGCTATGGAAAGCAGCAGGTAATCTTCATTTGGTGCAATAGAGGTCAGCAATTAATCCGAATATAAAGCGTTCCTCTTTCTATGGCATTCAAGCTTGCACATCAATGAGGTCTTCATAAAAAGAGAAGAGAACAATAGTTTGACAGTTAACGCTTTTCTTAACGATTGGCACTAAAGCAGTGTTTCTGATTAGATTCTTTGCTAATTGCTCTCTGCTACTCCTATTGGGTGGTGTGGGTTGTGTGGGTTTTCTTTTCTAGCAAACCACGCAAACATTTATAGACAACCAGTGTTGTTTTCAAGACGCTTCTAAAATGCTTGATACCTGTTAAGTTCCACTGAGAACAGATTAAAACCTCCAAGGCTTCTTCTGTGAATTTTAAAAAGGGTACCTTTTTGTTAGAATGTCAAGGGCTGTGCAATAAAAGTGAATGGAAAGCACCTAGTGCGAATAACACTATTTTGCGTTTTCTCTAGTAATGATACCACAGTTACATAATTGTAGCCGTTCTATGCTTGCATAGCCAAAAAAAGAGGTAGTTTTGCCAAAGGAAAATGTGAAGTCTAATGTCCTCTATCCATTCTATTTCTTAGGCGTGGTATCATAGTTGAGGCATGCACAAGGTCTTAATTAATTTCTGGCACGGCACATGTACGCACACACAAACATCCTAAACAGAAATGAAGGGAAGAGAGGCTTTGTGGGGTAAATGGGCAACTGCTTCATTAATTTAGAAGAACTGCAGTGAGTACAAACATGTTAGCAAGAAGCTAACCACCGTTTAGTGCAAGTCCCAAACGTCAGGTTACCTCTCCTGCTGTCTACCACCATGGATTCAAGCAACAAGCCATTTTGCTTACTGGTCTAGGGTTCTCCCCAGCTGCTCACCTTAAAGATATGTTGGGGAGGCACCAGGCCACCCCATGGCAGAACAGCTGGGCAGCTGACACATGCTATGAGGCCTGGTGATGCCCACCGCTGCCATGAGGCCTGGTGAGGCCCACTGACACAGCAAGGTCTTGTGAGGGCCACCCCTGCCAGGAAGACCAGCCCCTAAAGATTGGGGGGGCAAAACCCATCGCAAAAAACTGGGGGGGGGGGGGGCTGAAGACACCTCAGCCCTGTGGAGTTGGTATCTATGCCACCAGGGTAAAAAAAGTAGCTTCCAATATGTAGCCCCTTTGACTTGTTAGCTGTTAAAAAAAAGTTATTTGACTGATTTGGAGGCAAAGCCATGACAGGCAGACAGGCAGGACTAGGTAAAGCTACATGGGCCAATGTAAAGGCAGTTATGCAGACTGAGAGTTGATCACCTGAAGGTTGCAAACAGCACAGGCAGTCTGATAGTTTCTTGGTCTTTGCAGTAAACATGAATTACTTGATTAAGAAGGGATGTAGGTCAGTGGTAGAGCATCTGCTTCGCATGCAGAAAGGTCCCAGGAACAATCCCTGGTATTTCTAGGCAGGACACCCCTTTCTCTCCTCCATCTCAGGCTGCCAGGGGAAGGGACACACTGGACAGAGGTCCAGACTGACTGCTTGAAGTATTTGGGGATGAGGTTGAGGGCCATAAAGATTTGGGCGGAAGGCCACAACTTGCCAACCTGTGCTTCATTGGGCCAGCTGACACTTTTCAGAAATGTACTAGACCTGGTCACATCCAATCAGAGAAGAGAGCAGTCCAGTGGCTAAAGCTATGATGCTTGGGTGTGGCTGCCAAAGTCTCTGGTTCAATAGACAACAACACTTCCCACTGTTATTGGTGTAGTCAATGCTCTGCACACAACAACAGGCTTCTGTTTGTGCAATGGAACTTTTAGCCCCCTATGCACCTTCAAAATCTGTACCAAGGAGTTGGGGGACCCTCTGGAGCAGATTCTGGGGGCGTGCGGGGAAAGGTGCAGAAGAGGAAGTATTGCATTATGGGTGGAATTCTCTTATGCAGCATTGGTTAAAACCCATGGAGCTTTTGGCCTATTAAACATTCATATGTGGCCTATTAAACATTCACATGTATGATAAGCTCTTTAAAACTTCATAATATGCCCTTTTACGAACTACCTAACCATTGTATGCTAACCAGTATCACAGTGCTTTTACCCCTTTTCCTAATTCCAATGTAGGACAATCAATCTTACAGGAAACCATTCTTCTGAATCTGTGTAGGCTTGCTGTAAAGACCTATTATGTCAATCTCTATTGTAAGTTAACACACAATACATAGTGAACAGCTTGCAGGAAATCTGCTAAAACTATGGGGGTATATATTGATTGAGAGACAGAAGGCAGGCTAGTATGTTTTCTGTCTTTTTATAAAAGGAGTCAGACAGGAAAAGCTTTCCCACAGCTGACCTTCCCCCAAGACAGAGAACTTTCAATAACCCTCTCATATTATTAGTACATGTGAGGCGAGCCAATTGTTTTCAGAAACACCAGCCATCAAAAAGAAGTGCCACATTTTGGGGAAATTAAACTGAAGGAGAAAGTTCCCTTGCTGGAGATGCAGCCTGAATCCAAGACCTGCGAAATAAATGTCCATAAGGAGAGGGACTCCAGGCATCCACCAAAATTTCTGTCTGCATTTCTCAGCTATCTTCCACAATTATCTGCTTAATTAAAGAATAATCAATAATTAGCCATCACCAAGACAGATGAGAGATTTTAAGGCTACAAATCAGAAAAGGGCCTAGTTTTAAGAGTCCAAGATCCTAACTGAAAAAAGAGAAATAGAAATAAAACAGTGGACACAAATTAAAATGGTAGCAACTCAAAGCAGTGTTTATTAGTTTCCCCAGTTTTTTTAAAAAAATATTATTATTATTGCTATATAAAATCAGTGCACAAAATATATGCATATGTTGTTATTGTTGTGAACTGCCCTTTACATTGTGAACTGCCCTGAGATAGGTGGTATACAAATTAAGTAAATAAATAAATAAATAAATAAATATTGTTAATATGAACAGGAAATTCTGCATATTCAATATATAAACCACTTACATAACTTGCTTATTTATATATTGTCCATTTATCACATCTTTAAAATCACACTATTTCCCCCTACATTCAAATAAGTGTGTTTGTGTGTTAACCCATTATCATATACATAAATGATGATTATATATAATTTTTGTTGTTATCTATTTTTCCCAACGCTATTGAAATTGTGTGTGATGTATGCTATATCTAAGTGTACATCCATATTTATATTTATATCTGTATGTGCATATTTTAGTGATATGATATTGTTATATCACATTGCATCCTTTGCTTTGTTATTATATTTCTTTTTAAAAAAATAATATTTATTACTTTTATAGATTACAAAAAGAGAGAAAAAAGCAAAAAAGAAAAAAAACAGAAGAAAAAACAAAGGAGAAAAACAAAAAGAAAAAAAATACAATACTATATATAAACAATACAAAACACAACCTAAACTCTAAACTAAACACATTAAACTAAACTAAACAAACCCCACTCCCTAACCTTAACCCTGAATAGAACAAAACAAAAACAATTTAAAAACATACATCGTCTCTTTTCCATACTCTATCTTTCATTCCCTTGTTTCCTCGACCTCCTCACACCTCCCTTTTTCTGTTCCACTTCTATTAGTTGTTTCAGCAAATCCTTTCCATCTTTCTCCATTTTCTGTGATATCGTAAATAACGTATTTTTTAACCTTATTTTCCATTAAAACTAAAATACTTATATGTGCTTAACTCCTTATAACATTCTGTTAAGCCCATAAAAAATAAAAAGAAATCATTCCACCATTTTTCTATCACTCATTTGTTTTTCCATAAGTCAATATATAAACTTTAAATTTTCCAATCTTCTTCCACCATCTCCTCTCCCAGGTTTCGGATTCTGCCAGTCCTTTCCGTCAATTCCATAAAGTCCATCAACCTGGTGACCTTATGTCCGAGGCTCTTAACTCTTTTCCAAGTCCCTTCTGCAGGTCTTCCTCATTTTCTTTAATGCTAAAAAGCAAATCTCGGGGAAACTCCAGCCTGTCAATCCTTTTCTTCCTTCTGAACAGATCAGCTAAATTTCCATAGTTAAGGCTACAGTCCATAAAGTATTTCCGGGTATATTTCAAAATTCCTCCAATTCCAAAGGCCCCCAAAACTTCAATCTCCTCCAGGCCCGAGTCCATGTCCCAAAAGTCAGTTAATCCCTGCATAGAGGGATCTTTCCAACTTTCCTTCTTTAATCCAATCCGGGATCCATTCCTCAAAGTCTGACTTTTCCTAGATTCAATCATAAAAGGTCTCAACTTATAGTCCTCAATTTGCTTCTGTAAAGCCACGGATCCCGCTTGTATTACTTTATGTTCAACAACAGCAGCTTTCTCCTTCTCCTCCTTCTCCTCCACCATTTGTCCTGCCAAAATGGATTCCTGTACCAAGTCCTGAATTATTTCTGTGTTGGTGTTCACTTTTTGACTCAAATTAGTCACTTTCTGTTCCAAATTATCAACTTTAAAAGTCATGTCATCCATCTTCTTGTGAAGCTGTCCCAGCGAACAGCTTATCTTACATAAAACAGTCACAATGGCCTCTCCTGTCAACATTTTTAAATGGTCCAAGGCCACTCTCTGGTTCTCAGAATCCTTATCTGCAGCTGGAAATCCCCCAGTTACACTCCTGTAACAGCTTCAAAAGCTCCCTCTAGAGGGAAACAGTCTCCACTTGTATCAGTTCTTTCAGGCACAACTCAAGCATTAAAGATATTTTCAATTTTCAGTTACTTTTCCTCTTTTTTAAACGCAGAGGAGGACAATGGAAACAGTATCTTACTCTTATTTAGCTAGCTGTCAAATCCGTTCTGTCAATGCACTCTCTCCAAACGTCATCTGGCAGCCCGTTCCCAGGTTCAGAGCAGTGGTAATTTGATTTTTTCACTCTCTCCTGCAGGCTCACTAGATACAAAACTTCCCCCTCTTCTCCTGCTTCCAAGGGGGGTTTTGTATTTCAAACCGGTGGAAATTTGATCCTTTGCCAAAAACTTTCAAAGGCTTTAACTTGTAACGTCTTTGCTTCAGTCTATTTACAAAAACGGGAGGCGGACTTCCTGTTTATAACCTTCCCGTTTCAGTGCCGAATTAAAGTATTTAAGAATCCAATATTCCGTTTTACTCACGAGTAGTTGTTTAAAGTCCAATTGTCCACAGGAAAAAGTCAGCGCTCTCTGGCAACAGCAATGCGGCTTCACTCCGTGAAAGAAGCAGTCGATTCAAAGCACCGCGCCACTCATCCCACGTCGCTCCGGATCCCCAAAACAGGGTTTCCCTGTGAGTAGGGGAGGCGCAAAGGTGCCAGCCGAATCCCACGTCCACAGGCTTCTCCCGCCTGTGGTTTTTGGTGGGTCTCCGCCTCACCGTGTCGGTTCAGACCCTGTTTTCCACGGAGCAGATTCCTCCCGATCGGAGGAAATCCGCCATTGCCAGAGGCGCCAACCCGGAAGTCTGCTTTGTTATTATATTTCACCTAGGAGTATATAATGGATGCATTCAGAATATTGTGTTAGTTTTCCTGTTTATGATGCTGGTGCTTCTGTCGTGCTTGATAGCATACCTTTTGCACTGAGCAAGCAATGAGTGCTAGGGAGCTCAGGATCCTAATGGCTCAGCTGGCTGCCAAAGAACAAGGACTCTTCCGGAGTAAAGGAATACTTTTGAATAAGGTACTGCTCAAGAGTAAACCAAATCAGGATGGAACACGGATGGCTCTCAGCTGTGTTCTAGGTAGAGCTCTGACGATTCAGCTTCAAGAGTCTTCATTTCCAGGCACAGAGTGCTGGAACAACATATTTGTATGAGCTTCCTGGTGTGTCACCTAGTTGGTCACAAGCTCTCCTGTGTTTCAACTTCATTAGTCATATTGCCCCTGCTTCAAATTGTTCCTTGACCATGCTTCTTCTACTGCCCTTCTGTTTGGACTTTGGAGTGCTGTAAATCTGTGATTCTAGGTCACCTCCTAACTCTTAGCTACTCTGCCAGTGTACCAACTGAAGCAGGACACTGGACATCTGTACTCAAATCTAGGCTTGAACTGTATATTCAGGAATCAAGGGTTACTGGAGGTGAAGAATGGGGGTGAGGAATGGGGCAGCAGCCAAAATAGGGGCTTAAAGAGGTACTGTTGTTGTCAGCACAAAAGATCAGAATTTATATTTATTCTGTTTGCCCATTACAGGATGCAATACTACACATTTGCATTCTCTTCTGTGCCCGGTGCCATGTACACTTGATCTCAGGGTATGAATAGGGGTTCTGGTTCGAGCTCTCTGACTCCCTTATAAACTTACAACAGTTTGTGCAGAAATACTTTCTATATTCAGGGGAAGCAGTGCAAATTCCATGTGCATTTGTTTGCATTTCTATATGTTTTGTGGCAAGATTTATTGGGTGGTATTCAACTATGTCATACTCAGAGTAGACCCACTGAGAGGAATGAACCTACATTTGTCATGTCCATTCATTTCAGTGGATCTATGCTAGAACTGAATACCACCCATAGAAGGGAAATGGATGGATTTGCCATCCATTATCTAATTGATAATTACATCATTATGAATTCCTTGAATGAACAGATGGGATGCTTCTTGATGCTAATAGCACTATAACTATGTAACACCTTTAAGTCCATGGAGAGGTCTACAAGTCTGCCACCCTGCAAGAGAACAGATGGACATACCTTGCCTGCAAAACTGCTTTCTTTATTAAGGCTCACCTCTGTCTTTAAAAAGGCCAGATATCCTACTGTAAAAAACATCTGGAGGACATTACATAGTACCTCCCCTTGTGCAGCCATTCCTGACATTAAATTTCATAGAGCACAGGTTTGTAAATAAACCATGTTATGCTTTTCGTTTCCTTTTCTGTCCTTAATATTCATAGAGATAAAACTGGTGCATGCACATATTGTCATTGCGTTGACACAATGTTTACTAGTTGCGAAAATTGTATAAAAGGCTTGGAGATTTCTTTGTCTGGGGCAGTGCCTTTGGGTTCTGGCCTGGAGGTACCAACCTACTGCAATATAATTAACTAAATGATTAATTGATTAAAGTATTACCTACTGGATGCCTTGCCTATCTGTGGTCTTGCCTATTCATTTAAGATAACTAAAATTTAAGATAACTACATAGGATGTGCTGCTTTTCCATGACAGTGGAAATTTTAAAATGGCAGACAGTTCACTGCCATCTGCCTGAGATTGCAACAGCACCGGTCTTTATAAGCCCAATGGGTGCTTGTGGGGTACAGCAGACAGGATTTCCAGGTAGCCCAAGCCTTCAGAATGGTCCTGAACTTCTATTAACTAAACCTTCTTTGTCTCCTGGAATGAAAAGACATTCATTCTTCATAGACATTCTTTCTTTTTTCAGGAGTTTTGCAAAAAATTCTGGGGCTAAAAGCTGATGAGTCATGGCTCAAATAAAGCCCTCCCTCTATTCTTATGAAGCTTGGTATATTTCACAAAAAAGGAATAACTCTCTGACCTCTTCTGCAGTGGAGTGATAGATTGTCCTTGCTAAAATTATTACCATTAAGAGCAGAACAGAATGCAGTGTGATATGATTGATGCCTCCTTTTCCTGTTTAGCAGAAGGCTGTCAAGAGCACTAGCTCTGCGACTGCAGGTGGTCAGTCAGCTATTATTTGCTGGCAAGAATCCCCATCAGAAGTGCTTGCAAAACTGTTATAGCAATCAGCTTTGTTTCCATTAAGATGAGCTCATTACTTTCTTTTGCCTTCCCATCAGTGTTGGAATGATTCATGGAACACAAAGCAAAATACCTCAGAGCAGAGATAAGATTTTGGGGAGCACGACCAATCTGGTTGCATGGGGCACAGAGCCTTGAGGGGGCTGCTGGGGACACCACAACTATGATTCAGAATGGAGCGAGAGAGGCAGAGGGGTGCCAAATGTTGTCGTTGCACAGGGCGCTGCTGAAATTAGAGACCCCCAGGTCTGCCACTGCTCAGAGCTGCCCTGGATCATTGTTCTGAGACATATTCTATTCTGAAGTTCCATCCACTGCCCTTTGCAAATAGAACCCCAAAAGCTCAGCAGAAGTGTTAAACGTATATCCAGTTATGTGGCTTGCAAACTGCAAAACAGAAGTTGGACTTGATCATTAGAAGAAGGAATTTGGTGAAGTTTCCTTTATTGCAGTAATGAGGAACATTTGGCCCTCCAGATGTTGCTGGACTACAACTCCCACATACCTCAGCCAGCATGGCTAATGGTCAGAGATGATGGGAGTTTTAGTATAGCAACATCTGGATTTGGTCCAAGCCGGTGAAAAGTCCTATGGAAGTCCATAAAATAAACATGTATTTTCATGCAAATTTGTGCCTCTGCCACTGAAGA
Source organism: Podarcis pityusensis (assembly GCF_964106645.2). Classification (NCBI taxonomy): domain Eukaryota; kingdom Metazoa; phylum Chordata; class Lepidosauria; order Squamata; family Lacertidae; genus Podarcis; species Podarcis pityusensis. Next base: position 44,681,584 of record NC_138033.1, read on the forward strand.
AGTGCAAACTGAGCAAATGTTATAACATAACATTCCAGTTATAAGATAAACAGATTTCTTTTTACCTTCTTTGATATGAATAGTAAACTAATTAGTTTCGGTAGCAAGCTTTTGCATGTTTATTTCCTGTTTAATAAAAGCTGATGCAGCGGTCATTAGCGTCTTCGAAGACACTTGGTTTAATATGCAAGGCACACAAAAATTAACATAGTAATTATGCTAGAACAAACAGGAAACAAAATGCCTAAATGCATTTAACTGATTAAATAATTCCATTGCTTATGTTGTCCCTCCATCTCTCACAGATGGTTGCAATATTTCCTAATGTGCACCATATTTTCTAAACACGAATGGTGATGCCAGCATAGATTCTTGCTTTCTTTCTCACACAGATATATATCAAAATGTGACCCTGAGAAAATGTCATCTAGGATTGTTGCTATGTTAGTGACAATAGGAATGGTGGTGACTGTGGTGTTGTATTGTCTAGTGTTTCACGAGATGCTGTCACACAAAAAGGTTAATAAGATAACATAATCAGCATTACAATAACCCTTTCTTGAAACACATTTTGCGACTGGAAATATGCAAAGTTTTAAAGTTACACAGAAATTATCACCCACTAAGAACAAAAATTTATTGTGATACCTTTCCATTCTCTTTAGCATCATTCTTCCTAAAATATACTCTCTAAATGCTTAATTGTTTCTAATCTGATGACCAATATGTGGTGCTGTGCAAGGAAGTTAGAGGTTGTATGTACAAAAACGTTGATTAGTTTACTCCTTCCAAAGTGATATCTGTGCTCTCTTTAAATCCCACATGGTGTCAGAATGGAGACTATCTGCATAGGTCTCTGATGGCCTCAGAGAAAGTGGGAAACAGATGAACACTCAAGGAATTCTAGAAGGGCCACTTTTTGCAGCCACAGTGTTTATTACTGCTACAAGTAACAGGCAATGAAGAGAGCTGCAGGAAGGCTCAACTGCTGCAGCTACAGATAGCATGCTGCTACTTCAGGAAAGGAAAAGGAAAAAGAAAAAGAGAGGAGACTGCAAATTATACAATAGATTCTGGAATCTTAAGCACTACAGACTAGGCCACCTTCTTGAAAAATCTATTTTCGTTTTCCAGCAGGTTAATTTAATAGCTAAACTAACACCAGCATAACAATTAAGATAAGTGCCTTATTGGATTGTCGTACAATCATAGCCATTAAGAATGTACTCGCATAACTATCTAGTTTTGTGGTTAAATATATTGGATCAGCAGGTGCACTTAAGTCAGATATATTTGTTCCTAATAGTTCTGTCTTACAAGGTGTTGAGTGAATTGTAATTTCCTTCTCTGCTTCTCCCTCCTCCCCTTCTCCATTCTTTCACAAGCCAGCCACAGGCACAATTAGGGATGCTCAGGATGCGTCCCTTATTTCAGCAGAGATTTCTATTTTGTCCCTTCATATTTCGTGCTTTGGAATATCCACATGAAGTTTGTGGAGTTTCTCAGATAGCCTTGCTTTTCTAAACCACTTCTTGTCCCCATGCAGTTGGAAAAATTGCTGCATATTATAGCACCCCATGAATGGTTAATTTTACCTGCTGAAAGGCATGTGCAATATCAATTACTGGAACAGGAGTTACATGAATTACATTGGAAGAGTGCCTGAATGTCCAGCTTATTCAACATGGGACAGATGGGAGTATTGACTGGAAACGCTTTCTCAGATCATATAGCTCCCAAATTGAACCATATTCATTGGTTGGTTTCAGTTCAAGGTGTTGGCTCCGACTTTTAAAGCCCTAAATGGTTTAGGAATAGGCTCTTTCAATACTTGGCTTTCCCTGCATGAAAATACCCACATACTCAGGTCTTTCTTAGAGACCCTGCTCTTTGTTCCTTTGCTATTTGAGGTGTTGTTGGTAGTATGGTAGGCATGTGCCCTGTAAAGGGGGCAGTTCTGTATTTGAATAAATCCTTTGTTTAAAGGGACATCTGGTCCAAGTCCAGTTTAAAGATGAAAAACGAGAAGAAGGGAAAACAAAGGCCATGAACTGGATGGGGAAACCTTTTCAGCCCAAGGTCCACATTCCAAGGGTTGCGTGCAAGTGGTGGGCAGAGCCAGAGGTAGAAAGGGAGTGGAGCCATGGATGTAACTCTTTTGGTCAAACAGGCTACATTTGAGCCATGCAAAACAACAACAGGATGCACCCGTCCATCTAGAAAGATCCATTATCATAGTTCTAGGATACATTCCAGCCACTCAAAAACACTCATGGGTGGCACAGAGCAGGGCTGGAGAGTGGTGTAGCCTGTGGAGAGTCCTGAGGGTCAGACAGAGAGGCTTCCAGGCCTTGGAGTTGTCTGCCAGCTGTTAGGACCTGGCCAATGGGCAGAGCAGGTGTGTGGGTCACCCAATCATAGTCTTCCCCACTATGGTGAGATGCACTTTATTAAAGGGCTTGAGCCTTCCCCTTCAGTTAAGGCAAATAGTCACTATTAGCCCACCATTAGAAGCCTTAAGATTCTAAACCTTATTAAAATGCAGCTACTGAGCCATAGCTCGAAACTTGGCAAACATGAGCTACCTGTTGAGATCTACAAATATCCCACAGTGTAAAAAAGCTTCCAGCTGACATATCAACCCTTTCTAGTCCAATTTTCAGATATGCCTATCATATATTTCTTCTCAATTTTGGTGAAAACACTTGCTATACTTTATTCAGGCTTTTTGAGGAAAAAGTTTGGAAAAGCTCTGAGTAGTGGTTTAAGAGTTATTAAGGATCTCCAGTCCTACTAAACTTTGTGTCAGCAATTAGTGGCATACTATGATATGTGACAGATTAATTTTGTTTTGTTTTGTTTACTAGACTAAAATGTTCACAGTGAGAGACACCTAGTAAAAGCTACGTGAAACTATTCCTTAAGCTATGGACTATAACTGTGTAGTGCAGTGGTTGGACTAGAGGGTTGCCAATATTTTTGAAACATGGGGCACCTTTGGAAACTTGGGAGACCATTGTGGGCACTGCAGAAACTCACATCACACAACACACAGACTCTGTGGCCATACATACCACACAACTACACACACATAATCATACAACTGCCCACATAACATGCGACCTACACTCACTTATTGCAATGGCACCCACAACTATACATAAAACCCACAAAAACACAACCACACACCAGGAGCTTTTGTTTGGCCCTTTATCCACTGGGCTTGAGACTAAGATATCTCACCATGCCTCCACATGCTCACATCTGATGGGGCAAGTGGACTATGTGCAAAGAACTTGTTTCAGCTCGGCCATCATGTTAAGTTTTCATATTGATGATTTCAATGAAGGACCATTTTGAAGGACACAATCCCAGTGTGCATTCTGAGCTCTTTCAGTGCTGTGGAGAATGATAGCATGTGTTGAATGTTAGAATTGCTTCCAATTCAGTTTAAATTCAAACATTTCGATATATAGGTCACTGTTGAAGTGTCTTAATTTCCAACTGTTCTTCTCTTCCTTTTGCAATGCTGCACAACTGCTTGCAATTCTGGAGTTCAACCCCTCTTCAAAAGATTAAACATTTTTATTACCACTTCATTATTTATTCAAATCATTAAATTAATGTTGTATGCTAATGTTTTTATTAGTACCATTTATTTTGCAAATGCACTTGTATTTTTCTTCTGCGATTTCATGCTCGGGCAAATACAAAGTCTTTTACTATTACTATTACTATTACTATTATTATTTGCCAAGATATATAGGAAAATATTGTAGGGTGCTTTAATGAGAATCAGTCTAAAAAAGAAAAAAGCTTACTGATATAGTTGATAGTTGAAACAAGTGGAAACATTCACAGGCATTCCATTCTGCAAGGTTGGATAGCATGGGAGATGACGTAGGAGGAAGGAGAAAGCATCAATCTTCTTTCTACTCAGGGAAGCCTCTCTTGAATTCCAGCCTCTTCTGCAAATGGAAGGAACCCTTCCAGTTATGGAAGGACAAATTCATTTGCAGAAGACCTGTGCTGGATCCAACCCCTACTTTGGACTCTGAAATATATTTTGGATATGGTGTCTGGCAGAAATGAATCTATTTTTCCCTAACATTTTGGATTATGGGGATTGAATTTCTCCAGCCAAGCAATGTGTCCAAAAATACACACACACAGGGAAAAGGAGTGGAGTGGAGGCTCAAAACGTGAAGTGGTCACAGAATCTATAACTCTAGACTTACTGCTTTTTATTTTATTTTGTTTTTTAATTTAATTTTATTTTAAAAAAACAACCACCTTGTATATCCATAAGCAATACCCATAAAAGTTACAAAGTGCAAAACATAATGGGGAAAACCTGTAGCTCAGTGGCTTTGTGTGCAGAAAGATCCAGGTTCAATCTCCAACACGGTTGGGTAGGGATGGTAATGTCTCATCTGAAACCCTGCACAGCTGCTGCCACTCAGTGTAAACAATACTGAACTAGATTATGGTCTGATTAAATATAATAAAACTTCATCTGTTCCTAAAGTATAAAGCAGGCTTCCTCAAACTTGGCCCTCCAGATGTTTATGGCCTACAACTCCCATGATCCCTAGCTAGCAGGACCAGTGGCTAGGGATGATGGGAATTGTAGTCTCAAAATATCTGGAGGGCCGAGATTGAGGAAGCCTGGTATAAAGGCTGTAGCTCAGTTGGGTAGGACTGGAAAAGACTCCTTTCCGAAAACATGGAGAGCCACAGCCACTTAGTGTAGATAATAAGGCACTTGATGGACCAATGATCTGATTCAGTGTAAAGAAGCTTCCCATGTTCCAAATGTAACATTTTGTTCCATCTTTTGCCTATTCAGTCTACACCACTCATTATGTATATGAGTGCTATTCTTCTGTGGTCGATGTTAGCCTCTTACATATAGGCTTCTGTAATATGCCAAAGGTAGAACTTTTATGTTAGTTCCATTGAAATTTCTTGATGGCCTCATAAAACCCTAAATGTTAAAGGAACAATATTAATAAGTCATCTACCTCCTTTTGTGCTCACATATATTTCTTGGCAGTAAAATGATATTGCACTGCACCATCTGTGCAGAGCACAATTTCAATGCTGGTTGTGGGTCACTTATAATGTTCCTGTAACCAAAAGGGGGGGGGGGGCTGTCTAACTTACAATGGGAGTGTTGAAATCTTTGTGTGCTTTTCTAGAATTTAAGGAGCTCATATTAACTGTGAGCAGTTTGCTCATGCTGCAGAATCAAGGGGAAATACTGTTTCTTGTAATATACAGTGGCTTCAGGTTACAGATGCTTCAGGTTACAAACTCTGCTAACCAAGAAATAATACCTTGGGTTAAGAACTTTGCTTCAGGATGAGAACAGAAATTGCACAGCAGCGGTGTGGCGGCAACAGGAGGTGCCATTAGTGGTACCTCAGGTTAAGAACAGTTTCAGGTTAAGAACGGACCTCCAGAACGAATTAAGTTCTTAACCACTGTATTGCTTCAAGCTACATATGGAAGGGGAGATGAGGATCAGCATCACCCTGGGAACTGTAATTTGTTAAAGGGAAATAGAGTTTTTAGGAGACCCCTCACAGAGCTACAATTCCCAGAGTTCCCTGGGAAGAGGCGTTTAGTGTTCAGTCACTTTGAGGATTATAGCTCTATGAGGGGAATGGGGGGGGGGGTGTCTCCTAACAACTCTCATCAACCTTAACAATCTGCAGTTCCCAGGATGCATTGTGGGACTCCATGACTGCTCAAAGTGAAATGATACTTCTTTAACTGTAAGGTACCGTATTTTTCGCTCTATAAGACGCACCAGACCACAAGACGCACCTAGTTTTTGGAGGAGGAAAACAAGAAAAAACATATTCTGAATCTCAGAAGCCAGAACAGCAAGAGGGATCGCTGCGCAGTGAAAGCAGCAATCCCTCTTGCTGTTCTGGCTTCTGGGATAGCTGCGCAGCCTGCATTCGCTCCATAAGACGCACACACATTTCCCCTTACTTTTTAGGAGGGAAAAAGTGAGTCTTCTAGAGCAAAAAATACGGTACTTATGGGATTTCATAAACCTTCCCACACCTAAAATGCTTTGCACAAGGAAATAAAGAGGCAAGACACGAAGATTAGATGAATGGGGCCATATTCATTTATTTAACCTCAAACATAGCACAGGGGAACCAAGTTGCAGAATCCAACTAAGGATCATCTTCTTTGTGACAGGATTTTCAAGGTGATCTTTGGTGAATTTGTTTCCCCTCCCTTTTTTTAAACCAGTGATCAGTATTGTTTTGAAGCGTTTTCCATCTGCATGTGAACAGCATGTTGTTTTGCACAACCAAATTCAGGGAATGACCTGTACAAGGCACACATGCAGTATGGGTTTTTTGTGAGTTTGCAGTATTGACTGCTCATATTCCTTGCATCATCATATTCTACCCTCTGCAATTAATACCGTATTGGTCCGAATATAAGCTGCACCTGAATATAAGCTGCACCTTAAAAATTGGAGGGGGGAAAGAAAAAAATACCCAAATATAAGCTGCTCCATTCCTTGCTGCTCTTGGCTGCATGCTGGTGGTGGGGGGTCGTGCTGCGTTGCCAGCAGCCTTTCCCCTTCCCCACTCTCTCCCTTCCCGGCCTTGGGGGAGAGGATGGGGGACTATATGTGGGGCGGGTGCCGCTTTGCTGCTCTCCTGGCACTGTTTGCCCCACACTCCTAGCTGCATACCATAAGGTCGTGAATATAAGCCACACTTTAACTTTTCACAGCCAGAATTTGGGGGGAAAGTGAGGCTTATATCCAGACCAATACGATATGTCAATACTTCTGGAAAATGCTGGTGATTGTTTCACAAATGTTTTCTCCAGTGTGTCTGTCAGTTGGCACAAAGCATGAAAAATGTTCCTTCACTTCTCTATTGAAGCACTACTGAAAAATAATGCATAGCTGGTCTGCATGAGAAACATGGTATAGAGTCAACAACAAGAGAAAGTGCTTTGCTTCTTTAATCGGGATGATGTTCTTTTTTCATTCCACATTAGCTCAATCAGTCCACAACACGTATCTGTGAGGAAATGTATAAAACATGACTCTTCCTTTTATTTCCATGATTTCTCAAGTGCTCCTCAGAAAAGGATCAAACTTCACAATAAATTCCAATGTTTCAAGGTAATTTCAATTCTTGGATGGTTCTGGTGGCCATTGTAGAATGGAAGTCTTCTTTCTAAAATAAATAAAATAGTAATAACAGTATGCTTCTGTATTTCTTTCCAGTGTTGGATTTCTTCAGACATCCAGCTTTGAAAATGTTCCTTCATTGTGCTTGTTGTGTTCTTTAAAATCCAGGCCATAATACAGTTTTGGTGTGCAATGCTGTTTTCATGCTCCTTGATTTCCTTTCTTCACATTCCCACCCCCCTGCAATTTTGAGAAACCGCCTTCACATTCCCCCCTCCTGGATAAGTGGGGAGGAAATGCAGACAAAAGAGAAAACATTTCATGTTGTCACAGAATACAACAGCCACTTGTGATTATTTTTCTGCCCGTTTCCTAATAGTTGCTCACATATAGAGGGCGACAGATAGCACGTTGATTTTAAATGAACTCATGCTGAAGCTTCAAATTTCCCATCAAAATTCTGAAAGTATTCAGGCCCTTTGCTGATGCAGAAATTTTGAATTTCTTTAGTAATTTCTGGAGTTCATTTAGCAGGATCTCTGTCCACATAAGAAAGGATAACAAGGATGAGATGTTGTACTAGTAGATTAGACTCAGGAATACCATCTTCAATGGTTTTGGAATTTGTGAGTTCTGGGCCACCAACACATAACATTCCTTCTTCCACTGAGGCTCAGATAAAGGTAAAAGTAAAGGGACCCCTGACCATTAGGTCCAGTCGTGCCCGACTCTGGGGTTGCGGCACTCTGAGGGAGCTGGCGTACACCTTCCGGGTCATGTGGCCAGCATGACTAAGCCACTTCTGGCGAACCAGAGCAGTACACTGAAACACTGTTTACCTTCCCGCCAGAGTGGTACCTATTTATTTACTTACACTTTGACATGCTTTCGAACTGCTAGGTTGGCAGGAGCAGGGACCGAGCAACGGGAGCTCATCCCGTCGCTGGGATTTGAACCGCCAACCTTCTGATCAGCAAGTCCTAGGCTCTGTGGTTTAACCCGCAGCGCCACCCGCATCCCTGAGGCTCAGATACAACTACTTAGTTGCTATCTCCATGCCTCTTCTCTCCTTGGAATTAAGAATCCACATGCTCTCCTGCTGGTTGTATCCGGTTAGAATTGTTTACTCAGTTCTCTCTGCTGGTCCCATCTAGTTAGAACTGTTCTCTCAGTTTTAATTAGTGTTCTCATTGGAGAAGAGAGGGAACAGTTTTAGCTTCTCTCTCTTCTCTTTGCTGGTAGCGTCAATTTCTGATTTTGTGGCCAATTAAAATGGCCATTTATAAGTCATTTATAATTGTGCAATGAAGGGAGTAGAGACCTGAAGGGCACTTTGGTAGGTCTCTTTGGGCACACTGATACCTCTAGACCAGGGGTAGTCAACCTTTGTATACCTACCGCCCACTAATGCATCTTTCTTGATGGTAAAATTTCCTTACTGCCCACCATTGCTGCAGTAACATGTGCCATAGAACCCTCTACCGCCCACCTGGAATCCTGAAATGCCCACTAGTGGGCAGTAGGGACCAGGTTGACTACCCCTGCTCTAGACATTGCACTGATGACCCTGTGGTGTATATGGGGTCAGCGTTGGTTAGAGTGTTGGACTGAGACTTGGGGTATACAGCTTCTGGTCCTCACTCAGCCTCCAAGTTCACTAGATGACTTTGGGCCAGTTACTGATTCTCAGCCAAACCAACCTCAGAGGGCTTTTGTGAGGATTAAATGGAGAAAAGGAGGATGGGGTAAACTGCTTTGGGTTCCTTGGAGGAAAAGTAGTGGGATATAAATATAATACTAAAAACATAATTCCATGGTTGGCTGAGCTACTGCTAATAGCACTGGCAGCGGCAGCTGATTAACAGGTAGCCATGGTTTGGGGAAAATGGCATTATGCCAAAGCAGACTCCTTGAAGTGCCAAGATTGACGTTCCCCATCACATATATATTCTAATACTGATTACTCTGCCAAGTTGTAGTTCCCCAGGGTTTCATCTCCTAACTAATCTGTCATAGATGCTTTAGCTGAGATTCCTGCATTGCAGGGGTGTCGGACTCGATGACCCTTGGGATCCCTTCCAACCCTGTAATTCTGTGATTCTATTATTTAACTAGAGGGGGAAAGACTTGAGCCCAGAAGCAAAGCATGTGCTGAACCACTGACCTATGGGGTACTGAGATATGACACTGATACCTAGGTCTAGATTAATAAATGCCCTATTAATGAGGCTAATAAATGTTATTCCTTTTATGTGTTCTTAATAATAATAATGATGATGATGATGAAGCTTGGTGAAGAGTTAACTGTTTAATTTTGTAATGGAATGTTCCCTTACATTTCCTTTTTAAAGCAAACCAAACCAAACAGCAAAAAAAACCAATATATATTTTAGTACAACTGATACATAGCAGCTGTTTTTGAAAAGGATAGGAAAGTAAAATCTTATCTACCTTTTAAAAAACCTAGCCTATCATTTTATTTTTTATTTTTTGCGGGATAAAATGTTAAAGAACTGAAATTTTCATGGACATATTATCCTAGTGAATATTATTCTTTTATTGTGATTTTTATAGAGCTTTTATCACATCCAACTTTTATATCAAATAATTAATTTGCATTAGACATCTACAGTGTTAAGCACATAAAAAGTGTCCACCACTTTTATAATATACATAGAACCTTCTGCAATGTGGGAACATTTTGATGCACATATATAGATATTCCTTTAAATTATACAGTGCACTTAACACTTTCCCTTACAGTTGATATTCCCAAATCGTAATAGCTTGGAGCCTTTTAACAAATGGAACCACTCAGAGAAGCAAGTGCCTAACTCTTCCTTTTGCTGTATGTACAGCTGCTGTGATATTCAAATGGGATCTTGAGGACCTAAGAGATCTGTGGGGGACCTCAGGTCTGCAGGTTGAATATGGCCCTTCAAGACACCCTCTCTGGCCCTTGGAACTGTTTCCTGACCACACTCCCCAGCCACACTCCCTACTTGTCTTGCTTCACACCCTCCTTGAGTACTTTTGCCCAACTGTGATGTATCCTTGCTCTCTGATAATGACTCTTGCTTGCCTCTATGGAAGATAGGGGAGGGTGTGAGAGTGTGTGTGGAAACCAGCCTAGTGTACAAAGATAAAATTCACATTCACCGCTATACCCACTTTTGCCTCTACCCTTGCCCACCCATAGTATGTACCCCCTAGAAACCATTTTGAACCTGTGCAGTGGGCTTGTGCTAGACTTCTCTGCACTCTCCAAGGCTGCCTTATACTCAGTATGGTCTACACAGACTGACAGCTGTTCTGTAGTGGTTTCTGTCAAGACTCTTTGTAAGCCCTGTGTGGAGTGCAAAGGGACTGAACCTGGGACTGTTTGGGAGCACCGTATCACTGATCCATGACACTTCCCCTGGAAAAAATTGTTGAGGATATTGATCTTTTGGGACTAATGCATGTTGGGTTGAATTGAAGCCAGGTGTCAGTGAAGGTATGCTAGCATATCAGAATGGGATACCAATTGCTGTGATGGTGCCAGGTGAAAAACAGGGATATCACTGCGTCACTGCAATCAACTCAGTTCACAACTGAAATGCATATGACTGTATGTATCGGCCAACATCTATACAACCATGTTCCAACAACATCTATACAACCATGTTCCAACAACATCTATACAACCATGTTCCAAGAGCAGGAATTCAGTTCAGGTTTTATATTTCATTTGCTTTTTCTTGCTTAACATATGTGGGGGTGGTAAGACAGGAAGTTCCATCTTTTCCTCAGAGAAACAGGTGACATCCCTATATTCAGCAATAGGTACACACACAAATTATTCTCCTTCAAGAATCACTTCTTATGCAGAACCCCCTCCCTCTCCAACAGTCTTGCAGAGGGCTGGCATCTGTACATGTGCTACCTATGAAGGAACAACATAAAGGAACCTATGACGGAACAACATAACCTAAGCTGGTTAATATTGATTTGTTTTGCCTTAGTTATAAATATTCTTTTAAGTGGTTTTCTGAATAACAAGCCACCAAAGTAATTTTGTATGAAATACAGTTGTATAGAGCCATAGAGATGGAACCAACAGTACTTTCCAGATTTGCAATTCAAATAGCTTATCTGACAAATACTCAAACTGGAATTTGCTCCATGTGAATCTATGCAATTAGTTTATTTCAAGTTTGCTGCTGATCTTTCATATTACGCCTAAGGTCATGATTTTTAAAAGTAACCATTTCTGGTCTTTAGAGTAATGAAAACAGTCAATGGTTTGGAAAATAATAATGTGGAGTTGTTTCTTGTATGTGCATATTGATAGATTTAACTTAATTCTTATCACTTGATTACATTGGCTATCTCACAGCTTACATGTTTGAACTGATTCTGCTGACAATAATTGTGTTTGAATTATAAAAGGTGAATGCATGAGATATGATGCCTTGATCACACTTCTAGATGAGTCTACAAGGACTCATCAATGGCTTTCCTCAAGCCTTCATGGAATTTGGATTCACCATCAGTCTGATAAAGACCAGCATCCCAGGTCAGGACGTTACCAGCACTCCATGCTTCATCTTGAAGTGATAGACAATTTTGTCTACCTGGGCTCCACCAGAACCAGTAGCCTTTCCATCAGTGCTAAACTGGACAGGCATATTGGCAAGGCAGCTACGGTAATGGTTCACATTTCCAAAAGGGTATGGAAGAATGTGGTGCTAATGACCAATACCAAGAGGAAGGTCTAGCACAGTGTTTCCCAACCTTGGGTCTCCAGCTTTTTTTGGACTACAGTTCCCATCATCCCTGACCACTTGTCTTGCTAGCTAGGGATGATGGGAGTTGTAGTCCAAAAACAGCTGGAGACCCAAGGTTGGGAAACACTGGTCTAGCAGGCTTGCATGCTGAGCATGCTGCTTTATGGAAGTGAGTCATGGGCAACTTACATCAGCCAGGAGCCTATTGTCAGACCTACTCTGCATTACCAAGTTTTCTGCAAACATGACACGACGGTTGGCAACATCAACCATGCTGTACTGGAACCCTTTGCAGATTATCATAGTGCCTGGAGACAGACAGACAGTTTTTGTTTCCACAACAGTAGAGAACGAATGACTGCTGGGAGGACCACAGAGGGGGGGAAACACTTGGAACATCTGTAGCAGCACAATTGGATGCCTTCATCTTCCCCAGCTGCAATGAAACCTATCGCTCCCATATTGGTCTCTGCAGCTGCAGCAGACGTTGTAACTCTCCAATGGTTTGACTCTTACCCCCAAAGTCTCACTTCTTATTATCTCCTGAGATGAATGCCAACAGGAACAGGATTTGTGCATTCAGAAATGATTGCAGCCAAAGTCATTCCAGTATTGCTTTAAAAAGAAAAAGAAAAGAAAAAAAACCTCTCCTTCGTACTGAGATAGTATATCTTCTCTCTATGATATGGTCCTTGGAGAATTTCTGAAGGAAGAAGGATCTAAAGTAAAGAAGGAAGAAGGATCTAAAGTAAAGACTTTAAAATGCTGGCTGTCATTTCCCAGGTCACAAAGCCTTTTAACACAACAAATGCTGGTTCTCTTAAAAGAGTGCCTTAGAACATTCTGAGTCAGAGAATAGATCTGATGCATCAAAGATGGCCTTGGCTCTCTATTCCTTTTGTAGCTTCAACAAACCCAAAGTCTCTGTGCTCTTAATCTCAGCTCCCTTCCTCATACAAATCCTTCATTGACCTTTGGCAAGTGTTACCACCACCGTAGTTAACTCTTGAAGGACAAATGATTTTAGCAGATCACTGAATGGATAGGAAGAGAGCAGATTTTTTCATAAATGCATATTTAGTGCATTGCTTTTACTACCTCCTTTTTACTCCACCCAAGGCTTAGCCTAGAAATTACACTCAATATCTCCCCGCCCACCTCTTTTTGTATGACAAATTTCCTCACCTTTTTCACTGGTGCCAGCATTTCAGGATAGCTGCATTTCAGTTCACATACAGTGGTACCTTGGGTTAAGTTCTTAATTTGTTCCGGAGATCCGTTCTTAACCTGAAACTGTTCTTAACCTGAAGCACCACTTTAGCTAATGGGGCCTCCTGCTGCCGCTGTGCCGCCGGAGCATGATTTCTGTTCTCATCCTGAAGCAAAGTTCTTAACCTGAAGCACTATTTCTGGGTTAGTGGAGTATGTAACCTGAAGCATATGTAACCTGAAGCATATGTAACCTGAGGTACCACTGTATTGGCTCAATGAATGTGAATTAGGTCGTCCCCCCCCCCCCATTAAAATGCAAGCAAAATTTAATTTCCCCCTCATCGCTACTGTCGCCATTTGGTTGACCAGGAAATGAACAGTCAGAGGGGTCTTAACTCCCCTCCCCCCGCATGCTAGAAATAACATTCTGCTCTAGCAACCAGGATCCCTGATGCTACAGAACCAAGAGAAATGTAACTCAGCAAGAGGAAGAAAAGGCACTGGTTAAATGCACTGAATGTAGTGGGAATTGTTTCTGAATACAAGCATACCTCAGAGATATTGTGGGTTTGGTTCCAGACCACTGCAATAAAGTGAGTCACACTTTTTTTTGGGGGGGGGGGGATTCCCAGTGCATATAAAAATTATGTTTACACTACACTTTTGTCTATTAAGCCAGCTCCCTGTAGCTGCAGGGACAGGAGGGGGAAACCCCAGCTCCAGCCCTAGCCAACTCCGCTCCCATGGCTAGAAGTGCCTTTATGGAACAGCAAAAGCAATACATTTCTGAAATTTAATTTTTGATTATTGCATCCCTATTTTTGGCATTAAGAAATGGAATGAGATTACATCCACTCCCCAATCTAAGGTGCAAATGGAATGAATCAACAATATCATGGTTGACATGTTCCCACTTGTTAAGTCTTCCCAGCTGGATCCTCCATTTTTTAATTATGTCTTAACACAATTTCTTCACCTAAGTTTTTATTCTTTTCACTATGGTTTCACCTAATCTAAAATTCCCATAGTTTTACTACTTGGAACATTTGATAAACTGTGACCTTTCCCCCCCATTGCATGTTATTACTTCTCCATGTGGAAACATCTGTAACATAAAGCAATTAAAAGCCCATGTGACTTAATAGCCACTACCTCGCTCCTCCCCCTCCTGGCACACCACTGTGATCGCAGTGATGAGAGGTCAGGTGAGCAGAACCACCCTGCCAGCTACTACCGCTTGGTCCTGCACTTCCAAAAGCACATGAGAGCAGTCAAGAGCTGTGAACTGCTCCCAGGATTATACAAGCGGTGCCCTTTTGTTGCGGAGGACCCCAGAAGCACTGCAAGAGACCAGAATTTCTGCTCACCTTTATCTGCCCCAACTACTCTTAGGAAAAAGTCATATCTAAATTCTTGATCATGGAGAGTGCTTGACCTCCTGATCAAGTGATGGGGAAGGAGTGCCATTTTCACAGGATGGATGGCTGAGCAGCAGTGGGGTGCATATGTGCACGTCTGTGTGTTGGTCTCTGTGCGCCTTTTTCTGTGTTAAGTTTTGGGCCTGCCCATTATCAATACCTCGGGTTAAGTACTTCATTTTTTCCAGAGGTCCGTACTTAACCTGAAACTGTTCTTAACCTGAAGCACCACTTTAGCTAATGGGGCCTCCTGCTGCTGCTGCACCGGTGGAGCACGATTTCTGTTCTCACCCTGAAGCAAAGTTCTTAACCTGAAGCACTATTTCTGGGTTAACGGAGAATGTAACCTGAAGCATATGTAACCTGAAGCGTATGTAACCTGAGATGCCACTGTATGCAGCCACCAACCACTTGTATTTTATATGAAGAAGGCTCCAGGTTCAGTCTCCATCGTCTACAGGTAGCACTGGGAAAGACCCCACCTGCAACCTTGGAGGCTTTGCCAGTCAGTGTGGACAGTATTGAGCTATGTGGACCATTGTTCTGACACTGTCTAAGTCAGCTTCCTGCGAAACACAGCCCTTGAAAAGGCGGGAGGGAGAGTATTTGAAGTGCCTTTAATGCTCAATATTTTTACAATTTGTCTCTCGCTGCTGCGTCCATTAAGTGTTAAAAACATTAACAAGCTGAAGCACCACAACAACACACAGAATGAAGCAAAAAGCTGCCGTTATTTTTTTGAACATTCTGCCTTCTTGCCAGGTCGAGACATCCAGCTGTTAAGGTTTGTGCTCATTATAGTTATCTGCAATAACATTCATCATGTTATGGTAATCAGATTAGATAGGTAGGTGTAGGTGATAAGTGCAGGACTGAACATAATCAAAATAAATGAACCTCTCCACTTAATGAAAAATATTTCTTGAACTGGGGGGGGGGGAGCTCTCCAAGAACAAAATTAAAAGCCTGAAATTAGGCACAATCAAGGAACGGTGTGGTTTTGTCGACACTCTCTTTATTTCTAGGTAATGATATTTAAAATTACAAATGTCCGTAATTTGCAAAGCTTTTAAGGTTGCCATCATGAAGTTGCTGTTTTTCTCCCCTAAGTGTGCACTTATATCTGTTATATTTATATCAATGTGTCTATAAATATGTACATTTAGAGCTAAACTCTGTGCTATGCAGGAGACCCAAGCTTTTCTTATTCTCTTTTAAAAACTGAAATACAGTCAATGCACATCTGACCAAAAAATAATTTTTTTAAAAAAATATTGAATGGGGGAACTTAACTCTCCTTCCACTTTTTTAAAGACCACATTGCTTCCAGCAATGGTGGAGAGAATACAGGGCCTGAATGTCATGAGTTTCATGGAAAGGTTGTGGAGAGGGTAGGTGGACAAAGAAGAGGAACAGGAAGGGCTTGGAAGAAGGCAACTCAAGGGAAGGTCCTAGCAAGTTGGGGGATAAGAACATGAGAACCCTAGGATGACTCTGACCCAGGGGAAGGTCCTAGAAGATTGGGAGGTGAGGATCTGGATTCAGTGACCTGTCAGAGGAACGGCTCACTTCTGTGGTACCGGGCACCTCAAGCAATATGTCACCAGCTGTGGAGTTGTCTTGCCAAATGCAAGATGGCTCTTTTCAAATTAGATTCAGAAGCAATACAAACAAAAGTAGGTGAGAAGGTTAAAGATTTTATTCCATACAGTAAGCAAACTATACATTACCAAGCAAGCACTTCAATCTGCCATGGAGAAGCCCTGAAGGAGTGGCAAAGTGTCCCCCAGATAGTCTTGGTGCACAACTCTACGGCCGATGGACTGTGCTGAGCTTCTGCCTGACATGCCCCTAAACCAGATATTTTATAGACCTGGGTCCTGTTAGGATAATACAAGCTCAACTATGAGGTTTTCTACATCAAAAGAAAAAAAGCCAGGGCATACATCAAAGGCTTTCCTGACCAGTGTCATCAACACATCAAAGACCTTTTTACAAGGGATATTTGTTGTTGTTGTTTAGTCGTTTAGTCGTGTCCGACTCTTCGTGACCCCATGGACCAGAGCACGCCAGGCACGCCTGTCTTCCACTGCCTCCCACAATTTGGTCAGACTCATGCTGGTAGCTTTGAGAACACTGTCCAACCATCTCGTCCTCTGTCGTCCCCTTCTCCTTGTGCCCTCAATCTTTCCCATTGCTTTAACTATACAGACCTTTATTGGCAAGGTGATATCTCTGCTTTTTAAGATGCTGTCTAGGTTTGTCATTGCTTTTCTCCCAAGAAGCAGGCGTCTTTTAATTTTGTGACTGCTGTCACCATCTGCAGTGATCATGGAGCCCAAGAAAGTAAAATCTGTCACTGCCTCCATTTCTTCCCCTTCTATTTGCCAGGAGGTGATGGGCCCAGTGGCCATGATCTTCGTTTTTTTGATGTTGAGCTTCAGACCATATTTTGTGCTCTCCTCTTTCACCCTCATTAAAAGGTTCTTTAATTCCTCCTCACTTTCTGCCATCAAGGTTGTGTCATCTGCATATCTGAGGTTGTTGATATTTCTTCCGGCAATCTTAATTCCGGCTTGGGATTCATCCAGCCCAGCCTTTCGCATGATGAATTCTGCATATAAGTTAAATAAGCAGGGAGACAATATACAGCCTTGTCGTACTCCTTTCCCAATTTTGAACCAATCAGTTGTTCCATTTCCAGTTCTAACTGTAGCTTCTTGACCCGCATAGAGATTTCTCAGGAGACAGATGAGGTGATCAGGCACTCCCATTTCTTTAAGAACTTACCATAGTTTGCTGTGGTCGATAGAAAGCAATAAAACACAGAGAGGAGAGTTAGGTAGATAACCAGAGACAGGAAGAGTTGACCATGTCAGATCATTATCCCCTTGAAATTACAACAATCTTCCGCATTATCCACACAGGAGGTGGCACTGGTGGCTTCTTCTGTCAGTGAAGAGCCTCCCCCTTCGGGGATAAGTGGCTGTGAGTTGGCTATGTGAACTCAACCTCCATCTTCAAGGATGTGAAGGCTACAGTGCTGGAGTGAGCAGGCCAGGCATGCCGAACCTCAAGGGAGGAGTTCCTGTTTCCTTTACCCAGGCCTGAGGTTCAAGATGTAAACTGTGTGAATACGCCCCAGCACCACCCGCATCCCATCTGTAGTACCCATAATATTATGCTCATTGACAAGCAGGGACGGAGGAAGGGGGTGCGGTGGGGGCGGATCACCTCGGGTGTCACCAGTGGTGGCACGCACAGTGGGGCCTACAGTACACCCAAGCCAGGTGTCTCTCCTGAGAGTGACGCAGTGGCTTGGGTACCCGCAGGCTCCGCACTGCCCCAAATGGTCCATCTCCCGCTTCCCCCTCAGCTGTAAGGTGGCTGAGTGGGAGGAAGCAGGCAGACTCCTCGGAGGTCCTGCAGAGTGTCCTGCCCTGGCTGGCCCCGTGGGCGGCTGGCCCCGCCCCTGGGTGCAGGGCACACGCGCCACCCAAGGTGCCCGATTGGCTTACTCCACCGCTGTGCTGGTCCCGGGGGTAAGGTACCGTGAGTGTAGCAGAGTCCACACGAAGAGGGGTGAGGTCCGATGCAGAGAGCCGGGCGGGGAACAGGAACGCTGGAACAGAAGGCCGAGCAGGGAACAGGAGTACCGGATAGTCAGGAACAGGAAGCCGAGCAGGGATCAGGAACACAGGAAGGTCCGAAGCCAACAACGACGTTGCTCCCGCAACCTGGGGCCGGGCTGACTGGGCTTTTATCCTCTTCTAAGGCCAGGGGCGGTCCCGGTCCCCAGGAGCCCCGCCTCCTCTGGCCTTAAGGCGAGCACTCCTCCTGGGGGCAACCAGTTCCCTTCGCCTCTCTGCCCTAAGCCTCTGCAGATCAGGAGAGGCCGAAGGGTTACTGGGCCCTGGAGGAGGCTCACCTGTGGCCACTGAGTCATCAAGCCCCTCTGGGGCCAGAAGGGCTTCACCTGGGGCCAGCTCCTGATGCACTGCCACAGGTGCAGACTCTTCAGCATCTAGGCCTTGCCCCAGTTCAGCCGGCCCTGGAGGCGGGGACTCCTGTGCAGGCTGGGATTCCTCTGTTTCATCCTCCGAATCGGAATCCCAGGCCATCACACCATCCCCCCTCCCAGGCCCCCCCCTCAACCGAGGGTCCGGACCCGGCTTGCCGGGGTACGTCGCATGGAACTCTCGGAGGCAGGCAGGTGCGTGGACATTGGCCGCTGGTTCCCAGGAACGGTCCTCCGGTCCGTACCCCTTCCAGTCAATGAGATACTGCAGCTTTCCCCTGCGGTATCGGGAGTCCAGGATGCGTTCCACCTCGTACTCAGGCTCTCCCCGAACCAACACTGGCTGCGGTCGGGGATGGTTCGGGTGGAACTCGTCGGGTGGGGCCACCGGACTCAAAAGGGACCTGTGGAAGACCGGGTGAACCTTCAGGGTTGCGGGTAACCGGAGACGGAATGCCACAGGAGAGATTTGGTCTACGATAGGGAACGGGCCGGTGAAGCGGGCGTCCAACTTCCGCGAAGGTCGAGAGGGGTGGAGGTGGCGAGTGGAGAGCCAAACCAGGTCACCGACGCGAAGTTCCGGCCCCACCTGGCGGTGGCGGTCGGCCTGGGCTTTGTACGCTTCCTTGGCCTGGTGCAGTTGCTCCACCAAAAGCTGTTGCTGGGACTGGAGCTCTTGAAGCCACTCCGTCACCGCCGGGACCGCGGATGCCGGCAGCACCTCTGGAAACAGCCGTGGATGATAACCATAACTGGCCTGGAACGGGGTCTGCTGGGTGGACGCATTCACCGCGTTGTTATAGGCGAACTCCGCCAATGCCAGGTGGTCGACCCAGTCATCCTGCTGGTAGCTGCAGTAACACCGGAGGTACTGCTCCAGCACCGCGTTCGCCCGTTCCGTCTGGCCATCGGTCTGTGGGTGGTAGGCTGACGAGAGGCAGACCTCTGTCCCGAGGGTCTGGTGTAATGCTCGCCAGAACCGGGATGTGAACTGAACGCCCCGGTCGGACACCACGCGCTCAGGTAGTCCATGCAGGCGGAAGACATGCTGAAGGTACAGCTGAGCAGTTTCCTTGGCTGTGGGTACAGATGGACAGGGAGCGCAGTGCACCATCTTGGTGAAATGGTCGGAGAAAACCAGAAGGCAGGTACAGCCACGAGACGAGCGTAAGTCCACTACAAAGTCCAACGAAACTGTGTGCCAAGGGCGCGGTGGAACTGGCAATGGCTGAAGTAGGCCGGGGGGTCGCCCGGTAGGTCCCTTGGCGCGCCGGCAGACATCACAACCAGCAACGTAGCGAGCCACGTCAGCCTTCAGGCGGGGCCACCAAAACTCACGACTGACCAGATGGGTGGTCCGATACCGTCCAAAGTGCCCCGCTGTTGGGGCATCATGGGCCATCCGGAGAACCTCCAGCCGCAGTGGCCCTGGCGGGATGTACAGACGACCGTGGTGCAGCAGGAGGCCCTGATGCAGGACCAGCCCCGGATACTGTGGGCTGGACCCTTCAGCCAGCTCCCGGAGTCGTTCCTGGGCCCAAGCGTCGACCCGCTGCTGTTCCCGCACCCGAACCTGCAGTGGCTGCGCCTCCTGGGTGGCCAGGAATGCAGCCGGAGGTAGGATCGTGGTGGGTTCTGCTTGCTGTACCGTGTCTGCGTTGTCTTCAGGTTTCCGGGACAGGGCATCCGCCTTCAGATTCTGAGAGCTAGGGATGTAGCGGATCCGAAACTGGAACCGGGAAAAGAACAACGCCCACCGGATCTGTCTTTGGTTCAGCTTGCGGGTGGTCTGGAGGTACTCCAGGTTCCGGTGGTCGGTTCTCACCTCCACCGGATGTCGTGCCCCCTCAAGATGGTGGCGCCAGACCTCAAAGGCTACCTTGATGGCCAGTAGTTCCCGCTCCCACACAGTATAGTTACGCTCCGCTGGTAGGAGCTGGCGGGAATAGAAGGCACAGGGTAAGCGTGGCGCTTCAGGACCAATCTGTTGAGACAAGACGGCACCGAGAGCCGTACTGGAGGCGTCGGTCTCCACCACAAAGGGTCGAGAGGGGTCAGGATGTTGTAAGATTGGTGCCCTCTGGAAACAGGCCTTCAACCCCTGAAACGCCTCCTCTGCCTCCTTGTCCCAGGAAAACGGCGTCTTTGGGCGCAGTAGCCGGGTCAACGGGGTGGTGCGATGAGCACAATCAGCGATGAAGGTCCGGTAGTAATTGGCGAACCCCAGGAAACGTTGTAGGTCCTTGCGGTTCCGGGGTGCCGCCCATTCTTGAACCGCTGTCACCTTCCCCGGGTCCATTTGCACCCCATCCGGAGAGAGCCGGTGACCAAGGAAGTCCACAGTCCGCTGATGGAACTCGCACTTGCTGAGCTTTGCGTACAAACGGTGCTCACGCAAGCGCTGCAGCACGGTCCGGACATGTCCCTCATGGCGAGCCGGGTCACGGGAGTAAATCAGTATGTCATCCAAATACACCACCACGTACTTGTCTAACAAGTCCTGAAACACGTGGTTGATGTAGCGTTGGAACACAGCAGGCGCGTTGCACAACCCGAAAGGCATAACCAAATATTCGAACTGCCCGTACCGGGTCCCAAACGCTGTCTTCCACTCATCCCCGGCTCGGATCCGAATCAAGTTGTAGGCCCCCCGGAGGTCCAGCTTGGTGAACACCTGTGCCCCTTGCACCCGCTCCAGCAGCTCCGAGATAAGGGGCAAGGGGTATCGGTCTGGGACGGTAATTTTGTTCAGGGCTCGGTAATCATGGCAAGGGCGGAGTTCCCCACATTTCTTCTTAACGAAAAGCACTGGTGCCGCGGTAGGCGAGGTGGAAGGCCTAATGAACCCACGCTCCAGGTTCTTGCGCAAGAAGTCCTGCAAAGCCTCGCGCTCTGGCTCTGTTAGAGAATATAAGCGACTCACTGGTAAAGGCGCTCCGGGTTGGAGGTCTATGCCGCAGTCAAAAGGCCGATGCGGCGGCAGCTGGTCTGCCCCCCGTTCCTCGAACACGTCCTGGTAGTCCTGATACACGGCTGGGAGCGTGGGTGCTGCCTCCTCTGAGGGCGCGGCCGCCAGCGTCCCGGATTGAGCATGGGAACATGGGTCTGGGAAGTGCACGGTCCGTTTGACCCAGTGAATCTGAACGTTGTGGGCTTCCAGCCAGTCCATCCCGAGCACCAGGGGGAAGCGGGGCATAGAGGCAATGTCCAAAGTTCGCAACTCCCGGTGCTGCTGGAAACACAGGACCAGGGGCTGGGTCTCCTGAGTAACAGCACCTGAACACAGAAGTCGTCCGTCAATCGCTTCCACCTGGACCGGTACTGGCTTGTTCCGAAGTGGCACCTGATGATGGGCGGCAAAAGCAGCGTCCATATAAGAGCGGGTTGCCCCTGAATCTACCAAAGCATGGGTGAGGATCCAGGGCCCACCTGGAGGGTATAAACGTACCGAAACCATAAGATGTTGCAAGTCCATTGATGCAGGCCCATTCTGCGCGGTTTGGGACCCCCGGTAGCTAGGGCCATCAGCTACTGGGGTTGGCGGTTTCCCTGCGGCTGGCGTTTCTCAGGGCAAGACCGAGCGAAGTGTCCACTTCCGCCACAGTAAAGACAGAGATTTCCCTCCCGACGCCGCGCCTTCTCTGCGGGGGAAAGGCGTGGCCGCACTGCCCCGAGCTGCATAGGCTCCTCCGTTAAATCAGTTGTGACCGTGGGGCTGCCGGAAAAAGCTGGTGCCGTGAACTGGAAGTGTCGGCGACCCCGGGCCTGACGACGATCCTCCAACCGGTCGTCTATTTGTAGACTCCGTTGAATGAGAGTGTCTAGCGTGGTGGGGCGTTCCATTGTGGCCAACTGGTCCAGTACCTCGTCCGAAAGCCCTTCGAGATACTGGTCCCGCAGTGCCGAATCATTCCAGGTCAAGTCCTGTGCCAACAGCCGAAACTCCGTGGTATATGCGGCCACCGTGGACTTGCCCTGTTTCAAACGCCGAATCGCCCGGTTGGCTTGACTCCCTTTCTGGGGGTTGCCGAACGCGGCCTCCAAACGATTGCAAAACCCCGTATAGTCTGCCAGCAAGGGGGAGTCTTGCCTGAGTAGCGGCAACGCCCACTTGGCCGCCTGGTCCTTTAACAAACTAATCAAAAAGTGCACCTTGGTGCGGTCGTCAGGAAAGTTCCGGGCTCGCCCCTGAATATACAGCTTGGCCTGGGCCAGGAACATGGGAAAGCTGGCCGGGGCTCCATCAAATTTCTCAGGCAAAGCCACTGGGTACTTGCCAGGAGCCGGGGCGTCGGCCCCAGGAGCCGGTAGGGCTTCCAAGCGTTGCTGAAGTGCCACAACCGCATCACTGAGCTGCTGCACGGTGTGAGTCAAGGCCTGGTTCTCCTGGGCCAAAGCCACCAGTGTAGCCGCCTGGTCAGCCATGGCCTCTGGCTCTTCCCGAACGCACCCCTACGAAGGGGGAGTGCGGGTGTGGCGGGAGCAAACTGTGCTGGTCCCGGGGGTAAGGTACCGTGAGTGTAGCAGAGTCCACACGAAGAGGGGTGAGGTCCGATGCAGAGAGCCGGGCGGGGAACAGGAACGCTGGAACAGAAGGCCGAGCAGGGAACAGGAGTACCGGATAGTCAGGAACAGGAAGCCGAGCAGGGATCAGGAACACAGGAAGGTCCGAAGCCAACAACGACGTTGCTCCCGCAACCTGGGGCCGGGCTGACTGGGCTTTTATCCTCTTCTAAGGCCAGGGGCGGTCCCGGTCCCCAGGAGCCCCGCCTCCTCTGGCCTTAAGGCGAGCACTCCTCCTGGGGGCAACCAGTTCCCTTCGCCTCTCTGCCCTAAGCCTCTGCAGATCAGGAGAGGCCGAAGGGTTACTGGGCCCTGGAGGAGGCTCACCTGTGGCCACTGAGTCATCAAGCCCCTCTGGGGCCAGAAGGGCTTCACCTGGGGCCAGCTCCTGATGCACTGCCACAGGTGCAGACTCTTCAGCATCTAGGCCTTGCCCCAGTTCAGCCGGCCCTGGAGGCGGGGACTCCTGTGCAGGCTGGGATTCCTCTGTTTCATCCTCCGAATCGGAATCCCAGGCCATCACAACCGCTGTTGAAAGGTCAACATTCTTATATGCTATGGAATGAACATTATGAGAATTTTAAGGCTCACAAGGAGTTTATTAAGTAGAAAGTGCCTATCATACATATGTTATATAAATAAATGAAAACAGACAAATGAATTTCTTGTCAATTCATAGCATTCATTTCTACCCACTTTTTCTTCAACTCTGCTTCTGAAAACTGGGTTTGTGAAATAGATATTCTACTTTAGACTGATCACGAAAATTTGGCATACAGATCAAATTTCCTTCTAGGCATAGTTTGGGTGAGACAATATAAATGAATGTCATAATCCTCTAACGTCTACGATCCCCATATGCATAATTGCTTATGTAATGGAACCTTATGGTGGCACATACTGATAAATTGCAATGGCATTGTTTGAAATCTTAATGCTGAAATAGCTGTATGCAGGGAGCTCAAAGTAGATCATGAAATTATTTTTCTAATGCTAACTTATCACCAATGTGGTTCTTGGTTTAAATAATGGGGTGCTTAGGGGTTGTTTTTTATGTGAAAGTTAAGCAAACAAGAAACATCGTGTTTGAAAATAATAAATGCATCAGAGAGTCAAATTCCCTAGCTTGCCATCTTTGGTGGCAGGTATATGTGGAAATTCACCAGTCAGGTTAAGTAAAAACCCTTAGGTACCTTTTAGGGTAAATGGCTTAGTCAGAGACGTGTGTGTGTGTGTGTGTGTGTGTGTGTGAGAGAGAGAGAGAGAGAGAGAGAGAGAGAGATTTTCCATGCAGTTATTGACATAAGCATATACAAAATGCAGTAAGAATGATGAGTGTAACAAATAAAAAAATAGAAACAGAAAATGAGAATACAGAGGGGAGGAGGAAACCAGGAAACAACTGAGAATGCAATGCTACATACAATGCTACATACTAGCACCTATCCTATAAGAAGAAAAAGTTGAGTCAATTTAGTTCTCAATAAAGTCTCACCACATATTTATCTGCAAAGCTGGGGGTTTAGTTGCCTGTGCAGTTGAGTTAAAATAGGAGAAAAACTTATACCATGTCAAATTGAAGTGGTCTGTTTTTGACAAACTGTTAAGAACTCTCCGTTTGTGTGTCAGGTGTTCTGACAATGCCACATCCCATACTTTTGCCATTCCTCTTGGGAAGGAGGATTTCCGATGCGGAGGGGAGGGGTTGTGAGCGGGAGCCATTTCCTGCATTGGCAGGGGGCGTTTTGCCCTCTACCCAGCTGCTCTGTCTGCCATGCCACGCCACCAGGTAGCCAGCCAATCGGGTGGAGGCTTGGGGGCGGGGTTTAGCCGCTCAAATGTGGCCGCAGAAGCATTTCCCGGCCATTGTGCTGCTGCTCTTCGCCAGATCACCCACCCACCCTTCCTTAGTTCATTGCTTGGTTCTTGACATTCCTATGGACCTGTGGTTGGTTGCCTTGGTTGGCCAAGAGGCCTGGTAGGAATTTTTAGCCAACTGGCAAATTGGCACCAGCCACTTGGTTTTTCGCCTACCTCGTAGCAAATCATCACAACTTTTGGGTGTTGGCAGTTAGGCATTGGAATATGGTTGTGTGTTGGAGGGCAGGGTGTGGCCATTGCCTACCCCTCCACTTTATGGGTATTCCAGTAAAGGAATCCAGTGGTTGTGTATCCTGTCCGATGCCCTTGCTGGTGGCTAGGGCCATGGCACGACCCTCGGTGACATCAGGGGGAGCTTTCAGCTGTATTTGCATCAACAGGCTCCTCCCACTGGTGGTTAAACCTTGATAGACTCACCCCGCCCTGAAGGGGTGGAGTCACGCTCTGTTGTTTTATCCAATGCCTAAGCCACTACCTCTCACATGCTGTAATCAATAATGTTGTGGCCTTTTTTAGCCCATTAACCTAATATACTGTAGCTTTGCACACACTATAACTTCAAAGCATATTCAAAGTGGATTCTTTCCTTGGAATAATTCTGGGCACTCTAGTTTTTCTGAGGGTTGCCACATATTGTAAATCTGTAAGGGGTAAACTACAGTGTCCAGATTTTTTTTTGGGGGGGGGGGTTATTTGGATGTGCTCTAAATGTTTGCTTTGTATACAGCCAGGATCACAATTTACTTGTGTTTCCTTTATTGAGTACATGGTGGAAGCTGCTCAGAGATGAACTGTGCAGTCATCTCCCCACCTTCCCACACACAATATAGCCCTTCTCAAAGTGTTCAGCTACCTCCTCAAGCAGTGTTGGGTGGGAGAGAAAACCTTTGCCTCCTCATCTTTACTGGGACTTCCCTCGTTCTTAGAATTTGTCTATTCCCTGCCTATGCCCCAACATTCCCCCAATATTCAAAAGAGGCCAAATTCATACCATCCTAAAACTGACCAAATAAACCCCTCCTTCAAATGTTCAACAGAAATACCCTACAAGTGCAAATAGTCTTCAAGGTGAGACAAAGGGGTGCAGAAACCACAGGCACAATGGGTGGAAGAGCAATAAAACACTGTCAAGTTTTATGCAAACTATATATCTTTGCGCCATAAATCACCAGCATCATCAGTGATTGTGATTAATATTAATTAATATCAATACTATCACATTAATGATTGGTGATCACTGCGTTCTTCAGCAGAGGGCCTTCTGCAGATACCATCTCATTCCATTCTGTAGGAATCAGGCCTTTAATATGGGGGCAGCTACCCATCTCTATTGCCCTTTCAGTGCCCATTGGAGACCTTCCTTTTCCAACAACACTTTTAAGTGGATATTCTTATCCCAGTCTGCATTTGTATTTTGTATTGGATTTGAAATTGTGTATAACGTGTTTGTGCAAATGTGTGTGTGTATGTCTATGTATATTTAAATATATATGTTTGTGTGTGTGTTTGTGTTTTATAGAAAGTGATTCATAAATGCATTAAAAATCCTAACAAACATTGCTTCCTCCTGTTCCTTTCAATAATTTTGCATTCTCTTACATGCATCCTACAATTGGCTGCTGCTGCCTCAACAGAAATCAGTCTGCATGGGATAAAAATAAAATAAAGAGTTTGCAAAGTATTCTCAACTAGTAGGACAAAAAGAATAAGCCATAATCATCTTCAAATCACCGTTTTCATTCGTAAATGCTATGCACCTCCTTTTGTTATGGTAAAGAGTAAAATCCTGGCAAGCCAAGATGCAAGATTTCTGTATTCATAACAGCATCTGCAAAGATGTTGGAGCCATTTGTTAAAGTCAAGTCAGCAAAAGGACCACCTGGAGGAAGGCAATACAAAGACGCAGGAAGAAGAGGAAAATATTGCAGCATTTGGGGCTAGCAAACATTATTGCATCTGTTCCCCCACTCCTGCATATACATTTATTGAATACTTTTGTGACATCTTTAAGTGAATTATGGCTCCAATAATTTCTAAAATTGTTGGTTGACAATGAACTTGGATCTAAAAAAACAACTGTATTACAACGTTGTTGTGCTTGACAAATAAATTGAAATGGATTTTGAATACTGTTGCTACTGAATTTTGTCCAAATGAAGATTTGGAGGTGAACTTGGAGGCTTGGAAGGATTTTCGGGATGCAGAAAAAGAGCTATGATAAGCCTAGCACAATTTCTCAAGGGAGATCCTTCAGTGCATGAAATAAGGCTGTCAGATTCAACTGCAGAAACATCATCTATTTGGCCCTGGTGCTTTAGAAGAGGTGTGTGAAAAATTTATCCCTCTAGATGTTGCTAAACTACAGCTCCCACCATCCCTAATCAGTGACCTTGCTTTCTAGGGCAGATGGGAGTTGTAGTTCAGTAGCGCATGAGGTGACAAAGGCTCCCAACAGTTGCTTTCAAATAAATTCATTATGGAGGGCTGTGGATGTCTCGTCCTCACTGGTGTCTTGAATCTTGATAGGGTATGAAACTCATTTATTCATATGGAGGGGCTTCATTCATTTAAGAACAAGTGGAACTGAATGGAGCCCATTTGGCTCCATTTTCATTCATTCCAAAATCAATTAACATAGAAGCCATTTGGGGTGGAGCTTACCATTCTCTGGCTTTAGTATAACCAGAGCTGTTGTGAGTCGCAGCCACCTTGTGATTTACCATCAGTGTTCTGGCCATGGCATGGTTCTTGGGCATCCTTGGAAAGATGCCAGCCATCACTCTCCCCAGAGAAAATCACATGCCTCCTGGAAGGCTGCAGAATACAGACCAGAGGAGGGATGGTTTGAGGTTGAAAGGACACTCCCCAAATCTCTTGTCCATTCCAAAATTAAGGCAAGCATGACTAAAGCCCCCCACTCATGAAAATTTTACTGAACTGATAATTTCCTAATGAAATTTCTTTTCTGATTTATTGAGAGAGAATGGTTGGAGAATGGTGGGGGACACAGAAGGAATTTTCACTAATTATTACTGCCAACAGCAGCATAGTGTCAAGAATTTTAGCCCCCTGCCCCAATTGACTTTGAAAAACACACCCATGAGTAAAATTAAGGAAAATCCAAGGTGCAAAAAGTCAATCTGAATAATGCCAGATTCTCCATGGCATGTCCTTTTTGGATGTAAACAATAATGACACAACAAGATATGTGCAGCTTGGCCCCCTGTGAGACAATTACAAACAGCACATTTTTTGACATGTTGTACCATATGTTGGAAACATTTGCTTTCCTCAAGCAAGGCGTCTGACCTGATCCCTGCCATGAAACAGCACCGAGGGTAGAAGTCTGGTGTCATTTGAATATCAAGAGACCTAAGATATATATTAAATGAAGCAGTTGACAACTTCAAGTAAAATGTAATCTCATTTTTCCCCTTCATCTGGTCAATAATAAATGAGTTTTAGAGCTTAAATCAAGACACAAAGGGTTTCTCATGGTACATAATTGATAGAGCACACTTAGTCTAACAACATTTTTCCAAGGGAAAAAATGTATTATTTACTGCCTCTGTTAATACAAAGCCCAACATAAATAAATAGATTGCCTTTATCTTTTAAAGGAAGAAATCACTTTGAATATTCTGTAGGGTGTATTTTAGGAAGGTTGCAGAAGAGAATTACATTTTTAAAAACCTGATTTACTACCCTAATAACTGAAATACGGAGTTTGGCTTTCTGTTTGTGTGTTTGCTTTCTACACTTGGCAGTCAAATGTAGCTCTTGATATGGTCTCAGTATCAATGATGGATGCAGCAAGTAACAAGCAAGGTTGCTTTTTGCAAAGCACTGGAAAAAAATACATTTCTTTGTTGTAAGAAAATTATCTGGACATTGTAGTAGAAATTGCAGTCGTCAGATATAGTGTTATGAAAGTGCATTGGCAGGATTTCTTGAAATAAACCACAGATATCGATACACTTGAAGATTATTTTCTTTGTGGCTTCCTCTTATTTTCTAATAATGACTTTGCAGGGTCAGACACAAACCATGTTTAAGTGACACAGTTATTGTCATCTCCATGCCTACATCTGCACCTCTAGAAATATGTATTGATTTGTATTGGATGTTGTCTGTGATGCCAATAAAGGTTTTACGATATAAGCTCTTACTCTTATGTCAGAAACAGGAGACTGGTCCTTGGGTCTGTCCCCAGGCCACACATTCTCCAAAACCATGCCCATTACAGTTCTCCCTTTGCATACTCCTTGTTTTTGCTTGGCTGGAATCTGACCTTGATGTTAGCTGAGGTTTCTTGTCTGTCTGGATGGAGGCTAGAGAGGGATATGTGAGTATGAAAAAAGCAGTCCAGTGTTCAAAAGTAAGATTCACATTGATTGTTCCTCCCACTTGTTCTTCTGTCCTTGCCCAGCACTGGCATGTCCCCTCCCCAACAGTTTGCCTAGAGGAAAATTTGGCCTTTGGACTAAAAAAAGGTCCCCCAACCCCTGAATAATGTGATATCTCTTTGGGTCTGGTTCACGTTTTTTAAAAAACCTTCATAGTTCCTACTTTTGGGACTGAAGAAGAGTTTGGATTTGATATCCTGCTTTATCACTACCCGAAGGAGTCTCAAAGTGGCCAACAATCTCCTTTCCCTTCCTCCCCCTCAACAAACACTCTGTGAGGGGAGTGGGGCTGAGTGACTTCAAAGAAGTGTGACTAGCCCAAGGTCACCCAGCAGCTGCATGTGGAGGAGCGGAGATGCGAACCCGGTTCACCAGATTACGAGTCCACCACTCTTAACCACTACACCACACTGGCACTCTGAAGTGCAGCTATCCTTTGAAATTCAGACTTCTCTAAATTTGGTAATGCTGTTTTTCTTCTTCAACAACAGCAGCAGCAGCGTCAACAGCAAAACTGTGTAAGCATACATATATTAGAGGAAATTGTGTGAAAGCAAGACATAGTCAATGAAAATGACAATAATGCACTGTACTGGGAAAAACAGCTAGCAAACTTTTATATTAGGCAAAAATTCATATAAAATACAGTGGTACCTTGGTTAACAACCATAATCCGTTCTGGAGGTCTGTTTGTAAACCAAAACAGGTTGTAACCCAAGGTGTGCTTTCGACAATGGGGCCTCCCCCAAAAAAATTTGTTCGTAATCCCCCCTCCAAAAAATGGGTTGTAATCCAAAAAAAGGTTGCAAACTGGAACACACACTTCCACACTTCCGGGTTTGACGTGTTTGTAATCCAAAATGTAAGCATACCAAGACGTATGCAAACCAAGGTACCACTGTATGTATATTAGATGAACTGTGCATTAAATTGCTAGTAAATTATTGTGGGTCCTTTTAATAAAAAGATCACAAACTGATGCAAAATTGTGGCAAACTGAAAATTGGAAAAATGAGAAACTGAGAGAAACTGAAAATGACAGATTTATCCATCCCTAATCTTAATTCCCTTCCCCACCCCTGATTTTTACAGTCTAAAACCCCCTTTAACCCAGCCATCAACTCCTCCCCAAATGTGCCTCTACACTTGCCACCCTGGTGCGCTCCATATATTTTGAAATATAGCACACATGCTAATGGGCTGATGAGAGTTGTAGCCCAAAACATCTGGAAAGCACCAAGCTGGCAAACAATGCTCAAGAGACATAGGAGCAGCCATGGGGATTGTATCAACTGCAGCACTATAGATTCTCTTCCAAGTGCAGTTCTGTTTTTGCTAGTGAGGTGGATAACACATGGAGACATGTCCTCTTCAGTGGTGGTACCCCATTTTCAGAATACCTCCATAGACAGGTTTGACAGGTCTGTCATTTAGATGGTCTTTTTTAAAATCAGCAAGGCTTTGTAATGGAAAACTAAAGCTGCTATAGGTGCTCTATTCTGGCTTATATGACATGGTTTCATTTCAGGTTGTTTGCTGCATTGTTATATTTGTGGGTTGTGTGCTTTTTGTGTATGTGTGTTTTTGTATATTTATGCTTTACTGCTGTATTGATAATACCGCCAGCTATTCTTTAATACCTTACATCTTTTTTTAAAAAAAATCTGATATAGAATATTACACACATGCATTTAAGGGAGTTATAGAATTTGAAGGATGCACTTTGTATTACTCCATATTTACCTTCTAGGATTTGAGTGTTTGATTTACTTGCATATCTATTCCCAATTGTCAGTGCAGGCAAACCTTTCAAAACTCTCTTCCAAAGTGTGTACAATAAATATCAATCTTCTCTTTCTACAATCACATATAATGTTTGCTGGGTCTCCAAAGACATTCCCATACTTTCCTAGCCTGCTTTCACTACTATATTTTCCCCCAAGTTGCTGCAATACTGAGCAAGTAAATCTACCATTATTTGTGGAACATTTCACCCCATCAGATAGCTGCCTTTACTGTGCACAATAGGCAGGAATATACACTCAAACAGGGATTTGGTCATTCCTGTATTAAGCATTGCACCATTTTTGGTCTAACCATTGTTCAAGTTGTTTTTTATTTTCTTCAGCTTCCCAAGAAGCAATGCAGTTTTCTCCAGACTAAAGAGAGCTCACAGAAGCAATTGTGTCAATCACCCTCAGCATCTCACCATTCCAGGGTTAGATTAAAGCTGCAGCAGTTCTTTCTCCTGAGAATGCTCCAGAGCATTCAGGAACTCATTGGATTCCCGAAATCTTCAAGGACAGACCATATTATGGGTCCTCCCACCTTTACAAAGGAAAACTGCCACTGTGAAGCCAAAACTCACCAGAAAGTGGTCTGACAGAAGTAAGCCATGTCCTGTGTGCGTGTCTGGAGGCGCTTGGAGGATGGATGGCATCTAACAGATTGAAGTTGAATTCTGACAAGACGGAAGTACTTTTCTTGGGGAGCAGGGTGTGGGCAGATGTGAGGGACTCCCTGGTCCTGAATAGGATAATTGTGCCACTGAAGGACCAGGTGTGGAGCCTGGGAGTCATTTTGGACTCACAGCTGTCCATGGAGTCACAGTTCAATTCTGGGTATAGGGCAGCTGTCTACCAGCTCCATTTGGTATGCCAGCTGAGACCCTACATGTCTGTAGACCAGGGGTTGTCAGCCTCGTCCCTACCATCCACTAGTGGGTGTTTCAGGATTCTAGGTGTGTGGTAGGTGGTTCTACTGTACAAGCTGAATCCTCCTCCATCAAGCACTGGTGGACGGTAAGGAAATTTTGCCATCAAGAAAGATGCATTAGTGGCGGTAGGTATAAAAAGGTTTACTACCCCTGCTGTAGACTGTCTCGCCAGAGTGGTTATCTGGTTATCTCCCACTTACATTACTGCAATGTGCTCTATGTGAGGGTAACTTTGAAGGTGACTTGGAAACTACAACTAATCCAAAATGTGGCAGCTAGACTGGTGACTGGGAGTGGCTGCCGAGACCATATAACACCAGTCCTAAAGGATCTTCACTGGCTCCCAGTACTTTTCAGAGCACAATTCAAAATGTTGGTACTGACCTTTAAAGTCCTAAATGGCCTCGACGCAGTATACCTGAAGGAGCATCTCCACCTCCATCATTCAGCCCAGACACTGAGGTCCACTTCTGGCAGTTCCCTCACTGTAAGAAGTACAGTTACAGGGAACCAGGGAAGGGGCCTTCTCAGGAGTGGAACGCCATCCCGTCAGATGTCAGGGAAATAAAGAATTACACAACTTTTAGAAAACATCTGAAGGCAGCCCTGTTTAGGGAAGTTTTAAAAGTCTGACATTTTATTATTTTTTAATATTTTGCTGGAAGCCACCCAGTGTGACTGAGGAAACCCAGCCAGATGGGTGGGGTATAAACAATTAAATTATTATTATTATTATTATTATTATTATTATTATTATTATTAAATTAAGTTACGTGGATAGAGCAACAGTCCTTATCATATCTCTCCTACAGTCCTGAACATATGAATCTGCCTCATACTGAACCATCTAGTCCAGGGATGTCTATGCTGAATAGGAGCACCTCTCCAAGACTTCAGGTAAAGGTATTCCACAGTTCAGCTTTTAAAAATACTTTTAACTGGATTTTCTAGGGATTGAACATGGATCCTTCTATGTGCAAAGCAAGTGCCCTGTCATCATAGCTTTCTATAGTTACATTATCCTATCTCGTGGGAGAACATACATACATGAACATTGAGATCTTCTTCAGAAGCCTGTCTCTGGGTAATCCCACCAAGTGAAATGCGGTGGGTGCATACCAAGGAAAGGGCCTTCTCAGTGGTGGCTCCCTGGTTGTGGAATGCTTCTTCAGAAAGTCTCACCTCACACCTTCTTCATGATAATTCTGTTGCTGCTTGGACTTTTTAAAAACAAAATAAAAACCTCACGGCTTTAACCTCATGGCTTTTGGTTGTTTTATGAAATTGTTGCTTTGCGACATTGGGTTTTAACTGTTGTTGTTTTCACTTCGCAACCAGCCCAGTGAACAGTGTTGGGGGTGTGAGAGATATGTCGTGCGGGTTATGGGATGCAGTAGTTCCTTGTTGTGATGCATTGTTGCAGTTGCTGCCATACACATGGTCCCCCTCACAGAACTGGAGTGGGAGGTCAGTCCTGGGGTGGGGGGTCAGTTTGGGTATGACTTGTGTTTCACGAGGCTGGGTTGTTTATGAAGAGGTGTCAGGGTTAGGCAGTGTGGTTTACAGCCAGACAAGGTGTGTGAGGGAGTTGGGCTGTGAGAGAGTTGCAGTAAAGTAGACACATTCATGTATGTGAGGTGTGTGGCCCTCCAGGTTTCAGGATTCCCAGTGTGCCGACAGACCCTAAACAGTTGGTGACCTCTTAACTAACCACTGCACCACAGCAGGGTGGGCATGCATGTGTGCATGGTTATGAGTTGTGGCCTCCCAGGAGAGTTTCTCAGGATTCCAGATGTGCCTTCCAGAGTTGATGAGTCCTCATCTAACCACTGTGCCACATTGTGATCTTTCATAACTAAAGGAATAGCCATTGTACATAGCATCCACTAGGTGGCTTCCTCTGCAAACACCTCATTCCTGGCAAAGCATTGGCTTCATTTTTGCATTCAGTCATGGTTAACACTATTTTCCACTACAGTATTTGTTTTCCAAAAGCATTAATGGGGCAATGAAACCTTAACAGCTTTTGAACCACTGATCGGAACTTCACCAAACGGAGGCAAGAAACCTGAATAATGTGAATCTGTAGGTTTTGGAGTTTTTTAAACCAAAATTGGAAAATAATTATATGATAATTTTTTCTGAATGACAGAAAATAAAAGGGCTAGTATCCATTTCAAGTACTTTTTCACTTACTGGATAAACTTGAGTTTTGGCACTTTCATAGATCTCATCAATTGATCACTATGTCAATTTTCAAGTTATTACCCCAGCAGATGTCAATTTTATAAACTATATAATTTTAAGGTTCATGGGACCTCATGTTCTCCTATAATGGGGTGGTAGCCAGCTCAGCGTAGAGCCACTGAAATCAATTCTCCGACTATGACAAACTTTGAATGTCACCTCAAATAAATTAATTTCTTTTTCCTTAGAAGATAGATAGAAAAGGCTGGCTCTAGCAAGCCTAAAGCTCTCTTTACGTGTGCTTAATTGACAGGCACTTCTTGACACCCACGAGCTTTTCAGCTAGTTAGTACTAAAACCCTGGCTGCCTTCAGAGTTATCTAAATGGATAAATGTGGGTCTGTTAATATCAAATCATATCCCATTATATTTACAGGGATAAGTAGGACATGGATGGATAGCTGCTGCAGCTTAAGAACTCCATTATGTTTCGGTATGCTTATTGGTGGTTAAAATGTTAATGGGTAGCATTCTGAAATGG
Organism: Podarcis pityusensis; assembly: GCF_964106645.2. NCBI lineage: Eukaryota > Metazoa > Chordata > Lepidosauria > Squamata > Lacertidae > Podarcis > Podarcis pityusensis. The sequence continues at coordinate 44,716,472 of NC_138033.1, forward strand.
CTCTTGCAAAGCTAAGGAAATCTACTTGACATGTGGGTTGGTGGGGAGGGGAGGAGCTGGGGGAAAAACAAATAAAGCTAATTTAGGCCGTGCCTCATTAATCAGATGTGCCTACAGCTAAGAAAGTGTCACCTAAGTATGCTTTTGCTTTTTGCTGTATACTGCTGATGAAGATACTGACATACAAAAGAGCAGTAATTGGATTTCTGATTGTAGGCAGTGGTGTATTTCTTTTTTAAAAAAACAAACAAACCACAAAGCAATGAATTAGAATGTGCATTTTGACTGACCTTCGGGAAGAATGCCTACGGCATTTCCCATGTGGTAGCTGTCATACAATACAAATTAGCTATACAATCCACTTTGCTAAACTGTTTGCAGTTGTATGCTGTCCCCCAGAAATGCTTTCTAAAACTACTTGCCACGTTATATCAATCTGGGGGCTCTGGTCTGGTTCATCCCTAAGACAGAGGTGGGGAACATGTGGTTTTCTAGCTGTTGCTGAACTCCAGCTTCCACCAGACTCGGACACCACGGTCAAAGGAAAGGGAAGCAGAGAAGCAGGACATATGGGTGATGTAAAAGTTTCCATGTTGTTTGGAAAGGTAGAAAATGATGGGTTCTCTGTTG